>NC_092872.1:241815007-242440007 GCF_028372415.1 Notamacropus eugenii
AGAACTGGGCTGGCTGTCTGGAGACCTGAATTCTGAGTCTGGCTCTGTCACTAACTGTATGGTCAAGACAAGACATGTCTCTTCTCCAGGCTTGGGTTTCCATACCTGCAATAAGAAGAGGGTGGATGAAATGATTCCAAAGGTCCTTCTCCTAGAGGCAGCCTGACTGTTGGATAGCAAGCTGGACCTGAGTCAGGGGGACCTGGGTTTAAATCCTCTTCCTCCTCCTCTGCCTCTTCTCGTCCATCTCTTTTTTTCTCCTCTTTTTCCTTCTCTTTTTCTTCCTTCTATTTTCCCTTTTCTTCTTCTTCTTCCACCTCCTCTTCTCTTACAAATTCATTTAGACCTCTTAGCCTCAGATAACTCTCAAAGACTTGCCTACTGCATCATTTACAACTTGCTATAGAGGAAGGGCTAATAGAGTTTCCAAAGTCACTCCTAGCTGTGACTGGAATTCTAATACCTACTGATTCTTGAGAGCCTATCTTCCTGCCTGGAATTTTCCTCGACCACTCTGAACCCTCTCATCTGCCTATTTCCACAACCCTTAGGTTCCCTCCCCCCCACTCTGCCCATGTACTTAGCACAGTGCCTAGCATATAGTAAGTACTTAATAAATGCTCTGTTTCTTGCCATGATCACTTATATATAGATTTAGAGCTAGAAGGGACCTCAGGACATGTAGAACAACCTCTCAATTTTACAATTGAGGAAGCTTAGGCTCAGAAAAATTGAGTGAATTTTCTAGAGTTTCACACCCAGTAGATATCAGAAGCAGGATTTGAACCCAGACTTTCCTGATCCCGCTAAGTCCAGCCTTCTTCCAAGGCCATCTCCAGCTATCCTGCTCTATACCTGGACACTGGACACAGATGGCTTTGAAGGAGAAAGTGAGGCTGGTGTCTTTGCACAGTATCTCCCTCGCTTAAATGTAATTCACTTGCAAGTCTTGGTCTTGGTCCTCTTCAAGAACGAAGGACAAAAACAGTTCCACAATGGGTCAGTATTCTTTCCCCAGCCAGACTGGGAGCCTTTTGGAGGACAGCCCCCCAGGCATGTTCTCCTTTAAGCACACCTGAGCACACAAGAGTGCTTGTTTGCTGAATGGCTAGGATGGGAAAACAGTGTCAGGAACCCTGGGAATGAGAGAGACAGTGTGGCAGAATGGAAAGAATGCTGGCTTTGGAGCCAAGGGACCAGGCTGAATTCTCCAAGAGCTCTGTGACCTTATGTCGATCGCTTCCTGATTCTGAGACTTATCCCAGGAGACCTGGAAAGGTTGATCGCTAAGTTGCTTCCAGTTCTGAACCCCCAGGTTCTATGAGAGGCAGCAGTTCAAGGTTTCCCAAAGACAGTTTCTTTGTTATGTAACCTGCTGGCTGGAACTGCAGTCATTTTCCTCTCCTTCCAGAAGCTGGTAGCATGTCACTGATGGGCCTGCCTTGAAGAAGCTTACTCCTGGTTCCAGGAACTTTAAAAAAATATTTTGAAACTTCATTAAAATAGAATTAGGTTCATTTGTAACCCTATGTATTTTATCTGATGCAGGTGAGAAGGGCTCTATTAGCTTTAGCACACTTTAGTAGAGGGAGTCTGCAACCTTGCCTCTGAGATGGCCACCCATTTCTACTGTCTAGAGCTTGGACACAGTTGTGTGCACATTGTGAGCTCCCTGGGAGCAGAAAGCCAGTGTTCTGCCTCTCTTTGTGTCCCCAGAACTAGGCTCATAGTGGGTGCTTAATAATGCTTGCTAACCAATACACAGAAAAAAGGTTAAGAACCCTTGGCTTCAATCGATGTTTTAGATAATATTTGTAATGCACTTAGCACAAGGTTTGGCACACAGTAGGTGCTTAATAAATGCTTATTTCCTTTTTTCCTTCCTTCCTTCCTTCCTTCCTTCCTTCCTTCCTTCCTTCCTTCCTAAGAGTAACCCAGAATCTCAGACAGCAGGCAAAAATAATCCCAAGGTTGGACAGTTGTGCCTTTGACACTGTATTGATCTGTACTGGGAGGATTAGGGGAAGAGAAATGCCCCCTGCCCTTGGGGTACTGAGTGAAAAGGAAAGACATGGCTTCCCCAGGAAAGTCAGATGGAATCAATCAGTGAAGACTTCCTGGAGGATGTGGCCCAGAACAGGGGTCAGAAGACATCTTCCCTTGCTTGGGGGGGAGGGAAGGGGGATGGGACTGATTCGAGGTGGGAGAAGGGACATACTGTGTGTCCTCGCTCTTGGCTCTCCCCTCTTTCTTCCTCCCTCTAACCTGTCTCTTCTCTGGTCTTTGCAGGGCAGGAGAGCTACAGTTTCCCAAAACCTGAGCCACACACGGTGCTGTATCATGAGCTGGGCAGTGACTCTGTCCTGGTGGGAGGACGAGGGAAGCTCTACCATTTTGATTTCATCCAGGGGAAGAATGCCTCATTAAGGACGGTAAAGGCTCTGCTCCCTTCCCGGTGTCCAGGGCAAGTTAGAACGTGCCTTTCTCCTCTTTGACCCCTCCCCTCTACTGCCCTCTCCCAGACAACCTGCCATCTCCTCCAGCTTCTAGACCCCTGAGTGGCCCACTTTGTTATGTGACCTGCTGGGTTATTCCCCTCTCCTCCTTTCTCTCTGCCTCATCCCTCTTTTCTTTTCCCTTCTTTCACACTTCTTTCCTTCTGCTTCTCTCTGCAGTTTGTTTCCTTCCCTTTCCCTTTTTTCCTCTGTCTCCCCCTCCTCTTTGTCTTTTTCTCTTCCTTTTTTGGACTTTTTTCACTCCTCACTATCTTCTCATTTTTCTTCCTCTTCCTCCTGTATTCGTGTTCTTTCTGTCCCCCTTCTTCTTCCTCTTTTCTCCTCTTCCCTCCCTTCTTTCTTTTCCTTTCCTTCTCTTCTTTCCTCTCCCCTTCTCTCTTCCTTTTCCCTTCCTATTGCCTCCTTTCTCCTTTCCCTGTCCCTTTTTTCCCTTTCCCTCTCCCTACAGCCTTTCTTCTCATTCCCTCCTTCTCCTTTCCCTTCTTCTCCTCCCCTCTTTCCTCTCTTTTCTATATCTTCTCTTTCCTTCTTTCCCTCATCCTTTCTCCCTATACCCTCCCCTCTCATTCTGTCCTTCCCCTTTTCCCTCCCCCCTCCAGGAAGGGGAGGATCCAGATGAACGTTTCACATCTACGTCTTTGCCAAAACCCCTGAGGGTTTCTACAGTTGGTGGGGGAGGGAAAGGTGAAACATCTCCCTTCTAAGCCCTGGGCCCCCTCTGTTCCTAGGGGATTTGGGAATAGGGTGGGAGTGGAGGTGAGGGTGGGGATGACTTGGCTTCCCCTCCGGGCTCCATCTGTTATAAATGGTTCCCTGGGAGAAGAGCCCTGAACAATAGGCCAAATGGAGGAGCCTGGGGGTGGAAACTGCCTGACATAATTGCACTTAACAAACATTAGCTAATGAGTCTCACCTCTCACTGGTGGAAAGAGGGCCCTAACTTTGGTGGCCTGGGACCTGAGTTCCAGTCTCTGCTTAGTCAGTGACTCATGGTGACCCTCTAGGGATAGATAGCTGAGTTCCTCTGGACCTCAGATGAAGAATGAGATTGGGTCTCCCTCCTTGGGAGAAAGAGGGAGATCCCCAGGTGTGAATGAGCACTCTAAACCAAGGAGCTAAAAATATTAATGTTAATAGATCTTCCTGTTTACCAAGAGCCCTCCTTTTCCTCAGCGGCCCCAGGGAGGAGATGGCTCTTATGTTTTCCCTAGAAACACAGAAAGGAAATTCAGCCTCTGCCCTTCTTGAAACCCTGGGGTCTGATAGGGGAAGTCTCAGGGTCTACTCTCAGGGAGCTTTGAGTCTAACGAGGGCACTGAGAGGCAAGGGGCTTGCTTAGAATCAAAGACCAATTGAAACAAGAAAGGAAACCCTGTAGCTTGTGGCCACTACCCATTCCCCAGAGATCTCTTCTCTTTCCACCCCCAGTGAGATAACTTGTTCAGAAAAGCTAGAATGCCCCTCTGGGTTGGAGTAGAAGCCATGAGAGAGGTGTGTCTGGGATTCAGACCTAAAACTATGGGACTGTCTAGGCTCTGACCATCAGGTGACACTGCCCCTCCTTAAAACACTTCAGTATGGGCAGTATGGACCAATGCTACCTTTCTTCTTTCTCTGACACAGGTGGACTTCAATCTCAATAAATCATTCTGCCAAAATCAGTGGGTGAGTAAGACTGGGTCTTATAGATAATATGGGTGCAAGAGGGGAGTGAATGTTACATAGACATGGGTAGAGAGGGGTACCGCTAGGAGATAAGTCTCAGCAGCTTCCTTCCTACTTTTCTCAGCCTACCTGGTTGCTATTGGGAGTAGCCTATCCTGCTGGGACTGGAGCAGGGGAGACCTACTCTTTACCCCTGCTCTAGGTGTGGGTGTCCTTGGCAGAGATGGGAGCAAATTGCTGGAGAAATGTGTAGCAGTTGTCAAAGTGAAGAACTGTGGGAAAAGAGTCCAAGGGCCTTCTATGAGATATCATGCCTCTTTTCCTAGTGTTAAAAGAGAGCCTGACTCTTGCTCCATGGCCTGGCCCCTTGAGGATGGGACTAGGAGGATGCCTTAGGATAGGGTATGAGACACCTTTGGATTTTTGCTTTCCATGCCTACTATAGACAAGGAACAGCAGACTGTCTTCCTCTTTCTTTTTCTCTCAGCCCTTTGGAGGCTTAACCTTATAGAATCCTACAAGTGGAAAGCGCCAGGGTGTGTGAATCTTCAACACAATCTCTCTGACCAGTGACCATCCAATCTCTGTTTCGGCATTTCCTGTAACAGGAGAAATGCTGTCCCCAGATCCTGCTTTTTGGACCAGCTCTAGTTAGGGAAATGATCCCATTTTGTTCATCGTAGAACAACCCTCCACTCAGTGCAGGAACCCCCTTTATGGCAAGCCTGCAATCATCCTGCCTTTGTTCCAATACTCCCCAGTTACCCAGGAACTCCCTCTCTCACATAATAGTCCTTTCCATTGTTAGATAGTTCTGACTGTTAGGAAATTCTTATGTTGAATAAAAACCTACTTCCAGCAAATTAGGTCTTCTCTCTGGTCGCACCATTTGGTGGCCCCATTGTCTGAGTATCTTTCCCTCAACTGATCCTTCACCCTTAGGGGTTCTTGCTGCTTTGTGTCAACCTTAAAGCCTCCATGCTTGTTTTATCTTTATAAGGACTGTGAGAACTACATCACCCTTTTGGAGAAGCAGAGAGAAGGCTTGCTCATTTGTGGGACCAACGCTCGCCGACCTAGCTGCTGGAATTTGGTGAGGCCACCCTTCCACCTTCAGCCTGGGGGGAGGGGCTCTGAGGGACCCAACCTATTAAAAGAGGAAGCAGGAGAGGGAGGGTCAAGGTCAGAGAAATGGGGTTGACTGGCCTCTGACCAATGACCAGTCAGCATCAAGCTGGGAAACAAGGAAGAAAAAGAGTTTCTGCTGTGAGTGACTCCAGTCTGAGGGGGACAGGGGAAGAGGACATTTGTATGAAACAAATATAAGCACACACACACACACACACACACACACACACACACACACTCATACTCACGTGCGCATGCGTGCACACACACACACACATACCCCAGAGACATAAGAAGGGACAATTTAATCTAGGCCAATTGTGTTAATAATGAGGGAATATGGAGTGAGAGGGAGGTGGGGGTTTGATGAGTTTTGAGACAGCAGAAAGGCATGGATTGGCAGAGAGGAGAGTGGGGAAGGGTTTTCAGGCAGGAGGCTCAGGGAACGGAAAGTGGGGAGGGGCAGGGGCTGAGTAAGGACCCTCATCCTTCATAGATCTGAAGAGCAAAGTAGACTTTAGGGGGCCCGGACTGACCCTGCCTGTTGTTTCTCTCCCAGACTAACCAGACCCTCACTCCGCTTGGGGAAAGACGGGGCTATGCTCCATTTAGCCCAGATGAGAATTCCCTGGTCCTGTTCAGTGGTACGTAGCTGTTCCAGGAAGGAGGCGGGGCCGAGGTCCATCTGGAGGGACTTCCAAGCTTGTAGGCAAGCTTGCTGTCAGCACACACACAAGTGAAACTTGTGTGTAACACAGTGGCATTCGCCGTATCACAGATTAGAACAGGAAGGGTCCTTGGCAATTCTTTGGTTTAGCTCCCTAATTTTACAGAGGAAGGAAACTCTCACAGAGAGGCATTGTGTGCTGCTGGGTAAAGAGCTGGCCTTGGAGGCAGGAAGCCCTGGATTTGAGTCCTGCTTCAAACACTTAATAGAGGGGTCACTCCAGGCATGTCACCTCTGTTTCCTCATTAGTGAAATGAAGGGATTGAAATGAATGACCTTTAAGGTCCCGCCAGCTGTGGCCCCACAGCCCAGAAAAACAGGGAGGTCGATGGAAATGTCTTTGATGAATTAGCCAAATAAAACTGCTGATGTTTTCTGTTGTGGGTCCAGTTCAGTTTCCAAGAGCCTGCATGGACTCTGTAACTAGAACAAGGCTTATGGGGCATGATTCGAATACAAGTGGAGCTTGGATTTGGACCCAGGTCTTCTGATTCCAATGCTTATTGAATTGAATTATTAAGCTCGTGTTATGGGTAAGGGAACTGTGCTATTATCCCAGTGTTGCCTCTCTCTGGAAAGGAAGGAAACAAACGTTTATTAAGTGCCTGCTATGTGCTGGCCACTGTTCTAAGTATTTTACAAATATCTCAGTTGATCCTTATGACGATCCCAGGAGATAGATGTGATTGTTAGCCATATTTTACAGTTAAAAGAAGCTGAGACAGAAGTTAAGTGACTTGCTCAGGGTCACGCAGGCAAGTAACTGCCTGAATCTGAATCTGAGCTCAGGTTTTCTTGACTCCAGATCCAGCGATCTGTGCACTAGGGAGCCACCTAGCTGCTCCAAACATTCTATGCATGGAATTGTTTAGTGGACATCCTGAGGAGACCCTTGAGTAATTAAACCATTAACATCCATAAGTTGAAATGCTAAAACAATAGATTTTTATTGAGCTATTTTGTTTTTACATCCTTTCACAGAGTCATCCCTTATAACTGAGGATAAGAAAGGGTGGGGGGGGGAATCTCAGCAAAGTTAACGGGAAAAATATTCCAAAACATTGGATAGCATATGTATTATTTCATACCCATAGGCCCCCCCCCCCCACCCCAGTTCTGCAAAGAAATGGGTGTAATTGGAAAAACTCTGTCTTTTGGGTGGGGTGACTTTAGCTTGTGAGACATTGGAAACCTCAATAGCCTCTCAGAGTGTGTGGGCTCTTATAGGGATGATGGTGGCTGATGAGGAGTCTTCTGTTTATCCCATCTGCAGATGACCAGGTCTACTCCACAATCAGAAAGCAAGAATATAATGGCAAGATCCCAAGGTTCCGGCGCATTGGAGGGGAGCGGGAATTATACACCAGTGACATGGTCATGCAGAGTGAGTCAATCAGTCACCTTTCTGGATGTGGACTTATGTCCCCACCTCTGCCTTCTCTGTGGGAACTGTGGCATTGGGGTTGATGGGGAGGTTAGGAGAGGACAGGAGGAGATGAGATGGATTCTTCCCTGTTGTCCCTCCCCCTTCCCCCTCCCTGGAGCTCACAGAGAATTCATCCTTGTGAAACAGTTGGAGGACAGCCTCAAGTGATCAGTGATTGAGTGTTAGGTGGTGTGATGTAGACAGGAAGGGCTATAGGAAGTCAGGGGAGGGAGAGATTATTGATAGTTTAAAGACTTCTTGATGGAAGTGGAATCTTGGCTGAAGCAACAGATGGGTAGTATTTGGACAGTTACAGAGAAAGGAGAAGGTAGGAGTTAGCCCCAGGTTGAGGGATGGTGGACAGACTCAAGTGAAGGATGCATGTTAAGGAGCTGGGTGAGAGCTATGTACAAGGTTGGGGGTGTTAGGAGCTTGGGGGAAGACTTTGGACTTAGTCAAGGCAAATGGCGGGGTGGGGGAGTAAGGGGCAACACTAGGTGAGAGAGGGGGGAAAGGGGAGAGCCAAGCAGCTAAATTGGACTTTGAACATACATGTTGGGAAATGAAAGCTGACCCTGGGGCTGGTGCATTTGTGGAAGGAGAACCAAACAGAAGGCGGGCACTCAGCAGGTGTATGTGCTGGCAGCAAGCTGGGGCTGAGTGGTTCTCCTGGGAGCCTCATGGAGGAGGAGACAGCCCCAGAGCAGCTGGGAGTTCCTCTCTCTGCCCTCCGCCTGCATGCCCTCCTGCCCTGGGGAGGCCTGATCTCATCGGGAGACCTTCTAACCTCCCTCCTTCCAACTCATTACGGAGCTCCACCCCTGGCCCAATTGACAGCCAGAACATCTGGGGAGCTTCTGGCTGTTTCCAGGGACATTAGGTCATTGTTTCTCTGGGGATGGTGTTCTCATCAAAAGTTCAAAAACAAATGCTGTTCTCCTGAGGCCGGCCTCAGCCCCATCCCTAGTCCAGCTCCACCTTCTCAGGGTTTAGATCATTGTGTCTGCCCCCTTAGGTTCCACAGAGGCCTGAGCAGAAGGAATCCAAGGCACCATACATTCAGCACAAGACCGATGCCTTCCTTAGTCCTTTCCCTTGATTCCCTATTTGTCCCTTAATTATTCCTGTCTTCCTCCACCCCTGCCTGGGGATGGGAAAGGCCTAGAGCTTCCTGCTCCTGCTGCATACCCCTGAGAGCATAGGCTAGGGCACTGGTCAGATGCATATATGTCATTAGTGTCTGCCTATGTAGGGTGACAAGAGGAAATCATCCCCTTACCCCTTAGGAATAAGCTACCCACTGCCTTGACATGGTGTCTAGACTCTCCCAATGAGCTCTTTATCCCTTTGGGCTCAGCAGTATTATCTCTGTCATATAGACCCCCACCTCCCCACTCACTGCCAGGCAGATCTTAATCCAGTCCCTCTTTCTTCAGGGAGTAAGAGACTTCTCTATTGGATAAGAGGGGTTGGGACATCAGGAGCCTTGAACAGGAAGTCTCAGGGAAGGGTGATGGAACCTTGGTGCTGTGGCTGACTGTGGTTGGGGTTCTTTGTCTGTTCCAGACCCACAGTTCATTAAGGCCACCATTATCAATCAAGATGAAGCCTATGATGACAAAATCTACTACTTTTTCCGGGAGAATAATCCTGACAAGAACCCCGAGGCCCCCATGAACGTCTCCAGGGTGGCCCAACTGTGTAAGGTGCAGCCACAGGGCTTGCTGGCTTGGGGAGGGGGGCTTCAGGGAGGGCCAAGCCACCTCCAGGGGAGTTAACCATTTCTGCTCGTGCTCTGTGGGAAGCTTTCTGGCTACTGGGCTCACTGGTGTCCTTCTAGAGACTGGACTGAGTTATTGACCCAGTCTCACTTTCAATGATATATTGCTGTTCTGTACTAAA
This sequence comes from Notamacropus eugenii, assembly GCF_028372415.1. Lineage (NCBI taxonomy): Eukaryota > Metazoa > Chordata > Mammalia > Diprotodontia > Macropodidae > Notamacropus > Notamacropus eugenii. The sequence continues at coordinate 241,824,372 of NC_092872.1, forward strand.
AGGTAGGGTGGTCCAATATAAAGGACTTTGATAAGGTCCTAACTGTGTTCTAGCCTCAGCACCATCCTTAATTCACTGAGCAATTTCAGGAAACTTTTTTCCCTTCTCTTTGAATCTCAGTTTCCCCAACTGTAAAAAAGTCCTTTTCCCACTTCAATGGCTAGAGTGGCCATTAAATGAGGATACGTCAGTGAAAGCACTTTGGAGAATCTGTCACTGTTTGAGGGTGAGGCATTATTATCATCATTATAATTTTTGTTACGGTTATAGAGGCAGTGTGGTCTAAGGAACAGAGAGCTGCCGTTAAAGTCAGGAAAAGCTGAGGTTCAAGTCCTGAGTGTGACTCATATTAGGTGAGTGACCCTGGATAGGTCATCACCTCCCAGTGGTCTAGGTAACTCTAAAACACTTGAGTTTCAGAGCAAGTGCTAACCTGTGCTGACAGAAGGAATTTCCATATGGAGACTTCCCCAAGGAAATTTTAGTTCAGGTTCAATAAAAAAGTATTTAACGCAATATTGATAGTCATTTTTATTAATAATTTTTCAGCAGAGAGATAGGATGGGAGAAGAAGTCCCCAGTTTTACCTCTGCTCCATCTCTTAGGATGACACACCTTATCCACTCCCCTCCAGTATCCACCCTGGACCCATTTACCTGACATCATACTTGGAATTTGCTATGTCTGCTGGGCAGAGGTTGTGTTATCACCCAGCAGTAACAGGGCAGCGTCCATATTTTTCAAATCTTAATGTGACATGTACCAGCGGGCGATGCTTCCAGATATGTCTTTCATCTTCCTCAACCTGGAGTCCTGATACCATCAGGTACCATCCTCTGCGCAGTGGTTTGGGGTTGACCATTGTTACCCCCCCAACAAGGCAGGGACAGGTCCCCAAACACCATGATCTTAGGATTTTAGTCCTAGAATAGATATTAGAGGTCACCTAATCCAGCCCCCAATCTACAGAGAAGAAAACTGAGGGCTAGAGAAGATATGTGGCAGTGTTTGGATTTGAACCCAGGTCTTTTGATTCCAGATCCAGTGTTGTTTCCATTACACTTTGTTGTCTTTCTGAATTCTCTTTATTGCCCACTCTAGGACTTTCTCCAGACCTGTTGGTATGTCCTACCTGGACCCCTTGTCAGAGGCTCCAAATTCACACAATGACTTTGCACTTGGGGGAAGCTGAGTAGCTTGGGGTTGGTACTCAAACTTCCTTCCCTTAGTGCCCCTGGGGCCATTCCATATGTCTCTGGGATCTGGCTAAAGAGTCAGAATTCCTCTCTGTCCTGTTCGGACTTTCCTTAGGTTATAAATTTAGAACTGGGAGGGATTTGGGAGACTGTCTAGTGCCCAACTCCCTGATTTTACAGATGAGGAAACTGAGACTGTTCAAGACCATAGAGCTAGCAAATGTTGGGGATGGGATTTGAACCCAGGTCCTCTGACTCCAGAGTCCATTTTCTTTCCACTGTACCAAGATGCCTCATAGGTTTTGCTCTCCTTCTCTTCTCTGTTGGAGCCCCTGTGACTGTTCTCTTGGTCAGGTGGGCTGCTGAACTCTGGATTTGGTCTCGCCCTATGATAACCCCATGTCTTTTCCTTTTTCTCCTGAGCAGGGGGACCGGGGTGGCGTGAGCTCCATGTCCGCCTCCAAGTGGAACACTTTCCTCAAGGCCATGCTGGTGTGCAGCGACCCTGACACCAACAAGAACTTCAACTGGCTGCAGGACGTCTTCTTGGTTCCCAATGCCACAGGAGACTGGCGCTCTACTAAGGTCTATGGCGTCTTCTCCAACCCCTGGTGAGCTGATGACTGTGCAAAGGGTCTGTGACTAGGAGCTAAGCATTGGGTGGGGGCAGAGCAGGGGGTCTGCTGTTGAGTTGGGCGGGGAATCTGTTTAATTGGGGGCTCAGGGGAAGAGATGAGGGCTCAGACAGGGAATAGGAGACTCAAGGAGGGAATGGGGGGTCTAAAGGGAGGGATGGAGAGGATCTCAAAGAGGGATATTTCAAGAAGGAAGGGGATGAGTAAAGGGGATATGGGGCTCAGTCATGAGAATAGGGGTCCAGAGGGAGAAGATAGGGTCTTTTAGAGAAGGATGGGGCATCAGGTAGGGAGACAAATCATTGAGGTAGAGAAATATAGGACACTCACTGAGTGGATGGGGGCCTTAATCCCTGCCCCCCCCACCCCAGGCCTCTGCTTCTTCATCTGTAAAATAAGGGAATTGGGCTAGATGAATCCTGAGGTACCTTTCAGCTCTAGAATTATGGTTCTATGACTTTATGGGGGCTCTGTGAGAAACATAGTTGCCAGTTCTGGATCACCAGCTACGTGCTTCCAAGGAGGTGAGGTGAGGTCATACCACCCCTTCCCGCGGCATCGGCCTTTCAAGGGGTGTTATCACACCATGCTCAATTACTGTGCTCAGCTTTTTAATTTTTGCCTCTTAATCACTCTAATCGATTGAAAACAAGAAAGAGTGTATATGGGGGAAGGATATAAGGAGATGTGGAATCTCTGGTGACAGCTGCCTTCCTAACCATGATTAGGTCAGAGTTGTAACTGGGGGGAGAAGGGAAAGATCCAAGCCTATGACCAAGAGGTGCCTTAGGTGCCTAGCTCTAAGGCCCAGGCCTAGGGTTGGGAGCAGACACCATCCTTCACTGGGCAGAAGGCACACAGTTGAGGCAGAGATGGCATTCCATATTCCATGCTCACGGAGGACAGGATTTGCATATTCATCTGCCAGGGATGATAGGAAGGGTCTTCTATGTTGGGAGGAGGCTAAATTGCAGGATGTCCAAGGTCCGAATTTCCAATGACAAGACAAGAAAAGCCTTAGATTATAGTGGGAGAGAGTTAGGTTACCCTTGAGTGTGCAGCTGAGTCCTCCGTGAAGCTGGGTTAGCTGTTCAGACATGACCAGAGGCAGGGACCCCCCTGCCTAGGCACTGAGGCAGGGCTCTGTGCTTCTACAGGAACTACTCCGCCATCTGTGTGTACTCCATTGGTGACATAGACCGAATCTTTCGTACATCTCCACTCAAAGGCTATAGTGGTTCACTCCCCAACCCACGACCAGGCAAGGTGAGTATCAGTCCTGTGGTCCTTCCCCTCCCCCTTCTCTCCATCTTTAGACACAGGGATAGAGTGCTGGGCTTGGGATTCTATAGCCATGGGACTATAGAGTCATTTACCCTCTGCAGGAGGTTAGAATTGGACTGATAAGATCTCTCTATACCTCTCCACATTACAGGTTGTTGGGTGCAAATAAACAAACCCGAATGCTGATAAAATGTCTTTTGTTTGCAAGAAACCCTGAGACCTATTGTTTATTGTTGTTCTTCTCTTTCCCTCCTTTCCACTAATCTGTGTCCTTTTTCCTTGACCTAGTGCCTTCCAGATCAACAGCTGACACCCACAGAGACATTCCAGGTAGCTGACAGTCACCCTGAGGTGACTCAGAGGGTAGAGCCATTCGGGACCAAGAAGACACCCCTCTTCCATTCCAAATATCACTACAAGAAAGTCCTGGTGCACCAAATGCAGGCCAGGAATGGGTCCACCTTTGATGTTCTCTACCTGGCCACAGGTGAGGATGGTCTTTTGGGCAGTTTCTCTGAAGAACTGTCTTTGGCCTTATTCTCCCTATTTTTTTTTTTTTTAAATTAGTGATTTGGATGAAGGTGTGAATGTAATCAGTGATTTGGGTGGAGGTGTGTGAATGACATTCTTATCAAATTCAGTTGCCGCAAAGCTGGCAGCAACAGCTAACATCTGTATAAATCAGGATCCCCAAATATCTCATGGTTCATAGCCTAAAATTGGATAGTGATCCATGTAAAAGCCCTTTTCTTGTGTTCAAAAAAATCACATGTGCAAGTACAGGATGAGGGAGATGTGATTAGATCACAGTTTCTCTAAAAATGACTCAGGGGGTCTTAGTGGACTGCATATCCAATAAATTGCACTGGATGTGGTAGCCAAAAAAACTGTTGCCTAAACAGAAACCAGGTCTAGTGCAAAGAAGGTCTGAGTCCTTCTTTATTTTGCTTTGACCTGACCACATTTCAAGTATTGCATTTAATTCTGGATGTCATGTTTTAGGAAAGACATTGACAAACTAGAACATGGCCAGAGGGCAGCCAGGCTGGTGAGGGGGCTGGAAATTATGCCATGTGGGTGGGGTGCAAGTGGAGGAACTGGGTCTGGGTGGCATGGAAAAGGGAAGACTTAAGAGGTACATGATAGCTGTCAGGAAGTATTTGGAAGACTGTCATATGGAGGAGATGTGTTCTACTTTGCCCTAGAAAAGTGGAACTCAGAGTCATGGTTAAGTAACAGCTGTGGAGAGGTGGATTTAGGTTCAATGTTAGGAAAAGCTTACTGCAAATTCAAGTGGAATTCACCTCAAAGTGGAAGGGGCTAAATGGCCATTGGCCTGGGAGGTTGTAGAGGGGATTTGTTTATCAGTAAAAGTTGAACTAGGGGCAGCTGGGTGGTGCAGTGGCTAGAACTTGGAATCAGGAAGATTTATGATCATGAGTTCAAATCTGGCCTCAGACATGTTCTAGCTATGTGAACCTGGGCAAGTCACTTCACCCTGTTTGCCTCAGTTTCCTCATCTGTAAAATGAGCTGGAGAGGGAAATCACAAATCACTCCAATATCTCTGCCAAGAAAACCCCAAATGGGGTCATGGAGAGTCAGACACAACTGAAAAATGATTGAACAACAAAGGTTGAATTAGATGACCTTTGAAGTCCACTCTGAGATTCTGTAATGCTCGAAGCAGGTCCAGGAGGTAGAGTCGGACCAAACTGATGTTTTCATTGACTATGCCCCCATTCCTGGAATGCTCTCTCTCTTTGTCTCCCAGCTTCCTTCAAGTCCCAGCTAAAATCTCAGCTAAAATCTTCTACAGGAAGCCTTTTGTAGCCGCTTCCAATTTAGCCTATTTGCGTATAGTTGTTGACTGTCTCTCTTAAACTGTGAACTCCTCAAGAGTGGGGACCTTTCCTTTTATCCCCATGCTTAGCACAGTTCCTGGCATATAGTAGGTGCTTAATAAATGTTTATTGACTAAATCACTTCATCCTCCTCATCCTCCTATTTGAGTACTTCCCTGGAGAGATTCAAAAATACTGGAGAGCTTAAGCAGATAGGCAGAATCACCACTTGTAAAGGATGTGGTGGAGAGGATTTCTGGGCAAGCAAAGGTTAGGCTAGTTGACCTCTGAGGTGCCACCCAGTTCTGGAGATTCTGTGAGTCTTAAGCCAGGTCAATGGACTGAATGGTCTCTGGGCATTCACCAGCTGCCCTGGAAAACCTAGCCTAACCTCAGAGCTAAAGTCCAGCGGTAGCTGTGGCTGTGGTCCCAGTCAGAGACCCAACTGCTGGGCAGTGAAGGTGGAGAGGGTCCTGGGATGGGCACTAATCAAGAGCTTAGCAAGGTGTCTGGTACATAGTGGGCACTTAATAGATACTTGTTGACTGATCTCTTCTGTCATATTCATACAGAAGGAGGGCCCAGGTCAACTTGTTCAAAACCAGTTCCCCCCTCCTGACCCCAGAGGGTTGGGATGGTTGCTGTAGAGTTTGGTTTGTGGGGAGACCCAGCTGTCGTTGCCTTCAACCTCCTGGGACTCCAGGAACTAGGGTGAGGAGTGCATTTAGCCTGGGCAGTTGTAGGAGATCTAGTCTGCTGCTCGGCCTCTTTCTGGCCCTATACCTTGCCCCTAGACCTTGACATGTAGGCCTGAAGGACTGGACCTTATCTTTTCTTCCCCAAGGAGGGAGTAACCATAATCTGAATGCTTCTTGTCTGTTTACCTCATCTTCTGCCAGCCCACATAGTCTCCTTGTAGTTTCCCTGCGCAGGATATTCCATCTTCTGGCCATGCCCTTGTCCTGACCGTCTGTCCCCTATATATGGAACGCTCCTCTTCTGTACTTCCACTTGGAACCCCCAGTTCCCCTTAAGCCCCACCCCCTACAAGAGGTAGTTCCTGATTTCCCCAGTTGTTGTGTTGCTTCCCTAATCAACCAACAACCACCAAGCATTTAGTAATGCATTAATGAACTTAATGATAAATAATTAAACCAATAAATTTAATAAAGGCAACATACATTTATTAAAATTAATTTAATCGTTACAGTGACCTAGACACTAGGGATGCAAGTACAAAGGGCTGAGCAGTTCCTATTCCCAAGCTGCTTCTGTTTGAGTAGAGGAGACAAGTACATGTGAAAATGCAGCATAAACATAAGGTTAATAAAAATAAAGGCACACACCTGGGGAGTTTGGCAGAGAGGGCACTGGGAATCAGAAAGGGCTTCATGGGTAAGATGGTGCCTGAGATGTTTCTTAAAGGGAGAAAGAGGATGGTGGTAAGGAGAGAGTGTAATCTAGGTACAATGGCGGCCGGGTGGCAGGTGCAAAGTAATGGAGATGGATAATGGAGACTCATGAATGGGAAACAGAGAGAAGACCCCTTTGTCTGCACCAGACTAGAGTAGAGAGAGTAATGTCCAGTGAGGTTGGAAAGGTAGGTTGGGCCAGCTCGTGCAGGGCTTTAAAGCTAATCAGAGGAATTTATACTTTATCTTAGAGGCAACAGTTGGATGAATAGGGGAGTATTTGCTTTACTGTGTCCACATTGTTTTCCCTGAGTAGAACATAAGTCCCTTGAAGGTAGGGTTTGTTACATTTTGTCTTGAGCATCTAGCACAGTGCTTGGCACATTAGAGGCATTTAACAAAAGCTTGTTGAATTGAACTGAATTGAATTTAGGAGAAAGTAGCCTGTATTGATAATCTCCCTTTTCTCCTCTCTCTACCCCGCAGCACTTAGGGCAGAATTTCCCTTAGGTGACTAAAGGGCTTCAGTTGAATGTAGACCTCTGCCGACAGTTTATTTTTATAACGAAACTTATTTTTATAATACACTTACCAGGATTGTTTCAGCTGGGACATTGTCTGATTTCCTCTTATTTACAAGCCTCAAAGTTCTCTCATCTTAGTGATCAGGAAACCCAGGACCTTCTCATGAAGGCTATTGTTCGGCCTCCTGGAAAATGGGCCTTTGAGAGGAATTGGATTCTTTCTTTGACAAGGCCAACTTGACATTACGTAAGGAAGGGCAACCAGAATAGCCGGTCCCTTCCTGATTCTGAGCCCCCACCAGAATTCAAAGAACCTCAAAGGAAGTAAGATACTGAGACCTTGTAGACCAGCCAGAGGGAGGGCTATGATGTAGTAGAACGAGGACTGGAGTGTGCGTCAGACTCCTGGCTTTCAGTCCTGGCTCACTGATCAGCAATGTGACCTTGGACAAGACCTTGAAGCTTTGTGGCCCTCAGTTTCCTCATCTGAAAAATGGAGAAGTTGAGCCAGAGTATATGATCATAGATTTTTACACAGAAGAGACTTAAGTAAATCTAAGCCAGACATCCTCATTTTACAAATAACGAAACACATCCAAAGAGATTTATGTACTTGGCCAAGGTTACATAGCTAGTAAACATCCGAGCTGAGATTCAAACCCAGATTCTCTGACTTCAAATCCAGCATAATTTATACCATGAGATAGTTTCCAATGATCTCTCCCAGATCAATGTAAGATTCTAGGTTTTAATGTTCTAGAATTCCAAGATTCTATGAACCAAAGAAATCCTGGGGCAAACAAATATCGGAGGACCTGAGGTTATTTTGGGGGGAGAAGAGGGGACAGAATTCAGGACCTGGACTCCCCTCCAAGATCTGTAAAGGGAGCATGTTGAAATGAAAAGGATGATTAATCCCTGTGTGTCCACCCAGGAAAAGCCAAGAGGGACAAGACTTGAACCTGCAGCAGGAAGACTCAGGCCTAGATACCAGACAGAGACTCTTAACTGCACTATATGGCATTTTCATTCATTCCAGTTTCATTTACAAGCATTTATGGCCCTACTATGGCAAGGTGCTAATGTTATAAGAATATGAGAGAAAATATTCTGGCTCTTAGGGAGCATTTATTATATTGGAGGGAAATAGAATATACACAGATAAATAAAAAGAAAATAGAGATGAGGTAAATACAGAGTAATTTGGGGAGGAGGGAAAGTGATGAGGCTATGAAAAGACCTTGTAGCAGCTGAGCTGATGAAACTTGAAGGATTCTAACAATTCTCAGACGCAGAGATAGGAGGGAGAACATACCACACCTGGCAGAGGCAGCTAGTCAAAGACAGGGAGGTGGGGAATATAGTATAGGAATGGAAGAGTAAAGAAGACCCCTTGGGAGGATTGTGAAACCCTGACCTGTGGTCAAAGAGAGCCTGTGCATTTTCTGTGATTGCTGCAGGTGAGGGATGCAAACCTTCGTTGGCGGATGCTTTGAGTAAAACCAAGCCCTTATTCCGTGGGTCACAAAGTAAGGGGCAGAGCTGAGATTTCAACTCACAGTTTCAAATCCCTGCTCTCTAGTGTTTCCTTCAGACATTACCATTTTATGATTTTGATTCATTTCACCCCAAAACCATTCAATGCAGCAAACATTCCCAGTCCCTTTTAATTTGGGAACTCCATTTTTCTAAAAGTGAAAGGGAGGCACCACGGAGTCCAAACTAAGTCCAGATGTCCCCTTCACTCCCTCCTCCTCCCTTAGAACCTCATTGCTCCCAGCTTCCAGCACTGGCTTCCTAAGTCTACTTTCTTCCATTGTGGGCACAATTGCTTGATTTCTGGTCCTCTCCCACAACTGTCAGATAAACAGGTCCTACTTGACCAAATTTTTTATTCAACGAGCTTGATCTGTGTCTGCCCTGAACTAACCATGTCTTCTGGGTACAATCTTAATGGGAAAATCAGCTTAATTGGGCGTGTAGTTCCTGTGGAGTATGTAATGAGCTTTTCCAGTTCTTCATGTTCTCTAGGCTGTCCAGAAACAACTGACCTCCTCTGGATGACCTCTACATGGTCCTGAGCTCATGGTGTGGAGGAACAGGCCTGTCAGTCCTCCAGTCTGCCTGTTTCTATAACATCCCTCCTCTCCACTCTGACTTCCCTTTTTGAGTTCCAAAGCCTGGTCATTGGGCCAACACAGATCAATGGCAATCAAATGGAGAAGTCATCAGACTTTCAGAGAGGTTATTTCAGGATGGGAGAGGGAAAGAGGTCCTGGGGAGAAAGGCAGGAACAAGAGGACTGTTTTAGGTGAGGTGGACAGAGAAAGCAAGGCTCTGTTAATAAAGTAGGACAGATGGCTGTGTCTTAGAGGTGGATGAAGTGTAGACTGGCCTGGAAGTATATTTGTGTGTGTGTGTGTGTGTGTGTGTGTGTGTGTGTGTGTGTGTGTGGTGTGTGTGTGTGTGTAGGAATGGTCAAGGTGACCCCTAGCAGTTTGTTTTACTGGATCATAGAGGGCATAACAGTCTTGGGTTCTATTTCTGGTTATGTGCTAACTGATGTCTGATCTCATGCACCTTGGGGCCTCAATTTCCTCATCTTTAAAATGAAAGGAGAGGCGTCAGATTGCTACAGAACTTCTAAATTCTGACATTCTTTCTTTAGACTCATAGGGTTTAGAAACAGAAGGGTCCTTGGACATTATCTAGTCCAGTGCCTTTATTTGATAGATGTAGAATGTGGAGGTCATGGAGCTTAAGTTAATACCCCCAAAGTTAAGCAGAGGTAGATATATAGAAAGTAGGGAACCCACATCTTTGACTTGAAATCCAGTGTTCTCAATATATTATAATGGTTCCATGAACTCAGTAGCTGGAAGCATCCTGGAAATGGACCTAGGAAGAACTTCATGTCATAAGATGATGACTGGAAGAGGCCTTCGAGATCATCAGCACCCCTCCATCTTCCATTTTGCAGATGAGGAAAGGGAGGCACAGAGAGATGTAGGGCCTTGCGCTCCATAGTTGGCAATGGTCTAAGGTGGAATTTTAACCAGATCCTCCCAAGTCCAAATCCAGCAGGTTATCTATTACCAACTAGCAATCATGACTCTTTGGTTCCTTTCTTTATTCTGCTCTGCTGGTTTTCTGTGTGGCCTTAAGTGAGTCACTTCCTTTCCATGGCTTCCTATATCCCCCTTAACAACCAGACCTTTCTCCCAGATATGGGAACTTTAGGACTTATAGATGTGAGTTTTAATTTAAAAATATTTTTTTTAATGTCCTAAGTAGAAAAATGGGGAGTGGGTTAGAGATGTCAGACCCTTTGACCAATCAGAAAATTATAGACTGTCAGAGCTGAAAGGGAATTCTCAAACCATATGGGAAGCAAGGAATCCTTCTATAATGTCCCAGTCATCAAGTGTCTGCTTGAAGACTTTCAGTGACAGAGAACTCACTACCTTCCAGGGCACCCATTCCACTTTTGGACTGCATTAATTGTTAAGTACTTGTTTTTCCTCTAAAATTTGTCTCCTCCACCCCTTAGGCCTAGTTTTGGCCTCTGGAGAATGGAACGTGTGTTATCTCTTCCACATGCTAGCCTTTCAGATATTTAAAGAAAGCTCTCACCTCCCCCTATGTTCAGTCTTTTGCATTCCCTCCCTCTCAACTAGGCTTCTTTTTCCACCAGACTAAACATCAGCAGTTCCTTCAGCTGGTGTCATGTTCTCCAGTCACCATTATGAATCCTCTCTAAAACTGTTCTAGCCCATCCTTCCTAAAGTGTTGTACCTAGAAATGGACACAGTGTTCCAGCTGTGGCCTGAATGGTAGAATAGGATCCTCTCTCCAGAGCTGAAAGGCTTTTGTTTAGTCTATCTAGTTCAACTCCTTGATTAAGGTGGAAACTGAGTCCGAGAGAGATGAAGTGATTTGCCTAAGGTGGTATCGGTAATAACTGACAAATCTTGGATTTGAACCCAGGCCCTGTGTCAAGTTCAGGACTCTGATGGCCTAAGAGGCTTTGGATGTGCTTTTTATGGATCTCTCACCTTCCCAATTATGAGCCCTGTTCATTGTTACTCTTTCCCCACCCTCACCCGACTCAATACAGCCTAACTCTGTGCCCTCTGAATGTCCCTCTTGAGTGGAGGTCCTGTTGACATTGCCCCCCCTCCCATCCAGACTCTACACCATCCCCTCCCCTACAAGCAGTCCCATGAGCCTTGGAGCCTCAGCTGATTACTCCACAGAGTACCCTTAGTCCTCCCTTCCCCACTCTTTCCACTACTCTGCTTTCCACTCATGACACAGACTCTCCACCCTGAAGCATGCACTGCTCCTGACCCATACTGAGTCATGTAGGGTTAGCCTTGTATAGAGCAAATGGTGTTTGGGCCTGGGGGGTTCCTCCAGAGTCTTCATGGCACCAGATGTCTTTTTCCTAATGCATCCTTTCTTTTCTTCCCCTTTCCCTGTTTCTTCCCTGATCTTTTCCTCTTGGTTCCTGCCCTTTTTCCCCACCCACCCCACTTTCTCTCTACAGACAAAGGAACGATCCATAAGGTGGTGGAGTCAGACCATTGTGCCTTTAACATCATGGAAATCCAGCCCTTCCGTCAACATCCAGCCACCATCCAGTCCATGACCCTGGACAATGTTACGGTGAGGCTCTGTACTGGTGATGTCCACTCCTACTCTGGGTTCTGACTTCGGCTAGGGAACTCCACGGTTGGGAGCCTCCTGACCTAGCTCATTGCCCTTTCCCACTCTCCCCACCCCCCAGGGGCCACCAGCCTAAGGAAGTGCCCTACTGGGGATGAGGGGTGGAGGGTCATAGCCCCGGGGCCTTCTTGCTCTTTCAGATGAAACTGTATGTGAACTCTCAGTGGGAGGTCAGCCAGGTGCCCCTGGACCTATGCAGCGAATACCGAGGGGGCTGTCAGGGTTGTCTAATGGCCCGGGACCCTTACTGTGGCTGGGATGACTCTAATGGCCAGTGTGTTTCCATCTACAAGTATAAAGGGTAGGTACAACCCCCAATCCATCCCCACGTGTCCACAGCATTTTGATTGGCTCCAGATCTGGCACAATGATATTTGCCAGTCTCTTGTGAGCAGACTGACAACTTCTTGATTTTTCCAGGGTTGCCCTGGGAGATGGGCATTCCAGGAATTAAGAATACTATGTCTTAAAATTAATTTTTATTTGTCTTTTGTTCTTATATCACCTGAATTTCCCTCTGCATCCTTTCCCCTCCTCCTTACCAGAGAGCCATCCTAAGTAACAAAGAATTTTTAAAATGATTTTTTAACTGATTTGGAAACAAGCCCATATAACAAAGGATTTTTAAAATGAATCTTTTTTTTATTAACTGAAGAACAGAAAAATGAAGTAGAATTGAAATACCTTGAGGCAAGGACTGGTTTGTTTTGTTTTTGTGTCAGTCTCTAAGACAAAGAGGTGGTATAACCTAGTAGCTTCAGAGTTAAGAAGGCCCTGCTTGTTGCACATCCTGGTTGTGGGACCCTGGGTCAGTCACTATTTCTCTGTGCCTCAGGCTACTTAGTAGACTCTGTTGCAGAAAATGTGCCAATCTATCAGAAGTTGGTGTTCTTCTGGCTTTGCTGTTGGGGTTGGGGATCAGGGATAGGACGAGGACCCAGAGGAAGGGGGTGCTGAGGCCATCTGGGAATCCTTGGGAAAGATAGAGTTGGGCCTGTGCCTGGCATGAAAGAGGGAGGTGTAGGGGCTGGGAAATGGCAGTGCAGGAGCAGGACCAAAAGGCAGACCATAGTGGGGGTGTTGCCTGAGCTTTGGGGTTCACTCAGTTTGTCTCCCTCACTTCTTGTGTAACCTGTTGTACCATTTGGTCTCTAGGCCTGTGTTACAGTCTCTGGGTCCCGAAGAGCCACATACAGAATGTCCATCATCTAAGCTGGGTAAGTCATACTCTTGTGTTTGGGGAAGAGCCATGATTCTGTCCTTGGGGAGTTCCTGGTCCTAGGATGAATGAATGAATGTATGAATGAATGAATATATAAATGAACAGAAAAGCATGTGCTTCTGTGTGCCAGGCATAGATGCTGGGAAAAGAGACACAAAAGTGAGGTAGTTCTAACCCTTATAGGAACTGACATTCTACTATAGGGAGATGGCACATATAGTAGAGGGGGGGTGATCAGAGAAGGTCATTTAGGTCTGGGAAGTCACAGGGAGGATGAATTGATCCAGACTATCTGGTTGACAAGAAGCAGTGGTTGTATTGACTTGTCATTGAATTGATTGCACCACTGAATTTAGAACCAGAAGAGACCTTCTATAATGGCACCTACCTCCCAGGGTTTTTGTGAGGATAAAATGTCGTGACTTTTGTTAATCATTGTGCAAATCTTCAATCACCATACAGACACTAGTTGTGTTGTCAGTATTAATTATTTTTATTTCCTCTCCAGAGAAGGTCTCTGGTGAGTCACAGAGTGTCACCCTTGCCCGGAATTCCCGATACTACCTGACCTGCCCTGTGGAATCCCACCATGCCACATACTCCTGGCACCACGGAGACAAGAAGGTGCATCGCTGTGAGCCTGGTTGGCAGAACTCTGACTGCATCTTGTTCATCGAGAAGCTCACAGATGAGCAATATGGGCTGTACCGGTGCAAGGCTGAGGAGGGCACCTACAGCCGCATCGCTGTTCAGTGGGAGCTCCGCAAGGAAGCCACTGCTGAGCACCTGCAGATGGGTGGCAGCGTGGGGGGCCCCAGGGCCCAGCTCTGCCTCAGGCTTCTGTTTGCACTGGCTGTTTTCCTTCTATTTCAATAAGGATCCCTCCACTCTGGAACCCCTTCCCAGCACCTCCTCCTTCTCAGGGTGTGGGACTTGGTGGCTTGCTCCTGTCCTCTTCTGTCACCTCTGGAGAGCTACCTTCCATCCCTCCGCTCCTCCCTAGGTGCCTCTCACAACTGCTACAGACCCAAGCCTTGCCTTTACCCCTGGGGGCAAGGGCTGGGGGAGCAGAGAGCTTCTCCCTCACTTTCTTCAGGGGAATGAATATTTCTGAGCCATAGGTCTGCTTGGGAGGCATGGGGTGTGTGGGGGGAGGGAAAGGACTTGGGACATAAGGATAGGGGTCTACTCTTGGCTGCACATGGATGCTGGGCTTATGAACAGTGGGTCCAGGGTGGTGGTGGGGGGCAGGGGGAGGTGAGGAATGTGGAAGATGAGAAAACTACCAATGAAGGAACAAGACTGTGAAGGGAGTAGGGATTGTACCCTGTACCCAGGTACATTATCCCTTTAAGAAGGTTTAAGAGAAAAAAAACAACCTCCTTAAGCTTATTGCTCAAGGATATACATCCTCGGGGGGTCATAGGGATGCAAAGTAGGGAAACTTCCAGTAGAACAGAATGGAGGCGATGTGGGCGAAAGGGCTGGACTGGGGGCAGGAGCTGTGGGAGAAAGAGGTCTCCTCCAAGTTCCAAAGGGAAGTTTGCCAAAGGTGAATGAATCTTTCTTGGAAACCATTTTGACTCTATGCATTGGGTGTGTCTGGGTGAGGGGTGGGAGGGGAATGGACAGAAGGAGAGGGGTGAGCTGGGAATCGTGAGCCTCTCCCTCAGTTGGAGCCCTGGCACCCGGACTTGGCCTACCTCCATGGTCCTTCTGTGCCCTAGCTTCCAGAGCTGGCCTCTGATCATCTTGCCCCTGCCCAACTCCTCAGGCAGGAGCCTCTTCCCATTGCAGGGCTCTTTACTAGTGGGCCCAGGACAAGCTGGCATATCCCCAGGGGAAGGTGTGCCATCACGAAGTCTAGGCTGGGTCCCTTCCCCTTTGGGGGAGGGGAGAGGAGGGCCCTCTGAAGCTTGCATGTTTATCTAGGGATGTTTCCTTTCCTGTAGGAAAGGATTTTATTTGTATTTGTTTATCTTATTCTAAGTTTGACAACTTCCGACTGCATCCAAATGAATCTTAAACAATGATGGGAAGGGTGGGGGTGGGGGTGGGGATTAGGTGTCCCAGCCTAAGGGCACCTGGGGTCGGAATCATAATCCAGAGATGGCTTAGTTTAGGGGTAGAGGGAGGGAGGGAGAGGGTGGGTACAGAGAGGAGGATGGCTGTCTGCCGAGATCTTGGAGGCCTTGGGGGAAGACTCGCAGGGGCCTGAGTTATACCCTGGCCCTTCCTCCACAGCCTGGAAGAGCAAAGAGTTGGGGCCAGGCTTAGGGCTAGGGAAGGCAAGACAAAGAAGGGTGTTGATTTGATGGGGGAGACAGTTCCCAGCCTCAAGGAGCCCCAGGTATGATGGGAGAGACCATTTAAACCAGCTCTGGAGTCCCCTCAGAATGGCAGTCATGGGGGAGGTATTTATTCCCCATGACTTGGAAGTTGAGGGAATTATTGGGGGACAAGGTTGGGGGTGGGGTGGGTGGGACAAGAATGAAGGAAAATATATTATATATATACATACATATATATATATAATATATATAATACAATTGGTCCAAATTTCACGGTGTTCGTTGGGAAGGGGTTTGGTCCTCATGGGTAATGAGGGCCTGGGCCTCTGTTGGCCTTTGGAGTTGAGGGTTGGGGATGAGAAGGGGGCATCCCATTCGAATCCTCTCTGGTGTCCCCTCCCCAAGGACTGGCTTCCATCCGGGTTCATGCCTTCAGCTCAGGTCATATTATAACTTAGGATAAACTGTGAATCCCAGAAGAGGGCCCTCCCCCTCCCAGGGCTATGAAGACTAGAGCACTTGCTCCCCAGTGCTTTGGAGCAGGGGCTCTCAGTGCCCTTGGTCTGTCATTTCAGTAGCAAGCCCAGGCGACTTTCTTCCTCTGTGCCCCACGGGCCCAGGCCCGGGAATCTGGAACCTTGAGTCTGCTATATCTCCTCTTGATGCACTTTAATAATGTAACATATTACTAATAAACAAACTATTTATTTACCTGTGTCTGGTCATTGACTGGCAGAACACTGTCAGCAGAGGCCCAGAGGGGTGGGGGACTACTTCCAGGTCAGGGATCTTCTGCCAGGACCAACTCCTAGAGACCTTTCTTGACCTCAGTTGACCTCAGTTGACTTCCCTTGCCCAAAGATCAGAAGACCTAACTATGTTCTGGCCTTTACCTTGTTACGTTCAACAAGCCTCTTCACCTTCTGGGTTTCAATTTTCTCAGCTGTCAAATGAGGATGATATTATTTGCCCAACCTATCTAGGGATGGTATAAAAATGAGATAAAAAAATGAATGGATGGTTCTCCATGGAGGCAAAAATCTTGGGTATTAGTAGTTGTATTACAAAGAGCTAGCCTCTGGGAAATTTTGTGTATTTGAGTCATACCTAAATCACAGGCAAAGTAGCACACAAATCAGGACTGAGGCAGAAGTGGGAGCAGGCAAGAAGGCTATTATTGTTCTCTCTCTTTCTCTTTGCATATACTACCCTCCCCACCTTACCCCTCCCACCCCTGACTCTTGCTTTGACTGAGTATCTACACTAGGCAGTCAACTACAGAAGTGCATCTTATGGATCTGCCAGCTAGGGACAGTCCTCTATTCTCCCTTCACTCCACATCAACATCCTCACTCACCAAAACAGTGGTAGGACTTCCAATAGCTACATCAGGTCCATATATATATAGACCCTGGCTCAGTATTTTAGAACTCAAGGTCAACAAAAGAAACTAGGAATTGATCCCATGCCTCTTTATGTCTTCCCCTCACCTCCCAGCTGTTCTTTCCCTTAAGGGAAGAAAATAGCAAAGAAACAAACTGGATGGAAATGTAGCAGAAAGGGGTCTAGAATTTAGGTTACTCCCAGGCTCACTGTGACTATTTTAAGGTAATGTTTATTTTCAGCTCTGGATCTGAGCCCCCATCCAACTATTTCCTGTGTACTAGATCATACAAAAGACATAGATCAATAACAAAAATGTGTAATTAATAAATGTGAAACAATGCACATAATGAAGAAGCAATTTAAATGGTAAAATAACCAAATTGGGCATGTGGGGGGGTGCAATCTCCTATTGTTCCAGGGAAGGTAAAATCAGTTTCCCCTTTAATACCTCTGATTTTCTAGCAAAGAAGGGGAAGACAATATAGTTTTTCTTTAGAATTAACATGGTAAATGATAGTGGTCACTGTCATCTGCCTCCTGTTTTCCAGGGGTTTCTTGCAGTGGACTAGAAAATAATTGAAGCCTCTTGTCTCAGCTCTGGAGTATCATGGGTCAATGATGAATCCATGGCTTGGGACATCATGCCATATTGCTCCATATGGCCTCTCTACCATAGCTCTATGTCCTAATGCCCCTAGGCATGCTTGGGCTGCTCACTCTATTGTACTCACCACATGTGACTGCTAGGTCACTTCTCTCCTGTCTTATGAATTGTTCCTCACCAGAGATCTCTCTTGATGCCATCACCACTCGCAGTCTTTTTGGGAATGTAGACCAGGTAGTCCCTCCCAATGAGTGATGTTCTCTTTGCTCCAAGCATTGTGGGAAACTGAAATGAAGGAAAAGCCCAAGAGACAGAGTTTCTGGGTAATTAATAATCACTTATTAATTAGGCTAGCAAATAGTAAATTGTTGATCAGTAGTCTCTCTTGGTGGACCAAGACATGGAGATACTGAATACTTCAATACCTTTGGAAAAGGAGGTGCCCCTGACTGGAGAAAATTGGTGAACAATTGAAGGGGTGGACATTTTAATGAGGTGGTGGGCTAAACGTCTTCAGCTCCTCTTACTGAGAATGTGATTTGATCTGAGACTCCAACACTCTGGAAAGAAGAATCCATCTGCTCCAGTGGAGCAATGGGGTGGGCTGGGATTTCAAGGGATGAGTCTAATATAGAATGTGATGTCTTATAACAAAGAATAAAAATTAAAAACATTTTCAGGTAG
Organism: Notamacropus eugenii; assembly: GCF_028372415.1. Classification (NCBI taxonomy): domain Eukaryota; kingdom Metazoa; phylum Chordata; class Mammalia; order Diprotodontia; family Macropodidae; genus Notamacropus; species Notamacropus eugenii. Next base: position 241,842,181 of record NC_092872.1, read on the forward strand.
CTAGGTGGCACACTGGATAGAGTGCTAGAATTGAGAGTTAAGACCTGAGTTCAAATACTGCCTCAGACACTAGCTTTTAGAGCTGGAATTCACCTAGATTAGATTCTATTTACTCTTTCCTTTCAAGAAGGAACTGATTCCACTTTTGCTCAGTTCCACTTGTCCTTATATCAATCAGAAACCTTACACATTTATTTCACAAATAATTGATGCCTCTATCGTGCTCAGAACATTCTGCTTAAGTACAATTGGAGATCTGAGGATGAGTAAGAGATATGGTATGGTCCTTGATCTCAGGACTTCTTGTGTCCAATTCCTTCTACTCCTGTGCTCACTGCTCTAACTCAGAGCCTCATCTCTTTCACCTGGACTAGTGAGTTAGCTTCCTGACTGTGGCCTCCCTGCCGCTAGTCTCTTTCCTTTTCAGCCTATCCTCCCATAGCTGTATAATGCACAGATCTTACCATTCTACTCTGCTGCTAGGGAAAAAAAATCTTATGTCTCCCTGTGTAGTTTATTCTAGGCTCCTGGAAACCCCTGCCTTGTGACCACCATGCTGTTTTGCTTAGACTCTTCTGTTTGCCCAGAATGCCAAGCAGAAACAAAGGAAAGTGTGTTCTGGAATTCGTATGGAGATAGTGAGAGGTATTACCAGCCTTCCAAGGAGGAATGAGGCAGCTATGTCCCCTCATCCTAGTTGACCTCAAGCCCTTATGAAAAGATATTAATGATAAAAAGGACTTAGTTATAACAGATTTTATCACAAACCATACCCAGGACCTCTCTGTCTCCTCATCCCCACCTCAATTCAACTCCACTCAACCACCCTTCATTAAGGGCTTAATATATGCAAGGTCCTAGCGATACAGAGGTAAAGTCTACACAGGTAATATGTAAGAGATCTGTGATTTCTTTTGGAGGAGGGTTCTCTATACTGGTTGTGTAGGATCTCTCCCCACTGAAGAAGTTCCATAGATCACAACCTATTTGTGGTTGAGTAGATGTAATCGAAAGGGGTTACGAACTGCACAATACTTTCACTTTAGGTTCAGATCTTAAGTTACAATGGCACGCACTCAAACAAACTTTAATGGGCAATTCAGTTTATTCAACAGTACTACATATAGTGAAAGTTAGCAAGTGTATGCATATAAATAGTAGTTAAGAAAGAGTAGAGAAAGAGAAGAAATACATTACCAGTTAGGCGAGCTCCATCACCTGACACGACCCGGGAGGCTTCAAGGGACAGTATTCAGGATCCTGGCTGGGAGAATCAACAGAAGCGGGCATCCCCACTTCTGAAGCAAAAGACCTCCAAAGATCCCTCTCCCACCTAGGTCCTTTATACGTGTAGCTTTAGGGAAGAAACACCCATAGAACAAAGAAGGAACTCGGCCAGAGTTCTAGATGTCTATTTTGATATATGTGTTCAAGGATGAGCCAGATCCTTGAGCATTTGCACATCCTCTGTTAAGGAGTCATGTCTCTGAAGATAAGGGTCATTTTGCTCCAGCTACATGGTTCATTAGTTCTTCCAATATTTATATTTCCTTTGGCACTCCCGGTCATGCATTACATTCCTTCTGTCAGGTCACGTGGTGGTCATGCAAGGGGCTGGGGAGAATCTCCTCAGTTTCCCTTACAGTAGATAAATAATGGGCAGCTAGATGGTGTTGTGGATAGTGTCCTGGAAGACTCATCATCCTGAGTTTAAATCTGACCTTAGCCACTTACAAATTGCATGATCTTGGGCAAGTCACTTAACCCTGTTTGTCTCAGTTTCCTCATTTGTAAAATGAGCCAGAGAAGGACATGGCAACCCTTTGTACTATCTTTGCCAAGAAAACCTCATATGGTGTCATGAAAAGTAAGACAGGACTGAACAATAGATAAATCCTTGGGTATTGCCTGAAGCACACAGAGATTAAGTGACTTGCTCAGGGTCATTCAGCTAGTGTCAGAGGCTAAATGTGAATCCAGTTCTTTATTATTCCAAACCCAGAATGCTATATACTTCATTGTGCTGCCTCTAATGGTGGACATTTTCTTTAGGTTTTAACGTTTTCAGAGCACCTTTCATATATTATCTCATTTCAGCCTCATGGCAACCTATGAAGGAGATGTCACAGGTCAGAGATACAATGAGGGCAAGACATTAGGTACTTTGTCCCAGGGCACTGACATGGGAGAGGAGTACTTCTTCACCATAATGTTATTCTACCTAGAAAAGAGGGCAAGAGAAGGGCAGGACATGTTAGGTTCTAGATGGGATGGACCCAGGAAAAGGAAGAGTCAGGGAATGATGAGGGGCTAATCTTCCAAACCGGGTATTGCCCCAGGCAGATGTATTGCAGTTCCTAGGAAGCCTGGGTACAAGCAGCAGCTTGGGAAGTAGTCACCTGAGTACCATCCATCCACCTGTGGAGAGGAGCTGGGGATAGGGAGCTAGGATGCTCCTGGAAGGGGATGTTCTTCTTCATTCCATATTCCATCTGAGAGAGGATGAACATGGCTCAAGAAAAACAGTGAACTGCTCAGAGAAAGAAGGCACTTGAAATCCACAGACTCCCTGAGGTCATAAGCTTGGCTGTGCAAGTCAATCAAACAATTAAAAAGTATTTATTAAGCTATTGCTATGTACCAAATACAATTGGGCATTGAGGGGAAAAAGAAAAAACAAGAAACAATCCTTGCCCAAGAAGTAATTCTTTCCATCATTCAGGACGGAAACCTCAAGACAGGCTGGGAAGTGGTCCCTTAGATCAAGGTAGTGCCACCTTTCCCCTCCCCTCAAGCATCAGAATATCTAGTTATAACCTTGCTATAGGTCCAGCATCAACCAAAGGGAGGCATTTTGCATCCTGAGCCCTGTTTCATTCAACATTTTTTCAGTGACTTGCTTTAAGACAGAGAGGACATGTTCCTCAAATGATGATGTGAAGCTGGTTGGAGTGAGACTGGACAATGTATTGGATAACAACTTCAGAATCTAAAAATATCTGAAAACACTGGAATTAAGGAATATGCTATGAGTCAGGGAATTGAGCCCTAGCTCTCTTTGGTGATCTTGGGAAAGTAATTTTCTCTCTTAGGTCTCAGTCTCCCCATTGGTAAAATGAGAGAATTGAACTCCAAAATATGTAATGTCTAGTTCTAATGTTCTATGATTGATTTTATGATCTTATTTAGCAAGGATTAAATGTGAAGTCCTGCTTTTATAGTAAAAAATCCAACTGCACATATGTAAGATTTCTCATTTTGCAGATTAGATCACTGAGGCTCAGAGAGGTTAATAATTTGTACATGGTCATATAGCCAGTAAGTATGAAGGTCAGGGTGGGAGGGTGGGATAGGAAATCAAGTCTTCTTATATACAAGTCTGACACTTTATCCACAACACTGTCTTCAAGGACCAGATTTTGGCAAACTATCATGAAAAAGTTGGAGGGAGAAAATGCTTTGGGCTGGGGTGAAAGGAAGTGGAAAAAGGCTCCATGGACATGGTGGCTCCTGAGGTAGCCTTGAAGGATGGGTAGGGACTGTTCTTTGTTTTGTTTTTGTTTTACTATTTATAGAATTGGCTGAGAAAGGAAGATGAAATGATACCTGGCCTGGGATGTGCCCCTGGGACCATTAACCAATGTGTTTCCCACATGACCTGTAGATCCTGGGGATAGAAGTTACTCCCAGGATTCTTTTTGAATAAAGAAGATTAGAGGAGGGAACAGGCCAGGAGTTGTCACTGTGGTTAGGTTTCTGTGGGGAAAAACAAAGCAGCACAAAACAAAAACCATTCTCTGTCCAGATGGGACAGTATATCAAGGAAGCAGAATTCACTCACAGAAAGAAAAAACAAATGTTTCCTTTGGTTTTGGTGAACTTGGAGAAAGAGAGACTTCAAACACATTCTTGGGGTCAGTGAGTAGGCTTTGAGGAGCCTGTGGAAGAGAGAGGGAGAGAGAGCAAGACCAGGCTTTGTGAGGTTTGGCTCTGATCCCAGCAAAGCCATGGACTCATTGGATGATGTATAGTCAAAAGAACACTGGTGCTAGAGTTGGAGAATCTGGATTCAAATCGTGACTCTCTGCATGACATTGGGCAAATCCTTCACCACCACGGGTCTCAGTTTCCTCATCTGTAAAATGGCCTCTGAACTTCCTACATCTATGATCCTATGGTTTTACGCCCTTAGGCAAGTCATTGCCTGTCCTAAGACCCTCTTTGGCAGAACCTTGAGGGTCATCTGTAAGACACAGGGATACAGAAACCTCCATCTCACTCTTCCCACCAGCTAGACTGATGCCCTTTTCTCAGAGATGGTGAGGACAACTCTAGAGTTGTCTCTAGAGACAACTGGGTCATGGAGATGAATGGCAGGGTGTTTGGGTCAATGATATTGCCTCTCCCAAGGAAAAATAAAAAGGGAGCAGAAGGCAAGATTCCCTATATCCTGCAGGTCATCTTCCCCAGATCCAAATATCTTCTGCCTAATGTAAGAATCCTCTCTGCAGGATCCCCAGCATCCTCAGTGACAGGGAGCTTACTCTCTCCTGAAGTGGCCTGTTCCATTGTTGAATGGTTTTAACTATTAGGAAATGTTTCCTTACCTGAAATGTCTCCTTGAAACTTACCCTCACTGGTAAGTTCTGCCCTCTGGAGCTACATGGGGAACAGGCCTACATTCTCTTCCACAGACAACTTTCCAGCTTTTTGATGATATGAATCACATCCCTCCTAATTCTCTTTTATCACTTCAGCATACCCATTTATTCAACTGTTCTTTGAATGACACATTTCCTAGTTGACCACCATCTAGACATACTCTAGTCTCTCAATGCACCTCTTTGAATGAGGTACTCAGAATGAGACACAATATTTCAAATGATCAGGGATGGAAGATGTTATATATAGGTTTATGGAACTAGGATTGAAAGGACCATAGAGGGTCATTTTATAGATCAAATCCTTGGAGAATACCTCTACATCTGGAAGAAGCCTTCCTTAGAGGCAATCTTGTCTACTTCCTCATTTTAGAGATGAGAAATCTTAGGCTCAGAAATGTCAATGACTTGCTTAAGGGCACATGAGTGGCAGATTGGGGATTGAACCGAAGTCTTCTGATTATCTATGTGAAGTTCTTTCCTTTAAACTAGAGAAGGGGATGCCAACCTGCAGTTGATAGATAACCCCTCAGGCCTCAGAGTTTATTGATCAATTTCAGAGGAGTTCATGAACTTGGATGGGAAAAAAAGTTGTTTGTAATTTTCACTAACACACATTTAGTACATAGAAGGTATTTCTTTTTGTTGTAGTGGTTGACTGACCTATATCTAGTTGAAATTTATTATTTCCTTCCATTCTTAATGTAGTTAATAAGCATTATTCTGAGAAGGTCTTCCCTACACTGCCAAAAGGGCTCATGATAGACAACAGACTCTAGGGAGGAACAAACTTGGGGGGCTGTCCTGAATTAGAAAACTTCAAGATCTGAGAGTCACAAGTGTGAGATCCTCTTCTGGCTGAATTGTTTTGTGTGAATTATTAATGACTTGATCCCATGTATTGTGCTTGAGTGTGTATATTTTCACTTTCATTGTAAATAAATCCTAGAATTTACTATGGAAATCCTAGAAAATGGAGGCATAGATGGGGAAGCAGTGTGGTGTTAGTGAGAAGAATCAGGGATCTATCTGAGGATATTTACTACTTGGGTGACCTTCAGTAAGGCACCTGCCCTCTGGGACCTTAGATTTGTTATCTGTAAAATGAGGGGGTTGGGACTAAAAGGCCTTGGCTGTCCTTTCTAGTTCTAGACCTACGATTGTACCTTTGGAGATGAGGAAGTGGGCAGGGGCAGCTAGGTGGTGCAGTATATAGAGCACCTGTCCTGGAATCAGGAAGATGTGAGTTCAAATCTGACCTCAGACATTTCTTAGCTGTGTGACCCTGGGCAAGTCCCTTTAAATCTGCCTTAGTTTCCTCATCTGTAAAGTGAGCTAGAGAAGGAAATGGCAAACTTTTCCAGTATCCTTACCAAGAAAACCCCAAAATGGGGTCACAAAGAGTCAGACATGATGGAAACAGCTGAACAACAGAAAAGTTGACTAGTAAGGAACTGGGCTGGATGTGGGAAACCACAAAGTGCTTTCAGAGATCTCCAGTTGCTTGCTTCTGCCAAAATTCATCTTTTTATGATATTTTTTAAAAACAAAAAAAATTGATACTTTTATCTTAAATTTATCTTCATTTCTGAATATGTCCCCTCCTTTCCTAACCATACAATGTGTTCTCCTACAACAAAGAATGAAAAATTAAAAAAAAACCAACGCATTTTTCAGGTAAATTAACACACTGGACAGAGTGCTAGAATTGAGAGTGAAGAAGACCTGAGTTCAAATACTGCTTCAGACACATACTAGCTTGTTTGACCTTGGACAAGTCACTCAATCTCTTAATCTGTTTCCTTATCTGGAAAATAGAGATAAAAATGACATCTATCTCACAGAATTATCTTGAGAATCAAAAGAGAGAATATTTATAAAATGCTTTAATTTACACAATTTGATAATTTATTATAATTTAATTTAATAATATTTGTAAAGTGCAAACATTAAAGAACTATATAGATACTTGCTATTATTAAAATGACAAAAATGCAATTCAGTGAAGTCTGAGAATACGTGTGATCCTCAACTCCCAGAGTCCCCTGCGTCTTTGAAGAAGGGCTTCCTCATCTCTTCCTCAGTGACACACTTAGTCACTATTGTTATACAATGTTCGATTTTGTTTCAGTATTCTTTCAATTGCCATCGTTGTGGTCATTATGTAGGTGCTTTTCTTGGCTTTGTTTATTTTACCTGCACCAGTACATATAGACCTTTCCATATTTCCTAGCTTTATATTCATTGTTTCCTATGATATAATCATTTTCTGTTATATTCATGTCCCAGTTCGTTAAGCCATTCCCCAATGGGGAGCAGAGACCATCTTTGCAATGCCCAAATCTTCCTGAGATGTTATTTGGCTGTGGATTATGAAATAGTATAATCTCAAGAGAAATATAATAGCAGTGACCCGAAGGATCGCTTCTCTGTATAAAACCAATTAGATTTGAAAGACTCATGGCAGGTGGAAGCCGGCTTCAGTGCATTACCAATGAAGACTTTAATGCAGTAAGTGGTTTGAAGGACATGTTCAAGGACATGTCTGACAGGAATATGTTGGTAATATTTTACACTTACAGTTTGTGTTAAGTCTTGCAAAGTGTCTTACAAATGTTATTTCATTTAATCCTCACAACAGCCTTGTGAGGAAGGTGCTATTATTATCTTAGTTTTATAGATGAGGGAACAGAGATTAAGTAACTTTCCCTACATACACACCTGGTGAGTGGCACTGTTGTTTCACTGAATCTGTGATCTCATCAGTGTAGGCACTCCCAGTGAAGAGAATGCAATTCATCTTTGTTATCTTTATCCTATGTGACTCCTGATCCATGCCCTCTGGCAAATTCTACACAGGGGGGTGGCCCAACATGGTGGTCAGCCCTTCCTCTAGATCTTTTGACATTGTGCAGATGCTAATGATAAAGCATATGAATTATCCATTTTATTGTTGGTTGTTCTTTTTTGAATGACGGGACCACTTCTTTTTCTGGCCAAATATCTCTCAAAGAAAGAAAACAACGATCACCACTACACCAAAAGAATTATAGAATTTCAAGTTAAAAGGGACCTCTATGATCATCTAGCTCAACCTGTACCCCAGAAGGAATTCTTTTTATAACTTGGACAATAAGTGGTTACTCATCCTGTGTCTTCCATATTCCATATTCAAAATATGGTTCCTCTTTCCCCCTACTTTCTGAGGCATCTAGTTCCACTTGTGCCTAGCTCTAAGTGTTGGGATGTTTCTAATGAAGAGGCAGAGGGGGTTGGCAATTACAAGAATGGAACACAGAGGAGAAGGAGAGGAAGGACCACTGAAAACTTGTAGCTAAGAGAGAAGTGTGAGGCTTTATCTAAAGATGTACATGGATTCCACTTGGAGGAGAAGAAGGAAGCAGCAGCCTGTCCTTCAGGTAAGGGTGATTTGAGGCTAGGTACTATTGGGTGAGATTGTTCGGTGTGAGTTAAAGGACATAGACACAATTTGTAGCTGGTGACTCTTTGTTGACAGGATGTGATGACCGGGAGAAGTTCTCTGTCTTTCCAAGGCATGAATCTAAGATGTGACAGACTTATCAAACTGGATGCCTACTATTCAATTCTGGTAATATATGTGGACACAGATGATGTGGTCTAGAGGAACCTAGAAAGTATTGCTAAAGTGAAGTCTTGGGCGAGAAATTGAACTCCTTAGGAGTATAGATCTATAAGGGGCCTCAAAAACCATCTAGTCCAATTCCTTCATTTTATAGAAGAGGAAACCAAGGCTCAGAGAGATTCAGAGAATCATGGAGGAGTTGATTGGACTGATTTTACTGATCAGGAAACTGAGGTCCAGAGAATTTTAAGTGATTTGCTCAGTTACACAGGTAGTAAGTGACAGAGCTGGGTTTCAAATTTATGTCCTCTGTTTCCAATCCAGCAGTCTTTCCATTACACCATAGTGCCTCCAGTTGTTTTCATCACTGATGCCCATTGAAGAAAAGAGCTTTTGACAAGAAAGGCAGATTTGGGAAATAAGAAGCTGGTTAAGGAGACGGTGAACAAGAGTAGAAACTGGATTTCAGGACTATTGCTTACAATATTGGAATGATGGGTTCTTGGAGTACAACTAAATTAGACTGATAAAATTGGATTTGCCTGTAGTCTTGCAAATTTAATCAGAAAATCTTTAAACTGAAAAGGAAAGGGAAGGAGAAAATTGCCTATATATATTTACCAACTGAGACACCAAAGAGTAGCTATGTTATCAGAAGATGGATAGCATTTGAGATATCCACAAGATTATAGGAGTTAAAATCTACCAAAGGAGGTAGTCATAAAACCCATAGTTTTTGATATCTATACTATACACAAATATACAAAATATGGGAAACAAGCAAGGTTAAATACAAATCCTAAAAGAAGGGTGTATATTTGACCTCATAGGCCTTGCTGAACCTTGGTATGAAGTGGGATTCATAGCCATCATATATATTGGGAAGGACCCACCTTATTTACAAGAAAATGGATAGGTAGAGGGGGAGTGGTGAATAAGTAGCTTTGTATATTAAGCAGATATATTCGTGTGAACAGAGGATCAGTGGAATAGATTAGGTGCACAAGACACAGTAGTCAATGACCATAGTAACTTAGTGTTTGATAAGCCCAAAGACTCCATCTTTTTGGGATAAGAATTATCTGACCAAACTGGGAAAACTGGAAAACAATAGAATAAAAACTAGGTATACACCAATATCTCACACCATGTATCAAGATAAGGTCAAAATGGGTGCATGATTTAGACATACAGGGTGACACCATAAGTAATTAGAAGACAGGGAATAGTCTACCTGTCAGATCTATGGAGAGAGGAAGAATTCATTACCAAACATGAGATAGAGAGCATTACAAAATGTAAAATGGAGATTTTAGATTATATTAAATTAAAAAGATTTTATATAAATAAAACCAATGCAACCAATATTTGAAGGAAAGCAGAAAGCTGGGAAACAATCCTTAAAGCATGAGTCTTTGATAAAGGCTTTATTTCTCAAATATCTAGAGACTGAATCAAATTTATAAGAATACAAATCATTCCCCAATGGATTAATGGATAAAGGATATGAACAGGCAGTTTTCAGAAGAAGAAATCAAAGCTATCTATGGGCATATGAAGACGTGAACTAAATGACTTTTGATTAGAGAAATGCAAATCAAAACTACTCTGAGATACCACCTCATACCCATCAGATTGGCTAATATGACAAAAAAGGAAAATGATAAATGTTGGAGAAGATGTGGGAAAATTGGGACACTGATGCACTGTTGGTGGAGTTGTGAACTGATCCAATCTTTCTAGAGAGCAATTTGGAACTATGCCCAAAGGGCAACCAAACTGTGTATACTCTTTGACTCAGCAACACCACTACTAGACCTGTATCCCAAAGAGATCATAAAAAAGGAAAAAGGACTGATCTCCATGTGCAAAAATATTTATAGTAGTCCTTTTTGTGGTGAAAAAATATTGAAAATGCCTGGAGGGATGAAGGGACTGCCTATCACCTGGAAAAAGGATGAACAAGTTGTGGTATATGAATGTAATGGAATATTATTGTACAATAAAAAATGACAAACAGAAAGACATCAGAAAAATCTGGAAAGACTTATATGAACCAATGCAAAGTTAAATGAGCAGAACCAGGAAAATATTGTACACACTATCTGCAACATTGTGTGATGATCAGCTACGAATAACTCAGCTCTTCTCAGCAGTACAATGATGTTGGACAAGTACAGAGGACTCACAAAAGAAAATGCTATCCATATCCAGATAAAGAACTTAGGGACTCTGAATGTAAATTAAAGCATATTTCTTTCACTTATTTTATTCTTTCTTGTGGTTCCCCCCCCTTTTTGATCTGTTTCGTCTTTCAAAACTGTGACTAATATGGAAATATTTTTACATCATAGCACATGTATAAACTATATCAAACTACCTACCATTTTCAGAAGAAGGGAGGGGAGAGAAGGAGGGAGAAAAATTTGGAACTCAAAATCTTGTAAAAATGAATGCTAAAAATTTTCTTGACGTAACTGGGGAAAAATAAAATATTATTAAACTTAAAAAAATACGGTGTATTCATGTGAGAGGATCCAGCCACCATAGTGGGGGAAACATTACAGAGAGCATGTAAATGTAGATTAACAAAGGCAGAAACAGATTATGCTAGAGACCAACTGGACAGAAAAAGGAAATTGAGAAAGGACTTTTGGAAAGAGATTACAAACTGCCACAGAACCATGGTATAGGAGTGATGGGGGTGGATAAGACTTCAGTTATCTATCTTATGTGGAATTCTCTTTCTCTCCTTTCTCCTTCATGCTCTCTCTTCTCCTTTCTTTTCTCTCTGTCTGTCTGTCTGTCTGTCTGTCTCTCTTTCCCCTCCCACACAAGATCAACTGAACAACTGATAATTTTTTTTACTTTCCTACTTTCCTTAATGACAATTTTCCACTTCAAAAGGTAGAGGAGTCAACAAGGGGAAATTTTATCTAAACCTGATTCTTGCCAACAAAGAGGGATGGATTGCTGGGGTAAAATTCTAACCTTGAGAGAAAGTGGATCCACCATCTCAGAACTTGTGAAGGAGAAGGAGAAGAAATCTAGAAAGAGTCTGGCATGCATCCTAGACTTGGAAAGAGCAGATTTCAAAGCATTTGGAGAAAGAATTGGTAGAACCCCATGAAACAAACTTATGTAGGGGTAGTGCGTTGAAGAGGTATGGGAAGCTCTCAATAATGAAAATCTAAAGACACAAAGGTAAACAATCCCAATGGGTAGAAAAGGGACAATTACTTAAAGAGATTGATTTAGATGCATAAAGAACTTAAGATTCAGCTTACTGTTTTAAAAGTATATAGGAAAGAAAACAAGGACAGGTAACTGAAGATGACTTCGAGACCTGGTGGCTTCCTGGAAGAGTGACATTTGAATTGCTAAAGCTCTGAATGTGCTGAAAGCTAGTGAGGAAAGCAAAGGATTGCATGAAGTACTGACTTTTTAAAATCTGCTTTGGGGAAAGGAGAATGATCAAAAGAGAGATAAGACCACTCCACAGGGTCGATGGGGTTGTCATAACTGATAGTGGGGAAAAATGCAGAGCCACTTCACCCACATTTTTCCCTGTTTTCTCTGCTCAAGGCAACAGTCTTTGTATTGGGAAAGATGTAAGCAAATGGAAGATGTAAGCTGATGGAAGTTGAATAGTCCAAGGGTTTGAGGGACTGGATTTGAACTCTCAAGAGCCAATAATGAAGATTAAATTTAAAAGTGTGTCCTGCATACATTTTTATTTCAAGAATTGGTTGTTAAATATTTATCAGCATGCCTCCATTTGATTGGCAAGATAAATAAAGAAAAAAAGGGTGCTTACCTGATCTAGATGAGATCATGTGACACCCAGCCCAGACAACAGATGTTATTACTGAGCTGCTGTTGGTGGAAGATCTTGAAAGATCATGGGAAAATAGGGAATGCACAGGATCAGAGGAAGCCAAATGGAGTCCTGACTTTCCAACAAAAAAACAAAGAAAGGAAATTGGCTTTGTTGAATGGGAGCTGGACTTTGATTCTTGGAAAAAACCTAGACTGGATTAGTAAAGGGATGGGTAATGACCAGTTAGAGAAGGAAGAAATGGGTCGTGAAAAGTCAGCATCACTTTATTAAGAAAACCTCACATCAGATTCACCTAATTTCTCTTTTTTAGCAAGGTTACTGAATGGGGTAGATCAAGGAAATATTTGCCTAGATTTTAGCAAGGCATTCAACAAAATCTCTCAAGATATTCTTATGGAAAAGATGGAGAGACATAGGTTAGGTGATAGCAAATTTAGGTAGATTTGGAGTTGATTGAGTGACCAAATCCAAAGATTAGTCATTTATGGTTTGATGTCAATATGAAAGGAAATCTTTCATAGAGGGCAGATGTTCTCAAACTTATTTGACTTACTGCCCCTTTTTTTTAAAAAAAATTACTCAGTGCCCCCCTGGAAATCTACTTTCTTTAACCCTTTAATTTGCATCATTTAAAAAAATATATTTTTAAAAAATGCATCTTAAATTTAATATTTTATTGTAAGTTTGTGCTTTTCTTTCCTGCATTGAAATTTTGATGATGAAATATTGTGTCATATAACCATATAGCATCATATTGTTAACAAGTCATTACACACATATATTCCTGCCAATGCATGCTGGACTTCCCTACCATGTGCCATGTGCTTACCTGCCAACATTATCTTCTTAAGATCTGTTGGTGGACTTGACCACCGATGGGTTATAACTTGCATTTTATGTGTTTATTTGGAAAACAATGTAATCACTACAACTTTCACTCTGTTACGCAACAGATGAAATATGTACCAATGATTTTTCAAAATTTTCACATCCTCTCTTCTTTCCTTATGCTTCCACTGCCCCCTCATTTTTATTCAAGGCACCCCAAATGCACCTGAGGCTACTTCCACCCCTTGAATGATTCCAGCTTCCCCTAGAGGGTGGTAGCTCTCACTTTGGGAACCTATGATAGAGGGCAACACAGAATTCTGGGATTTGGTCTTCTGTAGTTTAATATAAAAGCATAGATTTTGGGATGGAAGGGAACTTCAAGATCATTGGGTCCAATTTCCTTAGTTTACAGATGAAGAAATGGACATAGAGTGGCTAAATGATTTACCCATGGTCACACAGGTGGCAGGTATAGGACACATCCATGTCTCTTCTCTTGATCCTGAGCTGGTGTTCTTTCTACTGGTTGGCCACTGGGAGAGGAGGTAGGTTAGCCATATTGCAGGAATGAGGGCTTAAGAGAGGGCTTGAACAATGCACTGGTTCCCTCCACCCTCCAGCTCCAGAAATAGCAGAAGAACCACAAGAGATTCCACAATCCATTCACCGAAAAGCTCATAAAGGAAATAGAATTCTTTCAGAGAGGTCTTGTCAGGAAGCTCAGCTTATGGTTTTTCTAGGTTAGGCTTAACAACTGGACTAAGGAAGGACTGGTTGGATCGATCAGTGGATACTACAGGTTCAGATTTATTTTACATATAGGTCTTGATGTAATGTGAAGGCTACGAAGAAGGCTACCCTCAGCCTCCCAATATTTCCACACATATCCTTCTCCCCTCCCCCACACGCCTATACCACAGTGCCTGAAATAACTACCATTAGTGCTCCCATGATCAGTGATGCCTTTTGATTCTATATTGTCTTCTTCAATTTCCTTTCTATTCCAAGGCTCTCTGAAATGGGAATCTCACTTAGCTTTTCCAAGAGGTTAATAGCAACTTTCTTCCTGGGGATGGGGGTACTGGGCTCCAAATACTTGGAATTTCTCTAAGGTCTGCCCCTGTATGTGGTAGATTTTGGGGTCTAAGGGGCTTAGCAGTGACTTGGAGGGTATGTGTGTGTGTATGTGTGTGTGTGTGTGTGTGTGTATGTGTGTGTGTGTGTATATGTGTGTGTGTGTGTGTGTGTTGGTGGTAGGATTTTAGTTTATTCCAATGATGTATGAATGCCATGCAAATGATATGCAAAGCAGCATGTAAATGAGTAGCTATTATTGGGGTCTTTCTGGAGCAGGACTGTAGCAGGGCTTACCTCTGCTGGGGGAAGGAAACTTGACTTGATCTCCCTAGTTCCCCTGGGGGCAAAAAGAGGAAGCCATAGGGGCAGCCAGAGACCCTGGGTTCAAATTCTAGGTAGAAGGGGCTATTTTTGTGTCATCCCCTGATTGGCACTGCTGATTGGCTGGAGCCAGAGCCTTCTTTTCTCTCAATTCTAGCAGAGTCTTGTTAAGGAAGCCAACGTGGAAGCTCTAAAAATAGCCTGCTCTTGGCCTCCCCCTCCATGCTTCAGATCCCAGCCTCCTCCTCCTCCTCCCCCTCAGTCACCTAATTGGGAAACTGCCTCCACACTTGGGTTCCTCATTTTGTTCCTCCCCCCATCCCCCAACCCAGCGTTGCCAGCTAGAACTGGGTTGGAGCAGCCCCTTTCCTCACCCTCTCCCTGGAGGAAATGACTCCCAGCTTTCTTCCCTTGCCCAGGGTGGGAATTGTAGGATCTTTTCCCCTATGTAGGATGTGATGAACTGGTGAGGAGTCTTCCTGGGATGGAAAAGAAGAGATCTAAGTGATGACTCATCAGTCTAGATGAGATCCTGCTAATGTAGAGCCAGGAAATGCTGACCCTAGAAATTAGTGGGAGGCATGTGGAGAATTTGCCAATATGGAATTGCTTGGTAAAGTGGAAAGAACCCAGTCCCTGGACCAAGGAAGGGGCAGCATGATGTCTGGTCAAGAGATGCAGCCAGGCCTAGATTGGCAGATTAGTTGCCTTCAAGGAAAATCCTCCCCTCAGACCAGTTAGGTTAGGATTATTTTTTAAACTGTTACTTAATTTGTAAGTTAGTTTTTAAGTCCTGGTCTCTTCCTTGAGTGAATGAAGGGTAAGGAAGAGCCTATCCATCTAGGCTAGGTAAACATTGGTGGCAAGGGCAAGGAGACAGAGTGGTCCTCAGTCCAAGAGTTTTGGGGAATTGGGGCAAGAGCAAGGAGTATAGGTTGAGTATGGAGTAGAAGAGGAAGAATATACTCATGTATGTCTGCCCATTTGGTCAATCAACAAGCATTTATTAAGCACTTACTGTGTGCCAGGCACTGTGCTGACTGGTCATCCAACACTGGTCATCTAGCTGTTCGTCTTTCTGTCTGCGTCCCATTTTTTCGCACTTAACCTTGTCCACAAAACACTGTTTGCATCTCTGGAGTGGAGAGGAGGTGTTAGGCTAGCTAAGTGTCTTCATCTCCTACATGTGACCTTTGTTTAGCAATTCTTGCCTCAGGTTAGAAGTTCTTCTCAGTCAGCTGCCAAACATTTACTGAGCACCTACTATGTGACAGGTACTGGACTAAGTGATAGGGATAAAAAGAAAAGCAAAAGACAGTCCCTGCCTTCAAGGACCTGACAATCTAATACATTTCAGGGTAGATATCTTCTGTTTCCAATAGTGCCCAGACAATGTCACCTGGTGAATCCATTTCCTTGAAAGAAAAATGATAGATCATTGTATCATAGATCTAGTACTGAAAAGGAACTCATATGATGCCTGATCAATTCAACCCTCTCATTTTGCAGATGAGGAAATTGAAGCTCAGGAAAATTAAATAATTTGTTCCAGGTCACACCTGGAAGCCACACAAATTCACAGATAAGGTAGTTAAGGCTCGGAGAGTTTGAGTCACTTGCCCAAGGGTGACGTGGGTAGTAAAATCACAGAGCCTAGACTGGAACCCATGAATTCCGGTTCCAGATAAAACCAAAGTCACAGGATCATGGAATATTAGGGCTGGGATGGACCTTAGAGATGTAGTCCAACCCCTTCATTTTGCAAAAGAGGAAACTGAGGCTGTGGAGCAAAAGGAAAGTGACTTGCGCAAGTTTATAGAGCTATAGAACAGCAAGGAAGAATCAGGTCTCTTGCTTCAGATCCAGGTGTCTTGACTCCTAGTCTCGAGGGCTTTTTACTACATATATCATACTCACCCCTTCCAGCAGACCCTTCTAGCACTCTTGAATTTTGGTTTAGGAAAAACTGTTTCCAAGGCACAATACTTTTTCTTCCTTTGCTGTATACTATGAATACCGACAATTAATCACAAAGAGATACACAGAGGAGGAGATATATATCAGCACTGAGCCAGAATGTTACAAAGAAGAGCACACATAGGAATGTAGAAACAGATATTTGCAGCTACTTTCTCTCTGTTACATGGCTCCTTTCTTATTGCTTAAAATAAGCAAATAGACCAGTCTCAGGTTGCCAAATGTCATGTGTTCTAGGAAAAATTCTTTGAAATCAAAAAGAAATCCTGCTATAGAGAACATAGAGCCTCTCTACAAAGCCTTACTTTGAGGCTTCATTATAGTTGGGGGTGTTAATCCTGGGAACTTGGAAATTTGGCTAGTAAAGTATAGGTTCTGAAAGGTGCTATAATGCTAGAAAGCCTTTGAATATGGTCCTAGACCAGGAATGGGTAACCTGTGGCTTCCAGGCCAGATGTTGCCCTCCAGGTCCTCAAGTGCAGCCCTTTGACTGAATCCAATCTTCACAGAACAAACCCCCTTATTAAGGGAATATCTTGTGATGAAAAATATCTCCCCTCTACCCCCCACCCCGGTCCTAGACAGTATCTTTTGTTAGAGGACTAGCCTATCTAGGAGTTGAAAGCTTGTCATCAGTAGGTTGGCCATAGGTCAAAAAAATCAAAGAATCGTGGAAGGGATCTCTGAGACCATCTTGTCCAACTTGTACTAGAAAAAGGACCCACTCCACAATTCATCTGAGAAGTGGCCATCTGTCTTTTGCTTGAAGACCTCTAATGAGGGGAAGCTCATTCCCTTTAAAGGTAGTTCTTTCCACTTTGAGATATCTCTAATTGCAGGAAATTTCTTTCAACATCAAGTCTAACTTTGCCCCTCTGCAACTTGCTTGCCCTCCAGGGTCAAGCTGAACAAGTCTAAACTCTTTTGCACATGGTAGCCTTTCAAATACCTCCAGACAGCTATTATTCCAGAAATGATGGATTTTGTGACTTAAAATGTGCAAATAGATGAACAAGTTCCAGGTGATGAATTTGGCCACGGCGATCCATGAAACAAAGACAAATTTAAAAATGGTCCTGTGTGGTTCCTTTTTGTTTTTACAGTAATGTTGACAGAGAGGTTGAAGAGGGGATAGAAGGTGCTAAGAATTATATCGTTTTTAGACCATCTGCAAACATTAATGTTAATTTGTAATAGACTAATAGTACTCAAATGAGAGATCTTTGTTTAATGATGAATGTGCTATGAGAAGACTCTAAGACTGAGTTATGTCAATATTAACACATTCACTATCAATGAAATCAGAAGACAAAAGACACTGAAGCTAAGTGGAAGATTATAGACTCCTTGAAGCTTATGGGGAGAGGAGTGTTTTCTTCCAGTGTTTAGCTTGGTGTCTGTCACTTTCAAATATTCAAAATGTATCTGTGATCTTATCAATTTGGCACTTCCGGCAAAGGATAGTAGACTTATCTAGATAATTCCATTCCCACCTGGATTCTAGATAGAATCTTTTGTTGGAGGATCAGTCTATCTAGGTGTGGAAAGCTTGTCATCAGTAGGTTGGTCATAAGTTAAAGAAATCAAAGAATTATGGAAGGATCTTTGAGACCATCTTGCCCAATGTGTACTTGAAAAAAAGACCCATTTTACAACTTATCTGAGAAGTGGCCATCTGTCTTTTGCTTGAAGACCTCTAAGGGTGAGAAAACTAAAGCCAAAATAGCCTGAGTGATTTGCTTACACACAGGCTGTAAGTAGGAAGCTGGGATTTGAACACAAATCATCTGATTTCATATCCAGCACCCTTTCCACTGCAACATTCGACCTCTCAAAAGGCAGATCACAATCATCCATGCCTGCCTATCCTGTGTGACTCCTGTCCACATCTCCCATAATTACACTGTTGAGAGTCTTCTCAACAAACTGGAATTCTTCCTTCCCTTTTCCTACTATCTGGAGGATATTTGTGGAGCTCTTGGGCTGACCACTCATCATGTGACCAACTCATCATTTCCTCCAACCATGCATTTCTGGAGTGATAGGTACCCTTTATTCCAGTTCCTTGTCAAAGTTCCTTTTTTGGTTATATGTTGTAGTTTGCTCACACCTACCATGCTTTGCACATAGTAAATGATTAATAAGTGCTTGCTGGATTGCTTGGTTCACAGTTTCTCCTTGGAGAAGGTGAACAAAACAGTTGGCTTTATTTTGTGCCCAGAGCCCAAAAACATCATTTCAAGGGACACTTGATCATCTTAGAGCTCAGGTAGAGCATTAAAGGTAGTTCCAACTTATGTGCCAACATTTCTTACAGAGGGTGAAATAGGAAAAGTTTACAAAGAACTTGCCCAAGGATCTTCTGAAATAAGACAATGGATACCTTGATGCATGATGATTTTAGTGAGAAAATGGAAATTGATTAAAAAGCAATAACAACCAATGCTGGAAAATATGATTTGGGATTAAATAATGAAAGAGACAAAGGTGGATTGATGAGTCAGAATTCTGCTTCACATACACATGTGTATGCACACATAATACTTTCTTCAATAACAAGTCAGAAATCATTGCATAGGAATAAAAATGAAAATTGACTTCATTTCAATACAGGAAATGAACTGCTGTTAACTGAAGCAGGTGTTATTTCTGAACCCTAGTCAGGTTGTGGGCTAGTTAAAGCTAAGATCAAAACCAACACTAACTTTGAAGGAGGAAGAGGGGTGAGAAAATACCATTGCCATAGTTCCAACCCAACTTAACTAAAGAAGTTCTACTCTATTCCACTCCATATCCACTCGAGGATGTGGAAAAGACTTTAGAGATGGTCCTAGATGAAGGAGCAGAAGCCCAGTGAAGGGAAGGGGTATCTCTAAGGTCAGATTGATAATAAGCAGTAGAGCCAGATCTTGAATTCCAGTCCCCTGGTTTCCAGGCCAGTGTTAGTTTCACCATCTACACCATGATTCCCTCTCCAAGGAAATCTGACCAAGTTTTTGGCCTGATCTCTATGACAGAGGCCATTGGGACTACAGTTTAAGGACTCAGACCTCTGTTGCCCCTTCCGTACAGGGCAGTATAGTTAAAAAATTCTTAAAAAGGTAAATTTTTAAAATACCCCTTGTCTGACCTTGAAAGGATGAAGAGAGACAAGAAACTGGAGGAAAATGTGAAACCGATAATCCATGTGCTATTTTGGGAAATACAACCACAAGTCAGATGGGTTCAATGATGCTGTCTTCTTGTCTGGAGCACCCACAGGCACTTGGCCAGCTGTATAGAGAGGGGTGCCTTCCTTCCTTGTGTCTTCTTTGACTTTCAGGACAAATTTAATCACACTGTAAAGCCAGAAAAAGAAGGAAAAAAAAGGAAGAAGATTGGTATCAGCACAGGGAAAGAGCATTGGGACTGGTAGTCAGTAAATCTGGATTCAGGTCCCTGATTCTAACACTAACTAGCTGTGACCTTGGGCAAGTCACTTCAGTTTTCTGGGTCTCAAATTCTTTATCCGTAAAGTCATAGAATCATAAAACCCCACAGTTGGAAGAGATCTCAGAGACTCTCTGATCTTATTTATAACTGAGCAGGAATTCCCTCTTCATCCTTCTGGAGTGATCTCTGTTTGCTCATTTCATGATGGGAGAACTCATTACCAATCAAGGCAGCCAATTTCCCTTTTGGCCAGCCATTTCAGTATTTCAAAGGCAGTGTATGGAATGGTTGTTAAACTTGTTTTACTTGGTCCCTGAGGGCAGAACTAGGAGAATTGTGGCCAAGAATTGCAGAGAGGTAAATTTAGCCTGGATATTAGAGAAATCTTTTGTATCAGAGATATGCCCTAACACAGCTATGGAGAAGTGAAATGGGCTGGTTGACTCAGGAGCTAGTGAGTTCCCCATTCTTGAGGTTTTCAAGGGGAGACTGGATTACCATTTGTTGGAGGTATTGGAGAGGTAATGGGTTGGATTAAATGAACATGGAGATACTTTCTAACTCTATTATAGAATCACAGAATCTCAGGGTTGAAAGAGACTTCTGAAACCAGTTAATTCAATCACATAGATTCTGCCTGAGAATCTCCTCAAGGAATTCAACAAATGGTCATCCAACCTCTGTTTGAAGATCTTGGGGAATCCACCATGTTCCAAGATACTCTATTTTACTTTGGAACAGTTCCAAATGTCAGGAAGTTTTTTATCATCTCAAACCAAAATCTGTCTTTCTATGACTTCCAACTTGTGCCCTTGGGGGCCAGTCAGAATAAGTCTAGTTCTTTTTTCCCCCACATAACTATTCTTCAAATACTTAACAACATCTCTCTCTGTTCTGCCCAGGTTAGAGCTAGTGAGGGAGGTAGAGTCAGCAAGAGAAAGATGGTTTCCATGTGAGCTTTGACTGGGACAAGAATTGGGTACTAGGGATGTGGATGAGGGAGGTAAAGTCTTAGAGACTATATGGATGTCAGAGCTGGAATAGTTCAGTGGTGCAGTGGAAAGAAAATTGGATTTGGAGTTAGAGGACATGACTATTACATCCTTGGTTCAACTGAGTTCCTTCAGTTCAAGCATGTGCTGGGGATACAAAGATAGAAAGGGAAACAAGTCCTGCTAGGTCTCAGTTTCCTCAATTATAAAAAGGTTGGTTTACGTAGACTTCTTTTTAAAGTGTTTATTGTAATTTTTATCTACACCTCTGAGGTCTCTTCTAGTTCTAAATCTATGATTCCGAGAACCTAGGACTTCACACTGGGCTCCAGAGGAAATGTGGCCTGTCTAGCACAGTGAGTTAGTAGGACACCTGGAGCTAGAGAATTTGAGATTCTCCAGTCCTCTGGTGGAGTTTCCAAGCATCTTGCTGCCTCCCCTGCTGATCAACAAATACTTTTTCGGTGTCTACTAGGTCCAATGAACTCCTAGCAGGTGCCAGACCCACCTTGTGGAGTGGTTAATGAGAATGAAAATGATAACAATCTATTTCATATCTGTGACTCCTTAATTTTTATCTTTTTCATTCCTAGTACCTCCATCAGTGCCTTTATGAATACCTGTTGCTTGATTTGTAATGGCATTTCCTACCTTCTAAAGCACTTTCCCATCAGTTGTCATTTGATCTAGGTATTATCATCTGGTTTTTTTGTGCATGAGATGACTGAAGTCCAAATGGAATTGTCGCTCAAGGTCAATTGCAGAGCTAGCATTAGGAGTCAGGTCCCTTGATTCCCAATCCCAAATCCTCCACCTACTCTACTATATGGTTTTAGAATCACCTTCAGTAGGAAGGGAAGGAAAGGGAAAGAAAGAGAAGGGAAGGAAGAGAAGGGAAAAGGGAGGAGAAGGAAAGATAACAAGCAACTATACAGTGTCTACTATATGTTAGGCACTATGTTAAGTGTTTAGAAATTTGTTGGATATCCCTCATTAGGCTCAATACCTGGGAGACTGTACATTGGGGGATGACTAGGTTCCAATTCTTCTAGGGGTTCCTATATTTAGGGCTAGAAGGGACCTCAGAGATTATAAAGTCCAAACTATTCATTTTATAGATGAGCAAACTGATTCATTGGAGGAGAAATGGACTCTGAGCCTAGGTCTTCTGATTCTAAGTATAACTTTCTCTCCACCATTCAAAGCTTAACTGACCACAGCCTCTTTCAGGGGCTTCCAGGAAGCGGGTATTGAGGCTGCTGCTGCTAGAATGGGTCCATGACTATTAGGGTGGGAGGTTGTGGGTTCCACACTTATGAGCTTTACTACCACAGCTGACACAGGGGTGTTTAGAAATGGCAGTCTCCTTCCTGTTAGGTGAGGAGTTGTAATGGGGAAAGATGGGGTAGAGGGCAGGAAGGAGTGAGTGGCCATTCCCCAAGCAGAAAGTTAAGAGGGGCTAGAATAATCCTCACATTTGTGCCATGATCATGGCTTCCAAAGGCTGCCCGATGATATAGTTTATCATTTCACTTGATGCTCACGATAAGAGAGAGGCAGAATAATGACTGTCCTTAAATCGTGCCAGAAATCAATGGCATAGTCATTGCTGTAATCCCAGGTTCTTAGAGGCTATTGAGTCTAATGCCTTTATTTTAGAGATGAGGAAACTGAGGCACACACAGGTTAAGTGACATGCTCAGAGTCATACAGGTAATGTGTGTGTCAGACAGGATTTGAACCCAGTTCCTCCCAACTTCAAAGGCAGTGCCCCTCATCTACAGTCTCATTATTATATCATGCTGCCTCCTTACTTTGAGGTCTTCTACTCTACCACAAATGGACTTGCCTACTGCAGATGGACCAGAGAGGGCTACTTCTGGGATCATACCCTTCCTCCAAACACTGAAATCAACTTTTAATGGTCAGTCTTTCCCTGCTAGTCTTCCTTCATTCACACTCATTTATTCAACAAACATTAATATAGCTTTATGCTCAAAGCTCGGGAAATATATAAGATTTCTATCAGACAGAATCCTCTTCCCTCATGGAGCAGGGGGCAAAAGATATCAGATGTCCAACATACTCAATATTATATAATAAATGTATTATTAATTTGAAGGGTATAAACAAAGTACTTAATGAGGTCCAAGGAAAGGAAAATTTTTACTCTCTGAGTGGATCAATTTGGGGCACCGATGTGGGTGGAGGAGATGTAGTCTTACAATGAGCCTACTTGGAGAATTAGGTCTTATTACCTTTTCCAATGCAGGGCCTCCTTTGGTGTTAGAAGGAGGAGAGGTGTGATCTAGGGGACTTTTCACTTTCTAGTTTCCAGTTCAGAAGTTTCCTAGTCACTAGAAACTCCTGCACTTACCAATATAACCAGTGAAGTCACTCTGTTCCCCAGGCTGAAACGTGACTCAACCTGGCCGTGTTGGTGTCTGACTCACTGCCTCCATCTCTCCCCAAAGCTGGTCCAGGAAAGAAGTTCTGATTCAAAGTTCTGATCTCTAGAACTAAGAAAAAATCCTGGCTGTTCTCAAGGTTGAAAGACTTCAAGTGGGTCTTTCTGGCATTTCATGGAGAGTCACCATGGAGGAGTGGAGGTAGCCCTAAGTTATTGGTTGGCACTTGGTCTTCTTGATAACATGCTGGAGAAACTGAAGCCTTGGGAAGAAGAGTTGGTTCAAGACTTGCCTTTGGGTGCACGAATGGTGACTATGAGGAGCCAGTACAGGTGAAAAAATCTCTAGCCCTGATTCTCCTGCTCAACTCATTCATCCCACATTAAGGGCCTCTTAGGATGACAGGTGACATTCTAAGCAACAATTATATGGCATTATGGGAATGAGGAGGAAGAGGCAAATTGTCCAGTGCCATAAGTTTCTCCCTGGCTGCGCAATACCTTGGGTGGTATGTTATGGAACCTTATATCCATACGTCTATATACCCATATAAGAGCAAGCACATACCTATAAACAAACACAAACAAAACATTACCCATAAACAAGAATGAATACACATGCAGAAACATACAAATGTGTACAGATAAGTACAAACCAACAAGGTGAACATAAATAGACTGATAAACACAGGCGCAGAGAAGGTGTATTAGAGCAGAACAACCTTTGACCAGGAGTCCCCAGCCCTGTCACTAATTATCTATGTGACCATGGGCTAGAGAGTTACAGATTTCCTCATCTATAAAATCAAGGGGCTGGAGATCCTTTCCAGCTTCTGTCATTTTGTGGCGCAGCTTCATGGTATTGTATGGAGAGAGCCCTGGACTTTGGAATCAGGAAGACCTGGGTTAGGATCCTTCCCCAGACACCTGGTGTGGGACCCTGAGCAATATTTTTAACCTCCCTGAGCCTCAGTTTCCTCATCTGTAAACTGAAGATCATAATTATTTTCCCATACACAGAGTCATTGTGAAGATCAAATGATGTTATTTGTATAAAGTATTGTATAAATGTTTCTTACAGTCATAATAGTCAGATGTGAACATACATACATACATACACACCCACACCCACATATATATGTATATGTATGTATAAATATATACTTATACACGTATATTTAGGGCCATATATAGGGTCATATACATATATATACTTGGGGCCATTCATCCATCCACTGGCCCACTGACTTTATTCAGAAACAGACTGTGAAATTTATCTCCAGGGAGCAGAAAAAGAGAATTGTGGCTGCTTTGATGTCATTGGCAGATTCTTTAACAATTCCCATGTTGTTCAGGACTGGGAGGTTTGGGGCTTTTTTTGGGGAGGACTTTCCCTCCATTCTGTGTCTTCTCAATCACTCCTTTCTTTTCGCCCTTGGAAACAACCAGGATTTTTTCTACTCAGTCCTAGAGATCAGAACTAAAAACACCAGGTGGAAGTTGATCCTCTCCAATTATCTCCTCCCATTAACTCTAAATACAGCATGTCCCAAAAGTCTTAGTGCAGCTTTCACCTTTAACAGTTTGAAACGGCACTAAAACTTTTGGGACACACTGTATCTTCTGTACTTAATCTTCAAACACGTGGTTTCCTCTCAACTAAATGTAAGCTCTATGGAGGCAAGGACTGTTTCATGTTTGTCATTGTGCTTAGTGTAATGCCTGATATAGTTCAAGTGCTTAATATATGAATGAATGAAATTTCAGAGACCTAAGTTTTGACTGGCTGTAAGGAAATAAATCTCCTAGTAACTCCTAGTAGCATTATTCAAAAGTGAAATGGGAGTGCCAACAGAGGGAGCGAGTTCTTCCTCACTAGAGGTCTCTAAGGAAAGGTTTTAAGACCACATGGCCGCAGCAACAGCTACAATGATGATGATGATGATAGCTAGCATTTACGTAGTACTTTTACGTATATTATCCCATTAGATCCTCACGACAACCTCAAGGAAGTAGATGCTGTTACTATTCCCATTTTATAGAAAGAAAAGTGAGTGACTTGCCCAGGATCACCCAGATAGTAAATATTTCAGTGAGGATTCCAACTCTGGTCTATCGATTCCAAAGACCAAAGCTCTACGTGCTGAACCACTTAGCCAAAGACTTTTCAGGCATTTCATAGAAGGGATTGGGGATACATATAGGACTGACCAAATTCTCTTCCCACTCTGAGATTATTCTCCTGTTTGATGGATTCCCCTGAGGCCTGAAGTTCAACCCTCACCAGTTCAATGGGGGAGCTAAAAGGAAGTTACATTGGCATCAAGTTACCTACTGGAGGCTTCAGTCCCAACTCTCTCCTGCATTGGCTATCTGATTTTTGGCAAGTCACACTCTGCTCCCCAACTTGTGTATCCCCAACCCCTACTGCTTCAGTTTTTTCACCTGTTTAAAAAAAAAAAAAAGAGGATTGGGCCAGCTAGTTTAAAGGTCCCTGTTGACTTTTTCTGGGTTTCCTCTGTGGGTGGCAGTTTCAGCTGAGGATCCTTCAGGGTTGGTTTCTGTCCACAGATTCTGAGACTCAGCCATGTGGCTGCTATGATGTTTGGTGAAGAGGTGGAGAAGGGGCCTGACTCAGTCAGACTATGGCCTGCACTTGGCTGCGTAGGGTAGTGACTATTTTGTATGTGGAGGGGGGGCGGGGGGGGGGGAGGTAGGGGGAGCCTGCCCAAGAGTAGGATGGGAAATTGGAGAGCACTAGCTGAGTCAGTCCCTTCCGGTGCCATTCTCTGTCCTTTGTCTTTGGGATTGAATAGATGGCTTTTGTTGGAAGGAAGGTGAGACTGTGTTTTAGGTTTCTAGGGGACTAGTTTCACAAGAGTTTATCTGGAATTACTTTCATTCTTTCTAGTCTCTGTGGGCCTTCCTGCTTATATGCAAATAAAAATTTGATTGAGTTTCAAACAGGATAAAGAGAGAGAGGGATCATAGAATCAGCTGAAAGATAGGTTGAGGGTCTCACCACACACTATCTTGTGTTGTAAATAAACTGAATCGTTTGACTGAGTCTGTGTTTCTTACAGTCTTGTCTAGCATAGGGCTAAGAATGTAATGGTAGGTGGGACCAGCAGGATTAGGAGTTGGGACTCTGTTTCTCAATCTGTGCTCTACAGACCCTAGGATTCCTTGATACAGTTCAAGGAGTTCTGAGGAGAAAACAATCACACTGATGAACAAGGACTCTCAGAAAACCTATTTTCTTTACTGTTTCCAGCAATAGTGTCACTTGAGTTCTCCCTGTTAGCCAAGAAGCAGATCCTTTGCATAGTCAAAACCCACCAAAATGGCAAAAAAGTTGGCTTCTTCTTGTGGGTCTGGAATAAATTACTGGGTACATCCAATAAGTAAGATGCACAGTCAGTTGACTGTCAGATTGTCTGAATGATGTAGCGCTCTTAAATCACCTCTCTTCTGTACCTCTGTTTCCTAGTCTGTAAAATGCCTGTAATACCAAACTCCTAGGCTGGTTGTGAAGTTCAAATTAGATGATGCCTATAAAGTACTTTAAAAAGTGTCATGTAAGTATTTACTACTATTACTAGTACTGCTACTACCACCACTACACTGCTATTACTACTACTACTATTACTGCTTTTACTACTACCACTACCATTACCACCACCACTACCACCACTATTACTACCACTTCTTTCGCTACTACTACTACTACTACTACTACTACTACTACTACTACTACTACTACAACTATTACTATTTTGGTCCAGAGTTATGATTTTATTGGCATAGAGAAATATTCTTCTATCTGTGCCGATTATACCCCCTACAGCTTGGAGTCCTGAGTGCCTGGGGCATTGAGAGTTTCAGTAACTTGCCCAGGGTCACACAGCCAACATGGGTTAGGCAAGACTTAAAATCAAGTTTTTCTGACACCAAGGTCTCCTCTCTATCTATTATACCACCCTGCCTCACATCAATCATCATTCACTAGAATTATTATTATTTTTAGAAAATATACATTTAGAAAAGAAAACTTGATATTCATTAAGGCCAAGCAGACAAAAAAGCCAGGGTATGCCTCTAATAATGAAATAAGCATACACTATCCTCCTTCAAGGACCAGATCACTTCTGCAGAAGAAGCTCAAATGTAAGACTCACTGACTGACTCTGGCTTTGCTTTTGATTATTCTTTGTGTTCTGTATGTGACACTACTCAGTTTTAAAAAAAATAGTAGAGTTCCCTGGTTCTAGCATGATCTCAAAAGTCATTGAAAATAAGTCCCAATGAGTTTGAAAACAAAAATCTTGGCATTTTAAAGCAAAATCAGAATTCACAGAAACATCTTCTCCCTCCCCCCTCAATACTAACTCATATGAGTAAGTAAAGCAGAAAATGGAAATTGCCTCAAAGCATGTTACTAGAACCACTGATATCAACCATCAATCATCATTCCCATCTCCAAAACACCTGTTGGCAGAAATTGAATCCCTCCCTCTGAGATGTTTTTATTATAATGTGTATTTAGTATTGCTGGAAGGAGAACAAAATTGATTTTTAAAAGCCTAATATTTCATACTACTAGTAGTAGGCCTTTAATTTTTTTTACAATAAATGTCCAAATTTTAAGACTTCTGAGATCTTCTCATCCCTGTATTTCTCCTCCTCATCTTCATCCTTGTCTTCGTCCTCCTCTTTCTCCATTACCAAGAGCAGTGGCAGGTCCCTGAGGAAGGGATTGATTGAAAGAAGGTAGCATTTTAGGAAGAGCAATCTGGTGGGGTACATAGTATGGATAGATGTGTGTATGTGTGTGTGTGTGTGTGTGTGTGTGTGTATGTGTGTGTGTGTGAAATACCAAGTGGGGCCAATTCGGAGGCTATACATGTAACATAAGTATTATATGAGAGCCTGGGTGGGAACCAGAGGTATGGAGAGAAAGCAGTGACTATGAGAGGTATTTGGAAGATAGTCAGATATTGTTGACTCCCCCACTAGAATGTAAGCTCCTTGAAATAGGGACTGTCTCACTTGAATTTGTATCTTTAGCACTTAGTATAGTAGTAAGCACTTAAATAATACTTTTCATTTATTCATTCATCCATCAGTCTATCCATCCATCCATTCATGATAGGATCTTAGAAATGTGATTGTAGGCTGGTACACACATGCTCATAGGTTTCAGGGGTAACGGGAGCCTAAGGGTCACCTACTTCAATTCAGGTTCAACTTGTCCCAAGTCACAGAGCTCATTAGTGTTAAAGTTGGGTTGAGAAGCTAGAGGCGATGTGGTGTTATGGGAAGTGTGCTGGAGTCAAGACTTGGGTTTGAATCTTGACTTTGGTGCTCTCCACCTTCATGGCCTCCGACAATTTCACTCAGTTTTATGGGGTCTCAGTTTTTTAGATAATAAAGGACTTATACTCCTTGATCTCAAAAGTCCTTTCTTGCTACACAGCTTAGATCCTAGGATGTCAAGTCCCAGTCAAATATTCTCTGTCATGAAATTCAGTGGAAAGAGATGGGATAGAATGAATCCTTGGTGAGACAGAGAGCATGGAGTTAGGGACTGGGAGAGCAGTCACTGAATTGTATATGGCATCATGGTGTAGTCAGTAGAGTTCTGGACTTTGGGGTGAGGAGAGAGCTAGGTTTGAATCTTTCCTTTGACCCACATGAGTATGGAACTCTATAGGAGTGATCATACCTGTCAGCCTCAGCTTTCTCATCTGTGACACAAGGAAGACAATGAAGTAGTACTTGCCTAATAGCGCTGTTCCAAAAAAAAAAAAAAATCAAATACCATAATAGAATGCCTAGAAGACCTTAAGGTATTCTATGAACAAGAATTATCATGACATGAGCAGAATTAGGGCCTCTTCTGGTCTGCTACTTGTGGGATGAGGATGAGAATAAATGAGTTTTAAATTTCTCTCCCCTTCCCCCAAACTTAAACCAAAATTAAGACCAGATAAAGCAATTTTTGCTGTTAAGTCCCGAGAAATCCCCTTCCTGCCAAGTCAGTATCGGGCTTAGCATGTGTGGGAATGCTTGGGAAGTGAGGGTGGGAGCTGAGTCATCCCAGAGGCAGCAAAGCCAACCATCTGACCTCTCCAGGCAGAATACAAGGCTCCTTAAAAGTCCCTGGTGAGCATAGAGCCAGGTGTGAGCTAAGGTGGAAACCCTTGGATCAAAGCTGTCACTAACTGGAGGCAGGTAATAGCACATGTAGCTAAAGCAAATGGCACTCTATGTACCCCCCCCCAATATTGCTGGGTGACATTGGCTTATGGGTAGGGCATTAGGACTAGAAGATACCCACCTGGGCTATAGCTATTAGAGGCAAGAACTTGCTAAGCAGGTACTAAATATAATTGTTTCTATACTGCTGAAGGATTTCAGATGTTGCTAGTGCCTGTTAAATTTCAGTATCCTGATGTAAAGTCCTAGCTGCAGGTACGTGTTCTTGCTGTCTTGAAACCAATATTCTTTAGGAGGAAAATCAGTGCTATTTGAGTTACTACTAGTTGGGTGGCATTCCCTGTTCCAGCTGGATAGACTGGTTTCCAGGAAGCCAGGGAATCTACAGACCTGAGTATTCAGGGTCTCAACATACTGCTACTCCCTAATCCTTTGAAAAAGACCTATAGGATGAGACCTCTCAAAACACATATATTCCAGCTTCCGTCTGGAGACCCAGTTTCATAGAAAAGTACGGAGCTGCTGACAGTCACCCAAAACTGCATTGTGCCACCTACAGCCCTGTGATAAGATATGGATAATTAGAAAGATGGGTTAAGATCAGTCTGTGGTGGGATGATGGGTTGGTTTACAGCTGGGATGAAAGACTATGCTCAACTCAAGGTTTGGGGATTAGGGGTCCTATTGTGTCCAGGATTAGGGATCTATTTGCATTCAGAGTTAGTGGTAAAATCAATTGGTTAGCAGGGTGATTGAATTTGTGACCATGTCTTCCTTTCTGATGTGTCCTGACAACATTTTTGATGTATGCATCCCAAGCACAGGTGCTATTGATTTTCTCTGTAGATCCAGGACACAAACTGACCCTATAAAGGGAATTGGTGCAAGAGGATGTTAGCTCATGCTTTGTCATCAAAGATTGTATTTCTCAGAAGGAATCCCTCCCCTCCACACCCAATCCTTTTGTTGTCTCCTCTCACATCCCCTTGAAGCGGATGATTCAAACTGAAATCTGTTCCTCCAACAACTTTTCAATTTCCTTCTGTGAATATACGCTGAGCATCTGCTGACCAATCGTATGGTTCTTCCTGAATGTCATGTATAGAAATGTAAGAGTAGGAAGTGTGGAGCTTTCTTCCATTCCCTGGCCTGGGACCTCTCTCCTTGTTTCTCCCATTACCCGCTTCTCCAAATATGTCCCTGCTATTGGTTCAAGGATCATTGGGCCAGATTCCTCCCACCTCCACTCCCTTTCTCTGTACCTAAACTTGCTTCTTGTCAGCTTCCTAAAATGAGCATTTCCATCCCTGACTAAATCTTATTCAGGACCTAACTCAAGGATTATCATATTTAAGAAACATTTTCCTATTAATCCAGCCCTCAGCTGGGTTCTCCATCTCTAATCCACTCTGGCACTCTCTGTTCTGCATAGTCTAGCACTTGATTTTATACCATCTCACATTATTTTCTTTCTTTTTTAAAATTTTCTTTAAAAAACATTTAATAGTATTCTATTTTCCCCCAATTTACATGTAAAGATAGTATTCAAGGTTCATGTTTGTAAAATTTTGAGTTCCAAATTTTTTTCCTCGGCCACCCTGCGCAAGACAGCAAGCAATCTGATACAGGTTGTTAAACATATTAACACATTAGTCATGTTGTCACAGAAGAATCAGAACAAAAGGGAAAAATCATGAGAAAAAAAAACCCTTCAAAACCATAGTATGCTTTGATATGCATTCAGACGCCATAGTTCTTTCTCTGGATGTGGATAGCATTTTCCATCATGAGTCTTTTGGAATTGACTTGGATAATTGTATTGCTGAGAAGAGATAAGTGTATCATAGCTGATCACCAAACAATGTTGCTGTTACTGTGTACAATGTTTTCCTAGTTCTGCTTACTTCACTCAGCATCAGTTCATGTAAGTCTGGGTTTTTCTGAAATCTACCTGCTCATTATTTCTTATGCAACAATAGTATTCCATCACATTCATATACCACAACTTTTTCAGCCATTCCCCAATTGATGGGCATCCTTTCAGTTTCTAATTCTTTGTCACCACAAAAAGAGGTGCTATAAATATTTTTGTATATGTGTGCCCTTTCCCCTTTTTAATGATCTCTTTGGGATACAGATCTAGTGGTGGTATTGCTGGATCAAAGGGTAAGCACAGCCTGGTTGCCCTTTGGGCATAGTTACAAACTACCCCCCATAATGGTTGGATCAGTTCAGAACTCCACCAATAATACATTAGTGTCCCAGTTTCCCTACATCTCCAACATTTATAATTTTCCTTTTCTGTCATATTAGGTGTGAGGTAGTACTTCAGAATTGTTTTTATTTGCATTTTTCTAATCAATAGCCACATTATTTTCTTACAATTTCTTGGGAAGCAAATCTACCTCCCCAACCCAAAAGGATGCTGGCTGAGGACAAGGACTATGCATTTTTTTTTGCTATCTCCCTATAATGAAATGAACCTTAAAAAATAGAATTCCAGACCAGTAGCTTGTCAGGGCTAGAAGAGATGCTAGAAAATAAAATATTAGAATGGGAAGGAATTTTAGAAGACAGAGCACATAATTTCAGAGGTTGAAGGGACCTTAGAACATAGACCATGTTAGAGCTAGGAGATGTAGTAGAACATAGAACCCAGAATA
Organism: Notamacropus eugenii; assembly: GCF_028372415.1. Taxonomy (NCBI): domain Eukaryota; kingdom Metazoa; phylum Chordata; class Mammalia; order Diprotodontia; family Macropodidae; genus Notamacropus; species Notamacropus eugenii. Next base: position 241,874,206 of record NC_092872.1, read on the forward strand.
TTAGACATCCTGGCTCTGCTACTTAATACTTATGTGACCACTTCATCTTTTCAGGTTTCAGATCCTCATCTATAAAATGAGGTGGGTTGGACTAGTTATCAAAGGTACCTTCTAGTGCTAATAATAGTCTATGTGATTCCATTCCAAAGATGAAAGAGCCTTTAAGATAATCCAATTTAGTGACCTCAAAGTATGGTCTGGGCTAAACCCTCTGGGGTTTCTGGAGACCCTTTCAAGGGTCTTTGAGGTAAAATTTTTTTCCTAATAATACTAAACCATTTTAATTTTGAATGATAAATATGGGTTGATGTAAGCCACAAAACAAGAGTTCTTCCAGAGGGGGTCCTCAATAATTTTAAAAAATGTAAAAGGATCCTGAAATCAGAAAATCTGAGAATCATTGATCTAATTCAATTGCCTGATTTTATGATCTTATAAAGGGTCTAGAAAGTATTATTTCTACATAGCTAAAAGTAATGCATGCTATTGTATATTATTAAGGTTTAAGATTAGATTTAGGGAGTGGCATCTCTGAGGGCATCTGAGGTTGAATCATCAAAGATAAGTGGGTGGAAATGATGACTTTGGCCTAGAAAAGATATGCTAAGGAATATTCCCTGGGCTCAGTGTGTGTCAACCATTTCAGCTCTGCCAATGGCTGAATTATTGATTAGAGGTGGCTCACATACAGACTGATTGGGCAGTCTATAAAGGGACATGAGTTTGAAAACAGAAATAGTTTGGAGTATGCCTTAAGAGACCATTGTAGGCCACTGGTCTTGTGGTATGATAGGATCAAATGGTGGTTAAAGATGAAAAAGCTGAGTTTTTCCTCGTGGTAAAAGCAATCAGTTGATGAATGTATTTCTGGAAAATACCTCTGGACAGAGAGAAATATTTGAGGGTTTAGGGTGGAACTTCCAGGGGTTAGAGCAGGAGAGACCTCCCGGTATCAGGGTCTCTCTATCAATGACTGAGATTTCTGACACAGAATGTACTCATAAAGTCTTTAGGATGTAGCTGTTGCTGACCTTATGACACAAAACCATCACTGACTCCTCATTATATTCTGTGCCAGAGAAACAATGTGATTCACTGGATTTCCCAGATTTCTCTCCTTGAAGAGGTTCTACTTGGTTTCATTGTCTTCTTCCTTCCAACATAATCAGCTTCACAGCTACATTTATAAGGGATACATGGGGAACCGCAGAGCTCCCCCTGCCTCAAGGCAGCCCCCAAATGGGAAAGAGGCTGGTGCCCTTTTAGCATTACTGGCAGCAGCTGCTAACTTCCTGCTCCCACAGCTCAGATGTCTTAAGTTGTCATAATGGGAGAAAGGCAAAGGAAGTGGATGACCAGAAAGTCCAAGGAACAGGTAGGAAAGTGTCATCCTCAAGCAGGATTCTTAAAGGAGGGCTTAAATGGAGATGGGGCAGAGGGAAGAACAGGAACAGCCAGTAGCACTTTCAGACATAGTAAACAATTTATGATTAGATTGTAAGTTATCTCATGGAAAGATTTCAATATTTTCCAACGTTTCCAATAAAAGTCTTTAACTCTGGTTGTTCCTAGTGACCAAGGCAAAATTTTAAGAATTTCTTCCTCTTCCTCTTCTTTCTCCTCCTCCTCTTTCTCTTCTCTCCAGGCTTCACTCTTGACACTGTCTTCCTTTTCTACAATGGATCCCCACTGGGTACCTTCATCTCCCCTTTGCCCCTACCTTTACGGGTTGCTTTCCTTCATTGTAATGTAAACTTCTTGAGGGCAGGGACTATTTTTCTTTTTGCCAGTATTTGTGTTCCTAGCACTTAATAAATACTTATTGACTTGTTGATATGATTTCTTCTTCTGTGTCCACTGATCCTTGTGTTGCCTCTCAAGAAGGGATTCTCTACACTTCAGTTCATATAGAAAAGGGGGGGTTATCACAGATCCAAAGGGATCAGGTGTATAGTGGGGGCAGTCGTCATCAAATCTGAATTGTCAGGGACCTCAGAACTCATCAATCCCAGCCTGTCTTCCCAACAGTTGAATTAATATTCAATTCACCACATATAGTTTACAAAGTGTTCACGATAATCTTACTAAAAACAGCTCCTTTCACAACTTTTGTGGTGAATTGTTGCCTAGTCATCGCTTGTATGTCTGTAGTGTTGGAGAACTCACTATCTTCATTTTTTTCAATGATCAACCTGTTTTTTTCTCTCTCACCTCTTCTTCCTCACTGGAAAAAGAGAAGAAAAACAAAATTCTTGTAACAAATAAGCGTAGTTACACATTCAAAAAAAATTCCCATATTGGCCAAATGGATTATCCAATTGACATTTTATTCTCAAATTTTTTTTGATGGCATTCCTATGGAAGCAGTCCTAGCACAAGCCATTAGCCTGCCATCATTCTTTTATATTTAATGCTGTACAGACATTTGGATAAAATTATTGTTATTATTATCATTACATGTCATAGAAGGATGAGTTGAAGAACTGAAGTTCATTTAACCTGGAGAAGAGGGCCCTGGGTAGGAACATGATAGTTATCTTTAAGTATTTAGGGGACTGACAGTTTAAAGAGTGATTGGTCTGGTTTCTCCTTGGCCTTGGAAGGCAGAACTAGGAGGAATAGATGAGAACTACAGGGAAGCAGGTTTAGACTCCATGCGAAGAAAAACACTCTAACGATTAGGAATGGTCAAAAATGAACAGGCTGTGGCAAAAAGTAGGGATTCTCATTCTGCATATTAGTCCATTATTTCTCTGTCAGAAGGCTGGTGACCTTCTTCATCATTAAGCCTCTGGAATCAGGATTGCTCATTGCTTTGATCAGAGTTCAAGTGCTCAATTTATTGCATTAGCTCATACAAGTTTTCCCAGGTTTCTCTGAATCCATCTTTCTTTATTTCTTTTAACATGTTGGTATTTCATGCCATAATTTGTTCAGTCATTCACCAACTGATGGGTGGCCCTGTGGTTTCCAGAACTCACTACCTTCTGAGGCAAACTATTCTATTGCTGGACAATTCTTAATTATTTTCATTCAGTGGAGTCTGACTCTTCATGGGAGTTTTCTTGGCAGATGGTAGAGTGGTTTGTCATTTCCTTTTCTAGCTCATTTTTCAGATGAGAAAAACTGAGGTAAATAGGATTAAGTTATTTGCTCAGGGACATAAAGCTATTAAGTTTCTATGGCCAGATTTGAACTCATGAAGATGAGTCTTCTTGAGTCCGGATCAGCACTCTATCCATAGGCTACCTCACTGCTCCTCTTAATTTTCAGGAAGTTAGATTGAGTAGAATTCTGCCTCAGAGTAAAATTCTGTTCATGGATCATAATTCTGCCCTTGGAACTACGGAGAACCAGCCTAATCCTTCTTTAAATACTTAAAAGATAATTATCATGTATGTACTAGGTCCTCTCTTCTCCGGGTTAAATGATCCCTGTTCCTTCTCCTCAGCCTCATATCACACAGTCTCCAGGTCTCTCATCATCCTGAAGTCTCCTCTTTCCCTGAATACTCTCTGCCTCATCATGCCTTCCATAACATGTGGTACCAATAACCCAACAACAATATCCCCAAATTGTTTGACAAGAATAGAGGACATCTGTGTTAGAATAATGGCGTGTAGCACAGAATGGGTGAAATGAGACTTCCATTGGCTTTTCTCTTTGACCACATTTGTATAAGTGCTGCCTTAGTCTAACCACAGATAGATTAGTGTCCTCCTCCCTCAGGGAAAAAACCAGATGTAAGATGCTATTCTAGGATAAAATGCCCAGGAGGGCTATCTGGGTCTCTTTTGCAGCTACTCTCCCTGTCTTTCCCAGACTATTTTCTGACACCTCCTCCCAACTCCCAGTTTAATCCAGCACAGAACTAGGGTAGTATGAGTGTGGGGGGTAGACAACCTCTTTTAAAATGCAAGGACATTCCTTGGAAGAGATGGAGGTCTTCCCTAGCCTTCTTCTATTGATCAATCATTCTGTTATAGTTCCCTAAATGATCTCATTTAATTTAAGGTGTAGCAGCCAAGATAGCTAATTAGATCTTTGCCTTGGTGCCACATTCAAGGAAGGACATTGACAAGTTGGAGCACATCCAAGGGAAGGCATCCAGGACATGGGGGGAACTTGAAATAGTGCCATGGTAGGATCAGTTTAAGAAACTGATGGTATTTAGACTGCACAGAAGAAGAATGAGGCAGGGAAATGCTCTCTATCTTCAAGTATTCAAGGAGTATCCTATAAAAGAAGGGGCATAGTGGGCTAAAAAGCTAGCCTCAGAATCAAGAAAACCTGGGTTTAAGTCCATCCTCTGACATGCACTGACTGGGGACCCTGAGCAAGCCACTAAGACTATAAATTGTTCAGTGGGCATGGCTATGCATTAGTGGAGGGTCTTTGCTTATGGGGAATTCCTTATATGATTGAAATCACAGATCAAATTGTCTAGAAACACATCCGAATGAGAAAAGTGCTGCACCAGATGTCAGAAGAGACAATTAGCAGCTATACTTCCTTGCCAAAGCTCTTAGCCTCTCTGACCCTTCTTCCTGAAAGGATGAGAGTAAGACTTGCTCTCCTGTGCCTACCTCATGTTGTAGAAAACCTAAGAGCATGGTACAAAATATCATTAATATTTTGTTTTCATCTTTTTTGGAGACGTTTGGTTAGAAGCAGTTCCTAAGACAAGCCACTAGTGCGTGTTCTTATTCATTTATATTTAATGCTCTGAAGATAGGTGGATAATGGATGAAAGTTGTGGAGAAGCAATGTGGAATTCAATGAGAAGAATGACATCTTGACAATTAGAAATAGGCAAAAGTAGCATAGGCTGTTTTCAAAAGGAAGGAGCTTCTCCATCAATAGACATCATCCAAGGGGATTCTTGTTCAGGTAAGAGTTGTGCTCACCTCCGAGGCTCACTCAAGAGCCTGTTCTTGAGGATACAAAAAGAGCCAACACTTGATAATCATTATTTCATTCGACTCTCACGATAATCCTGGGAGGCAGGTGAGTATCATTTCTCTTCTAATAAGGCAGTCAGTCAGTCAGTTAGTCAGTCAACAAGCATTTATTAAGCATTTCCTCTGCACCAGACACTTTGCTAAATATGGTGGGAATGCAAAGAAGGCAAAAATAGGATGTGCTCTCAAGGAGTCACAGTCTTAATTTTACAGATGAGGAAACTGAGGCTCAGGCAAACTAAGTGACTTGTCCAGATTACCAAGACAGTACGTGTCAGGGGCAGAATTTGAAGTCAAATTTTCTTTACTCTAGATTGAGGACTAGATTCATAATGGCACCCTGCCTTTAGAGGACAGTTTTCAGAAAATAGTGAGGACCTGACCATTGTGAGGTAAACTTCACAAAGATCAGGGGAATGTGCTTAATGGAAAGGTGAGAGGAATTGGGGGGTGTTTAGCCTGGGAAAGAGAAGGGTGCAGAGGCATAATTATTGGTTTCAAGTCTGTGAAGAGTTTATATCAGAGTAATAACACATAAATAATAATGGCTTATGCTTTCATAGCAACTCTATAGTTATAAAGCAATTTCACATACACATTATCTCATTTGATCCCCATAACAGCCCTGGGAGGTAGACAGGGCAAGAGACGATTATGCCCATTTTAGGCACAAGAAAACTGAGGCTGCAGAAGCTTTAAGTGACTTGCCTGAGGCCACAGAAATGGGTGGAGCTGAGTGCTGAACCCTCTTTTCCTATTCCCAAGTCTAGGGCGGCTTTCTATTACACATAATATTAACCTCCTTTATGTTAATGGGGGAATTAAATAAATTAAATTAAATAAAAAGAAATATGTTTAAGGTAAAGCAGAAGAGATTACAGTGAGATACAAGGAAGAGCTTCCCAGTGCCATTGAGATCAGAGGGAGACTTTCATCCTCGGATATCTTGAAGAAGAAGCTGATAATGATAACCCCTTTCCATTAGATCACATTTTTAATTTATCAAAGTGCTTTTCCCATCCCTTGTCTGGCTAGATCCTGATAACAACTCTATGAATTTGGTTAGGGTAGGTGTTATAATCTCTATTTTACAAGTGAAGAAACTGAGGTTTGGTATTGACCTTACCCTAGAGCATATTGGCAATTGGAGACAGAGTTGGAGGTGTGGATGGGAAGACCAGATTTCAGACCTCCAGATTTCCAGCCCTGTCCTGTTGGATGTCCACTTGATCACCTCTGGATCTGTCTCTTAAGTGTGAAGTAGGATAGGGCTGGGATCAACCCCATTTTGCAGATGTGAAGAGTAAGATAGAGAGAGGTCAAGTGATTTCTCCAAAGATACAGTAAACAGAGACAGAGTCAGGATCAGAGGTAGGGAATGATTGCTCATACAGGATTATAGGATTATAGGCTCAGAGTTCTAAGGTCACCTAGTCCAATACCCTCTTTGTACAGATGCAGAAATTAGAACCAGGAGCATTTAGGAGAGATCTGAATCACACAGGTAGTAGTAGTAGAGCCAAGATATGAGCTCAAGTCTCCGACATCCCCATGCATGCAGGGGAATTGAAATAGATGACTGAAATAAAGGGAGAAAATGATGCCTGTGGGGCTTGGGGCCAACTATCCTCCTCCATATTTGTCTCAAGTTCTTGGCTCTAGGAGCTTGACCTCGGGGCTACTCCTCAATAACCAGGAAAAGTTGGTTGCCTTCCCATTTTACATTTCCTCCTACATTTGACCCCTCCTCTTCTAATCCTTCAGTCAGTCAATAGACATTTATTAAGCACCTACTATATACTGGGCACTGTGCTAAGCTCTGGGGATACAAAGAAAGGCAAAAGACAGTCCCTGCCCTCATGAAACTCACAGTGTAATGGGGGAGGCAACATGCAAACAGCTAGGTATAAATAAGATAGAGGTAGGATAAATTAGAGATAATCAGCAGACTCTAGAGTTCTGGCTCCCCTGCTAACCTTCTACACACATATTTTCTGGAGAGATTCTGAGACAGATTTCTGAGAATTCATGAAACATCCCTGGTGTTTCCCTTTCTCAGGGCTAGGTGTATTCTAAGAGTGAGCCTTCTTTGGCAGCATGGTTGTCAGGTAGCAATCACTTATTAAGTGCTTACTATGTGCTGGGCACGATGTTAAGAGATGGGTATACAGAGAAAGACAAAAGCAATATTCCTTTCTGCCCTCAAGGAGCTCACACTTGGATGGTGGAGATACCATCTAAAATTATACAGACTAGATGTATATAAGTGTAAATGGAAGGTAATCTCAGAGGGAGAGTCCTAGCACAGTGGGGACTGGGAAAGGGATCATGCAGAATTGAACCCCAAGGAAGCCAAGGAATCCACCAGGAGGCAGAGACCAGGACTGAGAGCATTCCAGGCACAGGGGATAACCAGCGAACAGGCAGGTAGCTGGACCATGGAGTGCCATGTTCAAGGAAGAGCAAGCAGGCTAGTGTTGATGGAAAGGGGCATCAGATCTCAACAGGAAGGAATCTGGAATATTTCTGGGGCCTTTGAAATCACAGTGTTCTGACTGCCACCCACTCTGTGTCCCCCAGAGAGCTAGATCATACAGAGAGAAACCACCCGACAAGTCAAACCAGTTGTTTAGCATCAAAAAAACAGCCTCATGAACTGACTTTTTTTTTTTAACTTTCCAATTCTTTTGTCTTTGGGAAGTCTTGGGAAGACCCAGGCACTGGTAGTTTCTGGGGAGGAGGGGATGGGGTTCTGGGAATTTATTACTTTGATAAATATAGGGCATCTCTCTCTGGGCTCACTCTCAATCTTCCCTAACCCTAATTTTTTCCAAGTTTGCAACCCTAGGGTCCTAACCATTGTGACATACTGCTGAACTCCTATTGGTGGTGTTTGGTCCTCTGGGAATAAAAATCTCCATGGTCAAAGGAATCCTCCCCCTTAAAATTTAATTTTGGGGTGAAGTCTGACTCAGTGACCTCAGGATGTAAAGGATGAATCAGAGGTCTAGACCTGGAAGAAACCTCAGAGGCTGGCCAGTTCAGTCCTTGGTTTTTACAGATGAAGAAACTGAGATTCAAGAAAAGTGGAGAGGAAAGGAGGGAACAGGTATCTATTAAGCACCTACTATGTGTGTCAGACACTGTACTAAGTGCTTTATAAATATTGTCTCATTTTATCCTCACCACAACCCAGGGAGGTAGGTGCTATTATCTGGATTTAACAATTGAGGAAACTGAGGTAGACAGTGGTAACCTTGTGCCACCTTGAGAAGTTACTAGGAAGAAAATAAGCATTTCTTAAGTGTCTATTATGTGCTGGGTACTGGCCTAAAAGCCTTACAATATCATCTTGCTTGATCCCCACAACAATCCTGAAAGGTAGGTGCTATTTTTATCTCTGTTTTAAAGTTGGGGAAACTGAGGAAAACTGAGATTAACTGACTTGTCAAGGGTCATGCTAGTATCTTAGGTTGGATTTGAATTCAAATCTTTCTGTCTGCAGGCCCAACACTTTATCCATTCTGCAACCTAGCTTCTGTAGTCACACCCTATATGTTGGAAGTCACAGAGATGATTTCAAAGGCAAAAACTGAATCCAAGTCCTCTAACTGGGCCAATGATTTTTCAATCCAGGGCCAATGATTTTTCCATTTTGTAACCCAACTCCTTAGGGTAAGGCCTTGTCCCAGGTTGAGAAACAAATAGCCCTGTTTGGAGAAAACACAGGGAGTTCCATGGTCAGTCATTCTTATCTCAATTATCTCATCATAGAGTCATAGCCTTTTATAGCTTGAAAGAACCTTGAGATCAATTCATTTGAGGGATGAGAAAGCTGAGGCTCAGGGAGTAAAGTGATATGCCTGAGGTTTCGTAGCCAGTAGTGGCAGAGCTAGAGAAAAGAACCCTCTCCTGACCTCTGGTCCAGTGCTTTCTCCCACCATGCTAGGCTGTCTTTTAGCTCTTTTCAGTACTTAATAGGTATCTGAGGACCAGGTCCCAAGAGGAAGGAATAAAGGACAGGAGAAGCCAGATGGGAGAAAGCAAAGCCTGGGCCTTTGGGTCCAGACATACCAGGGGCAGCGCAGTGTGGGGTCATGGACAAAAAGGGGGTCCTGAGAGCGTGTATTGGCCCAGAATAGAGGCTGTAATTGGTGCTGACGTTAGTAGAGGAAATGAACGTCTTTGCTGGGCTAGTTTTGTGTGGGGGTGAGGAGTGAGGAGGAGGGGACACTACGTCAGACCTGGGTTGTCTTGCTTTGTGGTTACATGTAGCAAGCCAAACATTTAAGCTCCCATTTTCAGTTCTTCCTCAGCTCAGAGCAGGTCAGTCCTGGTAGTAATGTCATTCCCCTCCCAGGGGATTTAAAGACATGGGCCAGTGCCCCCACAGGCCAACAGAATAGTAACCTTCCTTCCCTGATTTCTGGGCTTGAATCACCAGCTAGTGGTCTAGAAGAGACAGAGGCAGAGGTAATAATTGGGAACATTATGTATAGTGGAAGTAGATAGCTGTCTACATGGTATGATTTTTTTGGCAAAGACTCTACCTTTGCATCTCTGACATTTGCTGTTCTCTACTCTCTATTTACCAAGAGCAAAGACAGATGTCACAATGAGTTTAGGGAAATGAAGACTCAGAGAGACCCAATGATTTTACTCATAGAAACAAGATTGCATGAAACCTGTTCCCTGAGAGCTGAGGGTGATGAGAGCAGACAGTCTATGGGATCCCAAAGACTCTGTGTGTGTGTGTGTGTGTGTGTGTGTGTACACATGTGTGCATACTTTCAACTTTGGGACTGATGAAAAGGGGGTAGATACCTTATAAAGGCTACTGAACATAGCTACAAGCTGGTAGGTCCTAGGAGCCTATTTGCCAGGTTAAATTAATAAACTATGTGAGGATGAGCCCAGGGAGAAGACAACCCCTCTCTGCTCTTAAATAGAAGATGGAGTAAGATAGCGGAAAGAACCATGACCTTGGAGTTGAGGGATCTGGGTTTGAATCTCACCTCTGACACTTATTACCTTTGTGGCCCTTAACAAATCACTCAAGTTCCCCTGTACCTCAGTTTTCTCATCTGTAAAATGTGGAGATTGGATTTAGGTGGCCTCTGAGATTCATTCTTGTTCTATGGTTCTAAAGCCCCCTGCATACAACTCATGTACTAATGTACTTCAAAGAAGGAGGTACAGATCTGGGTGATAGACATGTCATGGCATGATAAGGTATTATAATTTTTATTTAATTGTTGGTTCTTATTTTGAACTTAAACACCAAAGAAAATGGGCATTTCTTATACACAGTGAAGAGAAAAAGAGGACTGTATGTGAAACTACAGGTATGTATTATATGCAGCTTGTTTTTCTTTTAAACATGTAACATTAAAGCTCTTGTGATTGTCTGATTATTTGTGATTTTCCTTTTGTTCTCTTCTGTATATTTAAAAATATATCAATGACTTCCTTCCTTCCTTCCTTCCTTCCTTCCTTCCTTCCTTCCTTCCTTCCTTCCTTCCTTCCTTCCTTCCTTCCTTCCTTCCTTCCTCTTTTCCTTTTTTCTTTTTTCTCTTGCCTTCCCTTCTTATGCGTTCCCTTCTCCCTATCCCTACCCCTGCTCTTAAAACAAACAAACCATAGTAACAAATATCTACAGTTAAGAAAAAAATAATTCCCCACACTAGTTGTGTCCAAAATAGCATGTTTCATTCTGCATCTTGAATCTATCACCTTTCTGTCAGGAGGTAGATAGTATGTTTGGTCATTGCCTTGTCCAGATTTCTTCAGCATTTCAAAGCTGTTTCTCTTCATGACGTAGTTGTATATAAATTGTTCTTCTGGTTCTGTTCAATTCATTTTGCATCATTTCCGTGATTTCTCTGAAAGTTTAATCATTTCTCACAGTACAATGATCCCTTGGAATTTCCCTATTTTCCCGAACTGTCTCTCCTGTCTTCCTGTCTCTGACATCATGTGCTTCCTTACCCCACTTTGACCCTCTGGTTTGTAATTTTGGAATCTCATTAATTACTATCTAAGAATCTCTTAACCTCTTTCGTAGGTAGCACTTACCTCTTAGGGTTGTTGTGAGGATCAAATATCTCAATAATATAGTGCTCAGCACATAGTAGGTATTATCTAAAAGCTTATTTTCTTCCTTTCCCTTCTTCCTCTTCTTGAGCTTCTGTTTCTTTTGACCAGAAAATTCTCCTCCCTGGGTAAGTCCCATCAGCTGATTTCTCCATTCCTGCTCAATGGCTTTTGAGTAACCGGAATAAAGAACAAAATGGAGCTGATTTCACCTACCACAAATTCATGGCACGTAAGTAGAGCTTGGTCCTTAATGCTCCTTGGTAAGCCTTTTGGACTTCTTATCCCAGCCTAACAGGGACTGTTCCCCAAACCATCCCCACACCATCAATGACAACTCCACTTCTTAGATGAATAGACTCCTACTCCAGTGGAAAGATTGAGATAATGTACTTAAACTTGCTCAGTCCCCCTTTTCCATATCTCAAATGACCTCAGCAGCATAATCACCATCTCTTTTCTTTTTTTCTCTACTCACAGAAGAAGAGACAGTCTTACTATCATTCTCTCTGTTCTTTATTCTCACTCTTTTCAGCCCACTCCAGGATGTAAATCCATCAGTCAATTTCCCCTACCCCTTCTTGTACCATCCTCTTCTTGGGTGCCACTGATTCCATCTAATTTGCCTGCAAAGATGTTTAGATATCCCCAGACTGATCTATCTTTCTTCTACCCCACTTCTTGAAAAATTTCTCGATACCATTGCCTCTACTTACTTGCTTGGTTTTTTCCCAAGTCCTTCCAATGACATGTTTGCCTGCATAGAAATGGCCCTCCAACTCAAAGGCAATCAATGCTTTAGTCACCAAATTCAGATGGATTTTTCTTCCTGGCCTCCTCCTCCTTTCTCTCCCTCCCTCTCTTACTGTATACTCTTTGTTCTCTCCCCTGAAGAGATGCCATACCCTTCTGGTTATATTTCTACCTCCCTTAAGGTCTCCTTTGACTCTTTCGCTGGCTCCAGATCCTTTTTCTCTGCCAGTTTATGTGGACATTCCCTGATGGCCAGTCCTTGGTCCTCTTCTCTTTTCTTTGTATGCTTTCTTCCTTGGCAGCTGGTTCTCTCCCATCCCTTCATCTGACACTGAGAAGTCAAAGAGACTGCTTTAAGATTCCAAGAAGCCATAACTTCATTGATGTGGACATTAATATAGATTCCAATCCCTCTATAACTTAGCAGATGGTCTTTGGTGGATTCCTTACTCCCATCCCAACCAAGAAAAAAGTCTTGAACATTTCATTATTTAAATATTTGACATGGTTTCATTCAGCCCAATATGGAAAATCAATGTTCATCTCAAACCTAATTCTACTCTGCTTGTTTTTTCAGTGACTTAAAAATTAGGAACATAACTCCCAGGTCCACGTAGGAACCTCCTCATCCTCCTCAAATTTTTATCTCCATCATTCATAATCAGATCCTATTTTCTCACTGAGTCAAGTTTCTTTACAAAATGCTGTTCCAAACTAGTGGATGAACATTTCTTCTCTATAGGAGTCTTAAGACAAAGCTTTTTTGTAAACAGGTAGAAAGACAAACAAGTGAAGTACTTTCTTATCTCTTGACTTTTTCCACCAGTTTCCCAATGAAAACCTTTGTCCCCAACCGCCTGTTATCTATTACTGTTTCTCTTCCATGTTTTTGACTTAAACGTTGGAGATCCTCAAGCACTTAGCACATGTACGGGATATGGTAAATGCTTAAGATCTGCTTGGCATTAGGTACTTAATACCAAGAATATTTATTATTGCATTATCCTTCTGTTCCAGACAGGCCTATTTTCTCTCCATCCTCTTTATCCCCCTTCCTCAAGTGCCAGGCTCATTTCTCAGTCTGTGCCTTTGCCCACACTGTTTCCTATTCCTATTCTCATTCATATCTGGAATTCCCTTCTTGCTCCTCTGTGCTGGTCCAAAACTTTCAGGGCTCAACTGTAGTCATAGCTGGAATATAGTCATAGGGCTGGAAGGGACTTCTGTAGTCATCTAACCTAATCTCCTCATTTTACAGGTGAGAAAAATGAAGCTTAGGGAGGTTGTGGTTGTCCCACTTTTCCAGAGTCATTTCCAGGTAAGTATCTGCAAAGAGGTTTGTATTTGGACTTCCTTTAAAAATATTGCTAGAAGATTTCATTTTTTAAGAATATTCTCAGTGTTTTATATTTCATCTTTTTGAGGTCAGGTATAGTGCCCTAACCACTGCACTCCATCTCCAGCTCCCAGTGATATCTTCTTCCTTACAGATCCCATTTTGTCTGTTTCTGCTATTTCCCACATAGTATACACTGCCACCTGACGTCTCTTGTTCTACAGTCTTGTTGAATATTTTATGAATAGGACATCTTATCCCTCCAATAAATCTGGGAGCTCCCTGAGGGCAAGGATGGCGATTTCCTTTCATCCTGCTTCTCTACAGGGTCGGACACAGAGGAAACACTCTGTATTTTATAGAATGGAAGAATGACTGGTAGGATGTGGATCAGAAACTGGGTGGCATTATTTTGGCCTGATTGAAGTGTTTACACATACGTGTCATCGTATAAATACTTGGTGTGTTTATTGAGGTATTCAGCTCTCTGTAGTCTTAAAGATCAAGGAGTACAGCACTCCTCACCCCACCCCCAGTAAAAATTGTTGCCTGACCTGTTAGGATCCCATTTTAGGAAGGACAGAGAACAAGCTAGGCAGGCCCAGATGCCAGCCACCAGATGGTGAGACAACAAAACGCTACCTGATGAAAACTAGCTGAAAAGATATGGCTTCACTTAGCCCGGAGGGAAGGCTTAATAGGGGCATGACAGCTTGCTTCAGGTTGTTGGAAGGCTTAACAACCAGGGAAGCAATGGAGGAAAGTTAAGGAAAGGTGTGTTTTTGGCTCCACAGAAGAAGAACTTGCTAAAATAAAATAATAATAATATAAAATCTTGATAAAAATGAGACTGTTTAATAGTGGAGTGGGCTTACTCCAAAGGCAGTGAGCTCTTCATTTCTGGAGGAATCCACACGGAGGCTAATGACCTCCTAATAGGAATATTCGGAGAAGGGTCCTGCTCTGGGATGAGTTGGACATTTTCAGCTCTGAGATTCCATAAGATTCTCTGTCACCAGCACAGCCCCCCAGTTAGACACTATCATCCTCTCATTTGTAGCTTAAGTAGTGCATCCCTTCATTGCAAGGGGATGTGTGTTTAGAGAATATACCAGGGGTGGGGAACCTGTGGCCTTGAGGCCACCTGTGGCCCTCTAGGTCCTCAAGTGCAGCCCTTTGACTGAATCCAAACTTCACAGAACAAATGCCCTTAATAAAAGGATTTGTTCTATAAAACTTGGACTCAGTGAAAAGGCTGTACACAAGGACCTAGAAGGGCACATGTGGCCCTGAGGCCACAGGTTCCTCACCCCTGGTATATACTCTTGAGGAACTAATGGCTTATCTGGGGAGAATGAGAATGTACTCATGCGCATGTGCCTCTAGCAAGCAGAAGGCAAGTTCTGTTCCAGAGAGAGCATGGCTCATCTTTAACTGGTCCCAGAAGATTCAATCGGAAGGTTTCCTTTGTCCAGTTAGCATTGTAGATTGTTATGAAATAATCAGTTTAATAACCTGTGTAACCTTGGGTAAGTACCTTCACCTCTCTGACTCTCAGTTTCCCTATTTGTAAAACTAAAGGGGTTGGAGAAGATGACTTCTTCTGGGGTTCCTTCTAGCTCCAAACCTCAGACCCTGATCTGTTCAAGGCACTGTGATAAGTACTGGAAATACAAAGATAGAAAGCAAACAGGTTCTGGCTTTAGGGAGCTTGTATTCTACCAGGTGATAGATACAACATGTGATATTTACATAGGCAGGAAAATACAAAGTCATTTCCAGAGGGAGAGAGCATTAAAAGCTTCTCAAACGTGGATGATCCTTTCTATTTTTGAAACTTTGGTATCGTCATCAAAGGAGCACTCCATTTCATGATGTGGTGGAATGTGCTTAGACTCAGAGTCAGGAGATCAGGCTTTGAATCCACCTCTGCTGTTAGTTAATTCTGTAGTGCTTTCTTTTTGAGTCTGTAAGCCATGTTACATGGCCTATCAATCAGGGCTTTATGAGATCTGGATGACACAATGCATGGAAAAATATTGTAAGAACATGAAGTAAGGCAGTTGGTGTAGTAGAAAGAGACCAGGATCTGGAATCAGAGGAAGCTCATTGGCACAGCTCTGGGCCTGGAGTCAAAAAGACCTGAGTTCAAATCTAACCTCAGATGCTTATGAGCTCTATGACCCTGGGCAAGTCATTCTTTCTTCCCCAGTATCCAGGATGGGGATAATAATAGTATCCACCTTCTACATTATTTTTGTGCAGATCAAATGAGATAATGTTTGTAAGTTCTTTACAAACCTTAAAGCTTTATATGAGTGCTAGCTATTATTATTGTTACTTGTGTGATTTTCAGTAAATCACATCACTTCGCTGAGACTTAGTTTCATTATCTGTAAAGTGGGAGGATTGGATGACATAACCCCTAAAGCCCCTTCTTGCTCTGAATTTATTAGCCTTTGATCTTTGATTTCTAAGGTCTCTTCCAGCTCTAAATCTATGACCTAATGTCATAGCTCTCATATTCTGGCAAAGAAGACTTGATTAGGCAGAAAAGGGAACTTAGCCAATGAAAGCCATCATATTTTCTTGTGGCTGAAGGTAGTGTATACTTCCTTCTTCCTTTCCCTGTAATCCTTATCCACTATCCTTTCCCTGTAATCCTTAATCACTACTCTCTGTTGGCCAACGAGGCCCCCAATCAACTCTCTTTTCTGATTGCCAATTTGACTCAAACCATGAGGGGAGGTAGTGAAGCAAATATATCAGAAATTCTCTGAGGTTCCTTCATTCTCTCAGTCCCTCCCTAGATCTGTGATGCTCCCCTTATTTTCTGATCTCAGTTTTCAACTCTGGTGTCAGTCAGAGTTTGAGCTTTCCTAGGCATCATAGCATGAGTATGGTCCCATGTTCTGTGTGGGTTCTGAGGTGGCTGCAGTTGATGGTGGCTTTCTTTGGAGTCGAGAATGCAAGTACTTGGGGAAATCCTCAGAATCCCCACGCTTTGGGTTTGGGCAGGCCTCACTTCCCCATTCTGATGTGACCATTCCCAATACAACAGACATCGGGTTTCTTTGGGGCAATTCCAGGTACCAGATTTGTGTTGAGTGGTGGTCCCTGAAGGTTTGGCATTAATTCTGGTTTCACTCTTTGGGCCCCTGGGGATTTAACATAATAACCTCATAGCTTTTAGAGATGAAAGGGACCTTAGTGATTCCCCATTTATTACAGTTACTGTATTTATAGAGACTATAGTTTTGAAGTCAGAAAAGCATTGTTTTGAATATGACCCTAAATACTAATTAACCATTTGACTTTGGGAAATTCCCTTAACTGATCTGAGCCTCAGTTTTCTCAACCAGAGAATGAGGATAATAATAGTCAACCTTATAAAGTTGTTTCGAGGCTCTAATGAGATAATGTTTATGTAACCCAAGCCCCAAAGCCCATTGATATAAGACTCTCCTCCTTGGCAGTGATCAGTACCCCATATGGGACCCATCCTAATGGACTTTAGGACTTAGAATACATATAGGTAATGTATAGAAAGTGCTTTCTAAATCTTAAAGCACACACATATCAGCTATTAATATTATCTCATTTTTCTCACCTATTTTTTGGATGGAGTTCAGATTGAAATGGTCCAAAAGAAAGTTGCTATCCTACTATTATTTTATATTTAATGTTATGCGGACAATTGCACAGGTGAACAAATTGACAGACTCTCATTAATGAATAAGAGAATTTGACTATGGGCTTGTTTACCAATAAGTTACTCAAAGTATCTTTGTGGTAATTCCAGTAACAAAGAGGATGACATTTTTTACAAAAAGATCTCCATTTATTTATCTTTTTATTTTTATGTGATTATTTCATTTAGATGGGATGATATGTGCCTTGTTCTGGTCCCATGTAGTTTTAATTTCGTCTGCTAGGTCTTGATATTCTGAAAGCTTTTCATTCCATGTAGTATGGGGATTATGAGCAATCAATTTTCAACTTGTATTATAATACTGGTATTAAATTTTTATGGTATTAAATATAGCATTACTGGCATTAAATGTGTTATATTAAGGTGGTTGTGGACAAGAGCTTTGTTTATCATGATGTACCAGTTCTAGTATGACTTATTTACTGAATTCTTAAGGATATTTTGTGTTTTATATTTGTAGGAGTGGGATTTGCTACTTGTTAGTTTATAAAGGATAATGAGCTTCTGGTGTATAATTCTAGACAACTAATTGTATCTTTCTAGGTGGATGTTAAATTTTTTGCAACTTACCATTATATATTGCACATTTTCCACCACTCTGTTGCATAATCTATAATGATTAACAAATGCAGGTTCCTTAAGAATAAACTTTCTGGAATTTTTAGTTGCTCCCTCTAGTACTAGTTGCCATGTTGGTGAGGTTGCCATGATAGCCAGGATGAGGACTTATCTTTTTTCGCCTTCACTGGAGTCTCTTCAGCCAACTGAAGAGTCACACTGAAAGGGGCCAGTCAGAAGTCACATTTTTCCCCCTGCAGTCCTCTGCATTCCCCATTTTCACTTTTAGAGCTGTCATAAGGCATAGGCATGTCCAAGGGACCATTCAAGATTTGCCACATCATTCTAAAATGTCAAGTCCTTTCAGCAATGAGTAACCACAAAGTCAGAAGCAGGCAGGGAGTTTGTCACTTCTGATATTCCCAAATGCTGAGTAGCACTTCCGATTGCCCAGAAATGGTCAACAAAAACTTCCACATGAACTACCTGAATCAGAAATTGCAACTCTGGTTTGCTCCATGGGGATGGTCCTTTGCTACTTACATATCTAGATCATCTAGATTGGTATTGGGTTTGTGTTAAATGTTCTAAATGTATTCTTTCTGCTAGACTTTGACATTAGGATGCCAATCAAACTGAGCAGAAACAGCCTAGTCTTTCTAACAGATAATTTAATGTTTAATTAAATTGCCTGGAGTGGACCAAGGCATTTGCATGTATTGTTTTCCTCCATTGATTCAATTTAGCCTCTGAATTCAAGTTCAAAGTTATTGAGAGCTTCTAATCTTCCCAACACATATTAGGAATTTTGTATTGCCCGGCTCCAAAGGACATTTTGATATTGTTGACTAGAATGTCCATGGCTAATTCAAGTGGTTTTCAGGGGTGTCAGATAAAATAATAACAATAATAGTTAGCATTTATATAGCACCTACTGTCTGCCAAATACTGTGCTAAGTACTTTGCAAATGTTTTCTCATTTAATTCCCACAGCACTCCTCTGAGGTAAATGCTATTATTATAATATTCATTTCATAGTTGAAGAAACTGAGGAAAATGGAATTTAGAAATAAGCTGCCTAAGGACATACAAATAGTAAGTATCTGAGGCCAAGTTTGAACTCAGGTCTTCTGAGTTCTAGATCTATCTAGATCTAGTGCTCCATCCACTGTGCTATCTTGCTACCTCATCTGGGTATTAATATGATGTGACAGTACATCTCCTTCTTTTACTGTAAAGTCATATTCAGTTCTATTCAGGAATGATGATGACGGATTTAAAGCTAGGTAAAAAAATCAGGTGGGCTTAAATTGTCACACTAGAAGATGCCATGTTTTATATCAAGTCTTCTTGACATTATCATGCTGGTGGCATGTTTTAAATAGAGAATAATTTTCCAGATTTTTTACATATTTCCCGTGTATTTCTAGAATTTTCCAATCAAATACACTAAGATTCTCTTGTGCTTGGATATGTCTTAGATGTTTGCAGTACACGACTAATGACATAATGATGGTTTTGTGAGCATCAATGAAGGCAGTGCAACTATTCTGACACTTTGGATAGCTCTTTGATATCACCAAATGGGCATGAATTGTTTTTTATATTCCTGGGACTTATTGGCACCCTCCCCCTTTGCTCTTCAGTCAAAATGCTGTTTTCTTCTAAGTGCTTAGAGAGTTTTTTGAGTAATATAAGTTGTGTAAAAAAATAAGTTGTGTAAAATATAAAGTTTGTAAACATGTCAATTGGCCTATATTTGGAGGTTTCATTGGTGTTTTAATATATTAGAAGTATACACATGCAATGTATAAATATATACACATACATACATACTCACATATTCACACACACAATATGATGCTTTCGGTTAAGAAATAGTAGAAATAGGCTTACATTGGAGAATAGTCTGGTAAAGGGCATTGCTAACAATATTTCTGTCAAGCATTTGGGTCAATAATTGTGGCTTTCATTCATAGCTTCAACTTTCTTCTTTTAAAGAGAAACTGGTTTCAGTTGCTTGACGTAGGCATTCTGTTACTCCATTAATGGCATATGAACTTTCTATTTTAGGTTGGATACAACTTGTACTTTTGTTGGATTAGATTTCTTTTGACCAACTAGACAAACCAGAAATTTTCCTTATCCACCTTCTTTGAGGTTTTTCTCTTTCTTCTAATTTCTTTGCTTCTCAAGCCTCTGTATTATGACTTTTAATAGATAGAAGTTTTTTTTCTGCTTTGACGCTTTGTAATACCTCGATCTTCTGACTTCTGCTTTTAATTGTTGACTAAGAGAATAAAATATTCTTATGTAATTTTTTTATGCTTTTCGTTTCACATGTTCCTTTTTTTGTTACCCCAAAATGGGCAATATGGCATTCAAGCTGTCTACTTTTGCCAATGTCTGGGTATTTATGTCATTTTCTATTGTTTTCCCACAGATGTTCAGTAGTTTTCTGAAGCTTCTTCTGCCATAGTGGTATTTGGCATCTTCCCTTAGAGCATTGCTAGATTGCTCTATATTTTCTACTATATATTGTCCTTACTGTGACAATATCTATAGATCTTGAAATATTTCTACACTTTGTTGGGGCAAATATTGAGGGAGAAATCATAGGTTCATGAAGGTCATAGAAGATGCCAACTTTTAAAAATTCTTTTCTTTGGGTATAGGTTGGTCTATTAGTTGGATTCATACTATTAAACAAAAAAAGGATTTTTCAAAATTCCAGCCTAAGCATGCCCACTTTTTAAAAATATTCAGGATACTGGCATTATTTTTGTTATCCATTCTGTTATTAGGTAGCATGTAGCAATTCTGGAGTTCATGTTAAGTGTAGATTTTCAGTTCCTTCAGTTTCTTCAGCTTTTCTTTTTCACACTTAAGTGCTCCTCAATATTTGCTCTTATTTCATCTAATTTAAGTTGAAGAATGGTTGTCTCTTATGATTGCCCTGCACTGATCCACAATAGATTTTCATATAACTTGGAGTTGAGAATATCATTGACAAAAAGTGGTATGAAACCCTTGCCTATAACTGATCTGATAAATTTGTTATGATGCATGGTGTGCTGACTGGTATGTACTAAGAATATGCAGCGCTTTAGTTATTTCAAGTGAACTCATGGTCTGCCCACTTTAGTGGCCAGTGCCATCTGCAACAGAACATTTCCATCAAGTGGAGGATTGGGATTTCTGATTTGTTTGAATCTCTTTTGCCTTCTGGTGGTAGCAGACCTCAAAGGAGTGCCATTTACTCCTCTGTCCTCTGTCACACTGATGGTCATAATGATTTTGATAGGATCTATACTTCCATGCTCCATCATCTAGTTCTTAGATTAATAGGAGCAATTATAGGGTGTCAACCCACCAAAACCCCTTGGGCCAATGATTCAAGATTCCTGCCAGTCCTTAATGGACTCAGAACACACAGGGTCCTTGCTGAATATCACCCAAACTGGTATTCCCTTCTCTTTGCTATTGCTCATACCCCGGGGATAAATGGATGAGACTTTAGCCATTCCTGAACCTAACTTCTCATATTCTAGAGAGGATACTGAGATCCAGAGAGAAATAAGCCCAAGTTCATACAGGGTAGGTGACAGATATGGCAAGTTGAATTGAGGTCTTCTGACTCAAATGCAAAGAGTTCTTTTCACTGCGTCGTGTATGCTGACCGAATCAAAGCCATGAAATATACCAATATTAGACTTTACATTGGTTCCCTTGGAAATGATGAGCGAATTAGGATTGGGAATAAGAGGGGTACATGAGAAAGCATCCAGTCAGATTAGTCTCATAACCTTCTCCTGAGTAAGCTTTGTTCTTTCCTAACTCTTCACCTCAAAGGGTCCTCCTCCTCTAACTCAAGTAAATTCAATCATCATGGCTTATTTAGCAATATCATATGCTTAACACTGCGCTGGGTGTTGGTGGCACAAAGATAAAGATAACATTTTTTTTCCTCAAGGAGTTGATGTTCTACTGGGGGGGAGGGTCAGGATTTGGGGATAAGAAATGATACAACGGATGAATTTACTATAAAATATGTATTGGAAGAAAGGAGAAATTCAGAAAATAGTACCTCAGGAAACTGGAAGAGAGTGAGCATAATTTCATGGAAAGGTGAGGGAGAAGGCTTCCCAGAAGGAGTACTACCTGAGCTCAGCCTTGAAGGAGGAGAAGATTTGAAAGACAGAGATGGGAAAAGTATGTCCAGATATGAGAGATAGCTTGGGTGGAAGTCTGGGAGCCGTCTTGTTTCACCCCTCCTGCTTCTCAGTACTACATAATTTTTTTTCAATTTTCTTTTTTTAAAAAATTTGTTTTCAGTTTTTATCTATCACTTCCCTAAGTCTTAAATTTTCTCCCCCTCTCCCCGCCCCGAGATGGCACGCAATCTTATATGGATTCTACACATATATTCTTATTAAATACTTTTTCGTATTAGTCATGTTACATAGAAAAATTAAAATTAATGAGAGAAACCATGAGAAAAACCAAACCAAAATAAAACATAACACAAGAGAAAAGAGACTGCTTTATTCAGCGTTCTCATTCCATAGTTCTTTCTCTGGAAGTGGATGGCATTTTGCCTTGGGTCCTTTGGCAATGTTTTAGGTCCTTGCATTGCTAGAAAGGGCTAAGTCTATCAGAAACAATCCCTTGCACTGTGAACAATGTTCTCCTGGTTCTGCTTCCTTTCACCCAGCATCAGTTCATATAAGTCTTTCCAGGCTTCTGCAAAGTCTTCCTGTTCATCATTTCTCATAGCACTATAGTATTCCAGTACATTCATATACCACAACTTGTTCAGCCATTCCCCAATTGATGGGCATCCCCTTGATTTCCAGTTCTTGGCCAGCATAAAGAGAGCTGCGATAAATATTTTTATATATGTGGGACCTTTTCCCATTCTTTTGATCTCTAGACCCAGCTCAAGGCTTATCACCTCCCAAAACCCTCCTTAAGCTCCTCCACTTCCCACATTGATTTCTATTCACTCTTGATTCTCATAACATTTCAAGCTGCGATTATCCGTTTAATACTCATTCAACCTAGCTTTGGATTGTGCATTTATAGAATCAGAGAATATAAGCCTTAGAAAAGGATCTTTTAGCCCGCCCCCCTCACTTTACGTGTGTGTGTGCGTGTGCGTGTGTGTGCGTGTGCGTGTGTGTGTGTGTGTGTGTGTGTGTGTGTGTGTGTGTGTGTAGTAGAAGGACCACTGTACTTAGAGAATCTGGGCTCAAATGCTTTCTTTGCCTGTTATGATCTGGGTTACCTTGGACATCCAGTTAACTTCTCTGGAACTCAGTTTCCTCTTTCTTAAAAAGAAAGGGTTGCATTAGATGACTTTTAAGGTCTCTTCTATCTCTAAATTCATGACTAATGACCCATGCTCTATGATAAGTCGTAAACTAAATGTAGAAAAAGCATGCGGCTGCTCACAGAGTATGATTAGATGGGGCATAAGCTATGCCTGCTCCAAGATACCTCCTCCCAGGGTTGTCCTACAAAGACAGGAAAGCTCAGCCACCACCCACGTATGAGCAAACAGCTTAATCTGCCCAGAATAGACACTTGGGAAATAACTGTTTCCTGATCTTCTCAACCAGAACCCTCTTATAGACAACCCTACTCCCTCAACCTCAACTCTCTGTACAACCATAGGAATGTTACCTTTTCTTAGCAGGATCTTGGAGAAAAACAAACTCTAAGCTCCAGCTGAGAGGAGAAATAAATATTTTCCAGTCTATTTAGGATAGAGTTTAGCTATTTCAGAGTAGGCCAAACGATTCTCAGAATTAAAAATCTGATAAGACAAAAACAATCATTAAATAAGACACCTTGGTGGGGAAAAATTATATGATCTGGCATGTAATCCTGTCCTGGAAAAATTAAATAAATTCTAGCAAGCCTGGTGGTGCAGTGGATAGAGTGTCAGGCCTGGAGTCAGAAAGACTCATTTGCCCAAGTTCAAATCTAGCCTCAGACACTTACTAGTTGTATGATCCTGGACAAGTCACTTAACCTTGTTTGCCTCAGTTTCCTCATCTGTAAAAGGATCTAGAGAATGAAATGGCAAACCATTCCAGTATCTTTGCCAAGAAAACCCCAAATAGGGTCATGAAGATTCAGACATGACTGAAAATGACTAAATAGAAGCAAGGCTATGTTTTATGTGGATTAAGTGCCACGTGTTCTGTATATAGTTAAATCCTAAATGAAAAAAAAAATAGAAATTACGCCTAAGGTATTGGACTTTAGGAATAGGAATTTTTTTAAAATAGATAACCCTAAGCTTATCAAATGTCTGGTATTTGAGTTCAGTCTGAACATTTATTTCATCCCAGCTTTTTTGTTTTCTCTTTAGAGTCTCACTCTTTCATTGATTCACAACTCAAACCCCCTCAAATGTAAGTGCCCAATCCTTCAAACTCTCCTATATTTAACTATGTTGCATTTATTCTCTGTATTTAGCCTGTTTATGTTTATATATGTCCTTTTGGACTCTGTACATTAGAATGTAGGCTTCTTGCAAGTAAGAAATGTTTCATTTATTACATTTACATATTCCTGTACTTAGAATAATGCCTGGTACTTAACAAATACTTAATGACTGATTGATTCTGAAATGAACAATGGAAAAGGAAAAGAAATTTTCTCACTTCCAAGATTTTCTATTAGACTAAAGTTATGGTTCCACAGTTGAAAAAAAATGTACATAAATCAAAATATGATATAATTATTGAATTTGAAATCACAAATGATGTAGGAAAAATTGGTTTTATATGTTGAATTTCCTAATTAAATTTCTCTGGATTCATTCACTACTGTAATCAAGTTGGAAATTAAGGACTTGCTTATTAGAGTCTTATTAACACTCTTTCTGACATTTTTCCCCAATATACTTTGTTTCTGCCTCTGTATATATCCCTGTCTCTGTCTCTCTGTCTCTCTGTTGCTTCTGTGAAACCATAAGTTTCTGCTTTTGCTATTATAGCTTGCAAAAATTCCCTAAACCCTGTAGTGACTTTACTTACCTTCTCTGTGCTAGCTATACTCATGTGTTAATTTTATTTCTCCATAATTGAGAGAGGTATTTTTATTACTCTGTCTCTAAGCAGAACAGTGGAGTATGTAATTTATGATCAGAAGCTGTTTAGATTAAACCTGTCATCTGAATAACTAACGTCTCGGGCTAATTCTCATTTTGCTAAATAGGGATTTGTACATTCATTTATGAGCTATGATTTTCCTGACATGACCAAGGCATATTTTATTTCTGAAAATTTGTACTTTTGTTTGTGAAGATGTACTGTATCAACATAAATTATATATGAAGCCTTGACAGAATTTTTGAGTATTATGATTTCAGATACTTAAGCTGTGATCTCTCCCCAGATTGCCTTGTATTCATTCTGCATGAATTTTGTACGGACAGACAGCTTTCCCTCAAGTGAACACATGAGCCTTGAGGGCAGGGAAGGTTTCCTTTTTGTCTTGTGGGCTCTAGCATACAGTAGGTATTCAATAAATATTTGTTGAATAGACTTGAATTGAAATGAAGAAGCCAAGAATGGAGATGTTTCCATGAGGTCAGGAACATTTCCAGGAATTCACAATGTCATATATTGAGAGAACAGGAAAGAGCCTTCAATGCCAGCTAATTTAATTCTTCTGTTTTGTGTTTATTGCATTTCCTTATATTGGAAGAAAGGAAACAAGCATTATTAGGCACCTACTATGTGCCAGGCACTGTGCTGAGTTACAGCTGTCTCATTTGGACCTGTGAGGTAGGTATGTTATTATTAGTCCGTTTTACAGTTAAGAAAACTGTGTCAGACAAAGATTAAGTGACTTATGCTAGGGTCACACAGCTAGTTATGCGTCTGAGGCCAAATTTGAATTCTAGTTTTCTTGATTCTAGGCTCAGTGATCTATCCTTTGAACCACCCAGCTGACACTATCGTGACTTACTTTCTGTGTGTGTCTTCTCATCCCTACAAGACTGTCAGCTTTCTGATGGCAGACACCATGTCATTAGTAGCTTTTATTATTATCTTAGAAAAGACCTTCCTCACCAATGCCTGGTGAAAAATGGAAGTACCATTATCTTATCCCCATTTTATTTACAAGGAAATTGAATCTCCGAGAGGTTGAATCAGTGCTTACACAACTAATAAGTGTCAGTCAGGATTTGAATTCAGGTCTTTCCTTACTCTTAAGTCCAGTGGCCTCTCCCTTAGACCTCACTGTCCTCCCAGTGTTATAATTGAGCACACAGTAGGTGTTCAGAAAATGTTTGTGGTAACAGTGTGGCCCTAAAAGGACAGGAGTGGCCAAAGCACCGCTGTTCTAGTTCTGTTGAAAGTTAACCATGAGTGTGCCAAGAATGGGGCAACCAAAATGGTGGGGGGGGACATAGTTCCTCCCATGAGGTCTTTGTGGGCCTCAGTTTGGTATACTGTAGGAGAGATGGATTTGAAGTCAAAAGACATGAGGTCTCACCAGGGATATACTGGTAAATGTTTAACAACTGACTTTCCCAAAAGTAAAAATGCACATGAATGATATACTTTTTTTTTTAGGCAATGGGGTTAAATGACTTGCCCAGGGTCACAAGACTAGTAAGTGTTTGAGACCAGATTTGAACTCAGGTCCTCCTGATTCTTGTTGGTGTTCTATGCACCGCACCACTTAGTTCCCCCCAAAACAGGCTTTCCAGCTTCACGTGCATCATTAACATTTTCTCCATTACTCTCTTAAGTCTAGACAATTACTAAAACAACATACCAAGCTATGATTTGTAGCTTCTGCTGAAGGATAAATGCTCACTCTGAAAGTTTAACAATCACTTTCATAGGCTGATTACAGCTGGTTTCAGCACACCCAAACTTATTACTTACTTATTATTTGGGTGACCTTGGGCAAAGTCCTTCACACCCTTCAACTTCATTTTCCTCTTCTGTGAAATAGGTGATTGTATTAGATGAGGTTCATGTCTGAGGTTAATTCTCTGGCTGTCTGTCTGTCTGAGGGCCAGGTCTCTTGCTCTCCCTGGTTTCCTCCCCATCCCCTGCCCATCAGGACTCCTTGATGTTTCTGCAACAAAGTGGGCCTTCCTCCTCCCTTCAGGGCTCCATCTGCTCCTTAGTTCCATCAGCCCCCAGTTACTTCTCATTGCTTGGAGTTATATCATCGTGTTCTTGGAACCTTTTTTCAATTCTCTCTCCTCCGAGTTCCCCCACTTGAAAACAGGCCATCCTTGTATATTTAGATACTGTTCCTGGCCCATCCTCAGTATGATGCATAATCTGAGTTGTTTCTCCAGAAGTGAAGAGGAGTGGTATTGATCCATAAGCATCCTTTCACCTGGTTCTCCAAGTGACCTATTGCATTTGTGAGATGACTGTAAGCAATGCGTCTATAGCCAGAGTCAGGGGTAGGGGTGTGGGGGAGCTGGTTTGTGGTCAGGGGTGGGAGTTTGGTCTTCTCTGTGTGACTCTACTCAGCCTATTGGCTACAAATCCATAGCTTTGTCCTTTCTACTAAGAGGCCAGTCCCACTTAAGAGCACTTAGACTGCTTTGTCTGGGGGAAAAGTCCAAGGAAGTAATTTGTTTAGTGGGTCCTCTACCCTGTCTTGCAGTGGCCCCTGAATGACAAAGACCCTCTTCCATCCTCACTGCCCCATCCATCCTATCAATTCCCAAATTCTGTTTCTATCTTCCCAACATCTCTTGCATCTGGTCCTCCTCTTCCTTCATAGCCCTCTCTCAGATTCTCATCATATCTTGCACAGATTAACCTCCCAATTGGTCTCCCTAGCTGAAATCTCTCTTTGCTTCAATCCATCCTCCATGCAGATGCCAAAGTGATTTTCCCTAAGGGGAGGTCAGACAACATCATTCCTCTGTTCAATAAACTCCTTCTGCTCCCTCTTATATCAAGGATCAAATATTAATCCTGTTTGACATTTAAAATCCTTTGACAACCTGTCCTCAACCTGCCTTTCCAGCCTTATTCAATGGTCCTTTTTTTCATATACACTACAGTTTTCTTCCTGTACCTCATATATACCATCATCTCCCATCACCTTGCCTTTGTACTGGTTGTCTCTGTGCCTGGTATGAACTCCCTCCTTCTCTTGGAATCTCTAGCTTCCTTCAAAGTTTGGTTCAAATGCGGCCTTCTATACGAGTTCTTTCTTCATCCCTCCAGCTGTGAATACCTTCCCTTAAAAATTACCTTGTTATCTGACTTTGTACATAACTACACATGTCCATGTTGTTTTCCCTCCTGAAAGGCAGGTGTTTATTTCGCTTTTGTCTTTTGAAGTGAGTCTGTTCTGCTGTGGCCCATGATTCCAGGCCAGGTTCCCTACATCTACCTTTAAGGGTTCAAGGGTAACCTGAGGTCTCTTCTCTAATGCTCTTGTTAGGTGCCAGTAACTAGCCCAAAGTTCCATTTAACGACTTAGGTCAATTAGCTTTCACAAGTAACTTATTTTGAAGACGTAGCAAGCACAAAGCATGAACATTTCTCCTGGTACCTGAGGGCGTACTCTGCCCTGACTCAAAATTTAGCTTAATTCCTACTGATCCCACCAACTTCATGTCCAATTGGAGCATCATGGTAGAATGAATCCTTTTCCCAGCTACTTCTAGGTTGGATCCCAAAGGTCACTCTTTGATCCTTATAACATTGATGGGGCTCTAGAAGCAAAACTTAGACTCAGGAACATGAGGAAGATGGAATTCACAGAACTGGAGGCTCCAATTCTTCTACCCGAATGGAAAGGAACAAAACCCAGAGGTCAGGGACTAAAGTCCATTTCATAGGACTGAAAGCACCTCAGGGCAGAGAAAGTCCCATGGCCTTTCCCCTTCTGGCATTATCTCTCATCAGAAGTCTGATTAGCTAGGAAGGAGTCAGATCAGAACAGCAGAAAAGGATGAGGCCGAGGCTGAGACTTAACAGGATTTTTTGAATGTCTCTTCAGACAATCAATGAACTTCTTCTGGGAGAAGAACTGGAGCAGTTCCAGAATGTCTATATCTGACTCAATGTCTCTCCAAGTCATCTAGTTTATGAGTCATCAAAATTCTCCTCAAAGTAGGCTCCCCAGTGTTGGAGACACTGTGTGACAATGACATCAGACTCTATTATACGTTGTATCCCTAGAATCTGGCACATGATAGTTTCCTAATCAATGCTTGTTGACTGACTGATTGATAGAAAGGGGGTTCTTATCCCCTCTCAATGCTTGGATCTGGTATTTTCTAACTGTGTGACTGGGGCCCAGTTACTTCACCCCTCTTTTCTCATCCATAAAATTAGGGGTTGGACTATATTGTTTCCCTTTCAGTTCTAAATGTTATAGTGATAAGATCCACTGGGTGAATTTATCTTGATTAATGAAAATGATGTTTATCAAGGGGCGGAGGAAACCGTCCCCCTCCAGGGGATGTGGCTGCTTCTGTGGCTAGACTAATTTCCTGACTTGGTTGAAAGCTATGGTTGAGTGAAGGAGTCAGCCCCATCTTTCCTGTAAGGGGCCCCCCAACATGGCCAGGTGCTGATGGGTTGGGAAAGCAGGGTGGTAGGGGGAGAAAGTTATGGGAGAATGTAAGTATAAATCCCCTTTATCAGGGAAGGGGATGGAAGGGATGTTCTTCTAAACATGGGACTAGAGGAAAGAGATGGAAACATGGTGGATGAGAAGAGCACCAGACTTGGCCTAGGGAAATCCAGAATTCTCTTTCTCTCTCCTCCTCTTTGTCATGATAGGATCAGTTCAGGGTCAGGGGCCAAGAGTAAATCTCACATTGTAGTAGAAAGGGCAGTAGACTTGGGGTCAGAAGCTCTGCATTTAAGTCCCCAGTTTTTATTGTTACAGGCTTTGTGACTGGGTCAATCAGTCCCTTTCCCTTTGTGGTCTTTAATTTTCTCTTCTCTAAAACAGGAATGAGAATTATTAAACCTTACAGAATTCTTGTAAAGACATTTGCTTTGCAAATTTTGCTTTGCGAAGCCTTGAAGTGCTATGTAAATGTAAATTATTATTTCCCCCAGGAGTTATGGGGGCCTATTTTGGGTTGGGGGAAAGTCTACTGTTCACTTGGTTCTTTCCCAGGGCTGGGGCCGATAACTGATATTGGGATGGGTTTTAGTTTCCTCTTTTGTAATATGAAGCTATCCCTGCCCCTGTTTATCTCTCAGGGCTATCGTGTGAACCAAAGGAAATAGAGTTTTTGTGAGAAACTTGGTGAACCATCAACACCGCATGAAGGGAAGGCCTCCTTACTGTAGAGACAGTTCGTGACAGGAGCCAGAGCCTCCGTTATCATTTTAAGTCAAGTGCAAGAGCTTTTGTAGTCATTTGACTGCATGGTGGATTGGGCGCTGAATGGGAAACACCGTCCTGTAGTTAGTATTGGGAGGAGAGGATCATAGTCACAGCACAAAGAGGTTTCTCATGTTGGAATCCATCTTGAGTTGTGCCCATGGAGTGCCCACACTCTGTATTGTCTCCTGCTCTCACTCTTACTCTAGTCTCCGCCAAGCTTCTCTTGAATGGCTGTTTAAGGGATCAGAGAATCATAGATCCAGGGCTAGAAGGGACATCAGAAGTCATCCCATCCAACATCTTCATTTTGTAGATGAGAAAACTGAGGTGTAGGGAGGTTGAGTGGCTTCCTATGGTTATACACATGATGAGGTCAGATTTGAACCCAGGTCTTCTTACTCCAAAGTCAGTGCCTTTTCTTTGGTACCCTCTACTACTTCTTACCAGCTTCCTTGAAAGTCCAAGAACTAGGGAGAGAAAGGTCAAAGACTCCTTTATTAGTCTGACCAATAGTTACAGCTCTTTAGTTCATGGCTTTAGCAACACATGCCAGACCAGAGACTTGCCCTGACTGAACTAGCTCTCCTTGCCCATGAGCAGGGCCACTGAGGAGTGAGTGCTACATGTCTCCTGGAAAGACCAGTAGGCTAGGTCTTCACTGGAGCTTCCTCTGTATTCCCATGAGACTTGTCTAGGAGTAGCACCTTAGGGTCCTCTGGGGACCACATTTTAGGAAAGACACAGGCAATTTGAAACCCCTCCCAAAAAGGGGGACCCTCCTAAAGAGAGAACTGGAGACCATGCCATACAATGATTGGTAAAGGATGAGACATTCAGTCTGGACAAGAAAAAGTTTGGAAGGAGTTGTGGTAGCTTAATAAATAATTAATGAAGCTTAATATGGCAACTGGGTGGTACCATAGTGCATAAAGGGATGTGCCTGAAGTCAGGAAGACTCATCTCCTTGAGTTCAAATCCAACCTCAGACATTAGCTGTGTGACCCTGGGCAAGTCACTTAACTCTGTTTGCCTCAGTTTTCTCATCTGTAAAATGAGCTGGAGAAGGAAATAGCAAACCATTCCAGTGTCTTTGCCAAGAAAATCCCAAATGGGGTCACAAAGAATTGGACATGCCTGAAAAGTCTGAACAACAGCAAGAGCTTAATAAATGCTTGTTTCTTTCCTTCTTTATAGAATTTGAGCTGGAAGGGACCTTGGAGGTCAGCGACTTCAGACCCCTCTTTTTTACAGAGAAGGAAACTGAGGTCATGGAGTTTAAGTGACTTAAGTCACACAAAGCTGAGATAAGAACCCAGGTCCTCTGACTTTGGTGCCCCAGTTCTTTCTGTCCAGTCACTCACTTGCTAGTGACCAATGAGCACTTTGAAAATAAGTACCTTTATTGTAAGACAGCCAGGGACACAAATGGGCCTTGGACCAGAGTCCAGGAGCTGGGAACAAGCTCACAGCATTATGGGGAAGTCACTGCAATAAGGATGAAATCAGATCTTTTTAGTATTGGTCACTTGAGTATGCCCTGGGCAGATGATTCAGGTCCTGCCGTCCCTGGATTCCCCTGGGAGCTGTGTTCCATTCGAGTCTGTCCACCTGATGAATCTGCATAGCTCAGAAAGGTCATCTGGTCTACCATGCTTTAACTTAGAAACCCTCAGTTAGTCAGTCAGTCAACATGCATTTATTAAGCACTTACTATGTGCTAAGATCCACAAATACACAGAAAGGCAAAACCCAGTATAGCCTCTGTCCTCAAGGACCTCATATTCTAATGAAAAACAGGTTAAAGAAACAACAAGCCTGCAGGCAGCTATGTGGTGTAATGGATAGAAGTGCTGGGCCTGGAGTCAGGAAGATCTGAGTTCAAATTCTGCCTCAGACACGTCATCCATCTTCTTTCAGCCTCAGTTTCCTCAGCTGGAAAATGAGGATAATAATAGCACATACCTCCCAGGGTTGTTATGAGGAGCAAATGAGCTAATAATACATGTAAAGTACTTTGCAAACTATATAAACTTGATACTGCTTTCATTATTATACAAGAACCTCAGAGGGGGAAGGCACTGGCAGCTGGGGCGAAGGGAGGGGTAGGGACTAAGGCAGGCTGACTTTAGAAGATGGGATTTGAGCTGAATCTTGAAGGAGGCGAGGGAAGTTAAGAGGTGAAGGTGGAGGGTTGTGTTTGAGGAACAGCAAGGGATGCCAGTGTCTGGCTCACAGAATGTGTGTGAGCATATGTATGTGTGTATGAGTGTGTGTGTGTGTGTGTGTGTGTGTGTGTGTGTGTGTGTGTGAGAGAGAGAGAGAGAGAGAGAGAGAGAGAGAGAGAGAGAGAGAGAGAGAGAGAGAGAGAGAGACAGACAGACAGACAGACAGACAGATAGACAGACAGACAGCGTGGGGGAAAAGGAGGGTCAAAACACAGTATAACCTGGGGAGGTAAGAAGGGGCTAGATAGGTTGTGGAAGACTTTAAAAGCCAAACAATGGACTGGATAACAGAGGAAAGAAGCCTGGAGAGCTGCTCTCTTTACTGTGACTCATACTATTTCTACCCCTTTCCCACAGTCCTAGGTACTTCTCTTGGCCCTACTTGACTTGCTTCCCCCACTTCTGTCCATCTCTGCTTTCACCCCGAGTCCTTGCTCAGCTTTTTCTTCCATCTAACTCTGATCTACAACATTCTGAGAAATGGAGCCTTTCTCTACCTTCTCCATGTCTACTGCCATGCTTGCATTTCTGAGCTAGCAAAGCTGCTTGGGTTCATTACACATTAATACTTTCAGTCTAAAGGGAATCCCTCTCCTTGATAAATTCCACTCAGTTCAGGAGAAGCCTTCTTCATGCCCACTGTGCTGTATATTGAGAGCTCAGTCTGATCAAGGAAGTATATATTATACACACATATACATATGTGTATATATACACATACACACATGTATGTGTGTATTTATATATACACACATATATATATTTGTGTGTTGGTATGTGTATACATGCACACAGATAATCTCTCTCTCTCTCTCTTTCCTTGGGGACTACAGCCCTTGAGCTGTCCCTTGAAGGAGGAGTAGGATTGGGAGAGGTAGGGTGTGTGTGTGGGAGAACATGCCAGGTAGTAGGTAGCAGCCTAGGAAAAAGAACAGAAATAGGAAGAAGAAATGTCTGGAGACTATCTGGTCTGGTAGGCACTTGTAGGGAACAGGGAGGGGGAGAGGAGAGAAGGTTGGCCATTGAATGTGGAATTTGGAAACTGTCAGAGGAGTTTACATGAACTGGGACAGAAACTCTTCTGGAGTGCTGGCTCAGGCACATGCTGGAAGCTCCTCTCTCAGCTCACTGTATGCCTTGAGGAAATTCCTAAACTTCTCTGGGATCATGAACTCATTTTGGGGTTTTTCCAGTTTTTACCTTAGAGAACCAAATGATGAGAGAGTTAATTTCCAGAACTGGACTGAAGAAATTCTCATGGCTACTTCTTCTCATCATCCTTCCCTTTCTCCCTTTCTTTGTCTCTTTGTTGACTCCATCCTCTTCCTCATTCTCCCTTCCCTTCACTTTTCTCATCTTTTCTGCTCCATCTTCCTCCTGACATCCTTCCTTTTTTCTTTTCTTGTCATCTCCCTCCAAATTTTAAACTTTTGGTTCATAACTCCTCCTTCTTAGACCCCACTATCTAACTCCAAGACCCCCTGGACCCAAGGAATCTTACTAGGGAACCCATTTGCCACTTGAGGTCTGAGGGACCCCTGTTTTTACAGAAGCAGTCTTGCCCAGAGTCTAGGTCACCTGAGTTCTTTTCCTCACCCTGGACAGCTCCTTTGTTTCCAGGCCTCCAGGAATGTGGTAGAATGACTAGAGTGTGGGACTGGACCAGAGAGAGAAAACCTAGGTCCAAATCTTTTTTCAGATGCTCATTAGCTATTTGATCATGCAGGAAAAAAAATCACTTAACCTCTCTCAGCCTCACTTCCTCATTTGTTAAATGAGGAGGTTGCACTTGGTGACTTCTGAGACCTCTTCTAGCTCTGAATCTGTGATTCTGTGAATTTGTACTTTATCTAGATTAACAGTGCCTACTTACATTTGAAAAATGGTATTAATTTATGTGTGAGATATGTCACTTATTCAGTCTATAAAAATGTGGTTATTTATGGATTCATCTAGGGCTTTAGGAATCCTTTACAAAATCCCAGTGGCGCCCCTCTCATCTCCCATAATTCTGAGGCTGACAGGTTGGAAACCACTGATTTAGACCATTCCTCTGTCTCCAGGCAGGACGTTCAGTATCTGGCACTTTCTCTCAGTTCAGTGAGTTATAAAAGCCCTCCTTCGAAGTTTCATTCCTTGGAAAACCTAGAGTGACTGAATATTGTAGGGGAGTAGGGGATGAGAAGTAGGGAGAGGTAAAGGCGGAAATGAAAGCTGCTAATAGAAACTCAACCCCTCTCAAACTTATGCTCCTTAAAGAAATAGAAAATTCTCCCTTGTAGGTGACTAGCTGCCTAGCTGAGCCCGTCTCCCCACTATTCAGCTCCTGATGGAAAGATGACATGACAGCGCTCTATTATATTTTTACCATTTGGCTGAAACTTCATTCCTCCCTGGGGCTTTGAACACTCCACTCAGAGATGGCAGTTCCCCCCCTTTTCACCCCCCAACATCAGGGCTTTGCGTCCCTGATGGTGTTTGACGTGTCAAACCCCAGGCCCCTCAGTTCCCATAGACCCTCCCCATGAGGGAAGGAATGGAGTTGTGGGAGGGGGTAACAGGGCTTTCCCTGAGGCTAGACAGAGTAGGCAGCCACCTACATGGTGCAATGTGAAGGATGCTGGGGAAGACAAAAATAACTCCCCTACTGGCTTGTTACTGTGCCTGAAATGACCTATTTGAGGCAGCCCAGGGTGGTGGGTAGACTGCTGGGCTTGCAATCTGGAGACCTGAATTCAAATCCCAGCATCCTTGGAGACTTGTTAGCTAGGTGACCTTGGGAAAGGGACAATCTACCTGAGGCTGATGACTCATTTCCAAAATGGGGATAGACTACCAGGGAGCTGCCTGCCTCAATAGTTTGTTGGAAGGAAAGCACTTAGTTCTAAGCACTATAGAAGTGGGACATGATTATTGTTGCTATGAGACAATGATTCCCTTTGGAGTCATCATTGACCCCCTCCAGGTCATGCTGCAAAGTTCCCCTCAGGACAGGGAGCCCATTTCAGCCAGTCCATCCTTTTTTTGGGGGGGGAGTGCTGTTTGGGTGGGTAGTCTGGAGCCATGATTTCAGTGGAACAGAGAACTTTCAGTGAGTTCCCTCTAACACTATAAATTAGACCCTCAATTGGCACACATTTTATAGTTTGAGAATGTAACCTGGGACGCTGAGGATTTAAATTACTTGCCAGTATGTGCCATAGAGGGGATATGAATCCAGGTCTTCCTGCCTCTGAGGCGGACTCTCATCCAGTTTCTCACACTGCCTCTTTTTAATCTATTTTAGGGGGAAGGAATGCATTGAATAGTTTCTTCTGGGACAGCCAAAGTAACGTAGGTATAGAAGAAAAGGGGAAAGGGAAGAAAGGGGCAACGACGGGAAGATGGGGACAAACTTCCCCAGCTGGAATATATCACCAAGACCTAAGCTGGGTTTCGCTGTGGGCAGATCAGAATTGTTTCTCAGTTCTCAGGTATGGCCCTATACTCCAGCCCTGGAACAATATGGTGTGTGTGTGTGTGTGTGTGTGTGTGTGTGTGTGTGTGTGTGTGTGTGTGTGCATGTATACATGTGCATGTGTTTCAGCACACATGCACCATGTGCTAGACTGGGAGAATAAAGGATGGAACTTACTCCAGTGTGGAGTATGCTCAACACCAACCACGCATTTACGTGTACTCAATTAACCCATGTCTCTTCCATAGAATACAGAGCTGGAAAACACCTCAGACTCCATCTATTCCAAACTCGTATCTGAGCGATACTCCCCTCTGTTATTATTCCTGACAAGAGTGTATCCAGTCTTTTCTTGGATACCTTAAAAAAAATAGAAAATTAGCTATCTTTCCAGGCAACCAGTTATACTTTGGGATAATCCTAATGTCTAGAAAGGAAAGGTGATCCTGTGGAAGGAATACTGAATCAGTATTTGTTGAATGAATGAACAAGAGAATGAAACCAAATGATTTGGATTTTAATCCCAGCTTTAGCTCTTACAGTGAATCAATCAATCAAGAAACCTCTATCATGAGTCATTACGCACCAGGTACTATGCCAGACTATGCGGATTAGGAAAATAAAAAAGATGAAGCAACCCCAGCTTTCGAGGGGCTTATGTGTAAGTATACATAAATGAGTACACACAGAATAAACATCTACAAAGTAAATATGAAATCAACAGGAACTAGTTAAATTCAAAGCAGTTTGGGAGGGAGGGCAGTGGCAATGGGATGGGGAGCAGAAAAGGATTTATGGAGGAAGTCTTGCCTGAGCTTCACCTCTAAGGAAGTGAGAGATCCTGTGAGTTGGAGGTGAGGAAGGAATGCCTCCCAGGCATGGGGGATGGCCAGTGCAAAGGCAGAGATGTGGCAGATGGAGTGCTGTATGTGAGGAGCAAAGAGAAAGCCAGTTTGGCTGGACTGAAGAATGCAGGAAGGGGAATCTTGCATAATGAGACTGGAAAGATAGATTGGGGCCAACTTGTGAAGGGCTTTAAAAGCCAAGCAGAAAAGTTTATATTTAGCTTAGAGACAAGGAGATGTACTGGGGTATAGCAGAGAAAAAGCTTCCCTGGGAGGTAGGAAGACCTGGTTTAGTCTGACACATAGGGGCTGCGGGATCCTGGATAAGCTACTGAACTTCTCAGCACCCTGAGCACTGTGACAGCTGGATGGTGCAGTGGATAGAGCACCCAGCCAGAACACAAGAAGACCAGAGTTCAAATCTAGCTCTGTGGCATTGGGTTAATCACTTCATCTATGACTCAGTTTCTTCAACTGTGAAATGAGGATTAAAATAGTCCCTATCTCCCGGGATTGTTGTAAGGATCAAATGAGATAATCTTTGTAAAGTGCTTAGCATATAATAGGGGTTTAGTAAATGCTTTCCTTTCCCTAGGTCTCTCTCAAAGACTAAGATGCAAAATGAGTGCCGACCAGGAATTACTTACTAGAGGGCATTTCCTCACCGGGAATTACTTACTAGAGGGCATTTCCTCATCGGAGAATTCTCAGTATCCAAGAAACCACAGATAGCTCCGGTCTCTACCTACCTAGAGGGAATAGGGAGCCATTGCAATTTACAGAAGAAGAGGCACTGGATCAGATGAGACGTGAGTTGAAGGGAAATTGCCTTGATTAGCTGTAGGGAGGATGAACTAGAGTGGAGAGATGGACATTCCTAAGTTGTGATTTTCTCACTTGTAAAATTCAGGGGTTCATAGATCCATAAATGGTTAAGAATTAGACTAGACTTCAGAGACAGTTTCATGTTCTAAATGGCATTTTTCTTTCTATTGAGTTGATCAGGATACTACCATCTGAAGCCTGGGCTGAGCTCTCCGTGGGCAGAGCCCTAGATGCATACTGCAGGGGAGAGACTCAAGGAGGAAGAGATAGTTTTCCCTCACTCACTCGCTCGCAGGAAATCCCCCTATGTTGGGAGAAACATGGTTTCTGCCCTTACAGCCAACCTCCTTTGTCAGGAGTTTCTTTGAATTCAATCCAACGCAGCCCCCTTGCCATCTCCTCCCCCCCCACAACCTCTCGTTTTCTTTCTTCCTGTCTTTTCCTTGCCGACTCAGCAGTCCTCTGCCTGCCTCCCTGGCATCTCAATGAAATAGATTCTATCCCTTCCTGGGTGGGAGCCAGGAGCTGCGGACCCCTCTCTGCCTTTATAATAAAGGCACAAACTAGAGTGTATAGATGTGCATGTGGAGAGCCTTGGGCCCTCTGTCTCCCCAGGAGACTTAACTAGGTATCTCTTTACTGCTAGAGAAGCTGGGGTTCTAACTCACCATCGCTCCCCCAGAGTAGAAATGGGAAGGCTGTTGTTGGGGGGATCATTTCCCCTCTCTCCTCCACAGCTCTACCTCCCACCTCCAAATGTGCAAATATTAAGTCATGTTGGAAAAATGCAGCCTTCTTCTCATGGACGGGTGAGATACCATCTGTGCACTCACCTGGCTGCTGGGGGGAAGGAGAGAGACCATCAAGGACTTTGAATTCCAACTCCTTCCCATGCAGCCGTCTTCTCCACCCTGCCTCAGACCCCCCTCCTCTTCCACACATCTGGTGGGAGATGAAGATGAATGGGCCTTTTGTCTCTGCAAAATCAAAGCCCTGACCTGCTTCTGGCTTCTAAATGGAGGGAGCTGGGCTTGCCTAACTCTCCCTCACATCCCAGTCAAGGATGGAATAGGAGGCTGCATGGAGGGTGTGATGGAGGATCAGAATGTTACCCCTAGCCCCCATTAAAAAACCTCACCTATAGGAAAGTAAAGAACCTGCTGCCATGCTGCTTAACATTTTCCCATTACTGCTTTACTTCTTTGGATTAAGGCAAATCTGAGAAGTTGGAGAGACCCTTGACCCCTTTTCCATCATTAGCACCTTGATGTAGATGAGTGATTATGCCAAAGAAATGGGTACAGTTCCCATAACCCCCATTTTACTGATAAGGAAACTGATGCTCAGAGACGTCCAGTGGCTTGAGTATAATCATACAACTTTAAGACTAATAATTACCGTTTATATAGAACCTTAAGGTCTAAAGAGATAGTTCTTTATTGATGTAGCATTTCTCTTTTGATCCTCACCATGGCTTTGAGAAATAGATGAGTGAATGAATGAAAGGATGACCTTAACAAAGTATGGGCAAGGCAGTTTCTTCGGGGCTGACTCTCCCCTTCCACCAAACTCTTGCTGGTCTCTCATCCCTTTGTGGAAGCATCTTCTCTGTAGAATGGGTGGAGAACCTCATCATTTTGCCATTACCTCAAGCAGATGATGAGTGACAGCTGCCCCTCCCAGGCTCTGACCTTGGCTTCATGGGGGTTTGCTGGACTCTGTGGCCAATGCTGCCCTGGGCTTTCCCTCTCAAGGCCATTGTTGTCCCATGAGCCAGGGCTGTGTTTGGCTCCATCATTTCCAGCTCCCTGTGGCCCTGACCTCTCCCAGATGCATCCCCTAATGGGAAATGACACTCTTGCTTTGAAAGGATTTGGGAAGTAATTGAAGGCCTGGTCTCTTGCCAAAGTCCAGTGGGGCTGCCAGCCAGGGTCATAAGTTC
This sequence comes from Notamacropus eugenii, assembly GCF_028372415.1. Lineage (NCBI taxonomy): Eukaryota > Metazoa > Chordata > Mammalia > Diprotodontia > Macropodidae > Notamacropus > Notamacropus eugenii. The sequence goes on from NC_092872.1 coordinate 241,913,270, forward strand.
CTACTGGAAGAGCTCAGGAACAGGAGGTGGGGGGAGGGATGGAGACAGAGGAAAGACAACAGGTGGGAGGGAGTTGTGCAGGAAAGAGCAAATCAGTGTGTTCCATTCGTTCTAAACTTAGCCCCAGTATCTTAACCTCATGAAGACCCTGGCATCTCTCAATGCTCAATACTTGGAAGATGGGACAGGAATCACAGAAGACTAAATTTAGAGCCAGAAGGAACCTTGGAGAAGATCTAATTCAATGCTTTCACTTTTACAAATGAGGAAACTGAGGCACAGAGAGAAGAAAGTGATTTCTCTAAGGTCAGGCAAGAAGACCTCTGCCCTCTGCCCTCATTTCCTGTGCCACTTCTACTACAGTACACTGCCCCTCAAAGAGAAATCCCTCACGGACCTGAACAGCTGCTCTCCTGTTTACTGAAGAGATGTTTTAACAAAAGAAGTCATGAAACTGACCTCCTTACTTATTCCACAGCTTCTTCTCTCTCTGCTTTGTTGTGTGGGAAGCAGGAGGAGAAAGAGACACAGTTCCATGGCCTAGTTAGGGAATCAAAGAATTTTAGAGTGGTAAAGGACCTTCAAGGTCATCTTGTCCCCATTTGATAAATGAGGAAGGCAGGACTAGAGAGTTCAAGTGATTCCTCTCAAGGTTACTGAGCTCCTGGGTGATAGAGACTGGATTTGAACCAAGACCTCCCTAAGAGCCAATGCAGGGCCCTTTCCATTATGTATACCACACTGGTACCATGTTGTACAAATAGGAAAAGATGTAAGTTGATTTTAAAAAATTGTTTTCAATTTTTATTTTTCAATTAACAAGTATTTAAAAAATAATCTAAAATTTTAATTTTTAGATGAATCTAAAATTAATCTAGAAATTTAATTTTAGATGAATCTAAAATTAATTTTAAAATTGGTCTAAAAATTTTAATTCTTAGATGACTCTAAAATTAATTTAAAAATTAACCTAAAATTTAAAAATTAATCAACTATCCCTCCTCACCCCATCAAGCACATTATAAAAACAAGCTTGAAAAAGAAATCCCTCAATAGAAATCTGCATAGTCCAATAAAACAAGTTCAGTCAATCAATCAATTAATCAACATAATAAGTACCTATTATGGTCCAGACACTGTGCTAAAAATGAAGGCTACAAGAAAAGACACAAGACAGTCCCTGCTCTCAAGGAGCTTACAATCTCGTCATTAACCATCACCAAAAAATTTATGTTTCTCAGTCTCTCAACAATCATTTATTAAGCACTTACTATGTGCCATGGGCCAGGCAAAGTGTTAGGGATCCAAAGAAAGGCAAAAGGTAGTTCTTACTCTTAAGAAGTGGAATGGAGTAAGTACCTATTATGTGCAAAGCACTATGAAAAATGCTTTATAAATATTATTTCATTTGATCCCAAGGAGCCCACAGTCAAATGAGGAAAGCAATGTGTGAACAGCTGTGCAAAGATAAGATATATAGGATAAATTGGAGATAATCAATAGAGGGGAAACACTAGAATTAAGGGGAATCATGAAAGACTTGTACCTTCTTTAAGTTCATCACCTCTGGCGGGAGGTGAGGGGAACATTTCATCCTCATTCTTTTAGACTCCTGATGTATCACCACATTGATCAGAGTTCTGAAGTCTTTCAAAATTGTTTTTCTCTATAATGTTGTTGTTTGGTTGTGTCCAACTCTCTGTGACCCATTTGGGGTTTTCTTGGCAAAGATACTGAAGCTGTTTGCCATTTCCTTCTCTAGTTCATTTTACAGATGAGGAAACTGAGGCAGGAAGGGCTAAGTGACTTGCCCAAGATCACACAGCTAGTAAGTATCAGAGGCTGGATTTGAACTCAGCTCTTCCTGACTCCAGACCTGGCACTCTATTCACTGTGCCACCTCGCTGCTAGGACAGGATCTACCTGACAGCGCCTTAGTTTCCAATTTTTGGCTACCACAAAAAAGAGCTATTATAAATATTTTTGTACCTATGGTTCCTTTTTCTCTTTTTCTTTGTTGAGGGGTACAGGCTTAGCAGTGGTATAGTTGGGTTTAAGAATATGCACAGTTTTATAGCATTCTGGGCCTACTTGCTTCACTACATGCCCTCCAGCATTTGTCATTTTTCTCTTTTGTCATCTTTGCTGCTCTGATAGAAATGGAGTAAAACTTCAAAGCTGCTTTGATTCAAATTCTTGTAATACTTAGTGACTTAGAGCATTTTAAAATATGATTGTTTATAGCTTAGATTTTTTCCTTTGAAAATAGCCATTGACCTTTTAACTATTGGGGAATGACTGTTAGTCTTACAAATTTGAATCAGTTTCTTATGAATCTTGAAAATGAGACCTTTTCCAGAGAAACCTGTGGCAAAGTCATCCCCTCCCCCAAGTTATCTGTTGTTCTTCTTTACTATATCAGGTTTATTTATAAGAAAAAAAGAAAACCAAAAAAACTTGAAAATTTCATATTATCAAAACTATTTTTTATCTTGTGTGAGCTTTTCTATTACTTTTTTCAGATAGTTAATATTTTATTTTTCCCAATTACACGTACAATCTCTATTGTTTTTTCATGAACTCTTTTTACTTGTTTTATCATGAACTCTTTCCCTTTCCACAGATCCTAAAGGAAATATCTTCCTTGTTCCTCTATTTTGTTTATAGTGTGACTTTTAAGATCTTGTTCACGTATTAGTCTGGAGCTTACTTTGGAACATGTTGAGATGTTAGTCTAAACCAAATTTCTGCCAGTTTTCTCAGTTTTTGAAAAATGGTGAGTGCTTTCCTTCTTCCAGTAACTAGGGTCTTTGAGTGAATTGATAATTAATTGGTGCTCACTTGGAAAGACTTGAGATGGCAGTAGATTATAGGGCTATAATCACACTTTAATAACCTCAGAGATAAAGACAAACAGTACAAGAAGTGTAGAGACAAGCAGCAGACAGTACGGGGATGAAGGAAGATAGGCAGTGTGAAGAAGAGGATGGAAGTGGGGAGGGGAGGGAGGGAGGGAGAGAGAGAGAGAGAGAGAGAGAGAGAGAGAGAGAGAGAGAGAGAGAGAGAGAGAGAGAGAGAGAGAGAGAGAGAGAGAGAATCAGTCACAAAACCATGGATTGGAATTGGGACAAAACTATGGATTGGTTTTGGGAATACTTAGCAGCATGGACCCAATAGAGATGAAGTAATGCTGGGATGGGACAGGAGTTTGGGTTCTTATTTTTATAGTTTTATTTTTTTGCGGGGGGGACAGACTAACTTTTATCTATGCCACTTTGGGGTTGCTTCAAATCATTTCGAAGTTGTCAGTAAAATTTAAAGTTAATACATCCATATCACCTAAAAATTACCAACACCATTTGATCATCTGCTGATCTGTCTGGAATTTGTCTAGATGAGATTTCCCTATGGTAGGACCTATAGGCCCTGACAGCAGTAGCCAGATGGCTTCCATTGATTCAGCACGTATTGCCAGGTTGAGAATTTTGGTTAATATGCAATTTGTAAATGATGCGCCTTTGATCTTTGGGATGATTTGTACAGTTTGTATGTGACTTCCATATTCTCCTTTGCAACCTTATTTCTTGCTATTGCCCCTTTACATGGGCTACTTACAAATTCATTATACATACTAGAAGGGGGAGGGTGGACATGGGGACCAGAACAAGATACAGTTTTAACACATTGAGTTTATAAAAAAAACACTGTGCTACTATGTTTACTTTTGTATGTTGAACAGTATACTTAATCCGTTCCACGGATTGACCTGCCTCTTTTGAAAATCAGTACCAATCCATTTTAATGGTTACTGTTTTGTAGTTTGAGTTCTGGTATTGATAGACCCATTTCCTTCCCACTTTTTTTCATTATTACCTTTGGGATACTTGAGAATTTGTTCTTCCATATGAATTTATTCTATTCCCCCCCCCCCCATTTCTATAAAATATTCGTTTGGGAGTTTGGCATATAACCAAAAAAGGGAAATTAAAGTAACATTGTAATTTTTCTAATATTCTCTTGACCTACCCAGGAGCGATTACTGTTTCCACAGCCTGGATAGGGTCAGGAATGGGGGAAAGAGAGGGGGTTGATGTGCGGGTGGTTCCATAGGAAGAAGTCACTCTCTTTAAGTACAGCTAATGGGGCCTCTCAAGGAGAGGAAGGTGATGTCTGGGAGAGGGTGGATTTAGACTTGGGACCCCAAAGTGTTTCCAGCTGCTGTTGCTGAGGCAGAATCTAGCTATGTGTCCATGCTCCTAATCGGCACAGTGTGGCGGAGAGTGCCCCTGAGCTGAGCATTAAGATTCCTGGCTGAGGTCACCGTGCTTTCTAACTCTTGGATTCCATCTGTCTCAGTGACCTGGTCTGCCATTCACTTGCTGTATAGCTTTGGGCAAATCATTCTTCTGGGCTCCAGTTTCCTCATTTGTAAAATGACCCCCAAGGCCTCATTCCAGCTCTACCACTGTGAGATTCTGAAAGCGCAGACAGATAGCCTTCTAATATCCCCTGTCTCCAAATGTGATGAGGGATCCCTGAAGGAGGGGTGCTCTGAGGCTGAGCAGGGGGCTGCATGGGGCTTCCCAGAGGACACACCTCCTCCCCTGAGCAGGGATGCTGGGGTTGCATCCCTAGCCCCCCTTTATTTGTTCTGGGGAGGACCCTACCCTCTCTCAGTGCAGTGGGTAGCAATGAGTTAAAGGTACGTAGGAAAGGTTTTCAATTGCTGGGATGAAAGCTGCCATTAAAAAAAAAGAAAGAAACAAGAATTGAATGCAGGCTATGATTATGTGAGCTCCAGGGCCAGCCAGAGAATGGAACTGGCTGAGAGCTGAGAGCCTTAGAGCAGAGGAAGGCTGTGCTGGCTATGGAATGCCTGCTTTTTTCTCAGCTCTTCCTTGCCTTACTCCTCTTGACAGGAATTCCAAGCCCCGGCTGTCTCAGGGAGGGGCTAAAGGTTGATTCCCTCAGATTAAGATGAGAAAGGGGAGCTCTAGTGGGTGAGATGAATGGAAACCACCATGGGTGTGGAGAGGAAAGTGGGTGTTAGTGAGCCTGGGCTCCTTAAAGGGCAAGAGATCTGGGTCCGCTCTTCAAGGGGCCTGGTTCCAGTTCGGATCCGCCCATGGGTTATTTGTTGAATGAAATAATGTGAGTCATGTTGGCTCAGGGGTCATAGATTTTGAGCTGAAAAGGACTTCAGAGATCATTGAGTCCAAGGCCTTTCTTTTATAGAGGAGGAAGCCAAGACTCAGAAAGATGGGGCAGTCTGTCAACAGAATTTTGAGTGCATTTCAGACTGGACTGGTCTCTAAACTAGGAATGGCCAGAGTTGAATAGAGCAGGTCGGAGGCAGGTATGTCAGGACACTAAGTAGTGGTATACTTTATTTCAGAGTGAGGAAAATGAATTGCAAGCAAGGAAACTCCCCCTGCTGATAAAGAGGGCTTAACATGTTGGGGTACAAGCTATGTTTCCATATATAAGTGGACTGGACTATGACATAATCATTCTTAGGTCTTGAGTAGCTGTTCCCTCAGCAGGCTCATGTGTACATGTTGTCCAGTCTTGTGGGAACAATCTCCAAGCTGATAGTCTCATAGTGGGGTACAGTATCTGGTTTGGTCCACTTGGCTGTTTCAAGGAACAGGGATTGGAAACAAGTCAAGCAGGGTGGTGAACAGCATTCAGGTCCCTGGGAAATAAGGGCATTGAACATCTGGCACTTGGTCAAAGCAATACACTTTGCCAGAGGGTGAAATCAACCAGAGTGCAAAGGACTTTTGTTATGCCAAGCCCAGGACAGTCTGTTTACCAGGCCTTAGCTCTGGGAAACAGGGTATCTCCAAAATATTCTGACATTTCCCCTTTTTGGCCAAAGGGAAGTGATCTGAAAGAACCTCTACCCTTATGGTCAGTAAAGGAGAGGCAAATAAGCCAAGAAGCCAGGAGAGTCCAGTTGGACCAGGACAAGATGGTGCCCAGGTGTTAGTTCCTTAAGGGAACCTGTTGGCCCCCAGGTATCATTGTTAGCCATTGTTTGCTTTTTAGCAGAAAAGAGACAGGGTAGGGCATACACTTGAATGGGGGCCTTGGCGGTTGGGCACATAATATAGATTCAGTTTTCAGGCCATGCAGGCCTAGGTTCAAACAATGAAATAAACTTATTTACTGATAATTACATTAAGTCAGTGCAGATCAGACTATTTAGAGGGCTCACAATGGACTAGTTCTGAGAAGGGAGATTTACATGTCACCAAATAATCAAGAAATCTTAAACATTAACATCAAGTCCCATCTAACAGAGGCACAGAGCTAACAGACTGTGCAGAATGGTCCTAAATGTTTCATGTAGTTAGCTAGTCATGTAGTTATCTTTTCTTGGACAATATACTTTATTCTCAGGACTCCTCTAAAAGGGCTTCACTGACTCCAGATCTAGAGGTTACAAGACATTCTGACTTAATATAGTTTAGCATAATCACTGAAATTTGGTTCTCCAATTTTGAAACTTCAGACAATTTCAGTTTATATACCATCTACTGTTTCTATCCTTATCTAAATCCTGTACCTGATATAAGAATCTTTTAAAAGTTTATGATGGTCTAACTGGAAATGAATTCTTCTGCCTTTTAATTTTCAGAGGTACTTTAATAATGGAAAATAATTTCACTTTATAATTATCAACATAATTTATGTGTAAAATCAAATTAATCCTTAATTAATAAAACCTTAGAACTTATTACCAAAATTTAAAACTGAAACCTGAATTTCCATGATAGATAAATTTTGGAAGTCAGTTATATACATCTGTATGTAATTCTTGGAGAAAACAGTCTAATCTTGTTGCTTTTCTCAAAATTTACTATTTCCACTTAATTAGAAAACTTTCAAATTACATCTTTATTTTATTATTCTATCTAATCATTTCCCCCTTTGGAACATACCATCCCTATGTTACAATTTGACCACAAGTATAGGTTAAAATTGTAAGATGTTCATCTTTGAATTCTATTATGGTAACTCAGAGATGTTTCAGTATCAACCTATTATTTAATAGATTTAGTATTGTACTTACAAACTTCTTGATTATAGAAATTTGCTAAAAAAGGAAAAGGAGGGACAGAGTTATAACAATGTCGTATATCATAATGGGGCAGAGCAGGGGCAGAAATTCCCTGAGCTTTATTTGATTCCATGCATGAATCATATCTGACAATCAATCATGCAGTCACAGGGTATTAAAGGCAAGGTGGGGAATTTTCCTTTTCAGAAAAGAAACAGCACAATGGGGAAATAGAGTCAGGGGGATTCTACCTAGGCTGTGTATGAAGTCATCCCCAAACAAAGGTCCCCAGAAACAGACATCCATCTTTAAGCAGTCCAAGACTACTGCACATGCCATTTCTACTACTGGTTTCATGACAATTCAGACAACTATACCTGTAATTAAAACTTAAAACAATAAATAATAAATTATAGTCCCGGAAATTTTTACCTTAAAATGCAAAATTTCCCTAACTACAACTTAGGGCTTAAATATCTTTCCTGATATTTGCCTAACAGTTAACACTTTTTATTAATCCTTTTCTTAAAAATTAAAACTACCTGTATTCTGGGACTTCAGGCATATAGCAAATACTTGATGTGTGACTCATCATTAATATATAGAAGCTGCATCTTTAAATGATTTTATAGACTTTCATAATAGCCAAGATTTTGTAATGAAAATTTGCTATTATAGTAAATATTATTATTGTCATTAGTAATGTTACTATTATTACCTGTTTTTTAAGTAAATATACCTCATTAAATATTTAACAGTTTTCATTTATCCAGTTTTATCACAACCCTTTTAAAAGCCCAATTCATAATCTAATAGCATTTAGATTAAAAGGGAAGTTTTGCCTAACAGCATTTCTGGTTTACAATGGTCTCTCAAATTTCACAGTTTAGAATATAATACAATACAATTTAGAAATACAACAATAACACAAACAATAAACTTCAGGTGACATTAATTGCATTTCCAAATTATAACATTGATAAATCATTGATCTTATTATCTTTGGCATTTTAAAACCACTTTAGAGTTATCAGGCATGGGAACAATTACATTCAATTAAAGAAATAATAATAATTGCAAATCAGGAAACCGGTAAACAGAACTTGCTTAAGATTACATAGCTAATAAGTTTTGGCAACTGAAACAGAGAAGAGTGGATGTACCAAGGGCAGCCAGGTGGCTGGCTCCCCCACCTCCTATTGCTATGCTAGGCACTGCCAAGGGTACCCAGACCCTTCCAGGCAGCAACTAGATGGGACTTGTTGAGGGCACTGACTGACTGGGCTTTGGGGAATGTGGCAAAGGGCACTGCCTAAAGACTGGGGTGGCTGGTGCCAGGACCTTCCCATTAGTGGTAGGTGCTGGTGGCAGAGCGAGGAGAATGCTGGCTGTGGGATCTGACCATCCCCACCCGCCCAGCTGCAGGTGTTGGGGCCACTTGCAGGTTCTGGGGCAGGTTCTAGGCAGATTGTTCCAAGTCCAAGTCATGCAGGTAGTAAGTGAAAGAGCCAACATTCAAACCCACGTCTGGACTCCAAAGATACTGGCCAGCTTGCTATTCCTTGCCTAGGACTCTTCATCACCTATCTCCATGCCTTGTTTGTCCCCTATGTGGTGTAGTGGACAGAGTGCCAGGCCTGGAGTCAGGAAGACTCATCTACCTGAGCTCAAATCCAGCCTGACTAGCTGTGTGACCCTGGGCAAGTCACTTAATCCTCTTTGCCTGTTTCTTCATCTGTAAAATGAACTGGAAAAGGAAAGGGCAAACTACTCCAGTATCTTTGCCAAGAAAACCCCAAATGGAGTCACAAAGAGTTGGACACAACTGAAATGTCTGAACAACAACAACAAAATTTGCAGATGTGGAGAAAAGTCTAGTGCTGATCCTTGAAGGGATGAAGTTTGAGGAGAAGGCTGGGCCTTCAAGGGAAGTGTCAAATTAAGGAAGAGTGCTCAGGGTGAAGGGCAGAGAAAAAGCACAAAGAAAAGCCCAAAGTTTTTCACCATTGTCTGGTAGTTATGGGTTTACAATGCTTAGGGTGGCTATGGTATGACATGTTATTATAAGAAATTACAACACACAGGATGAACCTATTCTGGGTGTCTTGGTATGTCTGGAAATTGGAGCCAGGAATCTCCCAGAACCTGCAGGAGTTGTTGATTTAAGCAAAGAAGAAGGAAATTAGCCAGGATTGGAATTTTTAGTAAGGGTCAATAACCTGTTAAAATGGATCCAGTCCCACCCCCTCCTCAACTCCCCATCATACCCTGCACCATTTAGTCTTCCTTCTCTATTCATGATGACTTCAGTGTGTGTGATTCTTTTCTTTTATCTATCTATCTATCTATCTATCTATCTATCTATCTATCTATCTATCTATCTATCTATTTTCAGTGTTGCACAATCACTACCAGATTTTTTCTTTCCTTCTCTCTCCCTCCCCTCCCCCCCACCTTCTCCTTGTCTCCCTGAGAAGGTATACAATTTTATATAGGTTCTACACATACATCCCTATTAAATACATTTTCACCATAGTCATGTTGTGTAGAAGAATTAAGATGAATGGGAGAAATCATATAACAAACCAAAATGTAATACAAAAGAAAATGATCTGCTACAATCTGCGATTGAATTCCATAGTTCTTTCTCTGTATGTGGAAGGCATTTTGCCTTAAAAGACCATTGGGAATTTTTTAAGTCCTTGCATTGCAATGAAGTTCTAAGTCTACCAGAAAAAATCCTCGCACATTGTGGTTGTTGTTGTGTACAAAGTTCTCCAGGTTCTGTTCCTTTTGCTCACCATCAAATCATATAAGTCTTTCAGGACTCTCTGAAGTCTTCTTGTTCATCATTTCTTATAGCACAATAGTTTTCCATTACATTCATATACCATAATTTATTCAGCTAGCCATTCCCCAATTGATGGGCATCCCCTTGATTTCCAGTTTTTGGCCACCACAAAGAGTGCTGCTATAAATATTTTTGTGCATGTGGGACCCTTTCCCATTTTTATGATCTCTTGGGGATACAGTCCTAGAAGCAGTATTGCTGGGTCAAAGGGTATGTACATTTTTGTAGCCCTTTGGGCATAGTTCCAAATTGCTCTCTAGAATGGTTGGATAAGCTCAGAGCTCTACCAACAATGAATTAGTGTTAAAACTTTCCCACATCTTCTCCAGCATCTATCATCTTCCTGTCCTGTCATGTTAGCCAATCTGATACGTGTGGTGTGGTATCTCAGAGTTGTTTTGATTTTCATCTCTCTAATCAATAGTGATTTAGAGCATTTTTTCATATGACTATAGATATCTTTAATTTCTTCCTTTGAAAACTGTCTGTTCATATCCTTTGACCATTTATCAATTGGAGAATGACTTGTATTCTTGTATATTTGACTCAGTTCTCTATATAGTTTTGAAATGAGGCCTTTATCACAGACAAAAATTCTTTCCCAGTTTTCTGCTTCCCTCCTAATCTTGGTTGCATTGGCTTTGGTTGTGCAAAAACTTCTCAGTTTAATGTAATCAAAATTATCCATTTTGCACTTCATAATGTTTTCTATCTCTTCTTTAGTCAAAAATTCTTCCCTTCTCCATAAATTTGATAAATACACTATTCCTTGCTCCACTAATTTGTTTATAGTATCTCTCTTTACACCTAGATCTTGTACCCATTTGAACTTTATTCTTGTGTACAGTGTCAGGCATTGCTCTATGCCTAGTTTCTGCCACACTTTAATCCAGTTTTCCCAGCAGTTTTTGTCAAACAGTGATTTCTTATCCCAGAAGCTGGGGTCCTTGGGTTTATCAAACAATAGAATGCTATAGTCATTGCTTACTGTGTCTTGAGTACCGAGACTATTCCACTTGTCTAACCTTGTGTTTTCTAGCCAATACCAAGTGGTTTTGATAATTGCTACTGGTTCTCCTTTTGTCTCCCACAGTCTGGGGGAGCTCAGAAATAGTCCAAGAGGTATTGGTTCCTAGTGAGTCATTTATCTTGCTTGAGATTACTGGAACCCAAGACTAGTGTCATGACTAGGTCAACAGATAGGTCAAATTGCTTCTTCTTGGGATTAGGGGTGGTGGTGATGGCAGTGACAGAGAACCTGGCAAATAATGTGAAGGTTGAGGAATTTACTTTGAGTGCCTGGTCACCTCCCTCTCCCCATGCTCTCTTCCCTCTGCTCCACACTCTGGCCCCATGTTTGTCAGAGTTAGAAATGAGGGCTTGAGAGAGGCCAAGGATGCAGGTTTAATTTCTACTTGTATTGGTTTTTTTATATATAAACAAAGTCTTGATGTTACCAGTGGCTGAGCAACCCCCTCCCCTAAGGTCTTGACTCACATGAATGGGTTCTGATCTTGCGGGCCTCTCCCATATAACTATGTCTTTGGCTTATTTACCCCTACTTAGAGTTTACTTTGGGAAGCCTGTGAGTATAGTTTATGTACAACTCTGCCTAGGTTTTCACATGTGTAATAGGGTCTCCAGCTCCTCTGAAAGAACTCAAGGTAAGAAATATAAATGGATACAGGACAGACTTTATTTCACAGAAAGTTCAGAACTATTTGAAAGAGCCCACAAACAAATTAAGAAAATACATAAAAGATTCAAAATAACTCATAAACAACCAAGTCGGTCAATCATTACTTATTAAGTGCCCACTATGTGTCAGGCACTGGATAGGGCTTGGGGGGTGGGGGAACAAAGAAATGCAGAAAACAGCACAACAAACCAGTCCTAATACTTGAGGATTCACAATTTAATAGGAAAGACTTTATGAATGTCTTTATGTCATTATGTATAACAAGGTACAAACAGGAAATAAACAGAATAAATTGGGAGTAGTCTCAGAGGGAAGGCACTAAGATGACTCTCCTCATTCTCCAGTGGTGACTACTTTTCTGCTAAAGTCCTGAAGTTCTTCTGACTTATCACCTGGACTTCCTTCAGAATGAAATTGACCTTGGAGCTGCCATTAGGGAATAATCCTGACATCTGGTGAATCTTCCAGCACGTTATTTGTGGCCCAGGGCCTCTTGCCTTTGGACTCATCAGGTCTGCTACCTGAGATTTCTCCAGAACATTAATATCACTATCATGTATGCATCCTTAATTCAGGCGCAAACTGACCCTGATGCTTGGCCATAGGCTGGCCCAGTCATCCATCACAAGCAGTGTAGAAAATAGGGTGTGAATGGCTCAAGGTCAAATATTCCGAAGACTAGAAATGACTCCCAGCACAGGGAGGCTGAGGGTGAATCTGAAGTGTTACTCTGGGTGAGAAGTCTTCTCATATTTTCTAAAGCTTTCTCATGTCTCCATTGAGAGACCACTCATAACCAGCAGCCTTTTTCCATGTGAGCATGTATACTGACTGGGGGAGGAGAATGTAGGCAGATATCTCCCTGATGGGAAGGGCAGTTTGGAATGTTCTAGCTGCGGAAAAAAAAAGATAGCGCAGGCCTTTAGAAGAAAATATGCTTTTCTAGGTGAGGTCATCCAGCCTAGACACCAGGCACCAGTCTTACCACGAGTAGGTAGGACCATGCTGCTCCACAGCTCTAAACACCACAGACTGATAAACTACATGACTGGAGCTAAGACTTGGAAAACAGGCCAGTCGAGGGCACAGGTGAAGAGATAATGCTAATGCCAGTCCCAATAGCTCACATTTCGCAATGTTTTAAGGTCTACAAAGTGTTGTCCTCACAATAATCCCTTGAGACAGGCAGCATGTCTTATTTCTTCCAGTTCTCAGACAAGGGAAATGAGATGGAGAGTGGTAAAGAGAAAGACCTATGGTCACAGAGGTAGGATGAAGGCACCTTATTCCTGAAGCTAGGTGGTACAATGGATAGAACACTAGACTTGGAGTTAGGAAGACCTGAGTTCAAAGACACTTCCTAGCTAAGTGACCTTGGGTAAGTCACTTAATCTATATCTACCTTAGTTTCTACAACTGTAAAATAGAGATAATACTGGCACCTACTTCTTAAAGTTGTGGTGAAGATGAAGTGAGATGATATTTGTTAAGTGCTAAGCACTGTGACCCTAGTAAGCACTTGTCTCCTCCTTTGCAGCTGTGGTAGGGGGAACCAACATAGGGCAGATGGGAGTACAGTGGTGTTGGGTCTGTTAGGAACATCCTCAAGTCCAAAGTGAATCCAAGTCATGGAGGTGGGCCCCGAAGGGAGACATGACCAGGAGAAGCTGAAGACTACAGTCAGTAGGGGCCTGCAGATAAAACATTAAGGCTGAGTCCTTTCCCCATCCCTTCCCTCTTAGCATGGCCCACTTCTGGCTCTATAAGGAGAAGGTGACTAGGGAGCTACAAATCTGACAGGGGCACATCATTACCTTCAGGGGTCTTTTGTTCACCAAGGGTCAAATGGTCTCAGAACTGGGAATATACAGTCTAATAAAAATAAAGAGGCTTTCCTTTCTTGTCTTCCTTTGTTTTTCTTTCTTTCTTTCTAAATAAAATAAGGATGTTCCCTGTACTGGAGACACTCCACCTAGTGGGTAGCTGAGTAGTCCCCTGGAGTCATCTGATGTCTGCGGCTACCACTGTGGACATCTGTGTCCTGTGTTTACTGCTTCCATTTCCTCTGGGGTGTCCTTACCACTATACCCCTACATTCCCACCACAGCCCTCTCTTCCCAATATCCTATTGCAATCATATTCAGGAAGCTCTCTTCCATTCTTCCAAAGCACTTTTCTAGCCATCATCTCATTTTATCACCCTGAAAATTAAGAAAAAGCAGGGGCAATCCTCCCCATTTTACAGATGAGGAAACTGAGGCCCAGGAAAGTGGTAAGGATCAAGGTTACAGGGATATCCTGATATGAACTTCATATAATATTCTGCCTCATTTGTGGTCAGAGCTTACATCCCTCATCTCCATAATGTGATAAAACATTGGTACAAGGTTTAAAATGAAGAACATTCTTACACAAACAGTAGAGACAAGCCTGCTTTGGATGGTCTCTTGGTTTGCATTATCCCTACCTAATCATTCACTTCAATAACTGAGGATTTGAACTATGTCTGGGGTTCCCTTGGAGGGGTGTCTACAGTTAGATTTCATGGGACCTGTGAACTTCAATAAGCAAGAAACTTATTTTTACTAATCTCTAAGTGAAATTCAGCATTTCCTTCAGTTATTAATGTAGATGAGAAACATTATTCTGAGAAGGGGCTCATAGGCTTCTCCAGAATGCCAATGGGGCCATTACACAAAAAAGGTTAAGAACACTTGGTCTCTATTTCCAAAAAGGAGTCATGTTTTGCTGGCAGAAAGCCATGACATGCTGAATTGCCATTGCAGCGGGATGTGGACCTACCTCTCAGGAGAGAGCCTTCGAGTCAAGACAAATGACCGGTGCAGGCTGGGACCCTGTCCAGATGCGCAGGCTTTGAGAAGGAGGTATCACTGCAGTGGGTGGGAGTTGCAGGCTGCGGAATTCTTCCCTGATTTATAGTAAGTCTTAGGAGAGCTGCTCCCTGGTGTCCACTTGGGCCAGGTTCCCAAACATTCTTTTAAAACCTTAATCAGGCTCTTTAGCAAGGGGATTCTTCAAGGGTAGGGTAAAAAAAACAACAACCCCCCAAACCAAAAACTATACTTCTAACTTCATTGGTATTATTTCTTTGTTTTATTTAATAACACTATGTAAAGCTTAAAAAAATATCAACAACATAACACATTTTCTTGGTACTTTGTAATCTTCAAAGTCTATTTTTATCATTATTGAAGGAAGAAAAGGATGGGCTGCATAGAGCCCTTCTAAGTGAGAGTGCAGTAATTTCTTAGACATGAGTGGGAGAAGTTGGTAAGCCTAATGGGAAATCAAGGATATGGAGAGGACTGAAGAAGAAAAACATAAAGGGAGGAGCTAGAGAAAAGGAGAGAAACAGGAGAGAAGGTCTTCTCCCAAGGCAGAGATGGAGAACCTGCAGCTTCAAGTCCACATGTGGCCTTCTGGGTCCTCAGGTGCAGCTTTTTGTCTGAGTCCAAGTTTTACAGAACAAATTCTTTTTTAGGGGGATTTGTTCTGTGAAGTTTGGAGTCAAAGGGTCAACCTTGAGGACCTAGAAGGCCATAAGTGGCCTCAAGGTTGCAGATCCTGTCCCAAGCCCTATTCTTTCATGACCTGGAATCTTCCCCCCTGGGCTCCAACAAATGACTGACTCACTGTCACTCTGAGACCAGGTACACTTGGAAAGCATAGAATCATGGGATCACAGATCTAGAGATGAATGAACCATCAGAGACTTGCTCCCTTGTTTTACTTTACAAGGTCACATGGGTAGTGTGCATTTTGAAGGTGTAATTTAAAACCAGGGCTTTTGATTCTAAATTTCTCACTTATTTGGCTCATTCCTTCTACTCCGATAATCTGGAAGAATCCTGTCTGACACCAACCAGTGGGGCCTCACTAATACCTCTTACAAGCAAATGGTTCACAAGGCTCAAAGAATAAACTGATTTATTTTTAGGTCACAGAACAGAAATAAGACTTATCCCAGAGTCTGTGCTTGCCAACTCTCCATAGATGCCTGGATAGATAGTCCCAGTCACTGATAGCATTTTCTAGAATGGATAGAGATCCCACAGAGGGCACCTGTGTTGCTGGTTGATCTCCACTCACCCTTTCAAAGCTCTCCTGTTTCATCTGCTTAAAGTCCTCAGTTCTCAGCAGATGTCATCACCCAGGGCTCTTTTGTCATGATCTCATTGATCTTAACACTTCCAATCATGGAGAAATCTATTATCTCCTGAGAAAGCTCATTTTATTTTTATACCACATTGATAAGTGAGATGCTTTTCTTTACTCTAACTGCTACAACAACAAACCAGGAATCCTATGACCACAGACGAAGCACAATGCCCACCTCCTGCCAGAGAGGGGATGGACTTAAAATGGATAATGAAACATAAGTTTTGAGGCATGGCCAGTGTGGGGATCTCTTTATTTGATTATGTATATTGGATGTGAAGGATTTTTAAAAAATTGTTCAGTGGGGAGAAATAGGGAGGGAGAGAAGAAGAAATACTTATTAATTGGGAAAAATAAAAATAGAAAAAAAGTCAAAATGGATGTTCTTTATATTTAACTCAAACCTGCTTCCTTGGAAGTCCTATTCACTGGTCTGATTTTTCCTTTTAGGGCAAGTAGAACAAGTGTAAATTTCTCTTCCATACGCTAGTCCTTCAGATGCTTGGAGAAAGCTTTCAAGTCCCTCTAAATATTTATTCCTTTAAGAGAAACATTTCTAGTTCCCTCCCAGTATGACAGGATCTCCAGTCTGCTTACCTTTCTCTAGGTCAGGGTTTCTTAAACTTTTTCCACTTGTGGCCCCTTTTCAAATTTTGGCAGAGTTGGTTGGCATTGCAGGCCAGGCACAGTGCAAAGTGAGCATGCTTTGTCTTCAGAACCAAGGCTGCAGTGAGGTTACTGTTGCAACACAGGCAAGTGCTGCCAGAAACACCTCGGATTCATTACATACTGGATTTTTAATTAAGTTTTGGTAGTTACAGGTTCAGAAACTTTTTACTTTTGCCAATTTTTCATGACCCCATATGGGATGGAGACCCACAGTTTAAGAAGTGCTGTTCTAGACGTTGTTTACATCTCTCCTAGATGGTGATGTTCAGAACTAAACATAATACATATATTTATATAATATATTACATATATCATATGTACTAAACATAATATCTATATCTATCTATATATAATATATAATAGAAACTAAACATAAACAAAATGGAGGCATGATCATACCAGGGCAGAAAACACCGGGCATTACCACTGGCCTCCCCTGGATGGCAAATTCCAATTTGTAATTAGCTCCCACTCCTTGTCCAGCCCACGGCAGCAATGCGGGTGACTTACAATTCTGTTGTGGTGACAAGACACTCATCTATGAAAAATCCCTTAATAGGATGACTGCTCCCTGAATGATTTTAGGAACTCAGCAGAGGCTGTGGATCACTGCTGGATGGAGGGCATTGCTTTGTTCCTCTGTTCTCTCAGTCTCTCTCTGTAAGACTCTGCAATTCTCAAGATCAGAAACTAAATTTTATAACTCTTCTATGCTCTCTACAAATTCTCAGATAAAACCCTACTCTGAGGCCTCATCCAAATGATGACAGTATTTATGAAACACTTTAAGGTATGTAAATTATATACATTCGCTGAACTTATTTGATCATCACAAAACCCTTATGAAATAGGAGTGATAATTTAGCCTCATTTTACAGATAAGGAAAACAGAGAGAGGTTAAGTAATATCTTCATGGTGTGGAGGTGATGTTGGATTTTCAAAGGCTATATCAAGCCTTGGGGGTAATTAGGCATGCCATAATGTGCTAGACTTGGAATCAGGAAGATTTATCTTCATGAGTTCTAATCTGGCCTCAGGCACTGACTAAGCTGTGCAATCCCCGGCAAATAACTTAACCCTGTTTGCCTCAGTTTTCTCATCAGTAAAATGAGCTGGAAAAGGAAATGGCAAACCACTCCAGTATCTTTGCCAAGAAAATCCCAGATGGGGTCACAAAAAGTCAGACATGACTGAAATGACTGAACAACAGCATATCAAGCTGGAAAGACTTTGGTTATTGGTACAGTTTGTATCTGGAGATCAATCTAATGAAGTCTGGAGAGACTACTTGCCATGTTGGCCATTGGGTGATGAACTTATGGACCAGAGCAATTTTTATACTCATCTCCTGACATGAATGTAGGAGGACTTTATGTTGAGGGAGGGAGCATTCACAGAGTAATAGTAATTCACATTCACGCAGTAATAGTAATGACTGACATTTATCATAATGCTTTAAAGACTGCCTAACCCTTTCCATACATTAGTTCCTTTGAATTCATTAATAACCTTGTGAACTATTTTCCTCATTTGATAGATGAGGAAACTGACTCAGATAAGTAAGTGTTTGCTCATACCCACACAACTAATATGGGTCAGAGGTGAATTCAGGCTTTCCTAAGTTCCTAATACAACACTTATGTGACTCCAGACCTCTGCTCAATAGAATTATCACAGAGCCTTGAAGTGCTTTAGGAGAGTGGCTTGCATAGATGAATAGGACCCTATTGGTCTGTCCAAAGGTCAGGAGGTCATTAGATCATGGAGCTCCCATGGCAACACCTCACCATTTGCCATGTTTTCTTCACAACAATACTAAATGCAAGAGTTACCCTCCCCATTTTACAGATAGGGATGCTGAGGCTTGGACGGATAGAATAATTTGCCTGAGGTAAATGGAGAGACATGGATGGAATGATTGCTCAAATGTTCTTCTTGTTCTGGAATTCCATGTGGCACCTAAAGTATCATGCTAATTAACTCATGCTCTCTACCAGAAGGGAATAGATACTTTAAATTAGGTGATGCTTATAGAAGGAATACTTAACTGGAAGTCAGGAGATTTGGGATCTAGTTCAGCTCTTGCTGTCAACCTGATTTGTACCCATGAGTAAATCAAGGCAACTCTATTCAACAAAGATTATATATACATATATACGTATATATATTACACTACTAAATTATACAAACATACTATTTAATAGTAGTATAGTGAAGGAGATAGGAAGTTCAGATAATGTACCTTTACCATTATTGTGGTTGTTGAGTTGTGTTTCAGTCATGTACAACTCTCTGTGAGTTGTACATTTGGGGTTTCCTTGGCAGAGATAGTGGAGTGGTTTGTCATTTCCTTCTCCAGCTCAATTAACAGTTGAGGAAATTGAGGCAAACAGGGTGAAGTGACTTGTCTAGGGTCTCATAGCTTGTATCTGAGGCCAGATTTGAACTCAGGAAGATGAATCTTCTTGACTGTAAACTTACTGAGCTACCTAACTGCCCATGGACCTTACCATTGGGAGAAAATGTTAATAATGCCAATTAAACTAATGTGTCATGCATACATATATTTTTCTCAGAGTACCTGTCGTTAAAGCATTTACCAGCGCTCTCCTGAATAAGTCCTAAGACTCCAGCCCAAATAACTATAAGACACATCTGAGAGTTACAAGATAACATTATGTAAGGTCTGCAGACAGGGATCAGGGAAGGTTGTTTAACCTTCTGAGCTTTGATTGATTATTAAAAAGGTGGGGATTGGATGAGAGTCTTGGGATTATAGATTTGGAGCTTAAAGTGACTTTGGAGCATCAAAGGTGTCAGAAGTGGAAGAGACTTTGGTGGTGGTGGGGTCTGCCCTATTCTTTTCACAGAGGATCAGATGCATAAATTTACAGAGTCCACTCCGAATGCTCACATGGACTATTTGTCCCCCAATCTGTGGTAGACCATTCTGAGCTCCAGTTGGTCTGATCAGCCACAGGTGTTCACACTGTAACTTGACCCCAACGTGGTTGATGTCATTTTGGTCCTCTTTGAGAATGAAGGACAAATACCAACCAGATCAACTCTTATGATTTCTTCCAGCTCAAAATTTCTATTAGGTTCATTGGATCGTATATTCAGAGCTAGAAAGGACTTCAGAGGCCATCTCATACAATCCTCTGATTTTACAGAGGACGAGACTGAGACCCAAGGAGGTAAAGTGACTTCTCTGTGGACAGATCAGAGTGAGGATCAGAGGTGGGATTCGAACCCAGTTCTTCTCATTTGAGAAATGTTTGATCCATGGGGACAGTGAAGCATAATTATTTAGGTTAGTAACATTAACCCCCCCTCCCCCGCACTAATTTGTATCTGATGTGGGTGTCTAACAGACCACCTAGATCTCAGTTTCACCTTGTCAGTCTGTACAGATGTTTTTTTTTTTTTTTTTTTTTTAAATCAGATTTAAAAAGCTTGCTGCTGGGCTTTGCATTGAGCTTTGGTGCCACCTGGTGGCAAAGTGTTTAATTCCTATGGTGATCTGAAGGCATAACTAGGACCAATGGGTGAAAATTCTCAGAGGGGGATCTTGATCTCAATATAAGGTAGAGACTAACAATCTAAGCTACTCTCATACTGAGATGGGATAAATAGGACTTTGTCCCAGGTGCTGATACCTGAGGGGTGGATTTCCTTCCCAGGCAATTGCCTTCAAAACACCCACACCTTTTGTCCCCATACCTAGGGTTCCATTGCCATGGTCTTCTCATGGGACCTTTTTCTCCCCATTTCCTCCTAACTTATGTGGGACCAAGGGTCAGAGCAGCCTCTGTTTTATTATGACTGCCCCTGTGGTTAGCCTGTCCTCTGCTCTGTGGGTTTCTACTGTCTTCCCCATGTGCTATTTTTGTCCTTGGTGAAAATATTCCTGACCACTTCTGTTGGATGAAATGGGAGCTGTCTGGGGAGTTAGTGGTCTGGTTCCTACTCAAAGGTCTGGCAGTTGTTCAACACTGGGGTCTCTTAGGTCCCTTTCTTCTTGAGTCTATGAAATGAAGCAGTATCTTTGAAAAAGTTGCAGAACTGGGGACTAACAAATGATCTGATTTTTTCTTTTTTTATTTTTTTTTATTTAACTTTTAGCATTTATTTTCACAAAATTTTGGGTTACAAATTTTCTCCCCTTTTATCCCCTCCCCCCCCAAACCCAAGCATTCTAATTGCCCCTGTGACCAATCTGGTCTCTCTTCTATCCTCCCTCTCTGCCCTTGTCTCCGTCTTCTCTTTTGTCCTGTAGGGCCAGATAGCTTTCTTTACCCCTTAACCTGTATTTCTTATTTCCTAGTGGTAAGAACATTACAGTTGATCCTAACACTTTGAGTTCCAACTTCTTTAGCTCCCTCCCTCTCCACCCCTTCCCTTTGGAAGACAAGCAATTCAATATAGGCCAAATCTGTGTAGTTTTGCAAATGATTTCCATACTAGTTGTGTTGTATAGGACTAACTATATTTCCCTCCATCCTATCCTGTCCCCCATTACTTCTATTCTCTTATGATCCTTTCCCTCCCCATGAGTGTCGACCTCGGATTGCATTCTCCTCCCCATGCCCGCCCCTCTATCCTCCCCCCCACCCTGCTTGTGCCCTTGTCCCCCACTCTCCTGTATTGTGAGATAGGTTTTCCTATCAAAATGAGTGTGCATTTTATTCTTTCCTTTAGTGGAATGTGATGAGAGTAGACCTCATGTTTTTCTCTCGCCTCCCCTCTTTATCCCTCCACTAATAAGTCTTTTGCTTGCCTCTTTTATGAGAGATAATTTGCCCCATTCAATTTCTCCCTTTCTCCTCCCAATATTTCTCTCTCACTGCTTGATTTCATTTTTTTTTTTAAGATATGATCCCATCCTCTTTAATTCACTCTGTGCACTCTGTCTCTATGTATGTGTGCATGTGTGCATGTGTGTGTGTGTACTCCCACCCAGTACCCAGATACTGAAATGTTTCAAGAGTTACAAATATTGTCTTTCCATGTAGGAATGTAAACAGTTCAACTTTAGTAAGTCCCTTATGACTTCTCTTTGCTGTTCACCTTTTCATGGTTCTCTTCATTCTTGTGTTTGAAAGTCAAATTTTCTTTTCAGCTCTGGTCTTTTCATCAAGAAAATTTGAAAATCCTCTATTTCATTGAAAGACCATTTTTTCTCCTGAAGTATTATACTCAGTTTTGCTGGGTAGGTGATTCTTGGTTTTAGTCCTAGTTCCTTTGGCTTCTGGAATATCCTATTCCATTCCCTTCGATCCCTTAATGTAGAGGGTGCTAGATCTTGTGTTATCCTGATTGTATTTCCACAATACTTGAATTGTTTCTTTCTAGCTGCTTGCAATATTTTCTCTTTCACCTGGGAATTCTGGAATTTGGCCACAATGTTCCTAGGAGTTTCTCTTTTTGGATCTCTTTCATGCGGTGTTCTGTGGATTCCTTGAATATTTATTTTGCCCTCTGGTTCTAGAATCTCAGGGCAGTTTTCCTTGATTATTTCATGGAAGATGATGTCTAGGCTCTTATTTTGATCATGGTTTTCAGGTAGTCCCAGAATTTTTACATTGTCTCTCCTGAATCTATTTTCCAGGTCAGTTGTTTTTCCAATAAGATATTTCACATTATCTTCCATTTTTCCAATCTTCTCGCTATGTTCTGTAATATCTGTCTTTCTCACAAAGTCCTTAGCGTCCATCTGTGCCATTCTAGTTTTGAAAGAACTATTTTCTTCAGTGAGCTTTTGAATCTCCTTTTCCATTTGGCTAATTCTGCTTTTGAAAGCATTCTTCTCCTCATTGGCTTTTTGAACCTCTTTTGCCAATTGAGTTAGGCTAGTTTTCAAGGTGTTAATTTCTTCAACATTTTTTTGGTTCTTCTTTAGCAGGGAGCTGATCTGCTTTTCATGCTTCTCTTTCATCCCTCTCATTTCTCTTCCCAGTTTTTCCTCCACCTCTCTAACTTGATTTTCAAAATTCTTTTTGAGCTCTTCCATGGCCTGAGCCCATTGGGTGGGCTGGGACACAGAATCCTTGATTTCTGTGTCTTTGCCTGATGGTAAGCATTGTTCTTCCTCATCAGAAAGGAAGGGAGGAAATGTCTGTTCTCCAAGAAAGTAGCCTTCAATAGTTTTATTTCTTTTCCCTTTTCTGGGCATTCTCCCCAGCCAGTGACTTGACCTCTGAATATTCTCCTCACACCCACCTCGCCTCCTGGTCCTCCCAGCCAGCGTTTGGGGACTGAGATTCAAATGCTGCTTCCAGCCTTAGGGCTTTTGGCGGGGGCAGGGCTGCTATTCAGTGTGAGATTAAGTTCAGGTGGTCAGGTCAGGGCAGGGCCACCTCTCAGGCTCAGTTCCCTCAGGGGATTTATGTACAGACCTTCCACAATGGATCCAGGCTCCCGCCAGCTTGGGGAGCCCCTGTCTGCAGCCGCCTCTCAGCTTCTATCTCCCAGGGGCCCCGAGCCCTGGGGGCACTCCACTCCCCTCTCGACCTGCCAAAGAGACTCTCTCACCGACCCCCGTCACCTGTGGGTGGAGGGGCTTGTGCGGCCGCTGGTGATCCCGTCCCTGAAGCCTGCTCGGATCTGTACCTCTCGGAGCCGCGGCCGCAGCAGGTCTGGGCTGGGCTCCGCGTCTGCAGCGCGACGGACCTTTTGCGAGAGGTTTGCAGGTCCCTCTGTGGGTGGAGGGACCCGTGTGGCCGCTGGAGATCCCGTCCCCGTAGCCCGCTTGGATCTTTTCCTCACGGTGTCGCGGCCGCTGCAGGGCTGCCCTCTGCTCCCAGTCCCGGCGCCCAGTCCGCAGCGCGAAGGACCCCCCGCGAGAGGTTTGCAGGTCTCTCCGGAACAGAAATCTCCCTCGCTCCAATATTCCGTGGCCTCTGGGTGCAGAATTCACCGTAAGTTGGTCCCCTGTAGCCGTTCTGTGGGTTGTGGGTTCGGAGCTATGTGTATGTGCGTCTTTCTACTCCGCCATCTTGGCTCCGCCCCCAAATGATCTGATTTTTGAAAAAGGATTTGAGTCTGGAATCTAGATCCTTTGAGTTGGAGGTTGGTCACCAGTGAAGAGACGTTCTAGAGCAGAGGGAAGTAAGCCTAGCCAAGAAAACAATTCACCCTATGGCTGTGACAATGTGGAAGAGAGAGAGCGACAACCACATGAGAATGTTGGAAAATTACCCAAAGCAAGCAGAACCTTAAAGGTTAGGAGACACCTCTACCCACTCTAGGGGGGAAATATTGCATACATTTTAAGATTTGGGGTGCATTAATTAATTCTGGTGAGTTTTCCCCTCTTTTTAAAAAATATTCTTCATTATACAGGGTAGCTCTGGGGAAATATGGATGATATAAAACCAAAAGATATTCATAAAAATGATGATGATTATTTTTTTTAAAGGGATAGTGCGGAAATAGCATTGGACTTGGAATCAGGAGTGGACCTGGGTTCAGATCTGAAATCTATACCTAACTAGTTGTATAACCCTAAATAAATCACTTGAGTCCAATTCCCTACTTTAACAGCAGGGAAGATCAGGGGGCTAGAGAAGAAAAGACTTGCTGGAGGTTGCAAAGGTAATCTATATCAGGGCCAGAATTTGAATCCAGAAGTTGGGATTTTAAGACTCTTCTCTCTCAAAATGTTTTAAATATTATGGTAACATTAGATTTTTTACATGTGTTTTCCGGTTTTAAAATGTTTAACATATATTTTTTTCCCTTCAGCATCACTTTAGTCCCAGGATGTTAGAGATAATTGGTATTAAAATACCATTTTACACATGATGATATTGACACATAGGAGATCTATTGACTTGCTGGTGGTTGATCACACAGCTTGTAAGTTTCAGAAGCTGATCTCTCCCCCATGTGGACTCTATCCCCCATGCTGGTGGTCTCCAAGATGCATCTCACCTTGCATCCAAGGAATACTCAAAGAAAATATTAGAACCTCTATTTACTATGTTTTTCATAATTTCACATTGCTTGACTTCTTCATGGGTGGGGGAGGAGCTGGAGGGAGAGAATTTGGAACTGAAAATAAGAACAAGAAAAGAACTTCTTTTTACATTTTTTATCTAGTAAAAATAAGAACAAAATCAAGCTTTAAGAATATGTATCTATCCAGTAGCTGACCTTGGCACCCTCATTTGGTGCATGTATCAGACAGTCACATGACAAGTTAACTTGAGAGAAGAGAGCCCCATAACTGGAAGGCATTGACAATGGTGCCCTCATTCTTTTGTTACCTTTTAGGATACTGAATCACATTGCAGCCTAGGTGTTCCTGGGTGAGTAGTTTTACGGATTATATTATCAAGATTAAAGAAACTAACCCCTCACAAAATGAACAAGTAGCTTAGAAAGATTTCTGCAAAGAAACCATGAATTGAAGATTATATCAATAATGCCTACCCAAACCAACAATGAGAAAACTGCAGAGATTTTCTAGAACACACTATCCATCAGCCATTTTAGGAAGTTAACAACAATGGTAATCTAATCCATATGGATAAGTTGACCCCCCAAGAGAATCTGAAATTAGTCAGAAGATTATTTGAACTGTGGATTTGCTTCCACTACTGTTAACTGGAGCTTCTCCTTAGGTTTATATTCTGCCTTGAGATACAAGTTAATGATAGGGTTAAATTATAATTTGTAAGAGATTTAAAAACTAATCTTTTGTGGCTGAAAACAATGGATCGCCTCTAAAAATCTCTCTTATTGGCTTACTTTAAAAATTTTGAAGGAGAATTTCCCAAACCATTAAAAAAATCTTCCAAATGAAGTAGGTTTGAACTCATTTGTTAAAAATAAGGCAAGACCTTCTAATTAGTTTGTAAAAACAACTGATTGACCTCAGAGAACAGAGATTTTATGGTTAAATTTCAACAAAAACCTTTGCATAATTGGTGTATGGGACTGAAAAAAAGCAGCAGAATGAGGGGAGACATAGATGTACTGGTTCCGTTTGGATCTATGTACTTTTGTGAGTTAACTTTTTCAGCTGTGACAGTCATTAAAATTAGGCAACAAGGAAAATTGAATTTAGAACTGGACCTTTGATTTGCTGTATCACCAAGAGTTAAACTAAGTTAAAAAAAATAAATACACATATTCAATCACAGTGCTCAGACAAATGTTACTTTTTTTGTGAAAGCATAAAGGTTTTTTTGTACTATTTGAAATGTTATTTAACTTACAATGAATCTAAGTGATTTATTTTATCTCCGTTTTAAGCAATTAAAGTACTGCCTGTATTCTTCTGAGTAAGCAAAATGTACAAGCCATATCTTAAAAAAACAAAAAACAGAAACAACCTATTTCCTGGATCTTGTTTGAACAAATATTTCATAACTGTTGTTAATTGCCTACATGTTAACCTGCTTTAATTGTTTGTACCATATATCAACTATATCTTTTTAGAATAGATATTTCTTACATGGGAGTTTGTTAGTGGTTTTTGTTTCTCTTTGTTTTTGTACTTGCCTTTATTTATGTACTCTTTTTGTATCTCTTATCGAATAGAGAAACTAATTATTATGATTTTGTTACTTTTCTATATAAAGTAAGCTCTATGGAAAAATCTGAGTAGGTTTGTATTCAGAGATACTATCTCTCTAAGTAAAGATTTCTGTTGACTATTGACTGTCTTGGAATTTATCCTTCATATTAATAATCAATTTAGTAATGAATAAATATGAATGAACAAAATTATTCATTAATAAATCATACACAACAGTAATTATTAACAAACAATACATTATTGAATTATTAAATATATTGCTACATTAATAAATACATTGCATGTTAATAATACAACAAAATTAAAAATCATTTAAAATATTTATTTCAACTTTATCCATTTTTAATTTCTTAAAATTTTAAAACTTCTATTCCTATTTAATGTATATAATTTATGAATGAATATTCATATACTGTGATGGGCAGTTAAGCTTTTTTTTTAATTTATGAGATGTTTGAACAATAACAAGAAAAATTAATGCTATAGTGCTGAGCTACAGAATAGAATTTTAATATATGATTAAGAAAGAAAATTTGGGACAAGAATTAGGTGCGGAAGGCTCAGAAAAGCAGTTGTTATCTCATTAACCCTGGTCTAATCCAGCCTTCTTGGAGGTGGCAGTGAGGGTTTCCAGCTATTATCACCTCCACACACAACCTGTTTCGAAGGTGAGAGAAATCTGAGGAAGGTGTGCACACCTGTCAGTCTTAGAGAACAATGAAGTTGTTAATTAAGTCCCTCCGTTATCTCCCTCACCCTGCCCATCCCACTTCAGATATGAGGCCTGAGCAAAGCACCAAAACTGCAGGTGATCAACTCAAAGGAGATAAACTGCTTTGCAAATCTCAGAGTCTTCTCCCAAGTCAGTCTCACTCCTCAAGCAGTGAGAACGTTCAGTTTGGACTCAGAGGTCTGGGCTCAAAGGCTGCCTCTGATTTTTCACTGCCTGTGTGATCTCAGCCAAATCATTTAAGTTTTCTGGTGCTCATAAAATTAACTTTTCTGTTAAAGGAGGGGATTAGATGAGACGACTCCTGATATCTCTTCCCTTTCAGATCTGTGATCCCGTGACTTTGGGTTAGACTCCCACAGCCACTTACAGCCCAGGCAAGTCATTCAATTGTTCTGCGACTTGGTTTCTTCATTTGTAAAATTTGTAAAATATGGGAATTGGACTGCATGGTACCTTCCAGCTTTAAGTCGATACTTCTGTGATTTGATTAGGATTTATGAGAGTATTTGACCCAGAGGCAGGAGTGACCATGTTCAAATTACCTCTGAAGCTTACTGTCACCCACGTGATCTTCTTAGTTGGTTTGATGGCTGGACACAGAGTTCCAGCAGCAAAATGTCTATTCTGAGCTCGGAAAGCTCCAGGAAAGAAAGTTGTTACAATTTTCCTTGATAACTTACTGACGGCTTAAATATCTCTGTGGACAGTTCTCAGTATCTAACCGGGATCTTTTGCTGCAGAGCTAGCTGAATCCTAGCACCCTCTTTGGGGAGCAGATAAATGACGGGGATGAGAGAAGTGAAGGAGGAAGACTCCCTGCCTTCATTCACATTCCGCTCCCCCCTCCCCCGCCCCAAGATTATCTCTGTAAAGACACAGTCCTATTACACTCTTATCCCACTGAGACTTTGTTTCATAACCCACTCACAGGTGAAGGCAAAGTATAGCAGGTCCTATAGGAAAGTCCACAAGCCTACTTCCTTAGTCTGCTCTATCTGCTTTAGTTTTGAATTCTCTTTAGGAAGTATTCTATGATCCAGGTCAGATGGGATTCAAAATTGAGATTATCCCTTCCTGGTCTGACCCATTCTGGTCTTTTCTCCGGTCATTTACTTTTTTGAATATAGCACATAGAATTTTTTGGCTCACTATCCCAACTCCCACTAGAACTGGCAGATTGCGTTCCTAGACTGAAGGGACCCATCTCTCCGGTTGGGAGGTGTGTTTTCCTCTAGCACTGTGGCTCCCAAACTCCCATCTGGTGGAAAGTGGCGAACCCAAGCAAGGAACATGAAATTGAGACGATGCCTGCGCAGCCTACTCTAGCTTGGAGCTCCCCCTGGTGGCTTACAGAGAGTTTGCACTCTGAGTATTTAGTTCTGCCGGACCAAAGTAGGTTAAAGCTTTCAGTATCCGTGAGCCCTGTACCTTCAGACGCGTAAATACGCTTGTCTAGATTTTTATCTCTTCTTGGGGAGTCTAAGGCTACAAATACAAAGGAGATTGTTAGACTGTTGTAGCTTCATGTGAGCAGAGGGGGCTGCTGAGAAGTGGATTTCCCAACTGAAAGGGGGGGGTGTCATTGGAGCCGGTGCGGAATTGGGGAGGGGACCACAGATGGGAGGCAGGGGTGAGAGTAGCCTGCGCCGAAGGATCATAGAATTGACTCCCATCCTGAGAAGTCAGAGCCTTGCACGGCTGCGGGAATCTTCAGCGGCCCCTGCTGCCTATCGGGGCTCCAATCTATTTCATGAGTTTGTTACCACTGGCTCCGTCCCCATTTCCACTAAGGTACTAAAGCTTCTACTTGGTTCTTGGTGACCTAAAGGAATTCCCATTCTCATTACAGATTAGCAGGCATTTGTTGAGCAAAATGAAAATGAAATGGTCACAATAAAACTCCAGAATGTCTGGCAATCAGCTGTTTCTAGCAGTTGGTCTACAAGCATTTATGAAGCTCCTACTGTGTGCCAATCACCGTGTTAAGTGCTGGAGATACAAAGAAAGGCAAAGGACAGTCCCTGCCCTCAGGGTGCCCATAGTCTAATGGGGAGGGGAGGGAGGAAACATGCAAACAACTATGTACAAACGAGATACAGGCAGCATAGGCTGGAGATTGTGTTCATCCTTCGTTGCGGAAGAAGACCATGCCATCAGAGAAATAATGACATGACTTGCACTTGAGTTTGTTTTGAGTGAGGAGGGCTGCGCAGATCACCAGCCTCACTTCTCCTCCAGAGCCATCTGAATCCAGTGACCAGATATTCATCAGGATGACTGGAGATGACCCAGGATGCAGGCCAAGGTCTATGCAGGTACTCACTTAGGGTGAGGTAACGCCCATTCATGAATAGGACTGTTTAAGAAGTAGCCAGGGCGTAACCTCTTTAATGAGTCAAGAAAAAGAAAGCCTGCAGGCTGGGAGGGCAACAGCAACAGTTACTATTGATAATCACTGAAGCTAGGAAGGTCAAGAAGAGCCCTTATGCAGGGGCCCATTGGCCTCCCCAAAACAAAACAAAGTGACAGAGCAAATGTTAATAATGTTGATTAAACTTAAAAGTACGTTATGCATACATTCCACTACCCCTTCCCCCCATGGCTATTAAACCTTTATCTGCATACTCCCTCTCCTCCGCTCCTCCCCCAACATACCAGCTATGTACTTGATTTCCCTGCCTTCTCCCAGGTGTCTCATTTTAGGACTCACATCTCCTTTGTGTTGGTTGAAATAAATAATAATTTATAATTCTTAGTAACTTACATATTATAATAATAAAATTTCTGTAGAGTTTTAAGGTTCACAAAATGCTTTACATGTGGTATCTCTTCTGAGCCTCAGAACACCCTGGTGGAGTAGGTACTGTTATTATCTGCATTTTAAAGATGAGAAAACAGGCTGAGGAAGGTGTTAGAGGCTTTTCCAGGTAGTGAGAGACTGAAGCAGAATCTGAACTCAGGAGTACCTAACTCTCAGTCCATCATTCTATCTAATTCTATGGCTTTTAACATTCCTGGCCAGTTTTCCTTTTTTTTTTTTTTTTTTTTTGTGAAGGCTTTGGAGTCAAAGGAGAGAATTTCTTTCCTTTAAATCCCAGCCCCAGTGGACTGACGTCATGATTAAAAAGATAATGAAGTGATGATGGAGGCCATGGTGGTACAGGGGGAGAAGCACTGGTTTGGAATTGAAGGAAGTGGTTTCTTTGACCTGGAAGCTCTTGGTTTTGGCTAGAAAATTCTTGGGAGTTTTCATTTCAGAGTTTCTTTCAGGAGGTTGATGATGAGTCTTTCCCTTTTTTTCACTTTGCTCTCTGATTCTAAGAGATATGGACAGTTTTCGCTCATGACTTTTTGAAATTTGATCCCCAGGTTCTCTTGGTTATAGCTCTCACTAGTCCAGTGACTCTTAAATTATTTCTCCTTGCTCTGTTTTCCAGGTCAGTTGTTTTTGCTATATGTCATCTTCCATTTTCTTCTATTTTTTCAGACTTTTGAATTTGTTTTAGTATTTCTTGGATCATGGAATCATTACCTTTTACTTGGTCCATTCTAATTTTCTAGAAGTCTCTTGTTGTACCTCTTGAACCAAGTTTTTAGTTATTTTTCCAATTTTTTACTTCATAGCTTTCATTACTTTCCTGATTTCCTCTAGTGCTCTCATTTAATTTATAAAACAATTTTTAACTCATTAAGAAAACCCAACTCTTGCTTTATCTCTTTCAGGAATTCTAGTTAAACTTGGGCCAAACCTATTTTGATTTGAAGCTTTGCTTATAGATGTTTTGGAGTCATTCTCTTCTTCAGAGCTTGTGTTCTGAGTGGTTTTAATAACAAATAATAATAATAGTAATAAATAATAAAGTGGTAATAAAGTCTTCATGGTAGGATTCTTTTTGTTTTTTGTTTCTCAGTCTTTCAACCTACCTACTGACTTTGGATGTTCTATTAAGACTGCCTACATCTACAGGGAATGTCTGGATTGTGTTTGCGTTCTCTAGGGTCCTATTGATGCTTTCTTGGAATAGTGAATGTTGCATAGTTCCAAGATTTCAGGGACAGCTCAGGATATGGACCTGCAAGCTTTTAGTGCTTCCAAAGTGGTTCAATTCAGGGCAAAGTCTAACTGATGTTGCCCCGATCACCTCCTACCTAACCCCATCCAGTCTGAGAGCTTCAAATCCTGATTTGGGTTGTGAGCAACACACAATGGTCTTACCTCTGGTTGAAGCTCTAGTAGACTGCTGTTGGACTCATCCATTATCAGCCAGCTGGAAAGTTTTGTTAGTTCAAAATGACAGAACTACAGGCTCCCCTTTGGTATGAAATTCTTGTCCTATTTATTTCATGGAAGGCTTCAGATTGGGCTGGGGGCTAGAACTGAGCCCCTGCTCCACTCCTGGGGTCAGAGACACATAAAGGCTACTTGCTTCTGAGCTTGTTCCTTCCTTATTACACAGTCTAGATTTTGAGACTTGAGACCCTCCTTACATTAGACCATTATGTCTAGATGCAGGTCCCTTCCCCAGTCTGTCCTGGCGCTGTGGTTCTGAACTGAAGAGGCAGAGGGACTGTTCCTTTAGCCCCTACAAGGCAAAGTTCCTCTGTTGTGGGTCTGGGACCTCTACTTGCTGTGGACAGCTTTCATCCTTGTTCAGTCCCTGTGCTAGAATTCTCTGAGCCACAGCTCCTGGCTCAATCCTGCCCTCTAAACTTGTCTATCTTCCTATGATGATTTGGGCTGGAAGAATGATTCACTGTGATTTTTTCCTTCAGTTTTCCAATGAGACTCAGTGTCCTCAAGTCCACACATTTGTATGTTCTAGAGCTATATGAAGGAGGTGTGGTGGGGAACGGGGATCTGAATTGTACTTAATAGTTTGTCATCTTGGTTGGTCTCTGCTTTAAGTTTTCCTGATACTTCTCAGGACATGGTTTCAGTCTTATCTTTGATAAGTGCCTCTGTTACTTATGTAACCTTGGGAAAGTGACTTAACCCCTTTAGGCCTCAGTTTCTTCATTTATAAAATGAGGAGGTCAGTTGAAAAGACTTCTTCCACATATAAATCTATTATCCTATGAATTAAGCTGTCACCCCAAAAGCCTTTGAGGTTTTTTCTTTTTTTTTTAATTAACAAAAATCTATTTTCTCTTCTTCTTATCCCCCTAACTTCTCACCCCTACAAATCAAGCAACAAAACCAAACTCTTGTAACAAATATGTATAGTTAAGCAAAACAAATTCCCACATTGTCCATGTCCAAAGATGCATGTCTCATTCTACTTCATGAGTCCATCACTTTACTGTCAGGAGGTGGGCAGCAGGCTTCATCCTTGGTCCTCTGGAATCTTGGTTGCTCATTATGTTGATAAGGTTCTTACGTCTTTCAAAGATATTTGTCTTTAAAATGCAGTTGTCATCACAAAAATAATTCTTCTTATTCTGTTTCCTTCACTCTATATTAGTTCATATAGTTTTCCCAGGTTTCTCTAAACTGTTCATTTATATGGCACAATACTATTTCATTACATCCACGTATCAGAATTTGTCCATTTATTCCCCAATTGATGGACAGACTCTCAGTTTCTAGCTCTTTGATAAGCAGAGAGAGGTACAATGAATATTTTTGTATCCCTGGGTCCTTTCCTCTTTCTTTTGTCTCTTTGGAGCTCTTTTGAGGCAGCTAGGTGGGGCAGTGGATACTGCTTTGGAATCAGCAAGATCTGGGTAAAATCTGGCTTCAAACACTCATTAGCTGTGTGACCCTGGTCAAGTCACTTAACATTTTCTGCTTCAGTTTCCTCATTTGTAAAATGGAGATAACAAGGTTGTTGTGAGGATCCACTGAAATAAAATATGAAGTGCTTTGCAAACCTTAGAATGCTATAGAAATTCTAGCTATTATTATTATTGTAGAATAGTATTACTGCTGCTGCTACTACCACTACTAATGCCTATTATTATTAGATAGGATTCACTGAATACACCAAACATAAATATGGGGGGAACAGGCTGAACCCTCAGTAACAACAATCTTTTTCTAGCACTTTGAGGTTTACAAAGCACTTTCTCCATAGTAACTCCACCATGAGATTGTAATTCAAGTGTTACTATGCTTCTTCTACAGATAAAGAAACTGAGGCACAAAGAAGCTGTGGCTTGCCCATGACCACCCACCTAGCAAATGTCATAGATGGAATCTGAACACGTGTCCTGCCTTCAAATCCAACATTCTTTCTTCTACACACTACACTAATTCTCTATGCTTCCAGATTTTGAGGTGTCATCCAAGGTAGTTCCCAAACAGAAGCCACCCCTTTGGGGCTTATGTCATTGCTTGTCTTTTATAACTTTCTATTGCTGCTACTCACATGAGAGAGAAGGGGCCCCTTGGTTCTTTCAGGTGCCCTCTGGCACAAAGCTCACCATCCACCGGATTCTGCTCTGTGAGAAAGTTCAAGATGAAAAAGCTTCAAGGGAGAGAACATTTCTAAGGATGGGGAAAAGTGGAGGCATTCTCAGGAAGGCCTGGCCCTTTAACACATCAAAGAAGTGGGAATTTCTTCTTCAAAGACAACTCCCCAGGGAGTCGCTTTCATTCCCTGTTTTCTGCCTTGGCAGAGTGGCTCTCCACCAGGGACTGCTGGTGCTCAGCACACACATGGTCCCTGTTACAACAGAAGAAAAGATTCTTGGAGCTCATATTCTGTACTTGAGAAGAGTTACATAGACACACAATCTCTAATCGTGAGTTGAACACAGATTTCAGGTGTAAAATCCTCTCTTCTGGCCTTCAGTTGTTTCAGAATCTTAGACTCCTGGCAATATTATATACTCTATCACTGAAGAAATAATTAGTGAACATCTAGGAGGGAATTGGTGATCACAAGAGCCACCATGGCACCAGTCAGGCAATAAGCATATGTTAAATACCTACTACGTAGCAGTGATGCTGTTCAGGGGTGTAGAGTCCCCGAAACTATCAAGGTACAGAGCAGAGTCATTTGGAAAGAATTCAAAAATTCAACCTGTCTTCCTGTCAAGAGGCAAAAGTTTATTGTGATGCTAATAAAGCTGAGAAGTTCCTTGCATTAGCAAAAGGAGAGCTGTATGGGCTATCTCCCAACATATCTCATCCAGAGTAGCTTGGGGACCAGAAGTCTCAGGATGTGAATGGTCTCTTCCCCTGTCCCTCAGCAGCTTGTTGAGAGGGGAGCCCTTTAGGCATGGAGGAAAGGCAAGGGAGGGGAGGAAGTGCCTACCTCCATCCTTATCTCCCTGAGACACTTCTGCCTACCATGTCTCTGTGGACCTTTTCTTTCCTTTAAAAGACCTTCTCAAGGTCTTTCTTCAGTCCTGCTATCTGGTCCTATTGAAAGTATGATGAGTCCCCTGTAAGGAAAGATGGAGGGAGTTTCAGGGGCCTGGCTACTCCAGAGGGGGGGGAATAAAGAATTCATCCCAGGCCTAAGAATTCTTGGACATGGCTACCTCTTGGCATGTTCTGTCCTAGGAGAGGTATAGTGTAGAGTGAGGGTATATGAGGATGGGCAACCTAGGGAGACCCCCCAGCCACTCAGCCCCCGATGGAGAGTCATTCCTCTCTGGGAATGCCTTCCTTTCCTTTCTTCTTAAGATACTTCTTTCCCCTAAAACTATGCTATCCTGAAGTCCTTAATCTTCCCCACATGGCAGTGCCTAGGGAGGTGGTGAGCTCTGGGCTGAGGTGCATCCCACAAGACCCTTCACCAATGAGCTGCATGTCCTAGGTCAGGAGACCAGGGGCTGCTCTTCTGAAAGGGCCAGGGCTTCACCTCCTCATGAGCCCAAGAGAGGACAAAGTTTGGCAAACTGGTTGAAAGAATGCAGAAAAGTTGAAGAATGTCCTTGTTCAGTTAACTCTGGACTTTTATTTCCTCCTCTGGAAAAAGAAAGGGGTTGGACAGGGTGGTTTCTAAGGTCCATTGCAGACTTAATAGTGTGATTTGGAATCACTCCTCTACACTCATACACTTAACACTCACATATAAGGAAACTGAGGCTCATGGAGGTTAGGTGACATGTCTGAGGTAACATGCCCAGTGTAACACACCAAGGTCCTTTGCCTCCAGAGTGAGAAGTCTTCTGCAGGACATTCTGTTGTCTCCTATCAGTGACCATCTTTTGGATCTGGGTCATTCTATAAGTCCTGAAATCACCTAATTACATTATTGCCTAGCCTATATCTCCCCATCTTGCCCACACAATGAGAATAAAAGAATTTTTTGACAGCTTCGCAAAAGTTTAGGTAATCTATCAAGGCTTGTAGTCTGATAACTAACCAGAAGAGCAAATTCCCTAAATTAAGATATTAATGGATAGTAATAAATAAAATGAGGCTAAGTTCTTTATTGAAGGGAGAGGTGAGAGGGAATTAAATATTGCTGACTCTTGTCAACCAGGTGAAGTCCACCCTGCAAAACGCAGAGCAATCCAAGTTGAGTTGAAAGCAGAAGTTTTATTAGGAGGAAAAATCAGACTAGTGCTGAGGTATTCCAGTATGAAGTACAAAGGAGCTCACAGCCCAGGAGAGGCAGAGGAGATTTATTCTTGAAAACCACAAAAGGGAGGTTCAGGGAGGGGTTGGGAAAAAGAATGTATAGTCTTTCCCAGGAACATGTGGGATACAGAAGCAGGATGTTTTGAAGGAACAGTTGACTGACAGGTTGGTTTAGGTGGGTTTGGAGTAAACAACTCAGCACTGTCAGCTAGCAAATACCAGCAATGGCATCTGGGAGTGAGCAAGATTTTGGCTCACTGCAGTCTCCTTATTGGCTCCTTTTGTCATACAGGCTTACTTGGTGTCCGGTGCACCTGCCTGGAAAGGTAACTCATAGAAAACAGGCATATTAATCTTTGGGGTACTCTCATACTCTCAGTTTACCCACATTTTATGACTGTTGTCATTGTTATTTAGCCATTTCAGTCATGTTTGACTCTTTGTGACCCTCATTTGGGGTTTTCTTGGTAAGGATGCTGGAGTGGTTTGCCATTTCCTTCTCCAGTTCATTTTACAGGTGAGGAAACTGAGGCAAACAGGGTAAAGTGACCAGATTTGAACTCAGGTCTTCCTGATTTTAGGACTGGCACTCTGTCTACTGCAACCACCTAACTGCTCCACATTTTATAATAATATTTCCTAAACATTGAAGTCCTTAAGTCCTTAAGAGAGTCAAGATCAATGACAGGAGTCAACATCTGGAATGGGCAATGTCTTTGCAGGTTCAGTGTAACTAAAATCATAACCCAGATTAGAGTCCAACCTAGAGACCTTCAGTGAAGGAAAAGAGGATCAAAGGGTCAAGAGAATCTCAGGGCACTTGCCAGGAGGATCCTTCTGTGTCTG
Source organism: Notamacropus eugenii (assembly GCF_028372415.1). Lineage (NCBI taxonomy): Eukaryota > Metazoa > Chordata > Mammalia > Diprotodontia > Macropodidae > Notamacropus > Notamacropus eugenii. The sequence continues at coordinate 241,949,397 of NC_092872.1, forward strand.
ACCCTGGTGGAGCTTTAAGATTGGTTAAATAGATTTGACTGATGAGTCCTCAGGCACTTGGTAGTCTAGGAAAGAGTAAATCCTAAAAAAGCATAAACCAATAGCCTCTAAGCTAGCCTAGGAAATAAAAAGCTTAAAGGACACTTACCTGATGTATCAGAAAGAAGCTTTGTTCCACCTTTCTTTCCTTTTCTTCATTCCTAGGTCCTCCTGATCAACTTCTAGTACTAAAACATGGTTCAATTGTAGCACATGTGAAAAGCTTCAGTACTTTGCATTTTGGGGACAAGCGTGAGATCTAAAGGGAAAGAAATTCATTCTGCATTTCAAAATTTCCTTCAAACACAAACCATTTTAAAATTCCAGTTTATAATATTCCCAAAGATAAAATACCGCATTGAGATAAAACATAGACAGCTCAGGTGAATATTCAATGAACAGTTTTGATTGATCAGATGGAACAACAGTCACTAAACGTTTGAAGTTCCCTGAATTTTCCCAAAATCATTCAATTTCTAACTTCTCTTTCTAAGGATTCTCCTTTCAATGTGGTAAAGATTTATTTCTATTAATAAAGTTAATCAAAGACCTCTTCTTTTTCTTAGGCTGAACATTGCCCTTATCACTTCAGGAAGGAGTCCTTCCTAGGCTAACCAGGCCTGTGCCTTTAGAAATTGATTAGATGGTTGTGCTGACCTTATTGTTGCATGCTTGTGAAACCTGGACAGTCTACCAGCACCATGCCAGGGAACTGAATTGCTTCCATTTGAATTGTCTTAGAAAGATTCTGAAGATCACCTGGCGGAATAAGATACCAGACACCGAGGTCCCTACTCAAACTAAACTGTTAAGCATTCAAACTGCTTCAGAGAGTGCAACTCTGAAGGGCTGGCCATGTTGTTTGGATGTAAAACATACACTTGCCAAAAAAATTATTTTATGAAGAACTCACATAGAGCAAGCATTCAGGTATTGGTCAGAAGAAGCTATACAAGGGCATTTTTAATGTCTGCCTTAGGAACTCTGGAATTGATTGCATGACATGGGAGACACTGGCATAGGACCATTCAGCATGGCATGCCCACATCAAAGAAAGTGCTGTGCTCTATGAGCAAAGCAGAATTGAAACAGCTCGTAGGAAATGCAGGATGTGCAAATTTAGAGAATTCATCCCTGATGTTCACATGGACTATTTGTGCCTGACCTGTAGCAGAGCATGTTGAGCTTGTATTGGTCTGATTAGCCACAGTTGGACACACTGAAACTTGACTCTACTATAGAGATATCATTTTGGTCCTATTCAAGAATGAAGGACAACAATCAACCAACCAACCAACCAACCAACCAACCAACCAACCAACCAACCAACCAGGCTTTCCATAAGAATGAAGTAAAAAGATACTGCTTGGGAATTCATAGTGAAAGATTGATAATAATTTCTCATTCAGGTAGGACCAAAGACTTCAGATTAAAGTGCTGTCCTAATATTAGTTTGTAATATGTAGCCTAAAAAAGAAAAGCAGAATGGTATGAAGGAGAAGGAAAGTACTCATTATGCTTCTGCAGTGGTCATGTCGACTATCATGATGATTACAATAATAATATTTATAGGATGATTTATGATTTATAAAATACCTTGCACTTGAGCCTCATGACAACATTCTGGTGGAGACACTAGTCTTATCTATATCTTATAGCTGAAGACACAGTAACTAGGAAAGGTTAGGCGATGTGCCACTGGTCACATATCTAATAAATATTACAGGTAGAATTCGAACCTTGAGTTCTTTGGAAAAGCAATATGTTTTCTACTCGCCTTGGCCTCTTTATTCATAAAAGATAAATAATGGAACCATAGGTCCTGGTCCAGTGATTTCACCATTATACTATACTTCCTTTAAAAGACATGAACAAACCCCAGTTTTTGGGAGAAGAACTCACTATTTGATAAAAACTGCTGGGGAAACTGAAAAAATAGGACATAAGTTAGGTTTAGACCAACGTCTCACACCACGTACCAAGATAAGGTAAAAATGGATGTATGATTAAGACATAAAGGGCTATCCCATAAGTAAATTAGAAGAACAAAGAATAGCTTGCCTGTCAGATCAAGGAGATGGGAAGAATTCACGACCAATAAGAGACAGAGAACATTACAAAATGTAAAGCAGGTAATTTTGATTATATCAAATTAAAAAGCTTTTGTACAAACAAAACCAATACAACCAAGATTAGAAGGAAAGCAGAAAGCTAGGAAACCATCTTTACAGCAAGGGTCTCTGACAAAGGCCTCACATCTCACACCTCAAATATACAGAGAACTGAATTAATTTTATAAGAATACAAACCATTCCCCAATTGATAGTCAAAGGTCAAAGATATGAACAGGCAGCTTTCAGATGAAGAAATCAAAGCTATCTATAGGCATATAGCACATAAGAGTGCTCGAAACCACTTTTGATTAGAGAAATACAAATTAAAACAACTCTGAGATATTGCCTCATACCTCTCAGATTGGCTGATGTGACAAAAAAGGAAAATGATAAATGTTGGAGAGGATGTGGGAAAATTGGAACACTGATGCACTGTTGGTGGAGTTGTGAACTGATCCAACCATTCTGGAGAGCAATTTGTGACTATGCCCAGAGGGTAACTAAACTGTTCATACCCTTTGATCCAGCAATACCACTCCTAGGTCTGTATCCCAAAGAGATCATAAAAAATGGAAAAGGACATACATGTGCCAAAAAATTTATAGCAGTCCTTTTCATGGTGGCAAAATATTGGAAATAGAGGGGATGCCCCTTGGTGGGTAATGGCTGAACAAGTTATGGCATATGAGTGTAAAAGAATACTATTGTGCAATAAGAAATGATGAAGAGAAAGACATCAGAAAAATCTGTAAACACTTGAACTGATTCAAAATAAAATGAGCAGACCCAGGAAAACATTGTACACATTATCAGCAGCATTATGTGATGATTAACAATGATGACTCGGCTCTTCTCAGCAGCTCAATGATCCAAAACAAGTACAAAGGACTCATGAAGGAAAATGCCATCCATATCCAGATAAAGAACTGATAGACTCTAAATGCAGATTGAAGCATATTTTTTTCACTTTATTCTTTCTCATGGATTTTTCTTTTTATCTCTTTCTTCTTTCACAACTGTGAGTAATATGGAAATAGTTTTACATGATGGCATATGTATAAACTATATCAAACTGCCTACCATTTTTAGAAGAGAGGAGGGGAGAGAGGAAGAAAAATTTGGAACTCAAAATCTTGTAAAAATGAATGCTAAAAATTTTCTTGACATGTAACTGGGAAAAAAATAAAATACTATGAAAAAGACATGAACAGAAGATAATATGCAGAGGATAATGTAGAAAAGAGTTCATTTTTCCTAGTCAATATAATTTTGGCAATTTCAAAAACAAAATATAAGTATGAACATCCGACTTCTCAGTAAGATGATTTGTGATCAGTTTTGATGACATGTTGTGTTGATTTGAAAATATCTATTTGGAGTGTGATTGTTGATGTCAATTTAAAAAATCCATTGTTAAGAAATGTATTGATTTCATGTGATTTTGTGTTGTGGAAAGAATACTGGTATTGGAGTCAAAAGTCCTGGGTTCAAGTCCACGGACTAATATTAGCTATGTGCTCATGGGAAAGTCACTGAACATCACCAGATATTTCCATGTCTGTAAGATGCAGTATTTTTAATAGAACAATAGGTTCCCTTCATTGAAGGGGACCTCCTAGGTAAGTGATCTCATCTAAAACTTGTGCATAGCCCTCTTCCAGGGTTATTTTAATTAAAGCATGTCGTAAAACAAACTACTATATAAAAGCTTTTACTAACCAACTAATAAAATATGTTTATTAACCTCCTTAGATCTCCCCAGACTGGATGTGGGTTTAAGACGGTATGGTACTGAGCAGGAAAAGAAGAGGCTAAGTGAGATTCCATTCATGGGCACATGAGTCTTGTTTCTTTCCTCCTTATCGTTTGACAGCCTTTCTTGGGAATTTCTCTTGCTCTTGACCACACCCATTTTACATTATTCTTTTCCTCTTCCTCTTTGACTCTGACTCTTGGCTTCCCTGAGTTCCTTCAAGACTCAGCTCAGATTCTGTCTTCTATACTGTCTTTATGGAACCTCTTCATGAGCATTGCCTTTATTCGGAGATTAAATCCAATTTGCCATCTATATCTATCTCTACATATACAATATATTTACTATATATGTATATATGTGTATATATTGTATGTACACAGTTGTTTGCATGTCATTTCCCCATTAGAACGTAAGCTCTTTTCTCCAGCAGTTGGCAAAGTGTTTGGTGCATATTAAGCACTTAATAAATCCCTGTTGAAGGGAGCTTCCAGAGAAAGAAATTAAAGCTATCTATATTAATATGAAAAAATGCTCTAAATCACTGTTGATTAGAGAGATGAAAATCAAAACAGCTCTGAGGTATCACATCACATCTATCAGATTGGCTAACATGACAAAAGAAGAAGATGATAAATACTGGAGAAGATGTGGGAGAGTTGGAACACTAATTCATTGTTGGAGGATCTGTGAACTAATGCAACCATTCTGGACAGCAATTTGGAACTATGCCCAAAGGGCTACAAAAATGTACATACCCTTTGACCCAGCAATATCTCTTCTAGGACTATATTCCAAAGAAATCATAAAAATGGGAAAGGGTCCCACATGTACAAAAATATTTATAGTAGCTCTCTTTGTGGTGGCCAAGAACTGGAAATCAAGGTGATGCCCATCAGTTGGAGAATGGCTGAACAAGTTGTGGTATATGAATATAATGGAATACTATAGTGCTATAAGAAATAACAAACAGGAAGACTTCAGAGAGGCCTGGAAAGACTTATATGAACTGCTGCTGAGTGAAAGGAGTAGAACCAGGAGATCATTGTACACAGTAATAACCACAGTGTGAGAGGACTGTTTCTGATAGACTTAGCCCTTCACAGCAATGCAAGGACCTAAAACATTCCCAAAGGACTCTTGAGTCAAAATTCCACCCACATCCAGAGAAAGAACTATGGAATTGGAAAGCAGAATGAAGCAGAATATTTTCTCTTGTGTTTTGTTTTGTTTGGGTTTTTCTCATGGTTTCTCTCATTCATTTTAATTCTTCCATGCAACACAACTAATGTGAAAATGTATTTAATAAGAATGTATGTATAGAACCCATATAAGATTGCATGCCATCTTGGGAAGGGAGAAGGACAAGGGGGAAATCCAAGACTTATGGAAGTGATTGTAAAAAAATGAAAACAAATAAATTAAAAGAAAAAAAGAAATACCTGTTGACTGACTTGAATGTTTCCAACTGGCAAGTACAGAGTGGCTAAAGGCCTTTGTCTTGAGTTCCATGATGGGTTTTTCTGTTGTCTGCAAGTAGAGAGTCCTCTTCCATTGTAACCAAGCACAGTAGAGCTGAGTATAGCAAGAACAGATCTGCAAGAATTTTGTTGGTTACCTGGGGACCTAGAGCAAACGAAATTGTTTTGGAAGCTGCTGTTATGACCCGATGCCCAGTTGTGTTGAGATCCAAGAAGAGATGATGCCCAACTACTCTGCTTCCCTCTCACTTTCTCTGAATGCTTGCCAAGAAGTTTTCAGCGAATCCCCTATCTGCCCCTTCCCTGCTGCAGCCTTCTAATCACTTCTCTTATTATTTCCTCCTATTTACTGAGTAGGAGATGTTGGGGGAATGGAATCCAGAAAACAAAGCAGTTTCATTGTAGCTTGATTCATGAAAGTTTGTTCATCAGCTATTCTACAATTTTATAGTGATTTTATTGTGCTTAAGTGAACCACTTAGCCATTAAGAGAATAAGTACCTGAGTCCTATGAATGAAATCCATCAGCAGTGAAGAATCAGGAGGTCTGAAAATGGGGATGGAGTTTCAAGGGTGAGTTTGAAAGATTTTCTTATTTTTAGTAATTCTAGAGCATATTCCAGACCATAACTTCTAGATCTATACAGGACCCTAGGATTAGTGGCTCTCCCCACTTCCCACCAACTAGTTCAGGAGGATTTGTACACGAGGGATTAGGGAATAGTTTATTCTTGTGAGCTTTTTAGAAGACCATTACTACAACTTCATCTAGCCATTGGGATAAAATGCCATCAAAGTAAGTACCACACCTGGTGTGGTTAATTGACATCAGGCTGTTTTGTATATTGTAGGTGGGTTCATTCATTCAAAAGAACCATGAAGTGTACACCTAACAGTCAGTTAATATTTAATAAGTGCCTCCTATGTGTCAGGCCCTGTGCCCAGCATTTTACAAATATTATCTTGGCTATGTGAGATAGACTTGGAGAGAGGAGAGTATGGAAGAGATCTCTGTTTGCTGTGTGTCCCAGAGTATCTTCTACATCATGAAAGGTTATTAGAGTCCATCTGGAGAGTGTCCAAAGGCCAAGAATGAATGAAACTTGCAGCTGCTGTAAATGTAGGCTAAAGTCAGCTCAGCAGGTTTTTGCCAGAGGCCCTTGTGCAGATGTTGGGGGAAGGATCAACCAGAGCCTTGACAAGCATATTTTATTTCCACAGCTTCACAAAACACTCCTGGGACAAAAAGAACAACATGTACCCTCACTTCAGTTTGAGGGGAGGTGGAGAAGATCCTGGAGCCTTATGATGCTACTGCTGGGGAGACTGCCTTTGCATAAGTTCTGACCATGAGAAAGACATTTTAATGAATTAATCTTGATAACTACTTTTGCTAATCATTTCCTATGCTTCTGAAGAAGTAAGGTGTCATAGGTTCCTCTCTTAATTTTGGTACATTTGGGAAAAGTTCTCCTAATCCCACTTTACTTACAGTGTGGGGGTAAACCTACAAGGAAGAAAGGGAGTAAGTCAAACATTAGACATGATGGGGGACATGGCTAGGTGGCCGAGTTGACATTGGCATAGCTGTCAAGAAGAGACAAACTGATCTGAATGAAATAGAGAAAAAGGGAAAACAAAACCCAGAGGAGCAAGTGGAGACTTTGAGAACTGGGCACTGCCAAGATGCTTAATTTGTTCATTCATTCATTCAGTCAGTCAACAAGAATTTATTAAGCATTTGCTATGTTCCAAGCACTGAGCAAAATGTTAGAGATTAAAAGCCCCTCATCTCTTCTCCAGGGCCAGAATAGGTCATTAAGTTAGTAAGGGCCAAAGAGTTTACCTTTGTCCTAGTGTTCTAGTACTTTATTTTCGTCATTGTATAGGTTCTTCTGGTTCTGTTCATGTTTTTCTGCATCTGTTTATACAAGTCTTCTCAAACTTTTTTTGGATTCTTTATTTTTGTAGTTTTTTCTTATGGGTCAACCCTGCATCTTGTCTATAGCCTGCCACTCTCTCTTCAACATGTCAACAAGCATTTATCAAGCACTCATGTGCAAGGTGCCATGATAAGCACTCAGGATATCAATATAAGCGGTAGGAATACAACTACAAATTGGTCAAGATGTTGCCATCTTAAAATATTTTAGGAGAAGCTCAGTTTTAGAACTTTGGAGCACAGTGCACAGAGGAGAGTAAGAAGTCAAGTGAGATTAAGTATGCAGGAAAAAATCACAGGCTAATTCCTCACCAACCTGTTGTAAATAATATCCCAGAACTGTAAACATCAAAGAATCAGAGGATGACAGAATGGGAGTCATAGGCTAAGGGTGCAGAAGAGGAAATCATTGCATCACTCATTAGATAAATTGTTTTTACCCTGGATTTCCTCATACTTACTAACCAGAAAGAGAAATGAATGAATGAATACTTTTTTTTCAGTGAGAAACTGAAAATCCCAAGACCAAATGCTGGGGACTTGGTTTCAGTGACCCTTCTACAGGGAGGGAACAGTTGGTCATACAGTGAAACCTGTTTGTTTTTGGTTTTCTCTCCCAGGTCCCATTTCAGTGGCTTTAGTTAGGCTGACTTGTCTACTTAGCAGTGGCAGTTGATAGGAATGGCTGACTTCTCTCATGACTCAGAATTGTAACTAGGATTGGGTGACATGAGTTTTGCTCCTGGGTGCTAACACTCAGGAGCTCATTTCCTCTCTTTGCCAAATCTCTAGCATACCAACCCACCAATATGGTGCCACACCTCATGTTGCTGCTCCTTTTCTAGGAACCACCTTTTCCCATGAGGAGGCTATTATTTGGTCAGTTGGCAAGCATAGTTTAATAGCTTTTTGAATATAGTTCCAAATTACTTTGCAGAGTGGCCCGACCATTTCACAGTTCCATCAACAATGCATTCATGTGACTGTTTTCCAGCAGTCCCTCCAATATTTATTTTCCATTTTTTTTTTTTTGCTTATTTATTTGTTACAGGGATTTTATTATATTATTTTTTTCAACATGTGTGCGTGGGGAGTGAGAAGAAAATAAAAGTTAAATAAAGATACAAGCAAGGGGAGGGGAACCTACCGTTCCTTTTACTTAGTCTTTCAGGGCCTACCAGATACTCTAGGGCTCAGTTAAGCTCTTGTTCTTAGATGCTAGGCCAAGTCAGTTGGCCTTGGCAGATCTAAGAAACCTTCACAGTTACACAAAGGCCCTGTCATCAAAGCTTTCTCAATCATACCAGTCCAGGCCAGACCTTGGTAGTTACAGTAGGCCTTGATAAGACTTACTCCTTTGCAGGTTTCAAGGGCTCTGATGGACTCTTAATCTCTTGTTTTAATGACTAACCCTTGCATCAAACATTGTATTACCTAATACAGGAAAAATGAAAATTTGTAATACTCTTCTCATGACCCTCTTATATAGATTTTTTAAAAAATATATTTTTTAAATTTTAATTTTTCATTTTTAACACAGTTTATAACAGGTAAAACTATTCAAACTTTTGGTCAGGTGATACTTCTTTTTAAAGCATTTACAATATGGACCACAAAAGAATTTTTTAAAAACATATTAACCAACTGAGAAACAAATAATATTTATGTTGCTAACTTCACAAGCTCTTGACCTAATTGTCTCCACAGTATTACTAAGAATTAAAGGACCCTAACTTAATGTTGTTGGTCTAAAGTCCTATGCCTAAATCTTAATTTTAGACAACCTTGGATGTTCCTCTACCAATAATCTATAATTGAATAGATCTGGTATTAAGTTTACAAACCTTTTGACTATAGGAAATTGCCATCAAGAGTAGGGACATTGCAGGGATACAATATCTCTCCAACTTCATGTCATTTCCAGGCAGGATTAGATTTTCCACTTGCATTGTCGAGCTTAAAGTCTGCCAGGTGTCAGTGGGGAAATTGAGACAGGAGAATCTTACCTCAGCCCAGGCTGAACAGCCACTCTCCCACCCCTCCCATGAGATCACCTTTTGCAGTTCATACCAGCATCTCACAGGCATCACGGACTGGAGGCTCAGACTGCCTTTCTTGCTATCCATATCTGGAGAAACAGTCACTTAATAGTCCCATAGCATCTAAAAATGGCAAGTTCTAATAACCAGGTTTCAAATATGATTATAATTTCACTTTGGCTAAGGAACATCTTTTGAGGCAAGTCTTAAGTGGCTTACATGCCTTTCTATACATGTTCTAGCTCCTGATTAAATAGCAATCATAAAATCAAATTTACCATTAAAACCTTAACTTTTCCATCAATGCCAAATTTTACCTGAGGTTACCTTCCTCTAGGAAATTTAGACTGAAATTCTTTTCCCCAAACTAAAGATGTCATTGCTTTATTCTCAGTAATTAATTCAGTCAAGTGTTTTAATACTAATTGCTTTACCTCACTTTGTAACATGTCCAATTTTTCTCCCCATCACTCCCCTCCCCCTGCTTCCTAATACCTTGCATTTTGATTACTCCTTCCCTCAATGCACTTTCCCTTCTATCACATCCCACCCTTCCCTTATCCCCATTTTCTCTCTTTTCTTTTAGTGCAAGATAAATTTCTATACCCCATTCCCTGTATTTCTTATTTCCCAATTATATGCAATAAAAATTCTCAACATTCGTTGCTAATACTTTGAATTCCAACTTCTCTCCCTCTCCCCCTCCCTCCCCAGCCCCACTGAGAAGGGAAGCAATTCAATACAGACTAAATATGTGTTCTTTTGCAAAGACTTCCATAATAATCATTTTGTGCAATACTAATCACATTGCCCTCTGTCCTACCCTATCCCCCCTTATTTTCCCCCCTACAATTGACCTTGTCCCTTCTCGAAAGTGTTTATTTCTAGTGACTCCCTTCTCCCATTTGCCCTCCCTTCTAACATTCCCCTCACCCCACTTGTCACCTCCTCTCCTACTTTCCTGTGGTGTGATATAAATTTTCATATCAAATTTAGTGAGCATGTTATTCCCTCTTTCAGCCACATGTGGAGAGAGTAGCTTCATTTTTCCCCTCTCCCCTTCTCCCTTTTCTCCTCCATTGAACAAGATTTTTCTTATCTCTTTTATGAGTTATAGTCTGCCCTGTTCCATTTCTCCCTTTCTCTTCCCAGAATTTTCCTCCTTCACTCCTTAATTTTTATTTTATTTTTTTTGTGTTGATGTCATCTCTTCTGATATAACACACCCTGTACTCGCTATCTATATATGTGTATGTGTGTGTGTGTATGTACAATCTTTTTATCTACCCAAATACTGAGAAAAGATTCAAGAGTTAAAAATATTTTTTTCCATGTAGTAATGTAAACAGTTCAGCTTTAGAGAGTCTTTCATGATTTTTCTTTCCTGTTTACCTTTCCATTCTTCTCTTGATTCTTATCTTGGGAAGTCAAATTTTTCTATACAGATCTGGTCTTTTCCTCAATATGAATGATTGAAAATTGTCTATATCATTGAATGACCATTTATTCCCTTGAAGTATTGTACTCAGATTTGCTGGATAGGTAATTCTTGGTTTCAATCCCAGTTCCTTTGACCTCTGAAATATCCCATTCCAAGCCCTTTGATTCCTTAATGTTGAAGCTATCAGATCCTGTGTCATCCTGATTGTATTTCCACAGTACTCAAACTGTTTCTTTCTAGCTGCTTGCAGTATTTTCTCCTTGATCAGGGAACTCTGAAATTTGGCCAAAATTTTCCTAGGAGTTTCTCTTTTTGGGTCTCTTTCAGGAGGTGATCAGTGAATTCTTTCAATATTTATTTTACCCTCTGATTCTAGAACATCAGGGCAGTTTTCCTTGATAATTTCATGAAAGATAATATCTAGGCTCTTTTTTGATCATGGCTTTCAGATAGTCCCATAATTTTTAAATTATTTCTCCTGGGTCTATTTTCCAGGCCAGTTGTTTTTCCAATGAGATGTTTCACATTATCTTCTATTTTTTCAAATTTTTGGTTTTGTTTACTAACTGCTTAGTTTAACTCAAAGTCATTCATTTCCCTGAACTCAATTCTCTCTTTCAACCAATTATTTTGTTCAGTGAGCTTTTGAACCTTCTCCTCTATTTGGCTAATTCTGCTTTTTAAAACCTCCTTCTCCTCATTGGCTTTTTGGACCTCTTTGTACAATTGAGTTAGCCTCTTTTTAAAGCTGTTATTTTCCTTAACATTTTTTTGGTTCTCCTTTAGTAAGCTGCCAACTTGTTTTTTAAGGTCTTCTATTGCCTGAGCCCAATTTAAATTCCCTTTGGAAGCCCTGGAGGCAGAGGCCTTGACTTTGTCCGACAGTATGTCTTGTTCTTCCTCATCTGAAAGGTTTAGAGGAGACACCTGTTCCCCAAGAAAGTAACCTTCTATGGTCTTATTTTTCCCCCCTTTTTTGGGCATTTTCCCAGCCAGTTACTTGACTTTTGAGTTTCCTCTCCACAACCACCTCGCCTCCAGTTCTGCCAAGCCAGCACTGGGGGCTGAGATTCAGATGAGTTGCTCCAAAGCCTCAGGGGTTTTAGGCGGGGGCAGGGTTATTATTCAGTGTGAGATTAAGATCAGCTGCTCAAGTTGGGGCAGGGCCATCACACAGGGCTCAGTTCCCTCAGGGGGTTTACACTGAGACTTTCAACAATGGATGCAGGTCACTGCCTGCTTTTGGAGCCTGTCCACCACTGCCTCTACTGCTGCTTCCTGAGGAGGCCTGAGTTATGGGGACACCCCGCTCCCCTCTAGGCCCACCTAAAAGACCCTCTCACTGACCTTTGGTGCCTGTGGGTTGAGGAATCTGTGCTCCCACTGGAGATTCTGTCCCTGAAGCCTGATTAGATCTGCTCCTTTCAGTGCTGCTCTGTGGTCCAGTGTGCAACAGACCTTTCCTGTTAGTCTTTCAGGTCTCTCTGGGATAGAAATCTCCTCCACTCTGTTGTTCTGTGGCTTCTGCCTCTAGAATTTGTTGAGAGTTCTTCTTTATAGGTATTTTATGGGCTGTGGGGTAAGAGCTAGCATATGTGTGTCTTTCTACTCCGCTATCTTGGCTCCTCTCCTAAAAAATATTTCTAATCCATTAATATTTTTGTTTAGAACATTCAGTTGGCAATTTTCTACAAACATTTATTAAAAATCTGTTAGGTGCTAAGAATTGGGCATATAACAACAAAAACATCAGTTCCTTCTTTCAAGAAATTGTCCTCTCCTTCTCTCCGTAATCTGGCTTTCAACTTCATCATTCAACAAAGTTATCAAAGATCTCTCCATGCCCAATCTCATTCTTCTTGACCTCTCATTATCCTTTGAAATTGTCAATCACACTCTTCTCAGTTCCCTCTTATTTCTATGTTTCTGGATCACTACTCTATCCTAGGTCTCCTTCTGTCTGACCTGTCTGACCACTCCTTCTCGGTTCTCCTTTGCTGGATCTTCATCTACATCATGATTGCTAAAGGTGGGTACACCTTAGGGGTCTGTTATAGACCTTCCACTCTTCTTTCTATATACTATTCCACTTGGTAATCTCATCAGCTCACATGGTTTCAAAGATCATCTCTGCACTAATGATTGTCAGATCCTATCCTAACCTCTCTCCTAAGTTCCTGACTTGCAACATCTTTAATTGCCTATTAGATATCTCAAACTGGATTTCTCATATGCATCTTAAATTTAACATGTGCTAAACTGAACTCTTTATCTTTATCCCACTTTGCTTTTCCAAAATTTCCTAGTACCATCAAAGGAACCACCATCTTCCCAGTCATGCAGGCTCACAATCTAGGTGTCATTCTAGACTCCTTACTCTATCTCTTATCTTCCCCCCACCTATATCCAGTCTATTGCCAACTCCTGTAGATTTTACCTTTGTAACATTTCTTTTATGTGACTCCCTTCTCTCATCTGACATTGCCATTGACTTGGTCCAGGCCCATAACACCTCACACCTGCACTATTGCAATAGCCAGCTCTGCTGCAGGTGTCTCACCAGGACATTTCATTCTTCACTCAACTGTCAAATGAAACTTCCTAAAATGCAGATCTGACCATGCATCCCCTCCCCAATTTGATAAACTCCAGTGGCTTCCTCTCACCTTAGGATCATATGTAAAATCCTCTGTTTGGAATTCAAAACCCTCTACAACCTGACCCTCTCCTCCCATTCCAATCTTCAGGAGCTCATTTCCTCTCTTTGCTGAATCTCTAGCATATCAACCCACCAATATGGTGCTACCCCTCATGTTGCTCTTTTCCTAGGACCTTACTTCCTCCCATGTACCCTACAATCTATTAGCACTGGCTTCCTCGCTCTCCCCAAAACAAGATCATCCATCTTTAGACTCTGGGCATTTTTGCCTGGAATGCTCTCCCTCTTTATTTCTGCCTCTCAGCTTTCCTGACTTCCTTCAGGTCACAGCTGAAATTTTATCATCTACAAGAATCCTTTCCTGATACACTTCAGGATCTGGTGCCTTCCTGGGGGTGCCTTCCCTCTGTCATCTCCAATTTGTCTCCTACTATTTTGTTTGTACAAAACTTTATTTGTACATAGCTTTATTTCCAGCTGTTACCCCAAGGAGTGCTGTTTTATTGAATACTTGGAGAGATAATGGGACCTTTGTTTCTGTCTTTCAACTTCTTAGGGTGTCTTCCCAATAGTGGGTTTGCTGCGTCAAAGATTATGGATAATTTGGTCACTATTCTTGCAAAATTCCAAGTAGATATTTCAAATGACTGGAACACTTATTAGTTTAAAAAATTATTGAAGGATGTCGTATTGACACATTGACACTTCCCAGCATTTCTTGCCCCACCCCCCTTTATAAATGATACTCCCAGAAAAAAGTTATTGTTTCCAAAAGTAACAATATATCCTTTAACACTGACAGTGTAGGACTAAGACTGGTCATTGTATTTAAACGTGGTGCAGTGGATAAAGCACCAGTGCAGGAGTCAGGAGGATGTGAGTTCAAATCTCATCTCAGACACTTGACACTCACCAGCTGTGTGACCTTGGGCAAGTCACTTAACCCCAATGGCCTCATCCTGGGTCATCTCCAGTCATCCTGATGAATATCTGGTCACTGGATTCAGATGGTTCTGGAGGAGAAGTGAGGCTGGTGACCTGCACAGCCCTCCCTCCCTCAAAACAAAGTCAAGTGTAAGTCATGTCATTATTTCTCTGATGGCATGGTCTTCTTCAGCAATGAAGGATGAGCACACACACACAGTTTTCTCCATTCTCTGTATTGATAGCTCTCATATATTCTCTAAGCCTTTTCTTTCCTAAGTTAAATGTTTTCAATACTGTTAAATAAATCTTCAAGTGTGTAGTCTCCACAAAATTGAATGCTTTTTGAAGCTACTCACCACCCCTGTGAGTCTCTAGACCAAAACTCCCTGTCCTATTTCAGTATGAACCCTTTACAATTGTGGTTGGTCATTGCATTGAACAAACTTCTTAAGTCTTTCAAAGTTGTTTGTCTTGACAATACTGTTATTGTATAAATTGTTCTCCAGGTTTTGCTCACTTCTTTCTGCATCAGTTCAGGTAAATTTTCCCAGGTTTTGAAACTAACCTCTTCATCATTTCTTATAGCACAGTAGTATTCAATTACATTTATATACCCTAACTTTTTTTTAGCCATTCCTCAATTAAAAGGTACCCCCATAGTTTCTAATTCTTTGTTACCACAAAAAGAGCTGCTATAAATATTTCTGTATATCCTTAGAGAGATTGTTTTTCTCAGGATTAATCCCACCCTAAATCTACCATCCCTTCTGTTTCTCAATTAAGTTAAATGAATTTCTATACCCATTCTTCTCTTTTATTTCTTAGCTCTGAACCACATATCACAACATTACTTATCAGCATTCTTCTCTCTGTCTACCTTTACATGAAAGTTATCTACTCTGAAAGTATATGTTGACTTAGTTTGGAGGACTATGTTAAATTTTTCATAGACTTTCCCTTTTTCTTCAGCCTAATAACTAAGTTGTAGTTATTGACATGACTTTTGCCACTTAGAGTTATCACGAGTATCCAAAGTTTAGGCAATGCACAGAGATGTTTGCAATGTC
The DNA here is from genome assembly GCF_028372415.1 of Notamacropus eugenii. Lineage (NCBI taxonomy): Eukaryota > Metazoa > Chordata > Mammalia > Diprotodontia > Macropodidae > Notamacropus > Notamacropus eugenii. The sequence goes on from NC_092872.1 coordinate 241,964,859, forward strand.
AAAATTCCTTATTTGAGGCATCAAATTTGACCTCATGATATCGTCGAGACTTGATGGGTCAAAACTCATGACTGGAGAGGATTCTGGGAAGATGGCAGAGTAGGTCAGAAAACTTTCAGCTCTCCAAATTTCCTCCACAAAAAAAGACAGGACATCACCTCAGAGGGAGGGTAGAGCAGCGGATTAAAAACAAAACTCAGGGTAAAGCAATTGTCCTCCTAAAACAATCTAAAAAGTCCTCAAGAAAGGCCTGACCTACAGGGACAGAAGTTCAGCTTGAGTGAAGTGTGAACAGCTCCAGAATAGCTCTGCAGTATCTACAAACAGTATCTACAAACAAGCAGCATCTACAAACCCTGGGGACAGCTGAGGAGGCAGCCTTAGTCTCTGGAGCTTTCACCTCCTGCACAGAGTGGAGGTTAGGAGGGCTGAGTGAGAAGATTGAAGGACCCTCTACTGCCAAGCACAGGTCTGCTGTTCAGATGGGTCCAGAGCTGTGAGTGGAGGGAGAAAGAGCTAGCACACACCTGGTGAGTGTAGTAGCACAGGAATGGGGACCCTGTTGGCTGTGGGCACTTGCAGGAGAGCATAGCCCCTAGTTTCATTTGGGGTAGAGAGGACAGCCATAGTTTGCAGTCACCTGATGGACTACAGGGAGCAAGAGCATTTGTGGGACAGTATGACTGGGGATGCTAGCCGTAGCTTAGGAGTGGAGAGGAGAGCCTAAGGTTGGGTCCTGAGACAGAACTCAGGACTGGAGGGTTGAGACAACATTCCTCACACCTTGGGACTAGAACTTGATTATATTAATTGTCACTAAGAAGAAAATACACAAAACAAAAATAAAAATGAGCAAGCAAAGGAGAAAAAAATCTAACCACAGAGAGCTACTACGTGGATAAGGAAGATCACAGTTCACATTCAGAGGAAAATAACTTCTTTTTCAATGAGAAATGTCAAATGGTCCCAAGCACAAAATGAATTCTTGGAAAAACTTTAAAAAGACTTTAAAAATCAAATAGGAGAGATTGAGGAAAAATTAGAAAAAAATCTAAGAAAATCAAGAAAATTGTGAAAAGAAAGTTAATCAACATGAAAGAGAGGATCAAGAACTTAAGGTGAAAACTAGAATTCAGGAAGGGGATGCTGATGACATTCTAAGACAAGAAATAATAACATAAAATCAAAAGAATAAAAAAAAGAAGAGAATGTGAAACATCTCATCAGATAAATAACTGATCTAGAGAACAGATCAGGGAGAAATAATGTAAGAATAGTCAGACTACCTGAAAATTATGATAGAAATTTTGATACATTATAAGAAACTATCAAGGAAAATTGTCCTGAAGTTCTAGAAGAAGAAGGCAAAGCAGAAGTAGAAAAAAATCCACCAATCACCACTTTAAAAAGATCCCAGGAGGAAAACATAGGGGAATATCATAACCAAGTTTCAAAACTTCCCAGATTAAGACCAAAATATTACAAGCAATGAGAAAAAAATTTGAATATCATGGAGCTATGATAAGGATTATACAAGATCTAGCAGCTACTACACTGAAGGTTCATAGGTCTTATAACATTATATTTCATAGAGCAAAAGAGCTGGGGTTATGACCAAGGATAACTTACCCAGCAAAGATTAAGTATAATCCTGAATAAAAAAAAAAATGAACATTTAATGAATTGAAAGACTTTCAAGTATTTATGACAAAACCAGCAGAACTTCAACATATAAGATCCAGGAGAAATATAAGGTAAACATTAAAGACCAACTATAAAAGATTCAATAAGGTCAGATTATTTGCTTCTTATATATGAAAATGTTAGCAGTACTCTTATGACTGTTATCATTATTTGGGTAGTTTGAAAGAAAGGTTTGGGCTGAACTGTGTATGATACAGTGATTCTCAAAAAATAAAACTTTGTGGGGAGAGATAAAAAGGAGTACTTATTTCATACAAATGAGGTATAAAAGGAAGAATTGATACAGAAGAAGCTAGTGGGAGCAGGGTAGAGCTGAAACCTTACTCTCTTTGGGAATGGGTTAAAGAGGGAACAACATATATATCTAGAAGGGTATAAAAGTCTACTAAATCCAGATAGAAGTAAGAGGGCAAAGGGATAGAGGGGGGAGAGGATGAGGGAAAGATTCTTAGAGGGGTAGGTTAAGAAATAGGAGGGCAAGGTATCAGGTAGAAATAAATTAGAGGAGTGAGGAGGGATAGGGTAAACAGAACAAGAAGGATAGTGAGGAAAAATAGGAAGGAGGAACATACACAAGTAGTTATAACTTAGAATGTGAATGAGATGAATTTACCCATAAAATGGAAATGAATAGAAAATAAAAATTTGAATTTAACAAAATGTTGCTTTCAGAAAACACAATAAAAATAAGAGACACACACAAAGATAAAATAAAGAGCAGGAGTAGAACTTATTATGGAAAAAAAAACTGTGGTAGTAATGACCTTAGACAAAGTTAAAGCAAAAATGGACCTGATCAAAAGGGAAAAATGGGGAAGCTACACTATATGACAGTAATGATTCTATATTATTTCAGACCTTTAAAAATAACTAGACAGCATAAAATGCCTGAGAGTCTACCTGCCAAAACAGACACAGGAACTCTATGAACATAAACATAAAACACTTTTTATACAAATAAGGTCAGATCTAAATAATTGAAGTAACATATATTGTTCATAGGTAGGTAAAGCCAATATAATAAAAGCAACAATTTAGCCTAACTCATCTATTTATTCAATGCCATCCCAATTAAATTACCAATAAATTATCTTAATGAGTTAGGAAAATAATAGCAAAGATCATTTGGGATAAGAGAAAGATAGAAATTTCAAAGAAACCAGGAAAAAAGGTGTAGAGGAAAAAGATTCAGGAGTATCAGTCCTTAAACTATATTATAAAGTGAGCATTACTGAAGTGTAAGATGTGTGGTATTAATTATTTCATTTATTTATTTATTTTTAAAATTTATTTATTTAAATTTTCAACATTCATTTCCACAAAATTTTGGGTTCCAAATTTTCTCCCCATTTCTCCCCTCCCCCCATGCCAAAATGCCGAGCATTCTAATTGCCCCTATCACCAATCTGCCCTCTCTTCTAACATCCCTCCCTTCCCTTATCCCATCTTCTCTTTTGTCCTATAGAGCACGATAACTTTCTATACCCCATTATCTGTATTTCTTATTTCCTAGTTGAAAGAACAATACTCAACAGTTGTTCCTAAAACTTTGAGTTCCAACTTCTCTTCATCCCTCCCTCCCCACCCATTCCCTTTGGGAAGGCAAGCAATTCAGTATAGGCCATATCCGTGTAGTTTTGCAAATGACTTCCATAATAGTCATGTTGTGTAAGACTAACTATATTTCCCTCCATCCTATCCTGCCCCCCATTGCTTCTATTCTTTCTTTTGATCCTATTCTTCCCCAAGAGTGTTGACTTCAAATTGCTCCCTCCTCCCACTGCTCTCCCTTCCATCATCCCCCCCCACCCTGCTTATCCCCTTCTCCCCCACTTTCCTATATTGTAAGATAGGTTTTCATACCAAAATGAGTGTGCATTTTATTCCTTCCTTTAGTCGAATGTGGTGAGAGTAAGCTTCACGTTTTTTCTATCACCTTCTCCTTTTTTCCCTCCACTGAAAAGTCTTTTACTTGCCTCTTTTATGAGAGATAATATGCCCCATTCCATTTCTTCATTTCTCCTCCCAAAATATTTCTCACTGCTTAATTTCATTTTTTTAATATATGATCCCATCCTATTCAATTCACCCTGTGCACTCTCTCTCTCTCTCTCTCTCTCTCTCTCTCTCTCTCTCTCTCTCTCTCTCTCTCTCTGTGTGTGTGTGTGTGTGTGTGTGTAATCCCACCAACTACCCAGATACTGTAAAAAGTTTCAAGAGTTACAAATATTGTCTTTCCATGTAGGAATGTAAGCAGTTCAAGTTTAGTAAATCCCTTATTATTTCTCTTTGCTGTTCACCTTTTCATGCTTCTCTTGATTCTTGTGTTGGAAGGTCAGATTTTCTTTTCAGCTCTGGTCTTTTCATTAAGAATGCTTGAAAGTCCTCTATTTCATTGAAAGACCAATTTTTCCCCTGAAGTATTATACTCAGTTTTTCTGGGTAGGTGATTCTTGGTTTTAGTCCTAGTTCCTTTGACTTCTGGAATATCATATTCCATGCCCTTTGATCCCTTAATGTAGAAGCTGCTAGATCTTGTGTTATCCTGATTGTATTTCCACAATACTTGAATTGTTTCTTTCTAGCTGCTTGCAATATTTTCTCCTTGACCTGGGAACTCTGGAATTTGGCCACAACGTTCCTAGGAGTTTCTCTTTTTGGATCTCTTTCAAGAGGTGATCTGTGGATTCTTTCAATATTTATTTTGTCCCCTGGTTCTAGAATTAGGACAGTTTTCCTTGATAATTTCGTGAAAGATGACGTCTAGGCTGTTATTTTGATCATGGCTTTCAGGTAGTCCCATAATTTTTAAATTGTCTCTCCTGGATCTATTTTCCAGGTCAGTTGTTTTTCCAATGAGATATTTCACATTATCTTCCATTTTCTCATTCTTTTGGTTTTGTTTTATGATTTCTTGGTTTCTCATAAAGTCATTAGCTTCCATCTATTCCATTCTAATTTTGAAAGAACTATTTTCTTCAGTGAGCTTTGGAATCTCCTTTTCCATTTGGCTAATTCTGCTTTTTAAAGCATTCTTCTCCTCATTGGCTTTTTGAACCTCTTTTGCCAATTGAGTTAGCCTATTTTTAAAGGTGTTATTTTCTTCAGCATTTTTTGGGGTCTCCTTAAGCAAGGTATTGACCCACGTTTCATGCTTTTCTTCCATCTCTCTCATTTCTCTTTCCAATTTTTCCTCCACCTCTTTCACTTGATTTTCAAAATCCTTTTTGAGCTCTTCCATGGCCTGAGACCACTGAATATTTATTTTGGATGTTTGGGATACAGAAGCCTTGACTTTTATGTCTTTCCCTGTTGGTAAGCATTGTTCTTCCTCATCAGAAAAGATGAGAGGAGATATCTGTTCACCAGGAAAGTAACCTTCTATGGTCTTATTTTTTCTCCCTTTTTTGGGCATTTTCCCCACCCGTTACCTGACTTTTGAGTCCTTTGTCAAGAGTAGGGTATACTCTGGGAATCTGTAAGATCTCAATTCCTCCAAGGTGGCACAATCAAGTATGTACTGGTCTGGGCTTAGGGAGGGATTTTTGTACCCAGAATCTTAGCAGAGTTTCCTCTCCACAGCCACCTGGCCTCCAGCTCCACCAAGCCAGCACTGAGGTCAGGTGGGATTCAGTCAAGCTGTGGGGGCAGGGCCACCATTCAGTGAGAGACAAAGACCAGCTCCCTCAGGGCCTCCACACAGGGCCTTAGTGCCCCCAGGGGTTTTTATGATCCAACAATGGTCACAGGCTGCTGTAGGGGCTGCCGTGAGAACTGCTGCAGCCTGCCTGATGTGGGCTCTGCAGCCGCTGTCTGAGGTTGGAGCTATGGGAAGGCCCTTCTCCCTTCCTGGCCAGCTGAAAAAACCCTATCACTGACCTTTGGCGTCTGTGGGTTGAGGGATCTGAGAACCCGCTGCTACTGGGTCTGGGGATTCCACGACTGGAGATTCTGTGCATGCACGCACCCCCCCCCCCCCCAGGGCTGTTTGTGAGCTGCGCCATGTGGCCAAGGCTGGGGTCCACTCTGCGTCTGGCACAACAGACAACAGACGTTTCCCGTGGGCCTTTCAGGTCACCCTGGGCTGGAAATCTCCTCCACTCTGTTGCTGTCCACTTCTGCTACTCCAAAATTTGTTGAGAGTCCCTCTGTACAGATATTTTATGGGCTGTGTGGGAAGAGCCTGTATTTTTGTGTCTTTCTACTCCACCATCTTGGCTCCGCCCCCCAGTATTAATTATTTTAAATGAAAATTTTCTTGCATAAATAAAACTAACAGTCAAAAATAGAAGGAATGCAGAAAACTGGGAAAAAAACTTTCACAGACAATCTCTCAGATAGGATGTGATTGTATTGGGATATTGCTGTGGTGTAAGAAATGCTGAGCTGGTTGATTTTGAAAAACATGAAAAGACTTGGACATATGAGGGAAGACGCTATCCACCTTCGGAGAAAGAGATCACAGGTAGAAATATGCATAGTACAGTCTTACATATATGTGTATATATGTATGTTTATAAATATTTATGTATGTGGGTGTGTATATATGTGTGTGTCTGTGTGTGTATAATTGTAGCCTTCTTTAGGGGAGGAAGAGAGGAGCCTTCGAAAGTCCAGCCTTGCCAGCCTTGCCAGCCTTGCCAACCTTGCCAACTCAAACAGATGACGTGATGGGGAGTAATCTCACGGAAGAGTCACAAAACCGTTGTTGAGTTATTTCAGACTCTTCATGACCTCATTTGGGATTTTCTTAGCAAAGACACTAGAATGGTTTGCCATTTCCTTCTTCAGCTCATTTAACAGATGAAGAACTGAGGCAAACATGGTCAAGTGACTTGCCCAGGATCACACAGGTAGTGATAGTAATAATTGCTAAACGTTTATATAATACTTACTATGTGCCAGGGACTCTGCTAAGTATTTTGCAATTATCTCATATGACCCTGACTGCACCGGGCCTGCCCCGGGCTGTCTTACCTCTCCTGTAAGCCACCCGCCATACCGGTCTTCCAGTGATTCCGGCCCCCTCCTGTGGGGGAGGGGAGTGACCAAGCAGTGCACCCGCGGAGGCTGCTTACTGCACTTTATTGCTTACCCCAGTCCTCCCGACCTTCCCGTGTTCCCCCTTATATACCCTGCCGAAGCTCCTCCCATGTTCCGCCCTGGAGGCGGAGCTCAGCTCCATAAGGGGCATTCCCAGCACCCAAAGGCGGGTTCTCACCCCCGGGCGTCTCCAGGCTCACCAGGGGGCCACAGTCCAGAGCTCGGCCCTCTACACCTGACAACAACACACAGAGGTAGATACTATCATTATCTCCATTTTAGAATTGAGAACACTGAATCAAACAGAGGCTAAGCGACTTGTCCAAGGTCACACAGCTAGGAAGTATCTGAGGCTGGATTTGAACTCAGGGCTTCCTAACTCCACTGCAACACCTAGCTGCCTCAGTGGTGAAATATGAACTCAGATTTTCCTGGTTTTGAGGACAGTCCTCTATCCATTGCACCATATTGCCCCTGAGCTAGAGCCATTCATTAAAGCTTGGAGGCTCTGGGATCTGTGTCAGTAAATAAAGTACCCACAATTACAAAAGAATTAGTCTCTCCGTTTTTGTGTGGCTCCTCTTTAGCATTGTTCTATATCTTTGGTCATTTTCAGACCTAGTGACAAAAGTGGAATTGGGGAGTGTGTGAACATGGTAGAGAGAAACCACTTATCTATTTTTAAAAGGCATCAGCCCCCTTCCTCTCTGCTCTGCCTTCCCTCCTCCAAGAACCAAAAAGAAATTGAGACTAAAATCTTTCTTCCTGTAACTTCCACTAATTGCCAATAATTGTGTGTGTGTTTTAGGGTTACTTGAAAAACCAAACCAAACCAAACCAATGAAACAAATTATGAACGACAAACAGCCCTCCTTTGAAATGAAATATTCTGCCACTAGGTGGTACTAATGCTCAAGGCAACATAACCTTGTGTTCAAAAGCCAATGGCACCCAAACGAAGGGCTGAAGGCTGAATGCTTGACCTCACAGGGTTGTGAGCTGGGACAGAATGCACGTCATCATAGACCCTGTGAGGTTAAGAAGTTATGGAATCCCAGGAAGATGATGAAGTGGGAAGAACTTTGAACTGGCAGTCTGGAGACCTCATTCAAATGTATGGCATTGGAAGTTAAGAGGTCTATGATCTATGATTTTGGACAGATCTCCTCTCCAATGTGGCACTCAGCTTGTTTACCTGTGAAATCAGGGGGCTAAAACCAGATGATCTTGAAGTCCCAGCTATAAACCCATGAATTGAAGGGTCTTTCACGTGGGCATGCTCTCCAGATGGATCACTCAATCAACACTACTTCTGAGGCTTCAGACATTTGGGCTCAGTCTTCTCCTAGGCATTGTAGGGGGATTCAGAATAAGGATAAACCCAGTCCTTACTTTGGGGGATTATGCAGGCTAAAATGAGGAGGAGATATATTTTACATTTATTTATCTATCTATCTATCTATCTATCTATCTATCTATCTATCTATCTATCTATATAATTTTATTATGTAACATGTTTTATTATATATATTCACATTTGTTTGTTTTTCTCCAATAAAATGTAAGCTTATTCGGTGCAACTGTGTTTTGTATCCCAAACACCTGGCACATTCCTGGCATGATCCTTGCTGACTTGAAGAGAAATGACCTTAAAAATGGGATTTCAACTCACTGACACTCACCTACTTTCCACATAAGACAGGAAATCTCAAGATTTAGAGCTGGAATGGACCTCGACAATCCAATTCCTTCATTTTGTATATGAGTCTGGTCTTGCCCTCTCATCTTTACAGTCCCATAGCTGGTACATGGTAGAGCAATCATAGGTTAAGTGACCTGACCAAGGTCACACAGAAAGAAAGTAGCAGAGATTTGAATTCAGGTCTTCTGATTCCACATTCAATGCTCAGACTTCCCTTGTGTGCTATCCACCTCACAGAATTATTTTGAGGACATGCTAAAGCTCCAGAAGCAATAGAAATATAAGTAGAGTTACTTAATTACTAGAGATGCTCTCTCTGTTTATAATCCCCTCTCTGCTTTCATGAGAAGTTAGGTCTCTTTTGGTTTAGTTGTAACATTTTCCTGCCTGACCCATCAGATGCTTTGGTACCTCCCCGAAGTCTTCCATGTGTAAGTGTGATATGTACAATTTAAGAGATCAAGCTTTAAAAAAAATGATAAAAATATGTCCTTGTGATAGCCTGGTAAGTGTACTGGCCAGGAAGCCAGGAAACCTGGGTTCGCATCAGTCTCTGCTCTACCACTTAATAGCTGTAGAACACTAAGCAAATCACTTCCCCTCCCTCAGCCTTGGTTTCTTCTTCTATCAAATGAAGGGGTTGTTCTGTAAAACTTTGAAAGGCCTTTCCACCTCCAGAATACTATGGTTTTGAGCTTTGTGGATTTCTTGGTGTAGTACTTCTTTCCATCCATGCCAGTTTGAATCCATGCACAACTTAGTAGATGGTTGTCATGATTCATTGGAGCCAAAAATCACACCAGGTGATGGCTTCTTTTTTCTCAAGACCATTGACTTTAGAGCCAGAAGGGATCATAAAAGTCATTGAATCCAACCTCCCCATTTTACAGATGTAAAAGTGAATCTCAAGCAACTCATCTGGAGTCACGTTGCTAGTAAGTGTCAAAGCCAGATTTGAACTATGGCATCCCGACTCCAAGCCACATGCTTTAGACACCACTCCAAGCTGCATTAGCTTGTCTGATCAGAGCTCAAGGGAACATGATGTCCTCCCATCTTCTAGGACCTGTCAGAGATTTTAGTCTCTTGGCAGAAGTTTAAAGAACTCATGGTCATTCCCATGTCATAATGAGGCATCTGAAGATGGTCATCATGGAGATTTGGTCAATATAGTTCTTCCAGGTATACCAGGGCTCATGCAGATGCCCCTAGAATTCATTTCCATTCCAAACAATTGAAGTCACTAACTCTCAGCAGTGGTGTCCAGGATGAGCGAGTAGAACTTTGGAGGATATCTGAAATGCAGGAATTCTGGCCTCATTACTTCTTTCCCCAACCTTTTGATTCTCTTACCTTATGCTCTTTCATTAACCCTTCACAGAGGTGGGAAAGGGCACTAGAAACTGGCCTGCATGCCTCTATTGGTGCATAGACCACACAATGCTGACCCCTGCCCCTTGCACTCACACCATCTCTTGGATTGCCTTTTCACTTTTTTGCTTCTAACTCCCACTTTCTGGACCAATGATTTTTCATTGTAAAATAGCCTTAAAAATATTATTTAGTCATTCAGTCATGTCTGACTTCATGGACAAAGTCCATGCATGGTTTTTTGGGCAAAGATACTGGCATGTCACAAGTCTTGCTAAATTCTGGCTCAGTTTCTTCCCTTCTCCCCCCACCTTACCCCTTAGATCTTTCTCCATAAGGATAATATTAAGTACAGCTACTATTCTTTCCAGGGATTATTGATCTGGTTTCTGAGATTGAGGTGGGATAATATAAAAGTCAGGAGATCGGGATTTAAGTTTTGGATTTGCCACTAATTAGAGGCAGCTAGGTGCTTTTGGAAACTTGTTTATTTTATTTTATTTTTCTCAATGACCTTCAACGCATAACCTTGAACATAGCGTATTTTCAGTTTCAGGTTATAGTTCCCCATCTGTAGAATGAGGGCCTTCTTAACTTTTATTGTGTCCTGGACCCCTTTAGCTGTCTGGTGAAGCCTGTGGAGTCCTTTTCAGAATAATATTTTTAAATGCATAAAATACATGGGATTAGAAAGGACATTAATTTTACACACACACACATACAATCACAGATTCAAGTTAAGAATTCCTGGTTTATTTATGATCTTCTGGGTCCTTATTTCCTGTTCATTCATTCATTCATTTATCAATTCACTCATTCATTCATTCACTCATCCATCTATCCATCCATTCATTCATTCATTCGTTTGTTTGTTCATTTGTTTGTTTATTTATTTGGTCTAGAAAGAGAGAAGAGAATGTCATGCATAACCTTGTGGTTCACTCTGTCCTTAAGGTAACTTTGGTAAGCTTCAATTTAATTAAACAAACATTCACTTTGTGTCTGCTATATAGAGGGTCTTGCACCTGGAGCTGGTTGAGGACAAAAATTGAACCCTCCCTGCCCTCAAGGAGATTATATACTATGCTGCAGGATAAACCACATACACAGATAAGTAATGTATCAACCCAGTGTGATGTGAAGGGAGGGAGAAAATTCTCAGGATGAAGGATGGTTTCATGGTGGAGGTCACAGCTGGGCTGTGACCTGAAGAGAGATGGAAGTTCTGAAGATGAGAGACGAGGGAGGATGGAGGGCCAGGCAGAGTGGGCTGCCTGTGCAAATGCATGTAGATAGTGTATGGAATGTTCAATTCTGGCAACAGTCCAAGATGGTTTAGTCACGAGGGGAGTAATATGAGATACGACTGGAAAAGCAAGAAGGGACCAGATTGTAGAGGAGCAGCCTTAAATGCCAGACTGGGGAGTCTGTACTCCTGGAGACAATGGGTAGCAACTGAAAGCTCTTTAGCAGGCAAATGATGTGATCAGACCTGTGCCTTAGGAAGATTCTTTTGATGGCTAGATGGAACATGCCTTGTATAGGGCAGGAAGTGAAAAGGGAAGCAGTTAAGAGGTGATGACATTAATTCATATAAGAAGCATGATAATGGATGGAAAGGCCATCAGAAGCCACGGAGTCCTACCCCTTCATTTTACAGATGAAGGAAGTGAATCAGAGAGAGTGGAAAGACTCACTTAAGGTCCCACAGGTAATAAGCTATATTGGTGGGATTCGAACCCATGTCCTCTGACCCTGGAGCCAATGTTCTTTTCACCATGCCTTGGGGGTCTTCCTGTTTATATTAAAAATGGATGTTATAGAAGTTTTTAAGATTTGCTAAGCACTTTCTGTGCATTGTATCATTTGAGCCTTAAAAACTCAGTGAAGTACGTACTGCACAATTATCCCCATTTTACAGATAAACTAAAGCAAATAGAGGTTAAGTCTCTTACCCAGTTTCACACAGCTAGTAAGTGTCTGAGGCTAGTTTTGAACTCAGATCTTTCTGACTCCAAGCCAGGTACTCTATCTACTGCATCACCCAGCTACTCTAGCTTAAGTAGTATCTTCTTTTAGGAAACTTATCCTGATCTTCACTATTATCAATATCCTATCTTTCTATATATTTTTCTAGATTATTTTACTGGAGTTGTTCTTTGACTTTTTCACTCCCTACCCTTATTAGAACACAACTGAGGGCAAAAGCTTGTATTTGTGTCTCTAGGACTTAGCACTGAATGCTTAGTAAATGATTGCTCCATCCATCCATCCATTCACTCACCCATCCATCCACTCATCCACCCACCCATCCATGCATCCATCCAGTTTGTCTACCTACCTACTGACCTATCTTTTGATCTAATCCATTTCTCTCTATCTCTGTCTTCCTTTCTCTCTGTCTCCTTCTCTGTCTCTGTCTTTGTCTGTTGTCCGTCTGTCTCTGTCTCTTTCTTCCACTCTCATAGTCTATTTCTCTGTATATTCTCCTACTAGTATAATATGTATGGTATAGTATGAGGGCTGGTACTATGTTTTCCCCCCTGTATTATCACAGTGTCTTACATACGATAAATACTTAATACATGTTTCTTTAATCAAATTTCTTTACTCTCTGGATTTAGCCCTTTTTTTTGAATGATTGCCTGATTGAGATCCAGTCCCTCAGGGTTACTAACAGTTTGATACGTTCTTATCTGGAAGAAATCCAGGGGAGAGAGGGGAGGGAGGGAGGGAGAGAGAGAGAGAGATCAGTGGTTGTGACAAGCTACATAGCCTTGAGCTTTATAGTTATAAACAGTGAGTTGGGTGACCCAGGAACAGTCCTGTTCCTGACAGCAGCAGGAGCAGCAGCAGCACCTGGGATGATGTTAGCCAGGGCAGTCTCACATCAGTCATCTTTGGCCAAGGGCCTTCACTGCTTCCTTGGCTCACCAAGAGAAGATGTTTGGACATCTAAGGTCCGGAATATACAGCTGCCAGCAGGAAGTGGTGATCTGAGTGCCTTCCCTGTCCAGTTGCAGGGGCCCCGGCCCTTCAATGAAATTCCCTCAAAGGGGGCCAATGGTTGGATGAATCTGCTCCACTTCTGGATGGAGAATGGGCCACAGTACCTGCATAACCGAACCATACAGGGCTTCCAACAGTTAGGCCCAATTTACCGGTAAGTTATGTTCCTCCAGAAAGGTGGAGGCAAGATAATGTCCACAGGGATAGCTACCTAGGGTGCCTAGGGATCATTTTCATATGGCTTTTTATAAACAAGTTACTTTTCATCACTAGAGCACATAGGAATTTGTTTTGTGGTTAAGTCAAATTGCATATGTTAGTGTTGTTAAGAGAGACTGATGGGGGTATTCTTTAATTTCCCTGATGACTTTATAGTGGGGTTCTTAATCTTCTTAGATCCCTGGGACAGTCAGATGAAGTCTATGGATACCATCTTAGAATAAGAATGTTTTAAAATAATTGAAGGGAATGTCAAATTTCAGCTACAGGCTAATGAAAATAAAGAGAACATTTTTTAAAAATCATCCAAGGTCATGGACTTCTTGAAATCTATCCATGAATCTCAAGTTAAGAACTCTTGGTTTACAGGTTGTTGAGTCCTGGAACTCCTTCCTCACCCCTCACAGACCTGTGAAGACAGTGTCATCAGAGGTGCTCACTTTCCGACCTTTCTTGGGGCACACACATAAATGCCCTGTCCCTGCCTCTGCCCCAGCCTCATGGCCTCACCTCCTTCCTGTGCCTTTATGAAATTCCCCCACCCCCATCCCTCAACCCTTGGCTTTCTTCTGCATTCTGGTATTTCTCTCTTTTTAACATTTTTGCTTTGTTGTAGACAGGTCTAGTAAAGGGGAAAGAAATATAAGTGGACTATATTGGGGGTGGTGTTGTTTTCGGCATGTGATAAAAACTTGCTAAATCCTGGCTGTGTTTCTCCCCTTCTACCCCCACCTTACCCTTTATATCTTTCTCCATTAGGATCATATTAAGTAGCTACTACTCTTGCCAGGGGTTATTGATTTGGTTTCTGAGATTGAGGTGGGATAATATAAAGACAAGAAACCATGTCCTCTGGCCCTGGAGCCAATGTTCTTTTCACCATGCCTTGGGGTGTTCCTGTTTATATTAAAAATGGATGTTATAGAAGTTTTTAAGATTTGCAAAGTACTTTCAGTGCATTGTCATTTGAGCCTTAAAAACTCAGTGTAGTAGGTACTGCAGTATTATCTTAATTTTACAGATGAGGAAACTGAGAGAAGGGTTAAGTGCTTTGTACTCAGAGGTATCTACATGGTGCAGTAGATAGAGTACCCGGGCCTGGAGTCACAAAAAGTCATCTTCCCAAGTTCCAGTCCAGCCTCAGATACTTCCTAGCTATGTGACCCGGGGCAAATCACTTTACTTCTGTTTGCCTTAGTTTCCCCAACTGTGAAATGGGGAAGATAACAGCACTGACCTTCCAAGGCCGTTGTGGGGATCAAATGAGATAATATCTACAAAGTGCTTATCCCCTTCCCCTTTCCTATGGGCACATAGTGAATGTTTGGGATAGGATTCCAAGCAGGTCTTTCAAACTCCAAATTCAGCACTTGATCCATAATGACATTCTTTCAGGTGATGATTGTTTGAGTCAAGTTCAATCAACAAGTCTTAATTAAGCACTGATCCTGTGTCCAACACCGTACTAAGTGGAGAAAGGGCTAGATTGGGGAGCTAAGCACGATGGACCATGGCAACTGAGTGAATAAGAGAAGCCAGGAAAAGAGGAGAATCCAAGATGAGGCTGAGATTATAAATTGGAGAGGCTGAGAAGACAGCGGGGCTGTCTGCAGATAGATGGGAGGGTTGAAGGAAGAGCTGTTTTGGACACATTGAATTAAGAAGCTGATAAAGCATCTGGGTGGAGATGCATGGCAAGCTGTGTGTGATGCTCCCAATGGGGAGATTAGAACTGGGAGCAGGGAGACATCTTATAGAAAAATATTCTACAGAGAAGAAGCTGAGAGTGTAGAGCTGAGAGGGAGGCTTCTTGGGGAATCACACACAGTAAGAGGACAAAAGAAGGAGAGTGAGATCCCACAGTCTGATGCTTAGGAGGAGAACTAGAAAGGAGCAGGGTCAGGGAAAACGAGGGGAAAGAGCAGTGTCTGAGCAGTGTCAGAAACTTCAAGACGAGAGGATAGATTAATTAGTTTGATATTTATATAGCCTTTGTCTTCGTAGGGATTAGTCTCCTCCATGAGAGTGTAGATGCATTGCTAAGAGGAATGGATTCCTTCTTTGTGCCTGGATACCCAGTACCTGGTCTAATACTTGGCATATGGTGGATGTATAATAAATATTTGTTGATTGAGTAGAAAGGGACTTCAGTCTTTATCTTGTTTGATAGGCTAGCGCTGAGCTGGCTCAGGTATGCACTCCCCTTTCTCGCTCCCTTCCAAGGCTTTATCAGGTTTCCAGGTTGCTCTTCCCACCCAGGGTTACTTCTCCATTCTAAGGCCCAAATTCATGGAACTACTAAGATGTTCATGGCCTCAAACCTTTCTGCAGAAGGCCCCTTTAATTGAGTTAGATTCATTGGAGTTGAGAGTAGAACTTAAGCTTCTTAGAAGTCTTAGACTTTTTGGTATTCAGTAACACAACATCTCTACAGCCCTCCCATGGTCAGGCCACACATATAATGAAAATGCTAAAAAAAAAAAAAATATACTAAAGATGCTAACAGGAAAGTTACCAAAAAATCCACAGTGGAAACGTGGACATTATGCAAATAGTTAATTGTTGTTGCTGTTGCTCAGTATTCATTTGTTTCAGTTGTATCCAACTCTTTGTAACCTCGTTGGGGTTTTCTTTGCAAAGACACTGGAATGGTTTGCCATTTCCTCATCCAGCTCATTTTACAGATGAGGAAACTGAGGCAAACAGGGTTAAGTGACTTGTCCAGGGTTACAGAGCTAGTAAGTATCTGAGGTCAGATTTGAACTTAGGTCTTCCTGACTCCAGGCCTGGTGTGCTATCCACTGTATTACCTAGCTGACCTTGCAAATGTCTAAATTGGTGACCAAAATATAGGCAGCTCATGGGGAACATGAAGCTTGAGCTTGTGGAGTGGGTAGATGGAGGGAGAGAAGAGGACACGCTTATCTTTTGTCTGACCTTGTAACGGCTTTGCAGAATGTTTTGATCTCATATGCACAGAGATAGATAGATAGATAGATAGATAGATAGATAGATAGATAGATAGATAGATAGATAGATATAGATAGAGAGAGAGACAGACAGAGACAGAGACAGAGACAGAGAGACAGACAGAGAGACAGAGAGAGGAGAGATGAGAAGAAAGAGGGTGGAGCAGGGAGAAGGAGGGAGAGAATTAGAAGAGATGGAGACAGGGAGAACATTCTAGGCAATGATAAGGTAGGTGAGGAGAAATCTTACTCTTTTTCTCTTTCCCTTCCTTTCTTTTTTCATCCTTTTCAATATTCTTGCCTTTTCCTCCTCCAATGCCTGTCCGCCTTCCATTCCCTCTTCCTCACCCCTACTTTCCACCTTGGCATTTATTTAGTTGCCCCTTTTCCTCTCCCCCTCTTTCCTGCTTTGAAGCTGAGAACAGGAGATTTTGAAGATTTCAAACCACCAAATAAATGAACTATATTATTAATATTCGGAAACAAAGGAGTTATTCCACTGGGTTCAGAAGTGTGAGTTTTTCATCCTGGCCTTGAAGGTCACTTTGTTAGAGATCAAAAAATTAGGGGCAAAAAATGCTCTGGCTGTGGGCAGAACAGGATTATCAAGGGTGTGTTGGAAATAAAGGGGAAAACTATATCAGCCTCAAAGTTTAGGGGACAGGTCATCAGACTGCATCACTTATTTCTCTTAACCTGAAAATCATGGATTGAAAGACAGGAGGACCCAGAGAAGGTGGGGTGGAGGGACAGCAGAAAGCATTGATTAATCCTTTTCACATACTCTACTATCCAAACTGGCCTTTGTGATATTTCTCAGATAATTAATTTCATTTGTGCCTTTACATTGGTTGTCCCTCAAGCCTGGAGCACCCTTTCTCCCTACTTCCACCTTTCAGAATCCTGAGTTCCCCTCAGTACTCTGCTCAATTATCACCTTGGACATGAGGCTTTTCCTGATCCCTTGAGCTGCTAGTGCTTCTCTGCGTCCCATCACCTTATGTGCAGATCTCTAGAGTTTGGTGTCTGACCTCTTGATCTCATTAATCTTTCCAGGGAGAAACTTGGCAATACAGAATCTGTTTTTATCATCAACCCTGATGATGCTGCCCGCCTCTTTAGGGCAGAGGGACCCTACCCAGAAAGATATGGCATCCCACCATGGTTGGCTTATCACACGTACATGAAAAAACCTATTGGAGTCCTGTTCAAGTAAGTCTCTCTCCTTTCTCTCACAGATACATTCATCCTCTCCCCATATCGCAAAGAATGGAACCAAAGGACATCTGAAGGGTGGTGGGGAGAGGCCCCTTGGAGAGTCAATAGAAGTGAAGCAATAAGGAGACCTGGGCTCTGGTCCCAGCTCTTCCCCACATGAGCTGTGTAATCTTGGGCATCCCTTCCCTTGACTCTATCTTGGTTTTGTGACTCTATCTAATGGCAAGAATAACCCCTGCTTTATGATGCCCCCAAATGTTCTGAGGATCAGATAAACTCAAAAATGAGAAAGTTTGGGAAAAAATGAAAAGTGTTATGGGAAGCTTAATGAGTAATTTGGCTGTGAGGGTGGTGTACGTGGTCAACAGCCCAAGCATCTTGGTTTATCAGAGGCTATTGAGAATGGCAGTCTTGTTCCCTATATGTCCTTAGAGTTTGCAGGGGGCATATCTCTCCCCCCACCCAGATTGAGAGCCTGTGATTTGAACTCTTAAAGAATTTAATCTCTTTTGCTCTAGTTTAATAATAATAATAGCTACCATTTATGCAGCATCTACTATGTGCCCCAAACTGTGTTAAGTAAGCCCTTTGCAGTTGGTATCTCATTTGATCCTCGTTAGAACCCTGGGAAGTAGGTACTGTTATTATCCCCACTTTACAGATGAGGAAACTGAGCAAATATAGATTTAAGTGACTTGCCCAATCATACAGCTAGTAAGTTGATCGCTTGATTACACAGGCACTGCCTTGTCTTTGCTTACTGGTATGAATCTCCCCACTTTTCCCAGGTTCAAAACTTTGGTGTCTTGGATTCTTCACCATTACTCACCATACTTATCCATTCCATTGTGAAATCTTGTCATTTCTATTGTCACAATATCTCTTGTGTCTATCCGCTTCTCCTCTTTCAGATAGCCACCAACCTAGTTCAAGCCTTCATCCCTTCTTGCCTACAATAGGTTCATAATTGATCTCCTTCCTCACTTCAGTCCCTCTTCTCAACAGCTGCTGAAATGATTTGCCTAAAATATAGATCTGACCATGACCCACTAGGTAAACTAGTGACTACCTGTTGACTCTAGGATTAATCATTATTTTATATTTAGCTCATCTTTTTAAAATGTCTTCTTTGTGTAAGCTTCATAACACACATAATCATCAGTATACTGTTTATAAATATGATTTGTAAATAAGTAAATATACACATATTGGGAGGGAGTTCAGACTTTTTTTGAATGATGTGTTCATTCAATGAAGTTTGAAGACTTTAGAGATGGTAGACTCAATTCCACAGTGCGACTGAACAAAGAGATGACTGTGCAGAATTATGTTGTCAGTGTCTACCTCAAGGCCCTTAGTAGTCTTTTGTTTTACTGCTGTTCAGTTGTTTCAGTTGTATCCAACCCTTTGTGACCCCATTTGGGTTTTTCTTGGCTAAGATACTGGAATGGTTTGTCATCCAGCTAATTTTACAGATGAGGAAACTGAGGCCAACAGGGTTAAGTGACTTGCCCAGGGTCACACAGCTAGTAAACGTCTGAGGTCAAATTTGAACTCAGGACAATGAGTTTTCCTGACTCCAGGCCTGGTGCTCTGTGTACTAGGGCACCCCCTAGCTGCCTCTTTGACAATCTACCTCATTCCTATTTTTGTAGCTTTTTTTCTCCCTACTTTATTCCTTCTTTGTCTAGCCCAAATGACATTAGCTGGTTCTTCATTCCATCCTGTTCTCTCTCACTTGCATTTTTGTAGGCTGTAGGTCGTCTCTCATGCTTGTATCCTTCATATCACTACTGGTTAAAATCTTTCTGGTTTGCTAAAGAAAAAAATTTTCCCTCTTCTTTTTTCTTGCAAAAAATTCTTTGTTGTAGGAGATGACTTTCTGGGAGGAATGAAATATAGGGGAAAATATAGGGGATATAAAAAATGAATAATATCTAATTTTTAAAAATCCTTCCCTCATCAAAGTTCAGATTAATTTAATCAGTCAATAAGATACCTACTATGTGTCAGGCACTGTGCTTAATGCTGGGGATACAAAGAAAGGCAACCCCCTCAAAAATCCCCCCATAAAACCAGACCCTGTCCTTAAGGAGTTCATCATCAAATGGGGGAGACAACGTGCTAACACCATATAGACAGAACCAATTGGAGGCAGCCTCAGAGAGAAGACATGAGATTAAGAAGGCCTGGGGAAGGTTCTTCACAGAAAGTGGAGCTTTTGCTGAATCTTGACAACCTGAGAAGACAGGAGGCAGAGATGAAGGGGGAGGGTGTACAGGCATGAGGAACAGCCGATGAAAATTCCTGACTTTGGGAGATGGAATTTAAGAAACATGAGGTACAACAAGGAAGTCAGTGTCACTGGATTGCAGAGGATGAGTAGGGTAGTAGGGCAGAAGAAGACTGGAAAGCCAGGGAGACATCAGGTTATGAGGGGCTTTAACAGTTAAACAGATGATTTCACATTTGATCCTGGGGGTAACAGAGAGTCACTGAAGTTTATTGAATAGGGGCTTTTGTGGTCAGACCAAAGATCAGTTGGATAACTGAGTGGAGGATGGATGAATGAATGGATGGATACAGAGATGGATGGATAGAGGGATGGATGGATAAATGATGGGTAGATGGATGGATGAATGGATTAATGGATGGATGAGTGGATGGATGGATAGATAGGTGGATGGATAGATGGACAGATGAATAGTTAAATGGATGTATAGATGGATGGATGAATGGATGGATGGATGGAGTGGTGAGAGGGTTGTAGCATGCAGACTAACCAACAGAAAGGTGGTGGTAATGTCAGGGGAAAGAAGAGAACACACATGAAAGATGTCACAATGCTAGATATGGGGAGTGAGAAAGAGGAGTCAGGAATGACCTCTAGATTGTGAGTCTGGGAATTAGAGGATGGTAGTGCCCTGGAAAGTTGAGGGAAGTTAGGAAGAAGGAAAGGTTTTGAAGGGGGAGATAACGAGCTGAGTTTTAAACACAATGAGTCATCTAGGTGCCACCTCCTTCAATGAAGCCTTTCCTTGATCCCCTATCCAAAAGTGATCTCTTATTCCTCAAAATCCCTATAGCCTTTTGACCAGGCAACTTCTTTGCTCATGTCAAATTATTCTTTGTATCATATTTATTTTTGTTCATGTTACACTCTGGAGTCCTGCTCCCAATTTCTGTTTGGGATAAGTCAGTCCCCCAGAGCAAGGACATTGCCCCTTGAGGATTCTAAAGGTACTCCAGAGATTCTTCTCTAATCCTATGAGCCCTACCAAGTGCCCATTTGAGCGGGGACTGCCTTTTGCCTCTTTTTCTATCCCCAGTGCTTAGCACAATGCCTGACACATAGTAGGTGCTTAATAAATATTGATTGATTGACATATCAACCACTAGTTATAAGCACCCCAATATTATTTGAACAATTAATATCCATTAGTTTTTTACAAAGCAATAGTTTCTGAGAAGAGTTATAAAACATTTTTCTCAAAATTCTTATGCCATTTTGATCCCTGGGGAGAGTGGGCTTAACTTTAAAGTGGTTACTCCAGTGGTTCCAAGTTCCGTTTGGAATGTGGGTCTCTCCTCCTTGCTCTCCATCCACTTTTTTGCTTGGTTGAGTAGATGACTTGGGATTTGGCTGCTCCTTTGGCTCAGCCATTCATAACATCTGGCATGGCATGGATTCCAGCTGCTGGACCTCTGGCCGCTCGCCCTCTCAACTTAATAAGGTCAAAGCCAAAGTCCAAGAGTAGGAAAGGATGAAGGCAAAGGGGGCAAGGAATGGTGGCCCATAGTCACGGGGCACCTGGTGGCCCAGGTGACCAAGTGGGGAAGGCCTGAGGTTTCTCCCAGAGGATTATAGCATCTCCTCCTTCCATGGAAGCCAGGGAGGAGAGAGGACCATTATCATTCAGTCAGTGTCTTTTGCATGTATTTGCATTTCTGGATCAGCAACCAATCAAAGACCTTCTCTTCTTCATGCATTGAAGTTAGATGAGGATTTGTTGCTTCCTTTTCCTCTTTTCCCTCCTCCTCCCCCTATTTTCTCCTCTGCTCTTTTGTCTTTCAATGGCAAGGTGTGGAGTGAGTGAGAAAGGGGACAGAAGGGCTGAAAAGAGGGAGAGGTGTGGATGACCGTGATAGGGGTTAGCCTGCAAGGGAATCTGGTGGGAAATCCTTCTCCAGGGCCTTGATGAGAAAAAAGGGAGCAGTGACTGCTGTGAACCTCTGGATTCTCTGAGTTGGATCAGCAGAGTTGTAACACCAAGGTTTGTCTCATTATCTTCATCCTTTTCTCCCAAGAACACTGGAATTTCCTAACCTGGGCCCCGCCCCCCTGCACCCCTCCTCCCCCTCCCCCCTCCCCACTTTTTCTTCTCAGGACCTCTGAAAACTGGAAGAGAGACCGGATTTTCCTGAACCAGTTTGTACTGGCTTTGAACTCAATGGACAATTTCGAGCCCCTTATCACCCCAATTTCAGAGGACTTTGTAAAGAAGATTTATAAGGGGATTGAGAGGAGCAACCAAGGAAAGTTCACGGTGGACCTCAGTCAGCACCTGTTTCGATATGCTTTTGAGTGTGAGTAAAGTCTGATTGAGGGAGGGTTTTAGCAATCAAGGAATCAAATCAGTCCACAGTTATTAGGTACCTACTATGTGCTAAGCATATAAAAACAGGCAAAAAATAATCCTTGCTCTCAAGGAGTTTACAATCTTATGGGGAAGCAACATGAAAACAAATGGATGTACAAACACGCTACACACTGGATAAACAGCTTGCAAATGCACAGAGGGAAGCCACTTAGAATTAAGGAAAGGTTTCCAGTAGAAGACGGGATTTTAGCTGGGACTTAAAGGAAGCCCAGAGGCAGAGATGAGGAGAAAGAATGTTCCAGGTATCTGGGGCAGCCAGAGAGAATACCCAGAATAGATAGCACCTACCTTCTAGATGTGTTGTGAGGATCAAATGAGATATGATTTGTAAAACACTTAGCACGGTGCCTGGCACACAGTAGGTGCTTAATAAATGACTGTTTCCTTCTTTCCATTGGTGGGATCTTTTGGTCACAGTTTAGTGACTTCTCTTTTAGAATTCCAAATTGTTGCCCAGAATCTTTGAACTAGTTTGCCAATCCACCAACAGGGTATTGGTGTCCCTTTTAACCCTCTCATTTTGCAGATGAGGGACCTGAGACTCAGAGAGAAGAAATGATTTAGTGAGGTAGTAAGTAGTAGAGAAGGAAGAAAAGCCCAGCATCAACCATACAATTGTCTAAGTCCATTGGAAGGTGCCAAAAAAGAGACTCGCCTCATTATGTTTATACTCCATCATTCAAGTTAAGCAGCCAGCCTTCCTTTCCATTAGCAAGGGGGTAAACTAGGGAAGGGCAGGTTGGTGGTGCCCTAGTATACCTAACTATTTGACTTGGGGCAAGTCACTTCATCCTGTTTACCTTTGTTTCCTCACCCATAAAATGAGCTGGAGAAGGAAATGGAAAACCTCTCCAGTTTTTTTGCCAAGAAAACTCCGAATGGAGTCACAACGTTTGAAATGACTGAACAACTGGGAAAGGGTTAGTTGATTGACTGTAGTTTGATTAACTATGGTTAATAAAATATTAGTTACTCATGCCATTAATCGTGGCAGTTATTCCACTACATGGTTTGGCTTAACTATTTTTGGGAGATGTACTGGGGGTTTGAGAAGTATCTTTTGTGTCAATTCCAGTTAATAAAAGCAGGTTTTTAAAAGATCAATTCTTTTCACTGTCTCTGGGGATCTTTCTGCAGGTGTGTTCCAGATACCCAACCCCCATTATTGCTCTAGATGCCTCCTTTCCCCATATTTAGGATATTAATATTAAAAAAATAAATTTCCTAAAATTTACTTTGTAAAAGAGAAGTTCCTCTGAGCTACTTTCTCTCCCCTAGTCCCTTGTACTACATTCTGTTTGATTTAACAAAGAAAAATATGTTTAACACAGTGTACTAATGACCTTGAGAAGGTAGACAAACTTCCTGTGGGAGGTCAAGGAGATTCCAATAATCCAATGTTCTCAGCAAGGCCATAAATCAGGCTAGGATTTCTGGTCCCACAGCTATCTGCAACATTCTCTTTGGGGAGCGTCTGGGACTCCTAGAAGATTTTGTGGACCCCAGGGCCCAGAAGTTCATCGATGCTGTGTCTACAATGTTTGAGACTAGTGTTCCAATGCTGAGCATCCCTCCAGAACTGTTCCGCATGGTCAGGGCCAAGGCCTGGAGGGACCATGTGGCCTCATGGGATGTGATTTTTGATCGAGGTGAGTATCTGGGTTCTGAGTATCTGTCTGGGTGATTGGAGGTGGTGGGCAGAGATGGGAGAACCCAAGGAAAAAGCAAATGTGCTGCTTGGTCAATGTCTTCTCAACTATTTCTCCTTGAAGAGGCTCTGGTATTCAATAATCCATCAATTATGAAGGAGATAGTATTCCTTGGCTCTCACTGTGCTAAAGTGATTGTTTAAGGAACTCTAAGTGCCTGACAGGGGGTGGGGGCAAGTGGCATGCATGGAGGCCCTGATCTGTAGAAACCTGTATAAAGAATGGAAAGGCCATCTCTAAGATCATCACAGAAAAGTGTGCATGTGTGTATTACACTGTCCTTGTAGATATATGTCTGTGTGTCTTGTGAATATGTACACAAATGTATACAGGTATGCCACATACATGTATATTGTACGAGTGTGCATGTATAGTGTGCATAGACATGCCCACATGCATGCGCATCTTAGCTGTGTGCATGTACATACATTGTGTGCATGTATAGGTGGGTATGAGTATTATGTACATGGATATATGTATGCATACATGTGAAAGACATGATATGCACACACATGAACGTGTGCAATATTAAAATGGCTTGGGGTTTGTACATGAATACACTACACACATATGTACATACACATATGCAAGTGTGTGTATGTGTGTGTTGTGTGAAAGGGATAGTATTTGGTTACACCATTATGATTTCTAGACACCTTTTGCAGAAGGGGATGGTCCCCTGAATTCTAAAATCTCTACTGCGATTTAAGAAATCAGGCAGAGCCAATGAATAGTCACCTACTCTTACAGAGGTGACCTTCCTTAGCCCTTGAGACAATAGAACCACCAGCAGCCTGGCAAGATGACAATGATGTACCTTTATTAGGTACATAAAGAACACTTTATTCTTCCTCAAGCTTCCCAAGAGACATTGATGTAAATGAGGTCAAGAAAAGTGGAGGGAGGCCAAGGTCATCAGATGGTCAGTGGCCTTCACATGACTAGAACCACAGTTTCCTGACTTCCACCAATGAGTTCTTTCCACTCCAGGTTTCCCCAAACTCTCCATTCTCCCTTAACTTCTTCAGCCTTCTTCAGGTTCCTTCTTGAACCCCAGAGTCTTCCATTTAGAGAGACTCCATAATGTCCCCTTTCTCTCTCCCTGTCTCTCAGCTGAAGACTATATACAGAACTTCCACCAGGACAAGAAACTGAGATCAGGACTCACTGATGTTTATCCAGGCATTCTCTACTCTCTCTTACAAAAGAATACCATGAATTTTGAAGATGTCAAAGCCAATGTTACAGAAATGATGGCAGGAGGGGTGGACACGGTGAGGATGAAGGGGGAAGAGAATATGCATTTATTCAATGTCTGCTGTGGGCCAGGTACTGTGCTAAGTGCCTTACAAATATTGTGGATAAAGGCTAAACTGAGTAAAGCCTGTTTTCAATATGAGCATGGTAGGATGTTGACCTCAGCAGTTAATAGTCCAGTAGGCTGAAAAGAGCCCTGGACTGAGGGCTCGAAGTCATGGATTCAAGCCTTGCATCTAACATCTTCTACATATGCAAATATTTGAACAAGTTACCTCTCTGAGAGGTCTTGATGTTTGCATGCAGAAGGACTGGAATCCCAGGCCTTCCCTCTCTCACTGGGTTATTATATTAAGTGAGGGAATATAAGTAGAACCTGCAAAGTGGTTTCCAAACCAGAGATTTTTGTAAAACGTTACCAAATTGGGGTACTTGTAAGGCCACATGGTCCCCAAATAAAGTCTTCCCGTGAGTTTCTGGAACTCCCACATAAGAGGTTCGATCCTTGTGACTTTGTTGATTTTCCCTTTTAAAAATGGAACCCAGTGAAACCTTCCTACCTGCATGTGGCTGAGGTTATCAGCCTTTCCTCCTTGACAGGAGGGGACAGTATTGGGTGAGGACACTCACCCAGTTGGGAGGTAGAGTGGTCATTGAAAAGGATAGAGACAAAGGAGGTGGGCCTCTAGAAACAAATTTGACCAAGCTCACAATTTTGTGGAAGAATAAGTTAGTCCTTCCCAATAGCATACCTCTTCCATTGGATACCAAAATCAAATATTCAAAGGAATACATGTTGAAGAAAAGTGTTCTCTTTCTTTTTGCCCCTTTGTGAAAAGTTGGGAATGGGCATCTATATTGGTGGAATATGGGTTAAGGACCTAGAACTCTCATCATTGCCTGAGTCTAAAAGGCTCCCGCCTTGGTGATTTACTCTATTTACATGACCATAGAAGAAGGAAATGACTTCCCTAGACCCAGGGAATCAGACATGTCTGGAATTAAACATGGTGAAGCAGGGGAAATCTCAGGCATCACATTGGGATTTTGGGGGTTGTGGCTTTAGGGAACTCTTTAAATCTCATGTGGCAAGTGTAATCCACTGTACTTCCACAGAGAGCCAGCCTAAAAGATGGGTACTTGGAGTCACATGACGTAAGAATGTATTGCATTCCAAAAGAGTCTCTGATATAATCATGTATCTGACTCAGAGAAGGGCATCTTCTAAGGGCTTCTTCACATAAATAGTAGAGTCTGAGACCTCTCAGGGAGAGAGTGGGCACAAGGACTCAATTCTTTCTTTCCCTTGGAAGTTGTAATATCCTCTGGCTAGAGTCCTGAACAAGACCTGTAACCAGGCAGAAACTTTTGGGGGCAAGTTGGAGTTTGTGTCCAAAGGCCATGTCCATCTACCTAGTCACTGGTATATGTGAAAGCTAAATGTCATAAACACTGGTTAATATGAAGATTATCTGACTAATGCCAATGTCTAAAAGAAAAACGAGGGCAGATCAGTGGGTTAATTGTAAAACTGTGAAAGTTTACAAAGGATTTCCAGCTTTGCAGTAGAAATTTTTTTTAAAGAAACTCTACATGGAAATCCTGATTTATATGAAAGATAAATTAGGTGGTCATATGCTACTCATTTAAAGATTTTTAATCGTATGAAAACGTTTCCTTAAAAGGACCAAAGAGTTCCTTTAAAGAATGTCTTGGCTCATTTGAGACGATATTTTCTTTATAATAATTTTTCAGGAGCATAACTATTACGTAAAACAAGATGAGCTTATACAGGCTTTAGAGATTGTTGGAAGAAACAGATATGCAAAACACCCAGTTAACCAGAACCTTGGTAAAGGTACCTTGTCTGTCCAAAGGGGAAAATGATACCAGATCCTCCATTCCTCGTGTTATTATTGATGATTATTAGAATCATTATTAGATGACTCCATTAAGCTTTAACAATGCTTAGTAATCCATTTGCTATGAGAATGCTGTGGCGTCAGAGTTAGCTTCAAAGTGTGTCTCATTAAATGAGGACCACAGAGAACACCAAAGTCCTCTTTTAATGGCATGGGATGTAGGGACAGGATCTATTTTGCTTAGGCTGACAGTGACATGACATTGTCCCCTGAGAGGGTGTGTGCATATGTGTGTGTTGAGAATGAAGTTGTGAAAAATTGACCTTGGATCATATACATGGTAATCATAGAGAGCTGATTACATAAGCCTAGAAGACTGGGTTTTCTGGAGCAACTGGGAGGGGAGACTCAGTTTTCTTCATTCAGCTCTCAACTGTCTACCTCAGACATCAATGACCCTACAGTGGTGCCTGTATGAAATGGCTCGGAACCAAAAGGTACAAGATATGCTTCGGGCTGAAGTCCTGGCTGCCCATCGAGATGCCCAGGGAGATGTGAAGAAGATGCTCAAATCTGTTCCACTTCTCAAAGCTGCCATCAAAGAAACCCTGAGGCAAGCCTATTCCCATCCTGGGGAATTCCTGTTCCACTTCCCTTTTCCTCAGCCCTGCCTGCACATCCAGAGAGAAAGAGGGGGAAGGAAATGAATGACAAAGCATGACATGAGCAGCTAGACATGGGAAGAATTAGGAAGTGGGAATGAGGGACCAGGAGGAGGCTGGTCCGTCTCTGGGTTGAATTTTGTTCTGGCATTCATGATCATTTTCAGGACATGTAGGTGTATTTGCTATCTTTTCTCTTTCAGGTTACACCCCATTGCAATTACCATACAAAGGTATATTCCATCGGATTTAGTTCTCCAGAATTACATGATTCCTGCCAAAGTAAGCCATGAGACTAGTTTGCAGGCATTCTTACTCAGAAGGAATCCAGGGAATCCAAACCATTATCTTTTCACCTCCAGTCCTGAATGAGTGTCAGGGAAATGACTGTCAGGGAAATGGTCTGGGGACTTGGTTGGGTGGTGGTCAATCACCCTTTTCCTAGGAGAAGAAGAGATCATGGAGGGATTTAGGCTTTTTTTATTTCTTGCCAGAGATGGGCAGAAGTCAGCCCCACATAGCCAGAGGATTTCAGAGTTGCCTCTATCCTGAGCATCCCTCTTATTTAATTATTTAATCTTCTTCCTGAGCCATTATGACAGATGCCTTGTCATTTCTAAATGAGCGTCTTCACTTGTAGTTACCTGCTTATGTCTCTTTTTGCTTCCTTCATATGCAAATGCCTGCATTAAATGTTTGACTGATCCTGTCTGTGTTGCATGGGGCAATTTAGTGGATAGGGTCCTTGCCCTAGAAATACCAAGACAGACACATTTACATAGAAAGGATAGAGATAGGCTATTAGAAATATTCAACCTGTATTATGCATGAATTCATTCTGAGACTGGATGTTACTTTATTAGGGTTTTTAGCACATAAAATATATTTATATTTGGTGTTAGGAAGTCAGGCTCAGAAAACAGACTTTCATGTGCAGGGCTATAGTGTAGATGGCAGATAGAGAACTGGACTTGGAGTCAGGAAGACCTGAGTTCAAATCCTGTCTCAGACATTTACTGGCTATGTGATTTCAGGCAAGTCCCTTAAACTTTTTTAGCTTCAGTTTCCTCATCTTTAAAATGGGAATAATAATAGCATCTATCTCACAGAGTTATTGTGAGGATTACATTAGATAATACATGTAAAAGGTTTTGTAAACCTAGAAATATAATTATTATTATCATTATGATGATGATCATAGAAAATCATTAAAGTAGAAAATCAACTAGCCTTGGGAACAGAGAGCTAAACAGAAATACAATACGTGAATTGCCTAATGGACTTTAGTTGGTCTTTAATGTTGGCACATACGTCATCACATATGCTGGTGTATACTTATTCATTTTACATTCAACCAACATTAGGCACTGCTATGTATAATGTATTGGATGATTGTGATCTAGAGGAAGGTAAATAAATCATAATTTCTCAAATAGCTTCTATGTAAAGAATTCCATTGTTTTTTGGATTGAAACTCTGGGAGGGAGGTGGGCGTTTAATGAGAAGGTTGACATTTTGACACTTTCAATTTGGAGGTTAATAAGACTGTCCCTCTGTCCACAGTAATGACCAAGGTTCCTCCTGAGATGGAAATATCGGTGATTACTCCTTGCATTAAAATACTGTTTTATACTTTTCAAAGTTCCTTTACAGCTTTTGTCTCATTTAATCCTCAGGTATAGGGATTGGTCTTATCTCCATTTGAGAAGATGAGGGAACAGGTCCAGAAGAGGGAAATCATTTGTCCAAGGCTTCATGGCCAGTAACTAACAGAACTCAGAGTTTCCCGCTTCCCTGATTAGGGTTCCTGAGCTACATTTCAGGAATGCCTCCATGTGGTACTTCTGGGATTGTGGGAGCTTAGCAGAGCAGGCTATCCTGGACACTCTGCATGGGACTGATTCTAGTCTCTCTCTCTCTCTCTCTCTTTTCCCCACTTTCTCCCCTTCCCCCCCTCTTCCTCCAGACACTGGTCCAAGTGGCCATCTTTGCCATGGGAAAGGATCCTAATTTCTTCTCCAACCCAGACAAGTTTGATCCTAGCAGATGGCTCAATGAGGACACCTACTTCCGAGCTCTGAGCTTTGGCTTTGGTCCTAGACAATGCCTAGGGAGGAGGATTGCCGAACTGGAGATGACTATCTTTCTGATGCATGTGAGTCTAATACTACTTAGGGGAGAAGAAAAGGGATCTCATTAAAGATGCCCAAAGTCCCTTTCTGTTCTGGACCCATTCATGATTCCTTCTAATTCCCAAGGGGAATATGCTCTGTGCATTGGAGACATAGGTCTAATATGTGCTCTGACATTGGTAGATTGGAAGGTGTTCTTACCCACAAAGAAGGCTCCCTCTGTATCCAAGACAGCAAAAACTAAGAAAGCTGACTGAGACTGGGAAAGCAGATTGATGAAAGCATCAGTGACCCAAGTGATTCCTGGGGCATTTTGGGCTCCAACTCCCTGTTCCACCAGCATATCTTTCCTCTTAGGCTGGCTCTTCCTGCTTCTCTGGGTCTCAGGTCATAGACACTTGTGGCTTGGAACCTAAATTGAGACTTGCTGGGGTCGCAGTCCCTCTCTGATAGTGGTGGAAGAGCCACCTCTGGATATGAAGGTGTTGGTTGGGGGAAGGCAAGGGTTATGTATGTCTTGGCAGATGTCTGTGTTCTCAGAATCACTGGAGACAGACCTTTGGCCCAGGGAGATGGAAGATGGCAGAAAGATTAGGATGTTTTCTCCTACACTGGGGTAATTGTATACCTAAACAAATTATCTCCTCTTCGGGTAGAGGCAGCTCTAAGGTCATTACTGAAGCATCATAATATTTAGAATTTAAAGCGTAAAGAATTTAAAGCATCTTAGGGATGGTCTAGTCTGAGGTGTTAAATAGCCAGGAAGACGGCCTGCAACATTCTTGAATGTGGTTGGGACCAGATTAAAATATAATTGGGAATTATTTAGCAAAACAAATAAAAATAAAAGAGAATATAAATAATATTAATATGTGGTTATCTAAATCAATATCCAGCCTACAAAGATCCTTAGGTATTATGTAGTGATTCCCATTTCTATTTGAATTTAGTACCACTGGTTTAGTCCAATTTCCTAATTTTATGTCAGAGGAATAACCCCTCTCTGCCCCCATTCCCCATCACCATTCCCCCACCCCCCAGGACACTACATCTCTGTCTCTTACATCTCTGCTCTCATTGCCCATGAACAAGGCAAGAAGAAGCTCTGTGAGTTCTTCCAAGTATATATATATATATATATTAAAAAAATATATGTATGTATATGTAATTATTATATTATAATTTCTTATAATATTGCATGTTATATTATCATATAATACATATAATATTATATAGTAATCTATTATGTAATATATTAACATTATGTATCAGTATAATATGTTATATATCATATTCTATAGAATATTATGTTGTTATATTATATTATATATATAAAATATCTTTTTATATATATGGGACCCCTAACATCCTTCCTCCACTTTCTGTGCCCCTCCAGCTGTATCTATTCCCACAGAATGTGTTGTTTTCTCCATGGGCACTTGTATTATAGAAACCATTCAGGAGACACCGCAAAATCACACAGTGATAGTATTTGAGGCATCAATGGAAGACCCAGCTTGAGTCAAGGATCTTCTTTGAGGGTCTCATATTGCTCCTAGGCAGTCTCCTTTTCAGACTTCTGTAGGAAGCTGTCCCTGCCCTGGAGTCTCCCGCCTTTTCTATTTAGCCTAGTTCTTTCCTCTCTGCAGATTCTGGAGAACTTCAAGATTGAAGTCCAAAAGCTTTCAGACGTGGGGACCATCTTTAATCTCATCCTGATGCCTGACAGACCCATCGTATTCACCTTTCAACCCTTCAAACCCCAGCTGTAACACAGAGAGATAGGACTCCTGCGTATTTATTATACAGAGTCGGGAGAGGACAGAAAGCCAGATCCAGGCAGGGACATGACAGACCCAAGTATATAATGGAGTGGTTTGATTGGGCCAAGCAAATTATTTGCCTCCCTTGTGCATTTTTAAAAGCATGATTCTGAAAAGTCCACAGACTTTATGAAACTCCAAAGGGGTGCCATGACAGAAAAAAAGTTAAGGAGCCCTGTGGCCTATGGGTTTGTCCACTCCTATGCCACATCTTACTCCAGAGAAATGTCCCTCAGTCCACTAAAGAAGGTGGGTAGAAGCCTTGCTATTGGTTTAAACTGAGACTCCACTATAAGGGAAATTCCTCTCCCTTCCCCCCATTTTTGTCTATTGCTGATTTGATTGGAAGGAAATCAATAAATGCTTGTATACTTGAACTTCTCAAAATGTCTGTTTTTAAAACCATCAGTAAATGACAAAGGACAGCCACATCACTCCTGACTATCATGCTCAATGCAGGCTTCTTTCATGAACATTTAAGAAGTAAAGCAATTTTTGATAATCCCAAAGCTCTGTTTGTTCTAATCTTGACGTGGTCCAAGCAGAGAGTCCTGTTGAGTGTGAGAAAAGACCACTTTCATATGTATATGAGGTAAAATATGTAATAGAAAATTTTGGGCCCCAAAGACCTGGGTTTGAGTCTTATCTCTGGTACTCAACAGTTGTATGACTGTGGGCAAATTTTTTATCCTCTCTAAGGCACAGTTTCTCTCTGAGAGGACCAATGATGAAGCATGTTGTCCACCACCTCCTGAAAGAGAGATGAAGACTTAGGATGCAGAATAAGACATAGTTTTGAACATGTCCAATATGGGAGTGTTATTTTGATTGATTTGTTACAAAGGTTTTGTTTTTCTTTGTCTTAATTGACAATGAGTGAGTAGGGAAGAAGATAAATGCTTGTTCAAAAATTAAATAAATTAAAAAAAAATTCCAAAGCTCTATAACTCTAGGAATGGGGTCCCAGCCTCTCTCTGACTCTGCCCTAAGGTCTCCTTGGAGGGTAGGATGTAGATGGATATAGATGGACTTGGATAGTATCTAGGGCCAGATTGGGATGGCAACCCAGTTGGTTTGGTTTCTTATATCTTGGGAAATGCCAGGGTTGAGGAATATAGGTTTGGGAATTGGGTCTCCCTAGTAGTTCTCAGGTCAAACTAGGTGGGCAGTCATCTGTCTTAGCTATGCATAAAGTTGATTCTAGCACATTTCATAAAAAATCCTTGGGAAGAGAGTAGGAATCAGGACATTTGGGTCCTACTTCTGATTGCCACTAATTAAGGGTGTGACTGTGGGCAAACCACCCAATCATCCTGAGCCTTCCATTTCTTCCTCTGTCAAACAAGGGCTTTTGGTTTAGATGACCTCTGTGAGCTCCTAGGATTATTTGCTCCTTCCTGGAGTCATTGTCCCTTCTCCCTATTCTCAAAGTGCCATCTAGCAATCCTCTTGACATCGAAGTTCCAAGATCCATATCCAATAACTTTAGAGTACAGTCTCCTTTCTTCTCTCTGCTCCCCTTCTTTAACCAATCTTCCAGCTCTCTGACCCATAGAGATTCTGGGCTGGGGTTCTAGGAGAGAAACCTAGGAAGGAAGTGACTGTGGGTGGGAGAGGGAGAAAATCTAGGAGTGGGGATATTGCCAGGGCTGGTGTGGCTTCATCAATAGACCATGGACACTCACCAAGCTTTATGCATTTAATAAAGTTGTTAGGGATCTGATTCCAGGAGAAGAATCCAATGGTAGGCCTGTTTCTGTGGTCTGATCAGGGAGGTTTCCCTTCTATTTTCGTTGGCTTTTCCGGGTCAGGTTCTGGATGGAGCGATAACGGATCCTATTTTTGCGGCTCTTTGAAAGTCGTATAGTCCGTAGGACTCCTCTGTATATAAGACAAAGTAAGGGGGACCTCATGCAGATCATGAAGGTTCCAGAAATGGGTCCTTTCTGCTGGTTTCTAACCACCCCCTGCAAAGACTTAACCCAGCCCACTGAGCCAGGACGGGTCACTGAGGAATACTAGGGCAGCGGGGATATGTACGGAGACTGTGGGAGTAAATGTATGTATCCTTCAGTGCTCTTGGGACTGTTCATCTATCTGCTTCTCCCACTTCTGGTATTATCCATGCACATCTATTGGGACCAGCCATGTGCTGTGTGACCCCCTACTCTTCACTGTGGGGTCAGTGAGCATCAGAGACAGTGGCAAAATGGAAAGAACTCTGGGCTTGGAGTTGGGACACCTGGGTCTCGAACTTGGCTTGACTACTTACTTTGGTGACCCTGGGTTAGTCATTTCTACTTCTTGGACTTCTGGTTCTTCATCTGTAAAACGAGAAGATTGGAATGGATGAACTCTGAGGTCTTTATCGGCTCAAAATCCTATGAATCATGGAATCTAATAGGGATGGAAGAGGGATGGAGATCTCAGGGGTCACCTGGCCAGGAGCCTACTTGAGGGGCTAGCCATGGGCTCTTTAAGAAGGTGTCTACATGTGTACATGGATGTGGACACACACACACTATTGATATCTGTTCTTTTATTTGACTAAAAGACAGTTTGATCAATTAATAGTTGGATTTTCCATATTTATATATATATATATATATACATACACATACACACATGTATGCTTGTATATGTAATATCTATCAATCAACAAGTCTTTGTTGAGTCTCTGCTATATGCCAGGCACTGTACTAGGTGCCAGGGACATGGATACAATGAATTAAGCAATCCCTACAAGGGACTGCCTCTCTCTCTCTCCCCATATTTTTCCTTCCATTTTATTAATTTCTTTTTTCTTTCTCTCCTTTCTCTTTCTCTCTTCCTTCCTTCCTTCATTATCCCCTCTTCAGGAAGTCATGGATTGATGGAAATTCCTCTTGCTTTTTACTCTCTCTCTACAACTGGCCATGGCCTTCAGGCTGCCCTTCTTTGGCCTGTCATGGGTGTATCCATGGTTACTCTGGCTAAGGTAGAGCTGTGTGTGTGTGTGTGTGTGTGTGTGTGTGTGTATGTATGTATGTGTGTGTGTGTTTGT
Organism: Notamacropus eugenii; assembly: GCF_028372415.1. Lineage (NCBI taxonomy): Eukaryota > Metazoa > Chordata > Mammalia > Diprotodontia > Macropodidae > Notamacropus > Notamacropus eugenii. The sequence continues at coordinate 241,999,243 of NC_092872.1, forward strand.
GTGTGTATCTGTGTGTGTTTGTGTGTGTATGTGTATAGGATTAAAAAAGAGCTACTTAGAAAGAACCAGAATGAACCTCAAGGAAGAAGCCCTAGAAGAAGGTGGGGGGATTTTCTGGGTAGACAGCACTATCCAGGGCCTCTCAGTTCATTTGACTACTTCCCTCTGCTTTTCCTGAAGTCAGTCCCATCCTTGCCTATTAGTATTCTGGACAGAATCAGAATTCTGAGAAATCTCAGCTCTTTCCTCCTTGGGGCGGAGTCATGGATACCTAGACAGATGTTCTTAGCTCCCTCAACATCATAACTCACATTTCAAGAGCACTTTAAGTCTGATAAAACACCATCCTCATAACAAGCCTATGTTCACATGATTTACAAGAATCTGAGGTTCTAAGAGGTTAAAAGAATTGTCCATCTAAGTATGTGTCTGGGGCAGTAGGTGTCTGAGGCAGGCCTCCTGTATCTAAATCCATTGTGACATGATACTTTTCAGCTATTGAAAAGGGTATGGGGTGAATTAGGTGATCTTTGAGGTCCCCTGGGGAACCGATCCCTCTCTGTTCCCCTGACACAGCCATTCAGCATTCAGGTAGTGTTGCGCAAGGCCAGTCTTAGAGCCAACTGCCTCTTGGGAAGACAATGATGATGTGGTGATGGTGAGAATGATGATCTCTGTTTTAGAGATGAGAAAACTGAGGTTCACAAAAGAAGGAATGTGATAAATATCACATAGAGAATTAGTGACAGAACCAATATTGGAAGTGGGGCTTCCTTCCTTACTGCTAGTCCACATTCTTTCCCAGGTTGAGCCCCCAGAAATGGCTCTCACAGACTGGCCAGGTGAGACACCTCCCTGTTCTTTTCACCCTCACCCCAGGGATCCCTGAGGTTACTCACTTGGTGTTCTGTCAACATAGGACTGGAGCCAGGTATAAAGCCATGGTCTCGTTCCATCAGCTTCAAGGTCAGGTCTTGTTTTTCTTGTCCCCAGCGCCGAGCTGAATCTTCCAGCTATAGTCACAGATAGGGATGAATAGGGGCATCAGGGCTGCTGGGCCCATGACAGAGGGGGCTGGCCAATGGGGATGGTACAGAAAATAAGGAATCTAGTGCTTTCTCAGGGGCTACACCTCCCTCCTCCCCACCTGGGATAGATGTTAGGGCTCATAGTGGTGGCTGAGATAGAGACTGGGGAAGGGGAGGTGGGATTCCAACTCCAAATCCTACACTCCTATGACTTTTTGAGTCCATGAAAAAGGCCCTGCCCCAAGCTCTTGGAACCATGGGCTCCATTCAAGATAATAGGAAGCTGATTATTCGTTGACTAAATAACTTAGTTTCCCTTCTGTTGTATTGTTTCTTATATCATAGGACCACAGATTTAGAGCTGGAAGAAAACCCAATGATCACTGAGTTTAACCGCTTCATTTTGCATACTTGGAAATTGAGGTACAGAGGGGTTGATAGACCATATTACATTCTTTACCCTTGTCCTACAGTTCTCTAGAGCCTTGTTTTCCATGGATTATTGAGGAATACTCCATCAGGAACTTTAGTCTCACCTACCTCTCTCTCCAAAATCTGAATACGATTTTGAGCGCTCTCCAATTTGGCCATAAGATTGAGTTTGTCTGAGGTGCCGGAGAGGAAGTCCTGTTGGCAAAAGCACAAATCTGGCCAGTAGGGGAACCACACTATTATAATCCCATTATACACTTGAAGTAAACTGAATCCTGGCCAGACAGAAGTTACCCATTGACCTCTGTGAAACTCATGTAACACATGGAACAGAAAGTAAGTCATTTTTGAAAACAAGTAAAGAATGGTGCCCTGGTTGTGAGGTGACCTAACCATGCCCCACTGCTGAGCCTTCATGACCCTGAAAGTGAGGATGAAGGCCTGAAGTTGTAACTTGGGATCATAGAAATTAGATTTGTCAGAGATCACCTAGCCCAACCCTCTAGTGCTTGAAATGAGGAAACTGACATCCAGATTGCCTGAGTTCTTAGGGATAGAGCCAGCCTTCAAATCCAATCCCATATTTAGCACCCCTTCCATGTGTACTATGTTCCACAGTGATCTACTGGATGACTTTGGGCAAATCATCTGATCTCTCTTTATTTTAGTTGTCTCATCTATAGAATCCTACTCTGCCTACCTCAGGGAAGGGCATGACAAATATGACAATGGATAGGAAAGAGCATTGGAAAGTATAAAATGCTATGCAAGGGACTGTTACAAATAAAATCCTGGTAGAACAAATTGCCTATAGAAAGGGGGTCTGCATAACCAACCTGTTAAGAATCCTGGAAGATATAGCTCAGGAAATGACTCACATTAAAAATATTTCATTGTTCTGGTTACCAAGAACTCTGTTCAAGAAAAGAAGTTCTCTTAAAACTGAAGGTTTACTCTAACCCAGTTTTAGCTCTGGAGAAGATAACACAGAATGGCTTAACGAATGAGGGGGAAGGTAGCCTAGAAAGAGGTCTAGAGAAAGATAGACAAACATAATTAATTTGCATTCATATCAGGGGAATTAACCTAAATCTGTGAAAAATTAAATTATAGAACATTTTAAAATGCAGATTTGATCTAGAATACCGAAATATTGCCATGCAAAGGTCGCTAAAAGGATTGCTTTAATGGACCAATAAGAATGGTGGTTGATCGAGGTGTCGATTGTATGAAGCACAAATAAAGGCTTTTATGTGCTAGAAAACAGTTTCTTCTCTTAGGTTAACTGAGTCCCAATAAATCTTAAATATTTTGTTTGTTTATACTCTGTTAACCCTTTAGCGAGTGTAAAAGGAAGCTTTGGTTAGAGCATCTCTTGTTCAAATGGTCATAGATTCTATATTATTAGGATCTGAGTTAAGGACTACATATTGTTCTATTAGGATGCTGTGGACTGCAAGAGAACAGTCCTATCTCTCTCTTCATGTGCTGGGGTTTGATGGAATGATGGCATATTTCTTGGTTGGGGATCAGTGAATAGGGGAGAGAATCTTCTCTCTTCCTGGGAGAGAGAGAAAGAGGGGGAGTAAGGTCCTGGATCCTGGATAGGTGCCATTGGGTGATGGGACTGATTGGTTATGAATGGCATCCCTCCCATCCGAAATCTGCTTTAGGCAGATTTTTTTTCCATTGTTTCTTTTCCATTGCTTACACTTCTCCCCTCCATGGAGACCACCCCCTTCCCTGGCAATAAAGAACGGTCTCTGATCCTGACTCTAGAGTCCAAAGCAATGCCAAGCATCCTGACAGACTGAGAAGTCTATTTTGTAGTATATGTGGAATTGACTTCAGAAGAAGATATGCATTTTTTGTATTTGGTCAATTTGGAAATTTGTTTGGCCTCACCATATGTATGTGTGTAAGGGCAAGCAAAGTAGGATCTTTTGTTGTTTTTGTTTTAGTATAATCAAGAAGTTTAATGCCTCTGTTTGTTTCAGGATCCATGGCCCTTTAGATTGTAAGGCCAAGGATCTTGGAGGGGTGGAGTGTGATGGCAATCAAATTAGGATCTTTTTTGCTGTTTTTGTTTTACTAAAAGTGCCTCTGATTGAATAATGTGATTAAAGAAGATCTTTCTCACCTCTTGATGGGCCTGCCCATTGAAACTTTATTAGGGGAGTTGTTTTATGGGAGGGTCCCAAGTACCTTTTGTTTTTTCTATTGAGGCACTGGGTCAGAGGGTTATGCCCTTTGACTCTAAAAAGTGTATTTATACTATAAATATAGTATAAAAATACTCTAAGGGTGAGGTTTTACTTTGGGGTTTAGTTTTTGTAAGAAGGTTTGAGGCTGGTTGACACTCTGGGAAGCCGCTTTAAGGAGCCTCCCAGCTTTGAAAATCCAGATGTTAATGCTTCCCTCTCTGGTAACTATGGTTAGACAGTTGGACTATCTGTTGAATTCAGGCAGAGGAAGCCATGTCTGTTAACTTTTAATTTCTCTATATTTTCTTTGAAGTTCAGGGTGCTCATTCTCCTGAACTATGTGATTGATATATGTTCTTGGGTAAAGGAATGATACATGTGCTTGATTAAAGTGATTGTTAACCCCTTAAAAGCTGCTTTCCTTTTATGAATGCTGATCTAAGAACCTGTGATAGCAGGCCCCCCCTGTGTATGTTGGGGTGCTTATTGATACAGTGTGTTACAAAAGTTTTTCTTTTCCTTTTCCTCCAGAGGCAGAGGAGATAGGAGGGAGAGAAAATAGATGTTTCTTAATTAAAAATATATAATTTAATTTAAAAAATAAATCCCATTTCCATAAATCATGTCATTTTAAATGTACTTGAGCTGACTATTTAAAGGAATCCTGTGCCAAACGCTTATGTAAAGTGAAGAATCGTTTAGTAAAGCAAAGAATCTTTCTACATTCTGACCTTATTTATCTGTTACAGAAGTAGAAGTTCAGTATGTATTAGGTTTGTCCAAAGAAGGGCCCATTGTGAAGTAAAGAAACCCCTTGCCCTAGAGCTAATATGCTGTTCAGCTTCAGCCCTTTGCATGTGGCAGGCTAGGTTAGAGGGAAATATCCATCTATGTAAGTGCCATGGAAGCTGAAAATGAACAGAATGAATCACTCAGGTCAAAGGCACCCACCTGTCTAAGTAGACTCCCCAGGTGTGATGAGTAGGTTGACTGATCTGTCTCTTGCAGCCTCTCTGCCAAGTCTCTGGCTGCTCCCTTCTCTCCAGGGTTCTCCTGGGACTGTGGAGAAAGGGTTCTCCAAGTCTCCCCAGGGATCCCAGGAGATGTCAGGAAGGGGAAGGAGAGTACTGGAGAGAGCTGGTGTGAAGAAGACTGGGTGTGTGGCCCAGGGAGTGGAAGCTCAAGCCTCTACATGAAGCTTCTATTGGTTTCCCTGAATGGATTTGGAGGAGGGGATGGGGATGTTGAGGATAGGGTGTGGGGAGGATGGGAAATGGTGGTCCGGGGGTTGAGTCATCCTTTGGTGCAGGACCCTGGGACAAGGCAGAAAGTGAAGCCCTCAAGTGGAGCCACTGTATCTACTCTGACCACCACACAGTGGATAGAGCTATACACTTCACACACACACACACACACACACACACACACACACACACTTATGGGAGGAAACCAGCTCTGTCCAAAAGCTGGAAGTCAGCTGAGGATTCTAGGAGACTTCTATAAAATCAAGGTAAAAAACCTTGACCTACTCCTGTCACCCAGACTGCATCAGGAGTTCATGGGGCACTATAGGCAGTCTCAGGTTACCTGGTGAATAATTGCCCAACCTAGTAAATGACTGACCCTAGTTTGAAAGGACCCTTTGCTCTCTTGGTGAAAATAGAGGGACATGCACAGGGAGAATGGTCATGCAGAATGGTGGAAGCAACTGGAAATTGTAACAGGATTAGAGAACTAACCTGGCAAGCAAGGCTATAATCCCATTTTTCCTCACCTCTGAGGTAGCCCTAGAGTTTCCACACATGCCTGGTCAGGCTCCCTGTCCCAGCATTTTGGCATATCTGCCCTTTCCTGTGATTGACTTTGGACTGGACAGTGATTGGCTGCATGCAGCTTATCTCTCCCTACTCTGAATGGGAGTTTGAGGGCTTGGAGCAGGTGAGTCCGCATGCAAAGGATGATGCAAAAGCATGCTTGTGAATTGGCAGCCCGGGTTCTTACCGGTAGGGCTTGCTGCTGCAGGATGATGGGGGAAGACTGGTGGCGGGTTTTATCCAACTCACTCCGCAGCCTTGCGTTCTCGGCCAGCAATATGGAGTAAAAGTCAAAGGGCACACTCTCCCCCATGGGGCCTGGGGAGAGAAGAGTGGCTAGGAGGGACCTAACACGGCAATTCACTCATACCTTCCTAACACACTGAAGTTTGATGATGTCTTTGAGTTCTTTGAGCATGTATTATCATCTCCTGCTGGACTATAAGTTCCATGAGGACAGGGATAGTGTCTTACCTGCACTCCCTCCTTACCTCTGATGCGTCCAGTCCCTCCAGCTCAGGCAGCATCTTCTGTATGAAACCTTTCCTGATTCTCCCAACTAGCCAGACTCCCTTATGGGGGACGCTTCTGTACACGTTAGCTTTTATATTCACTTTTTATTTGTGCTATATATGTATTTTTATACATACTTGTTATGTCCTCCATTAGGATGTAAGCTCAGTGTGAGTTGCCTTTGTTTCATTCTTTGTACTTGTACCCAGGAATGCATAGTACATAGTAGGTGCTTAATAAATGTTTATTTATTGAAGATCTAAACTTCCTAACTCTTCTAGCACCTAGTCTGTACATAGTGGGTACCTAATATGTGTTTACTGAATTGAATTGAGTTGGGTGGGGAGAGGAAGAGGAAGAGAAAATCCGAAAAATGAAAAGTTGCTGCAATCCTGTGCTAGTTGCTTCCCTTGCCGCTAGCTTCTCTTCCAGTTCATCCTGAACAGAGAGGGCAACGTGGGGTTGGGGAGAGGAATTCCACTGAGTTTGGTATCTGGTGCCCCGAGTTTGCATCCTGACTCTGCTTGATTTATTACATGGTAACCTTGGGCAAATCACTTCTTTTCTCTGAACCTCAGTCTCATCTGTAGAATGAAGGATTTAGATTAAATGATCTCCAAGAACGTATTTGCCTTTAAAATCAATGATTCTTGATAGACTGCCAGGTTAAATAGTAAATAGTAAGCCTAAATAGTAAGCCTTCCAATGTACTGTGAGTAGCCTGGATAGCGTTCTAGATGATTTGAGGCTGGCCATTTCAATGACCCATTTGAATCCCAGGGACTTGGATGCTTTCAGGCTTAACTGTCCTACCTCTCTAATAAGCAAATAATCCTGCAAGATGTTAAAGAAGCAGAGAGGAAACACTCAGATTAGATTCTTATCACCAAGGAAGGATTGATTGCTGAAGCAATAATAGGGAGATCTTCAAGTTTGTGATAATGATCCTAGTGGAACATGTCCCCTAGCTTTTGAGAGAGCACATTTCAAAGGGTTCAGAGAAAGACAGGTAGGATCCAATGGATTAAAATTCTACATGAAAAGTCAAAGAAGAAGGAAGTTCTCAAAAATGAAATTCTCAAGGCACTAACAGGAACAATTCCATCAGGAAGGAAAAAGGGGACTCTATTTAAAGAGAACAATGTGGATGCACAAGGTGCTCACTGAGCCACTTAGATTATTAAAGGATGTGCCAAAGATCAAAGCAAGAGAAAGTAATTGAGAATGGACACCAAAGTATGGCAAGGGATGTTGTCAGAAATACTAAAGCTTATAATAAGCTAAAGCATGTAAGGGAAGCTAAAAAACAATACAACTATTGGGAAAAAGAGAAGGAAGAGGACTACTTCTTAGCATGCATCAGACAATAGGGTAAGGGAATAAGCATTTACACAGAGCCTACTATGTGCCAGATACTATGCTAAGTGCTTTACAAATATCATCTCATTTGATCTTCATAACCACCCTGCAAGGAAAGTGCTGTTATCACCCCTATCTTACACTTGAGGAAACTGAGGCAAACAGAAGTGAAATGGCTTGTCCAGGGTCACATAGCTAGTAACTGTTTGAGGATGGATTTGAACTTGGGTCTTCTTGACTACAGCTCTCTATCCAGTGCCTCAGTGTACCTAGTTGCCTAAGTGGTAAACAAATGATTGAGAGAAAGGAGAACCATTTAACTCTGATTTTACTTCAATTTTCTCTGCCAAGGAGAATGATACTTGAACTGGAATAGACAGACCCCAAATGGCTATTAGGAAGTTAGAACCAAAGAAAAGCAAGAAATACTAAGATGGTGTCCAACTCTTCTTTCTAGATTTAAGTTATGAGGCTAAATTGTAATCCGAGATCCTGAAATAGTGGTTATGATTACCCAGGTAAATTTAATGATACTCTGTTGGGTTTTTCTTCAAAAAGAATGAGAAATCCTTTTGAGGAAGAGAAAACATTACACTAATTTTCAACAAAGGGAAGAGAATAGGATTTGCAAGTGATTTTAAAAAATGAACATATTGTAAGTTTGTTAAATTTGTTTCTTGAGTTCCTATACCGGTAGATAAGAGGAATGATGTTGGTAGCTAGATTTTTTAACAAAGCATTTGGCAACTGCTCACAATATTTTCTGGAGATAGAGAGAAAAGAGCTAGACCAGGGGTGGGGACCTGTGGACTTGAGACCACATGCAGCCCTCTAGGTCTTCAAGTATAGTGGAAGTGAATCCAAACTTTACAGACAAATCCCCTTAATAAAAGGATTTGTCCTGTAAAACTTGGACTCAGTCAAAAGGTCACACCCAAGGTGCTAGAAGGCCACAGTTTCCCCACCCCTGGGCTAGACAGTAGTACAGCAAGGTGAGATCAGAAGTGATTCAAATATATTCAATCAACGTCCATTTGGAAGGAGGTCTCTGTTGAAATGGCCCTGGGATGGCATCTGGGCATAACTTGTATTTAATCCATTAATCAATAAATACTATGTGCCAGTACTGCTATGTGCCAGTCACTGTGGTAAGCACTAGGGATACAAATATAAAAATAGGACAGTCCCTACTCAGTTTGTGCTGAGGATTTATTGTTAGTATACAAAATTATTTAATGGGCATATTCCCTCAAGAGAAGGGCACAGGACACATTCTCCTTACTTGGTTGCTGTACCTGCTCCCTGCTCTGGCCTGGTTTGCGTGAAGCACCACACAAAACTGCAACCCAGACAGCCGACTCAGTCTAGGCCATGGTGGATAGGACAAAAGATTTGGAGTCAATTCAAATCCTTTCACAGACATTCATCACCTGTGACCCTCAGCAAGTCACTTCGTGTCTCTTGGTCTCTGTTTCCTCCTCTGCAAAATGAGGGGGAAGGGGGCAGAACCAAGGAACTTGGAGGTCTCTTCTAGCTCTAATTCCAGGACCCAAAGCTGATCTGCTGAACAGAATTGGTTATAGATTGCCAGCAGTTGTTAGGAGCTCTGTGGTTTTATATCAAAATAGACAAAGGGCACTAAAACCTCTTACAAATGCACCGAGCTAGGACAAGTAGACCTCAGGTATGTTTGAATGTGCCAGTGATAAGGAGGGGCTAACTGGCTCATAGGCCCCTTAGGGCCAGGTCAAAGGATGAAGATGCTTGCCTGTTGGCTCACCGTGGCTGGGTCTAAACCCAGGTAAATTTAAATATTAAATTAAAAATCCTAATTTAGTTAAAATTCAAATATATTTATATTTAATTTAATTTTTAAATCTAATTTAATTTAAATATAAATATAGGAATAAACAGAATTCCTCTGTAGTCTGAGGTGACACAAATATTCTCATGAATATATCACTCTGCAGGGCCTTTTTCTCTGAAGGAAGAGTTGTCCATATACGATCTCATGCTTATCAAATTTGTGACTGACACAGAACAAAGAGGGATAGCTCAGTTACTGAATGATTGAGACAGGATTCAGAAGAAACCTTTACAAGCTCAGCTAGCTGAAGTGAATCTAATAAGGGGACATTAAATAGGGATAAATGCAATGCTCTGTTGGAGCATAGGCTCAAGAGAGAGTTGATTGTTAAATTTTCATTGTAAGCCTGTATACTTTGGAAATTGGTAAACATTACAAATCAGGGCTTGGTTTATTGTTTTGTTGCCTAGACCTAATAAAGTGATGCGCAAAATATAAATAATGCTGATTAAACTTAAAAGTGGGTTAGGCATTTTTTTTTCCTTCCAGACAGCCAGCTGTTAAACATTTACCAGCACACCTCTAGATAAATATAAGATTTTACACCTGGGTTAAGAAGTGGGGGAGGGGGAAGAAATAAGCATTTATGCTATATTAAGCAAGGCACAAGTCCCATAGTGATGGTCCTGCCATACCCTCCCTTGGTCAGACCACACCTGGAGTATTAGGTTCAGTTGTGGGGGAAGGGGGAGAGGGAGCATTTTCATTTTAGGAAGGACAATGAAAGATTGGAGAATACCCAAGAAAAGCAGTCAGGATAGTCATGAATTTATGCCAAATGAGGTATCTAGAGATTTAGAGGTGACATGGTAGGTGTATTAAAATTTTCCAAGACTGGAAGTGGAAGAGGGATTCGCTTTCTTCTGCTAGGCTGAGATAGAATGCTTTTCAATAAGATTTCCCCCACCAGGGTAGAGTTTTAAGCCAGATCAAGAACCAGATTAATTATAACAGGGATAAATATAAAAAGTCTTGTACTTGGATTCAAAAAGTCAATGTCACAAGAGCACAACTGGGGAAGGATGATGAGAGATTAGTTTGTCTGAAAAAAGACCTGGGGGTTTCAATGAATGGAAAGCTGTAGTACAATGTGGTGGCTCTCAAAGCTAACTTGATCTTAGACTGCAGTAAGGGAGGGAAGTATCTGGATAAGAGATAAATAATGATTCCCCAGTAGACTCTGCTCAAGGCAGACCACAAACTCATAGAATCATAGAATTGAAACCTGAAGTCACCTTAGAGATCATCGAGTCCACCCCCTCATTTTAAAGATGAGAAAACTGACTCCCAAAGAGGTCAATTAACTTGTCCAAAGTCACACAGAGTATGTATGAGGCAGGATTTGAATTCAGATCTTTCTGACTCCCAGTACAATGCTTTAAGTAGCTGCCCTCCTGTAGCACTATGTTCAGCTTAGGTTGCCATATTTTGGGTAGAACATTGCTAAATTAGAGAGCACCCAGAGAAGAATGACCTGGAAGATATTGTGCTTTTGAGATCATGCTATAATCCCCTTGACCCAATTGGGATCAGTTGAGGAAGGCTCTATGTCTCCATAGTACTGAGTACACAAATTGTACTCAGTGAAGACTTATTAATGGGATAAGTTAAAGAGAAACAGGCTTGGGGTTTAGGTGTGTTACTGGTGTGTTTCATTGACATAGGTTGCCAGAGATGACTATTTGGCTTTCTGGGCTGTTTCAGGATAGTGGCCATGAATCTTGGGGTGGGCCCCCTTTCTAGATTTTAAGCTTCTTGAAGGCAGATCCCTTATCTTCTTCATTTTTATGTCCCCCTCAGGGTCTATCCCAGGAACTTGTGCATAGTGGTTCAAGATGAATAATTGTCGAATCAAAATAAATTGTTCAGAATTCACATGACTTACCGGTGTGCTTTCCCAGAGGCCGCCCCAGTGTTGATGGCATTGTATCAGATCTTTCCCTGGATGGTCGATTTACTTTGTCTTCCAAGATCTTTTCCATTGTTTGAATCACCTGCAGGGCAGAGAGAAGGAAAAGAATGGGGAGATGTGAATCAGTTAAGAGGTGCCACTTAGTTGGAGTTGAAGAGGGCTCTGGGTTATTTGTCTTTTCTTTCTTTGTCTGAACCTAGATCAGACATTCTTAACCTTTCCTGTGTCAAGAACCCCTTTGGTAGTCTGGTGAAGCCTGTGGACTCCCTTTTCAGAATCATAGTTTTAAATACATAAAGTCAAATAGAGTTTTGCAAAGTAAGGCAAATTATATTGATATCAATTTAAAAAAAAAGTTTCCAAGTTTAAAATGGCCTAATGAAAAGCAACATAGAGAGAAGGGACATAGAGAGATCAGACAGAGTCCTGAGACCTTTAAATGAGTCCTGTTTCCACCTCTTATTAGTTAGGTAACCTAGCACCTAGGTGGTGCAGTGGATAGAGGACTGGAATTGGAGTTAGGAGGACCTGAGTTTGAATTTGACCTCAGATACTTGCTAGCAAGGTGACCCTGGGCAAGTCACTTAATGCTGTCTGCCTCAGTTTCCTTTTTTATAAAATGAGCTGGAGAAGCGAATGGCAAGCCACCAGAGTGTCTTTGCCAAGAAAACCCCAATGGGGTCAAGGAGAATCGGACATAATTGAAACAACTGAACAACAACAAAGTCTTCTCTACCTACCTCATAGGAAGTAGTGTGAGAAAATTACTTTGTAAACTCTAAAGTGCTATAGAAATGTGAAGTATTTATTTTGATGGATCTGGGGGATGCTGCCCAGGTCTAGCACAGAGTTGAGTTTGTAGGTAAGAACAGCAATAATGAATCCTCATTGTCTGCCTGTCTCCTTTTGACACCTGCTTATGTCCTGGACTGTAGTGGTCTCTGCTTTGTTTCCTGTGTGAATCTGTGAGGGTTGACAGAAATGCTTTTACACTTGACCACTGACCAGCCTACGTATGGGGAGTTCCTATGGACCTCAATGACTGATCTAGGCAGCTTTCATTTAGGTAAGGAGTGCAAGGCTCTCCTGATCCTAACCAGTTTGGCAAACTTCATCTAATCCAGGTGTCCAAGGTTAACATATTTTCCTCATCACAATGCCCTTGTGATCTCTATGGAGGGTTTTGAAGTCCAGACTGCTTGCTGATTGTTTTCCTCACTAAGGTCACTCTTCGGTCCCCGAGAGTGTGTGCAACAACAAATCAGGCATAAGGGCAGAGACCCAGAGCTCTGTGCACCCTATCGGGTAAAGAATCTCACTTTTGGTACCTTTGTGTGGGACTGCAGGGTGAGGAAACCACCTGTTTGCATGTGGGGGAGAACTAGAGTCTCACCTCCTCAGTTATACCAGCTTCCCAAGAATGTGGGCTGCTCTCTCTTCACCTTCTCTCATTCTTGCTCAGGGCCCAGGAAAGGAGACCCAGGTATTAGTGATGGCACTGGCATCTATGAACTTGCTGAAAACTTTGATAACTGTACTCTAATATTTAATTGGCTTCTTTTGAATTCCTATGTATTTTATGCATTTTAAAACAGTATTCTGAGAAGGGGTACATTGACTTCACCATACTGCCAAAAGAGTCTTTGGCACAAAAAAATATAAGGACTCTTCTTCTAGTCTAAATAGGAAAAAACTTTTGTTTTACAGTTGAGGAAACAGTGGTCTGAGATGGGAAGGGACTTTTCCAAGGACTAGTCCAGAGGTGGGAAACCTGAGGACTCGAGGCCACAAGTGGCCCTCTAGGTACTCAAATGTGGCCCTTCAGTTGACTAGACCCTGACTTCTAATTTCCTAGATATGGTGAGATATATATCTATATATAGATATACACATATACACACATATATTTACTGTGCCAAGCTACCTTCTAAAACCACAAAATTTCAGAGTTCAAAGGGACCCTAGTGGCCACCCAGTCCAATCTGTCCATGATGGAATTCCCATTTGCTCCGTCTGCCTTTAAAATCATCCCTCCTCGATGAGCTTTCTCTGGCTAATTGGTTTTTTTGTGGGGGAGTTGACTTGAAGGCACTCTGGTCCTGGACCACTGTCTCATCCCTGTGTGCCTGACCCACAGCCAAGCCCACCTTCTCCTGGTTCTTCACAGTTTGCTCTAGCCCCTTCATTTTCTGCAGCTTGTCCTGGTACCGCTTCAAATTGTGCTGCTGCTGCTGGTGAGACTGCTGGATTAGCAACAGGTCCTTCTCCCGATCATTTTTCTGTAAAGATGGTGGGGTAGGGGTTAGGGGAGTTTTGGTACAGAGAGAAACACTGGAAACCATCCACTGGCATCCCCCTATCTTGGCCCCCACATGGTCTGATACTTCCCCCCTTGCCTCCCCACTTTGCCCCCCAGCCTCAATTTTTTACCCTCCCCTTCCTCGTCCCACCCACTTCTTGTTTCCCTGCTTTGTAAGATCCCACTCACCCGAATTAACTCGTTCTGCAGCTGCTGCACCCTATCCTTCAACCTCTTCATTTCCATGGTGCTATTGGAAAGTCTTTGCTTCATATTTGCTGTGGGGGCAGGGTGAGGGGGGGAATAGCTTAATGAGCAGTGCCAGCCCAAACAAGCCTCAGCCATCCCAAAGTCTTGTTTAGTTGGGGTCTGTATAGATCCAACAGACCAGGTCAAAAGATAAAGAACTTCTGCTGTTGGGCTCACTTTGGTAAAGCCCCCTCTCCCTTCTCATCCCTAGGACAAATTGGTCTTCCCCAGGATCCCTCTTCCCCGCAAATACAGGCCTCATTATCGAGGGGTTGGAAGGTTCCAGCCCTGAACACAGAACCTCAATGCTGTCCAAGTAGGAAAGATCATTAACACTTGCCATCATGGCAGAATGATGCCAAACTTCCATCTCCCTTTCCCCTTCTATCTACCCACCCTCTCAAAAACAAAACAACCAGGACTAGGGACCTTCCTGCTCCTGGGTCTTCTTGCATGGAGGGTCTCAAGATTTCCTCACCTATCATCTCTTCATCTTCCGCAGAGGCATGACCCATCTGCTCCTGTGTGGTCACCTGTTTCCGAAGGGAATTGTTTTCTGTCTCCAGTGTGCTCACTTGCCTACGCAGGGTCAGGATGTCATTGGCCATTTTTGTCATGGCCTTTTGGTAGTTGTCTACCTCTCTCCCAGTAGTTAATGATGGGTCTGATTGTTTGGGCTTCCCCTCCACCTGGGAAAGCAAACAATCACCATTTTCTTTAATTTTCTTGATTCAATGTATGCTTACCTGCCTTTGGCAAGTCTCTTTGCCACTCTAGGCCTCAGTTTCCTCATCTGCCAAATGAGGGAATTGGACTAAACGTCTTCTATCTCCACTCCCCAGTCCCTTCCCAAGCTCTACAACCTTTGGCCTTCACCTCCATTTTCTCAGGAATATTCCAGAAACACATTGGCCATATTTAGAATTCTAAACTATTCCCTAAAATTTGGAGGCCATTTGTGCATATAACACTAAGAAAAGAAGTTAATCACATAATGTTAGAGCTGACAGGGATTAACATTTATACCTTCTTTATTTTATGGATAGGAAAACTGAGGCCTGGAGTTATCAATTGACCTGCTACTATAGGACACTTAGTGAGTTAAAAGTCAAATTCAAGCTTCTTTCCATCTTACCATGGTGTCAATAAAAGGATTCTCCCCTGGAAATAACATAAGAAAACAAGCCAGAAATATCGGCTAAAGAGGACTCACTGCTAATTGAGACTCCATAGGATGTCATCGGAGAGGAATCCCATTTTATTTATTTTTTTTGTTTCTTAATAGTCTGCAACTTTGCTGAAGGTATAATCTCAACTGGTGTCTTTGCTGATTCTTTAGGATTTTCCAAGTATACCACTTTGCCATTAGCAAATAGGGATAGTTTTATCTACTCTTTGCCCATTTCTGACTTTACTTTTTATCTCATTACTGTTGCTAACATTTGAAGAACTATAGAATGTAATAGTGAGGAAAATGGGCATTCTTGCTTTATTACTGCATTTTTTGGAAAAACTTCTAGCATATTCCCATTGCATATGACATGATTTTGGTTTTAGACAGTTGCATTTTATGATATTAAAAAAAAGGTCCCTCTATGCCCATGCTTTATAGAGTTTGGGTCATAAAAGAATGTTGTAGCTTGTAAAAGGTTCCCACCACCCCTGCATCTTATTATATGGTTTTGGATGTTTTAGTTTTTAATGTAATTATTTCTTTTGATTGTTGTCCTAATGTTGAACCATCCTTGCATTCCTGGTATAAATCCTAGGATAAATGGAAGATTTCTTGGATAAATCACCGTAATCTATTTAAATTTTTATTTAAATTTTTTTGAATTAATATTCATTAATGATGCTGGCTTTTTGTTTTCCTTCTGTGCTCTGTCTTTCCCTGGTTTAGGTATTTGTCTCATAAAAGATCCTGGTAGAGTGCTTTCTTTTTGTTTTTGAGAATAATTTATGAAGAATGAGTAATAATTGTTTTTAGAAAGTTTGATGGAATTCTCTTGTGAATCCATCAGAACCCAGAGTTTTTAATTTAGTAGCTTCTTTATAGCTAGATCTATTTCTTTTTCTGAGATTGGGTTATTTAAGAGCTCCATCTTATCTTTTGTCATTTTGGATGTTTTATATTTTTAAGGTTTTCCTCTATTTTGTGTTCTCATTTTTGTTAGTATATAACTGTGCATAATATGTTTTGATTATTCTTTTTATTTTTTCTGGTTTTGCTGTGACTTCATTTTGCTCATTTGCCATTTCATCAATTTGTTTTTCTGCCATCTTTTAAAAAATCAGATTAGCTAAAGGTTTATAAATTTTGTCAGCCTTTTAAAAGAAGTAGCTTTTAGTTTTTATCCTTTCTGTAGGGTTTTTTGGGAGGTTTCTAGTTTTTTCTATTTTCTCCTCTAATTTTTAACATTTTCTCTTTCGTGATTAGTTTAGTTTTATTTGTTCACTTTCTAATCTTGGTTCATTAATCTTTTTCTATTTTGTTTATGCATACATATATAAACACATAAATGTAGAGAACTGATTTTCCTCCCAAGGACTGCTTTATTTTCATCCTCAAAATTTTGATGTTATTTCATCATTATAATTTTCTTTCACTGATTTGTTCTTTGACCCACTCATTATTTAGCATCAAATTGTTAAGTCTCCACTTTGGTCAATGTTTTTTGTTTGTGGTCACTAAACTAATGACTATCATTATTGAGTTAGGGTTTATAAAGGATGTATTTGCAATTTTTGCCTTTTAACATTTGTTTATTCTTTGTGCCTTAATAAGTGGTCAATATTTGTAAAAGTTCCATAAGATGCTTGGAAATATGTAAATTCTTTTGCAGTTCCATTTAGAACATGCCATGTCTTTTAGTTCTAGTTTCTCCAGCAATTTGTTCAGT
The DNA here is from genome assembly GCF_028372415.1 of Notamacropus eugenii. Lineage (NCBI taxonomy): Eukaryota > Metazoa > Chordata > Mammalia > Diprotodontia > Macropodidae > Notamacropus > Notamacropus eugenii. The sequence continues at coordinate 242,015,820 of NC_092872.1, forward strand.
TCCAAATTTTCCCTTTTGTTTATCTTTCTATTAAGACTTATCGAAAACTGAAAGAGGGACATTGAAGTTTCCTGTTACTAGTGTGTAACTCTGTTTTCTTGTAGCTCAGCTATAGTTTCCTTTATAAATCTGGATACTAAGATATTTGGAACACATATATTTATTACTGCTATTGGTTTGTTGCCTATAATTCCTTTCAGCATCATGCAGTTTTCTTATTTATCCCATTTTTTTCAATGTTTGTTTTTGCTTTATTAGATAGTATGATTACAACACCTGCTTTTTTGGACTCATTTGACATACACTAAGATGTTTACCATTTCTTCAGTTTAATTTTGTGTATATATTTGGTTTCTAAAATGTGTTTCTTGTAAGCAACACATTGTAGGGATTTGTGTTCTTATCCAGTATGTCAACTTTTCTTGTCTTATTGGTTTGTTTAATCCAGTCACATTTAAGGTTGAGAGTTAGGTTTGTAATTTCCTCCATTTGTTTCTAATGCTATTTTTAAAGGTATGATTCCTTTCCTGTTCTTCCACTATAAGTACAATACTGTGTCTCCTCAGGTGCTTTAGTTTAATATTTTTAAAGGTGGCCCTATTCCCTTTGGATCTTCCATCCTCCCCAATGACCCCCCCCCCAACATCTCAGATATTGCATCCCATTTGTTATCCCTTTCCCTTTGAAATTTGTTTTTTTTAAACGAGGTCCTTTTTCTTTCCTGCTTTAATTTGGCTATTTAATTCCTCCCCTTCTCCATTTTTATTTCCAGTTATTCAAGTAGATTTTCCCTTCTTTGCCTCCCCTTAAACTAGTTCTGTTCGTTAGTTTAAAAAATTGCTCTCTTTCTCTCTCTCCCTCTGTGCCAGTTCCTATAGGGGACAAAAATGACACTGCCCAGGGGCAAGACCCTCCCTCTCATATTCCCAAATATGCAGCCCACCACTGACCTTATATCCCTCCTCTAGTTACTTTCATCCTTCCTGTGCCTCATTTGCCTTAAAATCTCCTCCTTGAGTTGATGTTTTCCAGTCCTCCAGGTACTAGTTACCTCCAGAAGCTCCAAATTCTTCCCCACATTCTCAGGCAGGACAAGTGATCTTTCTAAGCACTAAATCCTCATAAACAACATCGAACACAAGGTCCCCATCTCCCTTCACAGGACATTTCTCTTTCCACGTAGGAGCATTCTCCAGTGGAGCTCCTTCCCCCTACCAAAGCAAGGCTTCTCTCTTCCTGCCTCCTTTCCATCCTTCCTATCACCGTACCTCTTCATTCACTCCCCTGCAGGCTCTTCTTTTCCTGAGAGACCATAGGAATCACTTTCCTTGAAAGTGTTGTGACTAAATCAGGGCACATTACTCACTCCCCTCTGCCCCACTCTTTTCCTCTCCTCTTTCTATGCACCCCTCTATTTCATAATTTAATCTCAGAAAATACATTGATTCACCTGCAGAAGGAATGCTGAGAGGTTATGTCAATAATACCTCAGAACCGTTTCTACACCATTACGTCTACCTGACTTCTGCATTCACCCTTGTCTTTGTGCGTGTTTAGAATGGAAGATCTTACTGGTCTCTCTGATGTCACTCTCTGTTGCTGTTGCTGTCCTTGACTACAGCATCCATTCATCCATTCTGCATTTTTGTTGTCTAGGGAAATCTCTTCAGGTCTAGTTTTGTTTCTAGGAATGTTTTGTATGCCTCTTTATTATTGAATATTTATCTTTTTTCATTTATGGTTAAGCTCAGATTTTCAGAGTAGGTCATTTTGTGCTGTATTCTGACCTCCTTTATTCTTCAGAACACGCTATTCCATTCTCTCTGGTGTTTCCTGATGGATGCAGAATAGTCTTAAAATTTCATTCCTCTGTATTTGAAGTCCTTTTCCCTGGTCATTTACAGAATTTGTTATTTCTGAATTAAATTGTTAAATTTAATTACTGTGTATTCTGGATTTTGTAGCCTTGGTAATTTTTTTTCTGAAGGCAATCTGTGAATTCTTTCCACTGATGTTTTTGCTTTGTATTCAGATGTTCTGGGAAATTTTCTCATATTATTTGTTGCATTATGTTGTTCAGGCTTTTTGACTTGTTTTCTTCTGGGAAACCTACATAGCCTGTCTTTGGGATCCATATATTTTGCTTGAATGGAAAGCCTATTTTCTTCAAATATAATTTTTAAGCTTCCCTTCTTCTAGATCATCCTCCACTTTCATTCATTTACATTCTCAATTATCTTGTTCTTGTTGTTTATGTTGTTTCTTTGATGAGTCCTGTCATTGCAGATTTAAGTTTTTCTATTCTGCCAATTATTTTTTCCTTGCAGGCTATAAATTCTGCTCTCATAATTCTTATTTCTCTTTTAAACCATTCGGGAACAGTGTATTATAGTTTCATACTCTCCTCCAAATCCATAGGGTCTTCTATCTCATCAAGGGTTAAATAATTTTCCTTTGTTTCAGTATTTATTCATAGACTCCTGAAATTGTTTACTAGATTGGAGGCCATATTTTCTTCTGCTATTAGTGCTTTCCTTATTAATTGATCTACTTATGCCTAAAGTTTTTGAGTTTTTTTCCTCCTGAGATCCTTGTTGATGTCAATATTCCCTACCCCTCCTTTAATTTTTCCTGTTTCTCACTTTCTGACTCTCTCCCCTTTGGTAGTGGTTTATCAGGAGGCAAGATCTCAAAGCATCTCAGCTTTCCCCCACACTAGTCAATTTTTAGTTCCCCAGTGTAGGTCTCTGTCCTGAGACTCTTTTAGTGGATAGAATTAGTACCAGATAGATGCTGGGCTCTTTCCCTCAAGCTTAGTGGTTTGCTATCTAGTCCCCCAAATATGGTGCCCTGTACCATTTCCTCCATTCCTCAATTCTCTGTCAGTAGAGAAAACTGTTGCAGTAATGCTGTTGAAATCTGGGTTGATTTCTTTCATATGGAGTTTGGCTCCCTGAAGTTCTGAGAGGAATGGGAAGGTGTCATAGGGTTAAGTTCTAGTTCAAGCTCAGACACATGTCTTACTCCTTTCCCTCAGTTTCTATGCTTTTCTGCAGAGATCTTTTGCATCATAGAATATAGAGTTCTGACCATTGAGGCCTCAGCAAATTTCTGCAGTTTGGGACTTGGATCTTGGTGGCACCAAAAAGAGGGAGGGGAAGCTGGGATATGGGATTGAGTTTTGTTGAAAGACCATAGATTAGGTTGGCTAAATCAGCCTTGCTTTGGTTGTATGGTGGGTGTTGGTATCAAGAGGGTTGAAAGTAGGCGTTAGTATGTAGAATGTTTCTTTAATCTTCTTTTGGGTTCCTGATGTCCTAGACTATGGAGAAAGCTGAAGTTGCTTTATTTCAGGCACATAATTTTTGTTTTAGAAAGGTCTGAGAGGACATGGGGGATCAGAAAAAATGGCTGGTCAGCTGTCTTGTTGATCATGTGATCTAGAGGTGACCTCTCTAAATTTCATAGGAACATAGAATCATGGATATAGAGTTGGAAGAGACTTCAGAAGTGATCTTGTCCACTCTCCTCTCATTTTATAGACGAGGCAACAGAGGCCTAGAGAAGTTAGGTGACCTTCCCAGGGTCATAGAGTTAGTAAAAAGCAAAGGGAGGAGTTAAACTCAAGTCCTATGACTCCAAATTCACTGGGCAGAGATTTTTACCTTATCCCACTAATAGATCAAGACATTTTGCTTCATGTAGCTTATGTTGCTAGGAGTTTGAGCCAGGGAATAAGTCTTCCCCATAATACAGAGGAGAGGACTAAAGCATAGTGAGAACAGTAACCTAGCTAAAGTCACACCTCCTTCTTGAGGTCCTTGGGATCTCTTTTTCTAATGGTTTCATTGGGGGTTTGCCAGAATGGGCATTTTGACCATTTTCTGGGTATTCAATTTAATGCTCACAGGACACAAGAACTCAAGAAAGAATTACACTTTAGAGAATTAGAGAGTTATGAAGGGGAAGGGGTGCTAGCATCCAAAATCTGGTCAGTTGCTTTGATTTTTTTTTCTTGTATTTTTATCCCTAGTACCTGACATAGTGACTGGAGTATTGCGGGTGCTCAATAAATACACAGTAATTAATTGGTATTTAAAAACGGACAGAGTTTTCATACCCCACTCCCTAGCATTCCAATTTTAAGATGAGGAAGACTTGGCTATATTTGGTTCAATAGCTTCTGGCAAAATGACCAAGTAATCACATCTACATCTAATTTCCTTTTGTCATCTCAAAAGAGCAAGAGAAGCACAAAATAAAATAAAAGAATAATAAGAAGAGGAAAAGAAGAAAAAGCTCAAAGAACTAAAGAAAAGAATAAAATAAAACCCACTGTAGAGCAAAAGAGAGAGATGATCATCTAGCTTCCAGAGTGGACTGTTGTTGCTGTTTGGTTGTTTCAGACTTTCTGTAACAGCAGTTGGGGTTTTCGTGGCAAAGATACTGGAGTGGTTTTCCATTTCCTTCTCCAGGTCATTTTACAAGTGAGGAAATTGAGGCAAGTAGGGTTAAATGATTTGTTCAGGGTAACACAGCTAGTATGTATCTGAGGAGGATGACTCTTCCTGACTCCAGGTCCAGCACTCTAACCATTGAACCACATAGCTGCCCCTCAAAGTGAGTTATAGTAATAACAATAAGTGGCATTTTACAGAAGTTTAAATATTTCAAAATGATTTATAAATCTGATCTCATTTTTAGGTAAATTTGATACATTTTATTTTTGAATAGTATTTTATATAAATCTGATCTCACTTTTATGTAAATTTGATACATTTTATTTTTGAATAGTATTTTATGTAAATCTGATCTCATTTTATCTTCGTCTACCCTAGAAGGTAGGTGCTATTATTACCTACAGTTTACAGATAGGAAGACCAAGTTAGGCAGAGGTCAAGTGATTTGCCTGGGGTTATATAGGTAATCAGTGTCTGAGACTATATTTGAACTCAGGTTTTCCTGACTCTAGGTTCAATATTGAATCCATTGAACCACTTAGGCCTAAGGTATAAGGAGTTAGAATATAAATGAAAGAATTAAAGAAGATATTAGGATTTTAAAAATGAGAATAAATAATAATAATTAGTAGGCAGAATAAAAAAGAAAAAAATTAAAATAAAGAATGAAATTGGAATTATATCAAAGAATTTTTAAAAGATAAGAGAATGATTTAAAACAGAAAATGACAAAAATTTAATAAAGCAATGGATAACTTAAAAAGTGAGAGTAGCAGAGACAGAACAAAAATGTGAAAATGCAATAATAAATGTTACAATAGAAGTTTTTAATAACTCACAAAATATTTCCAAATATACTTAGATTTCTTTGGATCAAAGAACACAATTTGAAGAAAGAGCTTAGTGAAACAATCTGAGAGCTATTGGTCTCTTATTAAAACTTGTTCAAAGAGACTATATATATAGGAAAATAACATAAGCAAACAGTCCATAAGTGTTGGATAAAGAGGGCGCACTGAGAGAATCCATAAGACGCTGTTAGAGAGTAATCCCAAGTTTAATTCATGTAAAAGAAGTTCCATAGCCACAATTTGAAAAATTGATAACTTTTGGTTTTGATCACTTTCTTTCCAAATATGTCTCTCCTCCCTTACATCCAGTCTTTTCCCCTTCACTCAATTATGTGAATCACTTCCAGAATAATCTTCTGAAAGAACAGAATTATTTGCTCAAGGTTGCATAACCAATCAATTTCTGAATCACTGCCTTGTCATGGGAGAGAGGCCATGTAGCTCAATGAAACTATGTGGTATGTTGTGCAAGGTTACCCAAAACAGAGAGGTCACAGTGAAAAGTTCTGATCCAGTGGAGAAGGAAATGACAAACAACTCCAGTATCTGTGCCAAGGAAACCCATGTGCCATATTAGAATGATAAATATGACACCGAATGATGTGCCACAATCCACCAGGTTACAAAGAGTCGAACACAAATGAACAACGAAACAACAGCAACAAATATAGATAATGAATGGAAAGGTTAGGATTCAAACTCAGGCCATCAGACTCAAAAATATCAGTGTTCTTTCCTCTAAATAAAGTCTATGGACTGCCATTAAAAAGAAAAAAAGAGTTTGGACCTATATTTCATTGATGTAGAGAGCTTTCTGCAGAGGAAACTCTCCCTACATTTGTGGAACTTACAATTTAAAGTCTTAGAGTGTTCCCTAAGGCACGTGCCCAGAACCACTGAGCAAATGTCAGAGGTGAGACCTGAAGCCAGAGTATCCTAACTCTGAGGCCAGCTTCCTACCCGCTCCACTATACTGTTTCTCCTGGCAGGATTCTGGTGGATGGCTTAGCATGGCTTCTGAAATCTCACCATTAATGCTTTTTTAAAGTGGCAAGGCCTACTATCTACAAGTTTCTCTATAGGAATAAAATGTGAATGTTCTAAAGGGTTTAGCAGACACCCAGGAAGAAGAGAAACTTGTATATGGTCACAGAAGTCAAGGATAATCTGGTCAGGGGAACAGTTTTTGATCAGACCTTCTAACTAATCAATTATTACTAGCATTTGGATACATTTTGAAGGATGATCCCCTAGAGCAGTATTGAAAGAAACAGAAACAGCCGAGTAGAAGCTAACTGCCTTCCTAAGTGGGGATTCAATTCAACAAACATTATTAAACTTGGTATGTATGGGGGGCAGGGAGGGGAAGATGCAAAGTGTAATGATTTAAATCTCACATCAGATCCTTCCTAACTGGGTGACTCTGGACAAGTCATAACTTCTGAACCAGCATCTACCTCCCCTTGTTGTTGTGAGGATAAAATAACAATTGTAAAAGTGACCTGTATAAAGTGTTATATAAATGTTATAATTCTCATCTCTTTGAGATCCATTAGGCTCCAATAAGATATTCTGCTTGTGGACTACTCTACTCACTATCCTTCCTTTCCTCTCCCTATCCTCCACCCCCTCTCAACCCTGCCCCTTTATCTTCTAAGCTGGAATCTTACATGCCTCATAATTAACAATGGGAGACCGTACATTGTCCAGTCTCCAGCATCTTCTTGAAATGTCAGATGTGGGATGTCAGTTGGACACACTTTCTAGGGAATTAACATTTATTATCTCACTTGATTCTCACAAACACCTTGAGAAATAGGTCCTATTATTATTCTCCTTTTACAGATGAGGAAACTGAGGCAAACAGAGGTTAAATGACTTGACCAGGGTCACACAGCTAGTAACTGTCTGGTTCCAAATTTAAACTCAGTTCTTCTTGACTCCAGGCTCAGTACTCTACCCAGGTGCTCCTATACTGAATTCATGGAGGATTTGTTAACCTGGGACCTGTAAACCTCAAAGAAATGTGTGGACAGATTTCAGTGGCTCTATGAACTTGGAGGGCAGCCAGATGGCACAGTAGATAGAGTGTCTGGAGTCAGGAAAACTCACCTTCCTGAGTTCAAATCTGGCCTCAGATACTTGCTAGCTGTGTGACCCTAGACAAGTCACTTTACCCTGTTTAGCTCAGTTTCCTCATCTGTAAAATGAGCAGGGGAAGAAAATGGCAAAGTACTCCAGTATCTTTGCCAGGAACACCCCAAATGGGGTCACAGAATCAAACATGAGTGAGCCACAAAATGAATCTGGAGGGGGAAATGACATTTTTATTTCAAAATAGTTTCATTTGTAGTCCTAAGTATTTTATTTTATGCATTTAAAACTATGATTCTGAGAAAAAACGCATCTATAGGCTCCACCAAAGATGTGCAGGACACACAAAAGGTTACAGACTCTGGGCAGAGTAACCTGGGTGTGCTGATCCTGAGGACAATCTCTTATTAGATGGTCATTGCCCCCATTCTTCTTCCTTCCAGGGCCTGAAGTTCCCTATGCCTAGAGATCTTTCCCTGAGACCTACTTGCCTCCTTCTACGCTGGCTTCTGAGACCCAGAAGTATGGAATCATAGAATCATAGTGTTTAGAACTAGAAAGAATTTTACAGCTTAGGAAATTGACATCCAAGGAAACTGAGGCTCAGAAAGGTGACATTTTGCTCAAGGTTGCACAGAGCTGGCTAAGTCAGAACTTAAACCTCTCATTTCAAGGCTACGCTGTTTGCTGCAATAAGGTCGTGCGCCTCTTTGCCCTTGTCCCTATTCCCAAGCACCTTATGCCTTTGTATTATACATAATCAGTTAACTAACTACATATCAGTGTCAAATCCTCCTCCTTTGAGATGTCAAGGAAATGCTAAACACCTGCCCTGTTCCACCTCACAAAGAGCTGAATTCAGTTTGATAGCCGCGCCACTCCTCAAAAGTCCGCTTTCCTTGTAATGAGCCCCTAGACGTTCCCCTCCCTGGTAGCATGATTCTCTGGGTCAAATAAAGGCTTAATTTACTAGATGATTAATAAGATTCCTATGATTCCAAAGGGGCTGGTTCTACATATGGCTTCAGTTGCCCTTTCTGTAGAAGGATTGGAGCAGGTGGCCTCTGTTTCCTGAAGGAGTTGGGAGCAGAAATTTCTTAGGGAACTTTATGACTTTCTTTTCTCAGGAACTTTTATGAAATGAGGAAGTTGAGCTTGCTTTGGTAACTGAGGGAACTTAGAGTTCTGAGACTTGCTGTCCTTGGAGAGAGGAGGATCAGGAGGAGGGAGTGGGGCACAATTCAGTAAATGAATCCAAGACAAATTTTTTTGTGTTCTCATGGGGCTTTGTGCCAATACAGTCTTGGCCTTGCCTGACTTCATCTGCTATTGGGAAAAAAGTGGTTGGGGAGGGGGTGTAGGGTTACATTTCTAGGCACACTTGATGGGTGATAAGCACCTTTCCTATACCCAAGATAAATGGCAGCCTTTCCCTCTGTCTCCCAGTCCCCTCAACTCAGATCTATCTCCTCTCCCAACACTGACGCAATCAGGACTTGGTGAGAACCTATCTGACTTTTTCTAATCAGTGACGGTTGAAATAACCTGGTAACCTTCCCTTTATCCTGCAGAGGTCACAGCAAGTGGATGAGGCCAGTCAGAGAGCCAGAATGCAGGTCCTGGTGGAAGGGTAATATGGGAGCTGGCTTGTTCGATCCAGGAAGGATAAAAGAGGGAGTTTTAGGCTTGAGAGAATAGAGCTGTCTTTGTTAGGTGGTATAGACTCTGGAGGTGTCTGGACACAGGCTGAATGGTCCCTTGCATGAAAGGGAATCCTTTTTCAGGTATGGGTTAGACTGGATATCTGCCAAGATCCCTTTCAGCTCTGAAATTCAGTGGTTTTTTGTTCTGACCAAACAACTCCCAGAGAAAAAGTCTCACCAAGGCGATCCCTGCCTCTTATTCTGAGGTCTGCTTTATCCACACCCTTCAAAGTTTCAGTCTTTCCTCCTACTCCTACCCACATGTACTCTGGGGATGATTTGGGTGGGTCCTAGAAGGGAGAGGAATATCCCAGTGTGAGGTGGTGAGGTGAGTGGTATGTGCTGAGACTGGAGGGGAGTTGAGCATTCTGCTCTCTCACCCCGGGTCACTCCCCTGTCACTGTTGGAATACACCTTTAAAGAACTTGAAGTTCCAGTGCATGGTATAGAGCACGATGGTGTGCAGACATGAGTTCTCTCTACCCATGGTGCGTGCTCCTCACCTCCACCCTACACCAGCTGGCCTGACAGGACCTTGGGAGATACCCAGCTGAGATAGGGAAGCAGAGCCACATCAGCCCTGACCTGCTCAGCCTTGCTACCCTTCCCCCGCAACACCACCCCTGTCCCAGCATCAGGGCCTCTGCGTCACTGCCAAAGCCTTGGGCTGCTCAGGCTTTTTGAATAAACAAACTACTTGGGGCAGCCAGTTCCCAACTCAGATTTCTCTCCTTGGCTGTGTGCCACACCTCCCTCCCCTACCAGCCAGGCAGACTCTGAACAGAGACCTAATTCCCTTTCTCAGTCTTTGCTGCCTCCTACCAGACAACCATCACTTACATACCTGGAAGACCAGGAATACAGGCAGATTTCTACCCTCTGAGCATGCTCTCTCTCTCTCTCTCCTCTCTCTCTCTCTCTCTCTCTCTCTCAGTGCTGATTAAGCGACTACTATGTGCCAGACAGTGTTAGATGCTAAAGATATAGACACAAAAGTGCAAGAGTTCCTGCTGTTATTCTTTTGAGGAGGAACAAAATATCAGTAAATGAATAATTCATACAAAGTAAATAATTTTGGTGGGGGTGGGGGAGGTGAAGGGACTAATCACTGGGAGAATCAGGATAAGCCTCTATAAGAGGTGACCCTGGAGCTGAACCCTGAAATCAGCCGACGATTCTCTAAGATGTCACTGAGAAGAGCGACACCGTACAAAGTCGTTTTGCTTCTTTTTACAACACATTGAATTATATTACAACACATTGATTATAACACAATGAATCTTGTAGGGGTTTAAAGAAGATAGGGAAACGGGAGATGTAATGCTATGTACAAGGAACAAACAGCCCGCAGGTCAGTTTGATTGTATCATAGAATGTTTGAAGGGGAGAAATGTTTGAGAAGCATGGAAAGGGGAGGCTGGAGCCACACTTCAAGGAGCTTTAGAAACCAAATGGAGAAGTCTGTACTTTACCCTAAGCATAATAGGGAGCTGCTGGAACTTCTTGAGCAGGGCAGTAACTTAATTAGACCTGTGTTTTAGGAATGTCAGTCCTTCTCTGCCCCTCCTCCCAGATATCCAGGAACAGATATCTGTTCCAGGCAGAGATGAATTTGTTTCCTGTTCCTCTACTTCTCTCCCTCTACCAATTCCTTTCCCTACCAGGTACTAAGGATCCCAAGAAGCTCAAATCTTTTTTTGCCAGGATGGATAGTATCTGATAACCTCCTTCTCCCTGAGGCAGGAAAGATACTGAGAGGTCAATGCTGAAACTCAAAGAAAAGAATCACAAGATTATAAGATTATCAATTTAGACCTGGAAGAAACCTTGGAAGTAGAGAACGAGGCCCCATCTTGTGCAGAGGAGAAAGCTAGCCCACACGTGACTTCAGACAGGCAGTAAGTAACCGAGCTGGGATTTGGACCCAGGTCTTCTTTAAGTTCCTCTGAGACTCATTGTTTGGGCAGTTTAGAACTTCATTCATTCATCTCTTTATTCATTCAATCATGTTTGGTCTTAGTCTTATTCTCTATGTTCACATACTTGTCGATCACCAGCACAAAGTCTAGTACAGTGCTAGGAAATTCAATTCAAATCAATGAGCATTTATAATATACCAGGTAGGGATACAAAATTAAATCCAAACAGTCCCCACCCTCCGGGGAAACAAGGTGCAGCACGGATAACTATGAAATATATGCAAGGTAAATGAAAAACAATTTGAGGAAGGCAGGGGAACCCTAACAACTGGGTGGGGGGAGAATCAGCAAAGGACTCAATGAGGAGGCACAGGAGGAAATGGCACTTAGGTAGGGCTTTGGCGGAACCTAGGGATGCCATTTCCAGGCTGATGCAGTGAAACGTTGCCTACAGGGAACAGGAACTGGGCTGGTTCGGTTGGAACATACAGTCCACATAGAGGGGGAATGATGTTGAACCTGTCTGGAAAGATCAGTTAGACTCAGACTGTGATGAGCATTAAATCCCCAGAGTATCTTATGGCTCTCTCAAGAAATGCTCGGTCATCCTCACCAGCTAGAGTAGACTTGATTGTTGATTGAAAGGACAATCTTTTAAGGATCTGCTTGGGTGCTATGGCCAAAGAAATCACCACCTATTGGTTAAATGGACCAATAGATCCTACTTCAGCAAAACTTCTCATGTCTATTTTCAACTCTGCCCTCTCCATCCCTCCCAAAAAACACAAGGTTTCATTACCAGACACCCAGACTATTGCAACAACTCCCATTAGTCAACCAACAAACCTTTGTTAAGCTTGTACTCTGCTGTGCTAGGCACTAGAGACGCAAAGGCAAAAGTAAAGCAGACCCTGCCTTCAAGGAACTCACAATCTAACCTCTTGAAGGGTCTTTCCTCCTCCATTCCCTCCCCTCTTCTCACATCACTGCCAGACTAACATTCCCTAGGGTATAATTTGGTCACAGTCATCTGTTGGCTCAAAAACTCTTCAGGACCTCCCCCCAACCCCAAAGCTCACTGAGTAAATACATAAAATTTGTTTATAGAATAAGGTTTACAAAGCACTTTCCTCTCAGCAATCCTGTGAAGTAGGAATGCAAAAATACAGAGACTTGTGATTCAGTCAGTCCTAGGTATTTCCAAGGGGGACATTCCCTCCACTGACACACATTAACCCATCAGCGGCTTGGGACCTAAATCCTAGGGAGTTGCTAGAGGCAAAGGAAAGTGAAGTGACTTGTCTAGGATTACACATCTAGTAGGTGACAGTCAGGAATTAAAAAAACAGCTCTTACTTACCTTATCTCTTGTGCCATGCTATGAGTCACTATGATAATTGACCTTTTTATAGCACTTTAAGGTTTGCAAAGTACTGTATAAATATCTCATTTGATTGTTCCAATAACCGGGATGGTAGGTGCTGTTCTTTCCCCCATTATGCAAAGGAGGAAACTGAGGCCAAGAAGATTAAGTTACATGACCAGGAAGTCACAGTTAAGGAAGTATCTGAGGTTAGATTTGAACTCAGGTCTTCCTGCCTCCAAGCCCAACATTCTGTCCATGATGCCATGTTGGGAGGTAGGTAACAGAGTAGTAATAGTAGCTGGCATTTCTAGGGTACCTTAAGATTTTTCAAAGTGCTTTAGGTATAGGATTCTCATTTGATGGGCACCATAGGTATCATCATCTGAATTTTACAAATGAGGAAAATGAGGTTTAGAGACAGTAAGTTCACTTGTGAGAGGTAGGAATTGAACCCAGGTCTCTTGACTCTGCCTTAGGATGGCGTTCAAGGCCTCCACAGCTTAGAACCACACCTCATGTCTGAGGACTCCATCCCATCCCATTTCTTAACCTGCTTTCTATTCTCCATCCCCATTGAACTCCTTCCTGTCCCCCACGGCCACCCCCAGCTCTGCTGCCCAGGGCAGACTCTCATTCCTTGGCTTGAAGTCAAGGATGGGCCGAACCCTCTCCAGAGAGGCATTGTTCTTCTACAATCTGACAGATTTCATGGAGACCCCATAGGAGATGGCCCTCATAAGGCACCGGTTCCAACAGGTATCTTTGAGTCTTAAGTCTTTTGGGCAGTGCAGGAATTTACACTTCTCTCTTTGCCCAGCAGAGGGAGGCCACCTCCCACAAACGATCTTGCCTCAAGCTTAGACCTCTGTTCTAAGGAACTGGAAGCTACTTTTTAGCTGGAAGGAAGAGGGACCTGGGTACCTTGAAGAACCCTGATTTATGGACCCTTTCCTATGGTGGAAGGTGCGGAGGGAGTTCCAGGGCCTGAACTTTTTAAGCAACCTCCTCCTCCTCTCCCCCACCTCCTTGAGGATAGGAATGATGGCAGACTTAAAAGTCTAGGCATCCAGGCCTGAATCCTACTCACTCCCTGTGTGGCCTTGGGTAAGTCATTGCCCTTTTGAGCATCATCTGTAAAAATGAGTAAATTGGACAAGATGCTCTCTAAGCTATCTATGATTCTGGAGAACCTTCCCAAGCCCTATCTCTCCCCTATTCTTAGACAAGGGTCTCTAATCTCTAGTGAGAGACAGTCATGACTTAGTGGGGAGGTGGAAAGAGCCTGGACCCAGACTCAGAAGATCTGGGTTTGAATTGATCTGATATTGTGTAACCATAGACAAGTTGCTTAATTGCTCTGTGCCTCAGTTTCTTCATAGGTTAAATTGTGGGGAAAGTACCATGTGAACCTTATCCTAATAGAAATGGAAGTAGTTATTGGTGCTATCTACAAGCCTATGAAAAAATGAACTGGCAGGGAAGAAAACCCAGAGAAATGGGATCCATTCAGTCCCTACCCCTGAACTTAAAGGGACCAGTATTCATGCCATCCCTCCTCACACAATTTCTCAATTGATTCTATTTCTTTCTTTAAGTTTTTTTATTCTATTTATTATTTCTATTCTATTTATCCCCCACTTTTTTCCCCAGGGAAACTTGAAGAGGCCAGGGTGCTTGTAGGGTCTCTGTTACTTTCCTGGGTGACCTTAGGCAGGTCAATTTGACTTTTCTAATCATAATTTCTTTACCTTGAAAACAAGGAATAAGCTGGGCCCTACTTAGCTCCCTCTACCTCAAAGGGCTTTAGGAAAGATTGAAGGAGAGAAGGAATAAAATCAGAAAATTATACAATCATTCAACATCCAGAGCTGGAAGGATTATTAGAAGTTTCCTTGGTGAATTCCCATCTCCCACTTTATTGATGGGAAAATGAAGCCCAGAATCACCCCTCCCCACCCCAGTCTAGAACTTGGATCCCATTTGAATATCCTTGGAAGACTTGAAAACATCCCATGTAGTGGTGCACAGTAGGTATTGAGTAAACATTTATGAGTCACAGATTCAAGGACAATGAGTAGGTATGGATTATTCCATGGACAAGGAGTCTTACTGGTGAAGATGGGAAAGTAGCACGGGGTAATGGAGGGGAGTAGAGCAAGGGAAGAACCATAGACCTGGAGCACCTCTAAGGTAAGACAGATGGCATCTTATGAGCACATACATGGAGGCATTCACAAGCAGGAACACATGTCTTTTCACACCCAGAGTTCTCTGAAATCTAGGGGGAAATGGGAAGAGCTGCTAACCCCCTCTGGGCAGAAGCCCTGTCTCTCACTGTCTGGAGTGAGGTGCTAGGAATAAAAAAACCCAAAAAAACCATTGTTTCTACCTAAAGAAGAATGAACGTTCAAGCTGGAAGGGAGGCAATGCTACACCTTTTAGAGACTGGAAAACTGAGGCAGGAGGGGATGTTGTCTCCCCAGGAAGTCACTGAACCACAGAAGCCAGATCTGATCTTCAGGTTTTACAAGGACTGTGAGCTGTCTGCCTTTTAATCATTCAGCCAGCTGCTCAGTCAGTAAGGCAACAACTATTTTTATTAAGTGTTGACTGGGGAAGAAAAAGGGCCACCGGCTTACTTCTCCACCTCTCTTCTGGGTAAATTTTCTCCTCTATCAGAAGGATAGAAGAAACACATGTGAAACCCTGGAGTTGATGGAGACCTCAGAGACCACATAGTCCAATATCCTCATTTTGTGGAAGAGGGAAACTGAGGCTAAGGGAGAGGAAGTGTTTTGCCTGAGGTCACACAGATAGTTAATTATCAGAGGTAGGATTTGAATCCATGTCCTATGACTACTGGGAATTGTATGTAAGTCTGATTGCCAGTTGTTGCCTGGCTCTGTGTGTATGAGTATATGTGTGTGTGTGTGTATAGGTGTGTCTGTGAGACCTGGGATTTCATCTGTGTAAGGGAACCAACCCATAGTAAATAAAATAAGCCCACAGAGGTTAAGTAACCTGTCCAAAGTCACATAGGTAGTAAGTGGAAGAGGTAGGTTTTGAACTTAGCCTTTCTGACTATAGAGATATTTCTTCCATATTATGCTGCCCTGATGTACCTGCCTAACTAGAGAACCATTCAGTTTAGTTTGCTAGCTGGTCTTCTCTGCCTTCACAAAAAGCTTGTTTTCCTTTCTCTAACCTTCTCCGTGTCACCTTTAGATTTTCAGAGGAAATCCTCTCCTTGCCAACATACACCTCCATTTTCCTTTTGTACCCACACTCATGCCCTTGAGAGATCGATCTCAAAGCACCCTTAAACCAGAGGCACTGGTTCATCAATATGGGAAGTACCTGCCTCTGGCCAGACTTAGGACATAGAGCCTGAAGTTGTGTCCAGGAGAGGGCCCAGAGTTCTGTCTACCCAGTGCATAGATCTCAGAGCTACTCACCTCATACTGATGGTCTTGGCTGTCTGAGGGTTCCGAATAATAAAAACTGCAGAGAATAAGAAGGTGGCCAGTCACAGGAGGGAACTGGAGGGCCCGGACCACTCTGGGGAGGAACACATGCTCCCCAAAGGGGGCTCTGCTCCCATTCTGTTCCCATGAACAGCTCCACCATCTAGAAATGATTGGCCCCTTGCTGCCTCCCCAGAATTCACTCACACCTATATCTCTCCCTCCCCTCCTCTAGCCCCCAAGTCTGGACCTCCTCGCTGCCATGGAAACCCTGGCCCCTTGGATTCCTCTGTGGCCCCTCAGATTTTCCAAGCAAGTTTCGGACTTTGAAAGTCAGAGCTGTCCCCTCAATGATTTACCTCTGGGCTCATTTGCTTCCATTATTTTTTTCCCCTTATCCACTCCCCAGTCTCTTTTTCCTCAGGTATCTCATTTGCCTGGCACAGACATGATCTTTTCCCATATCCTTTTTTTCTGACTTTTTAACTTCACAGCTTGGACTCATCTCCTCCAGGAAGACTTCCTTGATACACACCAAGCAAACAATAACCCTACAGCTCATCCCTACATCTTCCCTCAGTGTAATGACAATGTAGGTTCTCTCTCTCTCTCTCTGTCTCTCTCTCTCTCTGTCGTTCTCTCCCTACTCTCTTTATCTCTCTCTGTCCCTACCCCAACTTCCCTTCTTTTCCCTCTTTCCTCCATCTACCTCCCTCTCTTCCCCTCTCTCCTTTTTCCCTCTCCTCTTCTATCTCCCTCCTTTCTTACCCTCTCTCTCCATCCCTCTTTCTCTCTCCCACTTCTCTCCCTCTCCATATCTCTTTGTCTTTGTTTCTCTCTCCCCTCCCCTTTCTCTCCATCCTCTTCTCTCCTTCTACCCTTCTTCTTTCTCCCTCCTCCCCTTCCCTCATCCTGACTTCATCTTTTCTCTCCTTTCCTTCTCTTCTCTTTAGACTATAAGCTCCCTGAGGACAGAAATATGGCTTTATTTCTCCTCTGCACCCCTAGAGGTCTCAGTACGGGGAAAGGGTGTTGCTGAGGACTTACTTGACTCACTCAGTGTTGGCAGTAAGGAAACAAATATAGTCAAAGTGTCTTGGTTCTGGCTCTATTAATTTGGAGCATGTGATAATGAACAGTTTCCCTTTGTGCTTTTGATGAAGAAAGGTCCCAAGCAGCAGAATGAGGTTGCTTGGGAAATGTGTAAATGGCTTAAGATGCCAAATTATTCCTGTGTACTTTGACATAACCCATTTATTTACATCCGATTAATTGATATAGCCTCTAAGACAGCAGAGAGAAGCTAAGGCATAAGTCTTTGTTATCTGATTATTTGGTGAATTGTGTATCCCTCTCTAACCCTTGAAGAAGGTCACCTAAGGGCTACCACTAAGCAACATTTTATGGATCAGAGGTCATTTAGTCCCATCCTCTCATTTTACAGATGAGGAAACTGAGGCCTAGGGAAGCTAAGTGACTTGCCCAAGGTCACACAGAAATCGATGGAGGTAGGATTCATACCCAGGCCTTCTGACTCAAGAGTCAGTGAGCTTTCTGCTTTGCCTCTACTCTTGTTGGCCATGGGTACTACCAATGCCTCAGATTTAGAGCTGAAAGGGACCCCAGAGGTCAATTAGTCTAACCCATCCATTGTACAGATGAGGAAACTGACACTCAGAGAGTGATGTACTCTAAGGATACATAGGAGTTCAATAACAGAGTTGGGATCTGAATCCAGGTCTCAAATCAGGATGTTTTTTCTTACTATAATATGTTGGTATGCCCAGAGTTGGGCCTGAAACTAATAAGTCTAGATCTGACAAAAATTTTTGACAATTCAGTCCTGACCTCCTCTGCCAAGATTCTAAATTTGTGAGTGGAGCTGGGCTCCATCTGTTCTGGACAGGGATTGAGCTCCCCTAGGGCCCTGCCTCTGGTTGTCTCCCCCCCACCCCCATGCCCACCCCCTCCAGTTCTGAAGTCCTCCATACCTGCTATTCAGATGCACCTTCCCATAAGGTAGGTGGGAGTACTCATCTATCTCTTCATGGGGCCACACCTTGAAGGGCTGGGACCTTGACTGCATCTTGTGTGTGACCTTCTGATATGGCCAATATAGGCTGAAATCTTCCAGCTGTAGAACCCGATCAAGCCACTGGTCACTAACCTGTGGCCTGGGTGAGACCTCTCTGCCCTGACCTTTCACACTGACCTCAACTCAGAGCCCTCTTATCTACCAGACACCTTTAAGATAGAGCTCCTGGGAAAGGGAACCCTTTTTATAGGAGGCAAAGTGGAAACACATTGGGAAAGTCAAATCAGCCAAGGATGGTAGGTCCTTAGGTTGGGAGTGGCCCTAAATGGGGGCTGTCTGTTTGTTGTAATGGGTAGGATCAGGACCACGAAGAGGCTCGGTGAGCGCTAGTTGGGTGAGGGGACACATTTTCCCTTATGGGGGCTTAATTCCTTTTTCCTTTTGGACCTGACCTGTGATTTCATTAGTTTAAGGAAATCCCTATGAGGAAATTCCCTCTTCCAGTGCAGTGACTTGCTTGGGGGAATCACCCAATGAGCACTTTTCCTGATTCTAAGGTCAGCTCCCTAAACTATACCAGACCATTTGCCAGGCTGCTGCCAGGGGAAGTTGGAGGAGCAGATGTCAGTGTCCTGGAATTAAATGTGTCTGCTCCTCTGTAGCATGAGATCCAAGGGGAGAAAGTCACCTTGGAAACCAGCCTTCACCCAGAGAGGGCCAGGAGGGATATGGGGAGGGGCAGAGATTGGGGGCCATCGGTGGCTCTCCTCATGGTGCCCTCTGGGTACGGTGGAAAGGGGGGACACAGGGAAGTGCTCGGGATGAAACACCATTTTTCTCTATAGACATATCCAGGCCACAAGACTCTGGGCAAGTCACTTAATATCTCATTTGCAGTTCAGATTTTAGAGTGAGTACTCATTTTGTGAAGCAGCTCATCTCTTTTTCCTCTAGTCAAGGGGCTTCTCATTTGTTAAGCACAAGCTGTATGCCCAAGCCAGGAGGGAATCAGGGAGAAGGAGGAGAAGGCCAGTGATCTAGGGATCTCTAAATTTGACTGGGGAGATAACAGATACCCACATAAATCAGAGAGCAGACTTGAGGGGCTAGAATCTCAGGGCTCAGATTCCAGGGGAGGGATAGCCCAGTGTGTGGGGTAGGCAGAAGCAGCAGCGGGTACGACATCTAGAAACATCCTCAGAAGGGAAATATCTTGAAGGATGAGGGAAACAGTCAAGACAGTGAGAATAGTGAGGACTCTGGCTTGGATGGCTCAGAGGGCCATCCCTCTGTGTAAGAGCACAGTAGGAGATGGATTTGGAGAAGGCCTTTGGGGAGGGTGGAAGCTTGAGTGGGGTCCTTTTATGATGGACTGAGGAGTTTCAGAGATAGTGGAATGTACACTAGTCTGAGAAGAGAGGAAATCTCTTGATTCTATCACAAATCAGCTGAGTGACCCTGGGCAAGTCATTTCCCTTCCTCTAGGTGTCAGGTTCCACATGGATAAAATGACAGGTGTGTGTGTAGGTGTCTGATTAGATGGTCTCTAAGTTTCTTGGCAGCACTAAGACCCCATGTTCTGAAGGTTTAGGGGGCCATATATGGTTTTTAAGCTGGTGGCTATTGGACTGTCTATGTTTACCTGATCCTTCCCCTGCCCTTCTCTAGCCTTGTTCAGATTTATCCTCCCTGATCTCGGCACCTGGAATCTTACGACTCCTTGGGTCTAAAATACCAGCAGCCTGTGTCCACTTGGACTTAATGTCAGGATCTCAGTTCCTCTGCTAACAACATGCAAATACATGCAAATGGAAGCTTTAAATTAGGTTACCATCATGAGAAGGCAGGGGTGGGGGGGTAGGGGGTGGGGGTGGGGGTGGGGGTGGATGGGAACAATAGGCATTGAGTTGTCTCAGCCAGCTTTTAGCTGAGGAGGAAATTGAAGGGTCTTTGTTCAGTCCCATCCAGTAGTTAAGGAAAAAAGAGTGGAAAAAAAGGTAATTCCAGTACACTTTCCCTCCTTCTTTTAAAGCCCACCTACTTAGCCTGAATATGCTTTTTGGCAAATTTGCTTTTATAGTTTTAATGGTAAATGGAGCAGGGTGGGTGGGTGTAGGAATGGCGAATTACAACAGTTCTCATTTCTAAAGCTCTCTATTCATGGACTCACTGCTCCAGAAAAGCAAGCAATACAACTAGGATTAAAACCTCCATCACCCCCATTTTACATACAGGAAAACTGAGGCTCATGCAGGTGAGGTTGTTGCTTCCCCAAAGGCACACAAACCAACCAGCGTCAGAGTTAGGACTGACACCCACAGCTCACCAAGTCCACTGGTCTTTCTACTCCACACTGCCCTTCCCATGTTTCTCCTCAGTTGTCCCAATGCTACCTCATCAGTAAAATGAAGGGGGGTGAACATCTAGATCCTAAGATCCATTCCCTCCCCCACTTCTTTTCCCCCATGTACACCTCTCTCAGCACCTCCCATCCTTCAAGGTTCAGCTCTGTCTCCAGGTCTTCCTCCTCTGAGAAGCCTTCCCTGACCACTACAGTCCCAAGGAAGCTCTACCTTTGCTAAACCTTTGCTGTTTATCGGTCAACCTTTAGTATCATTGCCAGGCTCAGGAGAAATGGTACTGCCTCATAAAGTGGGAGGAAGGGAAGGGAGAGCCTTCTGCATCTCCTAACACCTTATTCCAACTCTATCCATAAGTGGAATGTTTGCATTCAGCACTTAGAACACATGGTGTGGAGGGTAATTGAAAAATCTCAGAATGAGAAGAGACCCCTGAGGCCATCTACCTTCCCTAGAACAAAAAGTCTCTCTACTATCCCCAATGAATGGCCATTCAACCTCTCCTTGAATAGCTCCAGTGAGAAGGAGAAGCTCATTACTTCGCAAAGCAGTGAATTTCATGTTTTGATCACCTTAATTACTATATCTCATTATTTGTCTTTGGCCCACCCTCCTAATCAAAGGATGCGCTGTGGGGGCAAGGCTCTGCCTTCTTTTGTTGTGTGAGCCATAGAAGCAGAGATGCTTGGGAAGGATGTGTGGGTCAACTGCAGCAGTATTATTCAGGTGAGGGAGAAGGGGAGTCTTTTGAATGTATGCCTAAAGCTCTGATTCTTCACTTTCATTTGGTCCCCATTCGATTTCCATAGAATCCTTGGATCTCTTGCTGGTCACACATCATGGAACATCCCTTCCTTCTCTCCCATCACCAAGCCTGTCATGAGCTCTATCTCACAGTTGTGACGCAGGGATCACAGGGTCTGTAATGGACCTTCCAGGCTGTCCAATTTAATCCCTTCCTTACATTAATGGGGAAATCGAGGCCAAGTCACGTTGAATGACTTGGCCTAGGTGACTAAGGTAGTAATCCTCAGAAGCAGGATTTGAACCAGGTCATCTACTCCAGAGTCTTATCACTGTGCCAGGCTGTGTAGCTCATGACCCCAGAGGCACTAAGGTGGAGCCATAAAGTGGAATAGAGGACCATTATCCCCAAGTCTTGTCCAGATCCTACCATCCCCAGCTTATTCCCTTGGATGTTCCCCTCCTGCTTCTTTGTCACATCTAAACACAGTTAGTTTCCAAAACAACCTTGTTCCTCCTTTCTTGTGTCTCACAGGCTCTCACTCTCTGGGTTGTTAAATTCCCTGCCCTTCTCCATCTTGTTTTGCTTGATGTGAAGTAGGCTTCCCCTCCACCAACTCTCCTCCCCCCTCCACCCCCGCTCAAATATACACCAGTCTTCCACCCTTGATTTGAATTCTTATCTTCTAGGAAGGATTTCCAAGCTAATCACACATACAGCTCATCAACCTCTTTCCTTGGCTGCCTAAGGTCCAGGCACCCTGAAAGTCCAAGACATAGATTACATATGGGGATTTTTCTGGACTAGGAGCCAGATGGACCAACCATTTCTGTTTGGGAAAGTCCAAGGAAAAGGGGACAGGGGAAGAATCAGTCCCATGATGGGATGAACCCTTCAAGGGTATCACATCCCTCCCTCTCCTTATCAGATCTCTTGGGTCATGAGGAATTTCCCCAAGACCATCTGAGGTCAGGACTGGTGACCTCCATCCTCCTCTCCCTCCAAGGTCCAAAGGGTTTAGCATCCTCCAGGATACCCTAGCACCCCTGCTTTCATCCCTGTAGCCTGATTTAATACCTACTGTTGATGTTGCTGGTCGGTAGTAGTAGGCCATTTGTTGTGGTCATTGGGCCCATGACCTGGTCTACATCTGCCTAGACTCTCCTTGTAATCTGTTGACAGTGGCACAAGACTCACACCCTCCTTCCACCCCAGAGGACACCTTTCCCAGCTCTGAAATGCCTCCCTCTTGTTGCCAGGTAACACCATCCCAACTCCCCTGGGAATCATCAATGTCTACTTCCCCTAGCGTCTATCCCTCATTGAGATTTCCCCACAACAGCCTCTATTCCAAAGCCTACAGTCAGGAGGATCAAACTTACTGTGGGGGTGACAGAAACAGGGGGGCTTTCATCTGAGTCAAGATCACACTGAGATGCTAGAGGAAGAGGGGAATCTGGTGCAAGCATGTTTTTCCTTCAGTTGTTGGGAGTCTCTTGTAGCTGATTCCCTGCAGCAGTTGCTACAACAAGGATCCCTGCTCAGTGACGCAGAATGGGAGGCAGGTGAAACCTGGCTTCTCTGACACCTGAACTGGCACCATTCCAGGGAAGCTTGAGAGAGCCAGGGAGACCTGCCTGTGGGGGAAGGGTGGCCCTGCAGAAACAGGACCTAAAAGAAGAGTCGTGTTGGCACCTAGACAGGACTGAGGGATGAGCAGGGCTGGGTGAGAACACCTAGGTCTCTCCTCAAAGAGGGATAGAGGTGGATGTTTTGAGTGATAGGCTGGTGAGCTTGGTGTCAATGCCTTGGCAAATTATAGACCTCATTCCTAAAAGGATGGTTTGTGAGCACTGAGAAATGAAAGGAATCATTCATTAGAGCCAGCATGTAATTTTTAAGAAGGATCAGCTTCATTTTCCTTTCTATCAGACTTCCTGGATTCCACAAAATTCCTACCATGGTGCCATGTCATGGTTTCTTAAGAGTAATAAGCACAAATTCTGGCTGAGAACACACACTAGAGGGTCTGGGTTCTAATCCCAGCTGTTAGTTACTACCTGTGAGACTTTAGGTCAGTCACTATACTTCACTACACCTTAGTTTCCTCATTTGTAAAATAAGGGAGTTGGACTAGATGACTTCTGAGGTCCCTTCCAGCTAGTTACAAAACTAGAGAGACACAGAAGTTCCTGCTGCCCAAATTCCACCCCAGTTAAGTAGAGGAAGGCCCAGCCAACATAGCAAGCAAATGCATTTTTGAGCCACAGTGACCCATTAAAAAAAAAATCTTCAATACTTCAATAGAATTGTGTTTTCACTGCTGTGGGCTCTCCATTGGCCAATGTAGATCACATACTAGTGGTTCCTTTTTATCCTGAGTGATTTGTGTTGATGTCTTCCACAAAAGAGCCTTCCAATGCTGAGGAAGCCTTCTGCTAGACCTTCTAACATTCCATGTCACTTCTTGCTCACTAGCCATTATTGATAATATGGGGCAGCCCAGTCACACCTGTTATGAGTCTCCCCACTGGCCCTGGTGGCGAGGAGTAGTCACAAATAATTCTCATTCTTTGATTGTGTATTTCAACCCATAGTCAGATGGCAACAATGGGAGATTATTGGTGCTAAGGAGTATTTTATGTCAAGGGGCAGAAGTGTGGATTTCCCAAATGCAATCCCTCCACTTTCTTCATCTTATTTAGTTCTAGATCCCCCTAATTGTCCAACAGCATCTCTACTGATGGCCTAACTCGATAGGCTGCCCATTCAACTGCAGAGTTGTTAGGCTGATCTCTTTTGAATGACCAGAGATCTGATTGGGGTGTTCTGGAGTGTTCTGGGCCTCAGTGGATTAAGGTCCACATAATCTACAAAATCTATAAATGCTAAAAAATCTGAGCAGGTCATGTAGCAAGAGTAGTGGTCAACAAGTGGATGACCTGAATGTTCTGCTGGCATCTGTAAATTATTCAGAGAAGTAGAAGATAACTTCTAGTGCTTTGAGTAGATCTCCTAAGGATGATTTAAGGAAGGATATGGATGATAATTACACAGGAGGAGAAGTATGTTCTGCACAAGGTGGGGAGACAACTCTATTGATAAGATTATAGAACCATTTAGATGCCATATAATTGCTTATTCCCTTCTCTCTTGAAGTGTTAACCTGATCTGTATTAGGGACCTGCCATAAACTCAGTAAGCTCAGATTTATGGAAAAGATGGGAGAGATATGAGCTAGAGTTAGGTAGACTTGGAATTGTTTGACCAGCCAGACCCAATGAGTGTTGGTTAGTGGACCAATGTTAACCTGTGGTAGATGTGTGTTGTAGGTGAAAATTCAGTAGTGGATTGCTAACTCATTACGGAGTAAGAGGGCATCATGGCAGCCTTCAAAGCTAAGCTTCCTTTCTTTCACTACATTAACAGAAGCATGGGGTCTTGAGAAAGAAAAACAATATGGGACAACCTTGGTTTCAGGAAGACTTGGGTTCCAGACCAGCCCCCTGATTCTGAGCAAGTCACTCAGACACTCAGTGTCCTTGGGCAGCTCTAAGACTCTATCTTGCAGAGTGGTTGTTGGTCTCCCTTGATAGGCTTCCCTTCCTGGGAGTCCCTTAAACCAATGAAATTACAGGGTTGGACCCAAGACAAAATGCCCAGAACCAGAGAGCTTATAGTTTCTGATGTACTTTGCCTTGGTCAGACCACAGATAAGGTAAGTGTGTTCAGTTCTGAACTGAGACACTGACAAGCTAGAACACAGACTGTGTCATGAGGATGGTGACCATGAAAATGAAAGGACTGGAAGCCAAATATCAGACCTTGAAGAAATTGGGTATATTCAATATGAATGAAGAGTGAGGCACAGGAGATATCCTCAGAGACCTGAAAGGCTCTCATACAGAAGGGCATTAGACTTGACTTGTTTGGCCCCAGAGAACAGAACAAGAACTAATGGGTAGAAGTCAGACAGATTTTGACTTGTTGAAGGCAAGGATTAGGTTGCTCTTCAATCTTTCTCTCTCTAGTGCCTAGAACTATGCCTTGCACATGATAGGAACTTAATGTACATCTACTGAGGTTGAATAAATGGTTTGATGTAAGGAAAAATTAAGTCATAGTGAACAGCTATTTAAAAATGGAATGAGATGCTTCTAAAGGGTGTGGGATCCCCATCCTGCTTTCCCCTTGATGGTCCTAAGGTAGGATTCTGTAGATCTTTATAGTTGTTTCTATATGTGTCCTCATACCAAAGTAGAGGATGTAGACATCTGGCATAGCAAAGGCTCCTGTGTGACTACAGCACGAGGTGGCCCAGGCATATGGGAGAAGCCTTGAGGGTCTCTACAATTAGATGAGGATCACTGGGTATTGGATTGTCAGATGTTCAGGCCTAGGGGATCAGTATGAAGAATACTGAATTTGAAGTTAGGAGACCTGGGTTCAAATCCTTCATCTCTTCCCTTTCTCTCTCCTCCTCTCCCCCTCCCCTGCCCCACTGCTACCCTGTCTGCCAGTTGTTGCCTATGTGATCTCAAGCAAGATATTTAACCTCTCTGGGTCTCAGGTTCCTCATCTGTATAATGAAGCAGTTGGACTAGCTGACCTCCAAAATCCCTTGTAGTTCTATGTCACCCTGGTTACTGCTATCCCATACTTCTTGACCTTGGCTAGTCAAGTCTTTCACTAACTCACCCCAACCGCTTTCTCTATACTAAATATATTCTCCATTCTCCCCTCACTCCCACCCCCATTCTGTAACACCAAGTAGCAGCTGGTCTTGGTAGTTCCTGAACCATATATACAATAGTAGCCTTTCTATTTCCCTGACATCTCCACATAATCTGGCAGAAACATTGCTCGCAATCAATGACTTCCCACATAAGCTGATCCCAAGGAAGGGAGAATGCTAAGAGGAGAGGAAATGTGGTGTAGTGAGAAGATCACTGGTTTTAGGAAAATTATAGAACTTCATTTGGGACCTCAGTTTCTTCAGCTGTAAAGTGAGGGGTTGAACAGATCAGCAATCCTGACATTGTGTCATGTACCCCTCTGAGGATCTGGTGGAATCTATATACCCTTTATCAGAATAATATTTTATGAATAAAACAAAATTCATAAGATTATAAAGGAAACTAATTATCCTGAAATATGGTTATCTAAATATATTTTACAAACCAGTTTCATGGATCTCAGGTTAAGAACTGTTGAACCAAATGATCTCTAACTCTGTGGTTCAATGAACCTTTCTTCCATAATGAAGATGGTATTTCCCTGCTTGCCAAACCTGAGGCATCCCAAAGCTCCTGACATCCAACTACACACTTGTCTTTCTTTTTTATGATCATTACCACCACCACCATCATCAGATAATGTCTATTAAGTCTTCATTGAGTTGAAATCCAGCCTCCTCAGTCCATCTCCTGGGACTCCAGGCATTGACATGCTCTTAAGATGGGGGAGTGAGTTAGAGAGACTGTTCTGAGACTACAGATTATTTTGTCCTTACACCCCCATCCCCCGGGGCAAATGTAGGCTCTGGGACTGTGTTCAGCACAGGCACAGACAGACCCTCCCACAGGGACATTCCCAAAGCGAGGGTAATCACTGGAAGACCACAAAGCACACACAAATGTTTGGAGACCTCACTAGTCATTGTGTTTGTGTTTTCTGACCATGCTCAGAAACCTCAGCTGTCTGTTCCTAGACTATCTTTACATGCAATCGCTGCAAATTGCCTGATGGGATGCCCAAGCTTATCTGAGTCAGTGGACTCAAGGCTTGATCTCAAGGGAAGATAAATTGACCCTGAGTAGTGTGTGATCAACTAATCAAAGGGGGAGAAGATGGGTCAAACCTTCCCTGCCACCCCACAGTAGATTATGGTGAGGTTTGTCTCAAACATAATCATCTCTAATCTTATCTTTCAACACTCCCCTTCACTCTACCCTTTCAATACTGTGACAGTTTCAAAACATCCCCTTTCTGAGGCCTACCTCCATCCTCAAGGAAATTCTAACCTAACAAATACTCAAGCATTGGGCAAATTGTCCCCTTTTCCCAGCATACACAGCTCCCTTAATCCCAGATGACCTCAGGGCTGCATCAGGAGTGCTCTGCTGGGGCTCTATGTTCTGAGACCATCACTGGGAAGAGCCTCTCCTCTCCCCTTTTCATTTTGGGTGGGACAGACTGAATCACGCAGGAAGGGTTATCAAGCAGGCATGGATAGATTGTGATATTGTGGGCTGCATCACCAATTTCATGACATTATCCTTCCCCTCAAACCCATCTCCTTCAAAGCTTCCCTGCTATTATCAAGGTCACCACCATCCTTCCACTATTCCAGATTCAGAGCCTCTGTCATCTTCAGCTTCTTACTCTTTCTCATCTTCTCTATCTAAATCTCACTTCAACCTTCACAATATTGCTTGCATTTGTCCCCTTCTCTCCATCCATATGGTCACTATTGTGGTTAAGGCCCCCCTCCCATCTCACCTACTCTATTACAATAGCTTATTAATTAGATCTTTCTGAGTCAGGTATCAGCCCTCTCTAATCCATTCTCTAAAGGGGTCAAAATGATTTTCCTAAAGCTCAGGTCTGATCATATCACTTCCCTGCTCAGTAAAATCTAGTGGCTCTCTATTGGTCCTAGAATAAAATATGTCTTCATTTTTATTTCATACTACCAAATGGTATTTTGTATTATTTCATAATGCATGCGTTTATTAGTAGAGTAGTGTACACACATGTATACGTAATGTATAAATAAGACCGAATGAAGTAGATCCTAGTTATGCAGGAAGGGAATGGGCTTTTAGTCCCAATGTCAGGGATTTTTAAACTCCCCAACAGGGAGCTAGAAGGTGGGTAGAGCTCAGTCTTGGACAGAAGGATCTGGGAAGAGTGGTATCCAGGGTCCTGCTGGACAGACATTCTGTAGGCAGGAGACCTTGGATGGTGGCTTTGGTGAAAGCCATGGGATCATGGAGATGGCCCAGAGTCTCACAGGATATCTTGCTTAAAACTCAGTCAATTTAGTAAAACTTTAGGAGGGCCCAACAGCTCAGTGGGAATGATAACTTGTCAATACTTGATAGGAAGTTAATTCTGGGCAATAGAAAGAGCCTATACTCCCAGTCAGGAAGACTTGGCCTTAAATCCTGGGTCAGACACTTAACCAGTTGTTGGCCAAGTTGCTTCTACTTTTAGAGTAGGTTTCTTCATCTGCAAATGGGAAGTTTGAACCCAATGACCTTAGAAATCTCTTTTAGCTCCTATGACCTAAGACAGAATCTTGGCTTTCCACCTTTACTATCTGTGTGAACTTGGGCAAATCATTTTACTTGCCTGGGCCTCAGTTTCCTCATCTGTAAAATGGGGTGATAAGAATAGATGATTTCTTCAAGATCTAGAATGTATGATATTGGATTCTCAGTGTTATCTGTGAATTTCCTCTCATTTCTTATAAACAAAACAGCCATGGTTCAAATTCAAAAATGCTGGAGTCTGAGTAATTACTTCTGATCCAGTGATCTTGGCTTCATTCATGCACCGATACTGGACTGGGTGTTATGAGGGAGCAAAAGGAGGAGCTTACAAGGAAGTCAACAAGAGAGGACATACAGATAGCAAGCAACTTGTGTAGAATGACCTCCTTTTCCTCTCCAGTTTTGGGGATCCCTTGGTGCTGTGCTCTCTGAACAAAGCAGAACTGAAGCAGCTCAAAGGAAATGGAGGATATACACACCAAATGTTCACATGAACTATTTGTGCCTGACCTATGGTAGAGCATTCTGAGCTCATATTGGTTTGATCAGCCAGTCAGACACATTGAAACATGACTCTAGAACAGTGATGTCATTTTGGTCCTCTTTGAGAATTAAGGACAACCAACCAACCAACCAAGACCCTATTCTAGTTCTCCCTTTGTCATAAGGTCTTCCCTAGTACCCCAGCTGCTAGTACTTTCTCCTTCAAGGTTTCAAGTGTTTTGTATTTACATGTGAATGTATAACTGTGTATATATGTATATTGTGCATGTATACTATATATACATACATGTACATGTGTATAAATATACACATACATGTTTTCTCCTTTGCTGGAATGTAAGCACCTTGAGGACAGGCACTTTTTCCTTTGTATTCCTGGCAGGTGAGAGGATACCATACAGTAGGCTCTTTTAATAAATGCTTAATGATTGACTATTGGTATATGCTGAAGTGTTAGGCTGTGTGGCACCAATTCTACGGACCACAGACCATAAGAGGTGGAAGGAACCTTCTAAATGCTTCATCTTACAAATGGAAGCTTAGAGATGGCAGAGGGTATTGGTAAGAATGAAGGCAAGGAGTTGTAAATGAGCCTGGTGCGTGTGAGAGGGGATGATCAGAACACGTCTTATGACAATCTGTGCAGGCGATGGATTCAGCAAATATTTATTTAGTACCTACTCTTTGTAAGGCAGAGTACTCAAGCTGGATGTACAAAAATGAGACGTTGTCTTTGGGCAGCTCCTCCTTGCCATCGGCTTTCCCCTCTGATCTGTGCTCCCCTCTCTTCTGACCATTCTGTTGCCTCAATGTTGCCTTAGCCTTAGCCTGTGTGATGCTCAGTCTCTGCTGCTCGCTCATCCTTAGTACATGGAACTTAATGAGGCTCCTGGGGGCTAATCACAGGGCCAAGTCAAACTGGGACCCGGCACAGGCTTGCCTCTCATTTCCATTCCTTGGATCTTGAGGTGGGAGCTAAGGGCTCCTCCTCGGGTTTTGCCACCTCAGCTTCCTTTGCCTTAATGAAAGTCTCTCCTGCTTCTGACAAGCACAACTGAGTTCTAAGGCGGCTGAGGGGGTGGGGTGGGGACAAGCACCAGTTCTCTCCTGCTGAATGGGGACCACTGAGGCTTTCCATCAGGCTGAGATCCAATTGAAAAGGAGGGGCTTGCTAATAACTTGCTGTGCCAGCCTGGGTAAGTTGCTTGTTGGTTGTTTGACATTTCTCCTAAAATCAATGTTGGAAATGAGATCATAGATGGCAAAATTATCAGATTTGTAGATGATCCAAATCTGGGAAAGGGGTAATGGGGTCAGTATCTGAAAAGGTCTCAACAGGGTAGAGTGATGGGCTAGCATGAAGAGGAGATTAATAGAGACAAGTGTAAAGTCCTACATTTGGGCTGACAAAAACATCAACTACCCAAGTACAAGATGGGGCAGCTATGGCCAGACAAAGGAGTTCATGAGGGAAAAGATCTGGGGGTCTTAGTGAGGCATCAACTTAATGTGATTCCATAGTATGACATGGCAGCCCCAAAGAACTCATATGATGTTAGACTGCGTGGAGAGGTGCAGTGTCCAGGACAACAAGTGGAGGGGAGGGTTCTGTTGCACAGCAGCCTCCCTTTCCTTTGGTCCACTCTTGGAATCATATTCAGTTCAGGACGCTTCTTTTTAGCAGCAGTCTGGACAAACTGGGACACATCTAGAGGTGTATGACCAGAGACCCTGCCATAAGAGGATTTAGCCTGGAAAAAAAGAAGACCCAGAATTGGGATGGGAGGGAACCATAGTCAGGAGCTGCAACAGGGAGATGTTGACTTAATGCAAGTGAAAAAACTCTCTAAGAGCTAAAACTTGCCAAAAAGGTAATGAGCAGCTAGTCATTCATTCAAGGTACTGAGCTCCTCACCACTGGAGACCTTCAAGTGAAGAAAAGGTACTAGGGGGATTTCTGTTCTAGTACAAGTCAGGCTAGATGGTGTTTAAGATTCTTTTCAACTCCACAGTTTTAAAACGTTGTGACCTTCTCAGGGCCTCAGTTTCCCCATCTATAAATCAAGGAGGTTGATAGTGGTTATGGGGACACTGGAGACTGGGAAAGTTCCTGGAACTATGAAGCAAGCACTGGATCTCTTTGTTGTTTTTTGTTAGATACATGTAAAGTGCTAGTTTCCATCTATAAAATAAGGAGTTTAGACTAGGTGATCTCTAATGTCCTTTCCAACTTTCCAACTAAAATGTATGATTTTATGAATCTGCATCCTAATAACTTGCCAGCAATGTATGCCTGTATATTTCACATGTGCATATATATATGTATGTATCTAAGTATTTGGATCCCTATATGTTAATACATATATTTCTGTCTATTCATTTCTGTGTAAATGTACATTATCTACTCACTATAGATCCTAAACACTAAAATCTTTTTTTTTTTTTTTTTGGTGAGGCACCTGGGGTTAAATGACTTGCCCATGGTCACACAGCTACTAAGTGTCAAGTGTCTGAAACCAGATTTGAACTCAGGTCCTTCCAACTCCAGGGTTGGCGCTCTATCCACTGTGCCACCTAACTGCCCCTAAGCACTTGACCCCCAAACCTTGACCACTCTCCAGAATTTCAGGGTCCTATCTTACTCGTGCTTTTTCTGCAGAGAGATTTGAAAGAAATGAACATTGTGGCTTCTCTGCCAAACAGATGGGTAAACTGAGGCTCAGGATAGAAAAGGCAGAATCTTTTTCCTTTTCAAGGTCCAGCTTCTAAGTTACAACTCCCTCTCTCCTTAAACTTCTCATCTAGAGTGAGGGGAATCTTGAGAACGGAAGGGAATATACATCCACAGGGACATAGATGGGACTTGGGAAAGTGCTTATCCTATTCCTGCTAATCTGTCCCTTTCCCCTCTCAAGTGGCCTGAGCTTAGCTTCTTCAGGTTGAGACCTCTTGGTCTCCTCCTCAATAAAATGGCATGCTGGTCTTCCTGGGCCATGGGAGGGGCCCTAGCTGAAGGCCAAAGGCCCATCTGCCCATCCCTGGAGGCCTGGGCTGCCCCCTCTCTACCAGCTCTGAAGTCTGGGGCGCAGACCTTGCTCCGCCTACCACTCAGAGCCAGGCAGCTTATCGATTTGATGTCCTCCCTCCCGCAGGCAGGCAATGAATTTTTCATCAAAGGCTCTGTAGACTTTGGGAAGCGTGCAATTAAAGGCCCCATCAATAATGCACCACACTGCGGCTGGCTGGCTCTCCTGTCTCAGCCCCAGCCCCAGCTGTAGACAGCAGGCTGGGAGCTGCAGCTTTGGGGAAGTGGTAGGGGCTGAGCATCCAGCAACCTCTCAGGTTCTGTTGATTTTGTGACTCGCCCAGCTGGGGTTTGTTTTCCCCACCAAGTTAAGAAAGAAGTCTGGGGGACTGGATAGCGGAGAGGGGAGAAAAGCCAAGAATCCATGGGATTTAAGGATGATTGCAGATGAGTCATTGTTTGCAAAGACCAGCTAAGACTATAGGGTCTGTGCTGGGCCACCAAAAGCCCCCTCTCCTGAAAACTAAGTCATCTGGGACCTCTTTCTGTATACCACTCAGAGGAACTGGGGCAATTCACAGAGAAAGCTTGTGATGACTAAGGGAATGACTGCTGAATGACCTTGGGCATGTCATTTCCCTTATTTTAGGCCTCAGAATCCCCATCTGTGAAGTGAAGGGATTATCAGGGGTTCTTGACTTTTCTAAATCATGACCCTCCATGGTAGTTCTAGTGAAGCTTATGGATTCCTTCTCAGAATAACGTGTTTAGATACACAAAAATAAAAGACATAGGAAATAAATTATGTTGAAATAGGTTTATATGTAGTTTTAAAAATATATTTTAAAAGTTCACAGACCCCCAAGAACCGCTAGGTTAGCTGATCTTTAAGCTTTCCTGCCCTGCCCTACCTCAACTCCAGATTGCTCTGATTTTAAAAAGTTATTTCATAACATCATAGATTTATGATCCTGAAGAAAGTTCATCTAGGGGCCAACCTCCTTATTTTTACAAATTAGGAAACTGAGTTCAAATGGAATAAAATGACTTACCCAAGATCACACAGGTTGTAAGTGACAGATCTGAAGACACAGGTATGACTGAAGTCTCAGAACAAAGTAAGACCAGTTCCTAAGGAAGCTTACTGGAGCTGCTCCACCCTCTCTTGGCTCATCCATCCATCTGTCTATACATCCATCTACACACACATGCACACAAGTGTGTACACGTACATGCACTATGTATGTATATATGTATAAATGTATATGTGTATATATAACACACATACACACAAATATGTACATACACGTACTATAAATGTATATGTGTGTAAATGTATATGCATATATAACACACATACACGAACATGTACATACACATACTATGTGTGTATATATGTATATATGTGTACATGTATATATGTGTGTGTGTGTATATATATATATATATAAAACACATACAGACATACATTTATATATACATACATACATATATATCCCAATGGATGGGATAAGAAGTCCCCAGAGATTTTCCATCAGACCCATCTGATGTTAGAGGGAGAAGGGACCTTAAAGATGATTCTACTCCAACCTTCCCCAGAGAGGTGAAGTAACCTGGCTAAGGTCATATATGAGTTAGTGGCAGAGTCAGAATTAGAATCCAACTCTCCATTCCTTGTTGAGTGTTCTTTGCACAAATTCTTTGCCCAGAGGACAAGGGAAATGAGGAAACATCTATGATCTGAGATCACGGTGTCCCAACACATAGCACAGACTCACTCAGAAACCCTTTACCTGCATGTCCCCCAAACCTGCTTGACTTTCACTGGGAATTAATAACAAGAAGCAAAGGCAGAAGAGGAGAACGCTAGCTCCTGGAGGCTTAATGGGGCAGGGCAGGAAAGGAAACTGACACACTGATGGATGGAGACTAATAAGGAAGATGATGATGCTTCTGGCTTACCTTCATTCATTTGCCATTCTTGGGCAAAGAGGACTAGGAGCTAAATGGTGCTCTGTATGTGAAACTACGTTGTTTGGAGAAGCGCTTAAGTCTTTTTTGGAGGCAATGGAGATAAGTGACTTGCCAAGGTCACACAGTTAGCAGGTGTCTGAGGACATGTTTGAACTTAGGTCCTCCTGACTCTAGGGCTGGTGCTCTACTCATTGTGCCACCTAGGCTGAGGTCCTAATAATAAAGCCTTCTACAGAAGTGTGGCCTGATGCTGAGACTGGAAGACCAGCAGCTGGGACTGGTTCATACTGAGGCTCTAGGATGCCTGGGTTCTCATTCCCCCGTCAGACATTTTCTACCTGTACTATTGGGAATCCTTCCCTGCAAATCTCACAGGGAAGATAGCTAAAAATTTCTCTGATCTCCAGGCTTTGGGAAATGAAAGTTTGGAGACATAGAAACCAAAATAGTACCTTCCTGTTCCCCACCCTGGGCTATGCCTTTCTCAACTTACCCTAGGCTGTTACAATTCCCTCCAAACCAGTCTCTCCTCTGTCTCTCTGTCTCTCTGTCTCTCTCTCTGTCTCTCTCTATCCAGCCATATCTCCATCTATCTGCACAACCATACACACATATGTGTGTATATATATGTATACATATATAAATATTCAATAACTTCCAATTTTCTATCATACCAAATGCAAACACACCAACATAGTGTTCAGGGTAAACCTCCCACAAGCTAGTGGTCCCCAGCCTATCTTTTTAGCTCAATCTTCTCTTGTGGATTGATAACACTCCATCTATAGGACTGCTAATTTGGAGCTGGAAGGAAAAGAGAGCTTAGTTGGTCAGTCAACAAACATTTATTAAGCTCTTATGAGGTGTCAGGCACTATGCTAAGTACTGGGGATACAGAAAGAAGCAAAAAACAGGCACTGCCTTCAAGAAGTTCATCATCTATTCTAAGGTATGAGGAGGGTCAGGGAGACCTGACTCCCAGGAAGGCCTGAGTTCAAATCCTGGTCTCAGATCAATTAAGCAAGTTGCTTAATTGTTTTCTGTCCTAGTTTCCTCATCTGTAAAATGGGATAACTAATATAGAACTTACCTCCCAGAGTTGTTGGGAAGATGAAATAATATATTTGTACATCACTTTACAAACCTTAAGCGCTGTATGTTAGCCACTATTATCATCACCTAGCCCAAAAGTTCTTAAGATATGGTCCTGGGACCTCTGAGGATCCCCCCAAATCATTTCAGGGGGTCTGGAAGGTAAAAATATTTTCATAATAATACTAAGATATTTGACTTCTAATATAGTAACTACCAATAACTACGACCCAAAAAACTCTTTGATGTCCTTAACAATTTTTAAGAGTTTAAAGAGGTCCTGAGACCAAATTGTTTTAGCTCTAGTCTAACATGGTCTAGGGTAACACCTCTTCTAGAGGCCCACAGTTGGGGAGCAGTTGGCCCCAGGTCACACAGGTAAACAAGCCTCTAAGTCGGGCTCGTTCCCTTGAGTTCCAAATGCAAAGACCCTTTGCCCTGGGAAAGAACCTTTTTAAAAAATATTCTCTTTAATTATGAACTGAACAGCCATCAACAAACACAAATGTTCTAATGTACAAAAAACAAACAAAAAAGAGGACTGCATACCAAACCATGAACAATTAGGTACAATTTGTCTTTTAAAGACTACAATAAATCTAATGTGGTAATGACCAAATTGTCCTGGTGGATTGGGTCCTGGAAGGGTCATTTCCTTGCAATTCCCCTGGTACCTCTTCGAACACAGCTGGGGACTCAGGAGGTGTCTAACAAATACTTAGTGACTGAGTCATGGAAAAGGCATATTGATGGAAACCTGACCCCCCAAGTGGGCTTGCTCATGGATTCAGCCAAGCTCTGGCTTCCTCAGCTGTCCAAGAGCCACAGCAATCTGTGCCCCCTTTCCTGCAGTGATTCCTGCTCTGTCCTTCCTTCTCATCTAACCTTCCTAGGAGAGAGACACCACAGGCTCTGCTCACAGCCCTAAGTCCTGCATCTCTCTCCCTGCTTGGGCCCCACCATCACCACCTGTAATAAAATCACCACAAAAACATATACGAAAGGAACAGGATGATGAGGCAGACTTCAGTCTAATTATTTTTGGCTTGCTATCTACTTTTCTTTCAGCCCAGACTGCTTTCTCCACTCGTATAAAATGGCGCTGGTTTGCACACTTGGGTCCATATTTCTGAACGATGTGTTTGGGGAGGAGACATTATTCACTGGCACTTAGGGGAGCCCTACAGATGTTGGGAGAGAAACTCAGAGTTCCCCAATTTCTAAAGCTGCTGGATGATTCTGGGGCCTCCATCAGACCACAGACCCCACAACTGGATATAGAACACATCTGGAGGCCAGATGTGGCTCTGTCTCTGGGCTGTACAGTGACCTAGAGACGACTGCAGCAAAGGAAACCACTGAGGGCCACGGCCCCCAAGCTTCCCTCTACCTCCCCAGGGATAGATGGAGCGGGAAGCAAGTCAGCTGAGTTAGGAATTCCATAGGGTTTACTACCCTCCCACCTCGATTCCCCTCCACCCCCTTCCTTCAGCCCACACACATTTCATCCATCAGCATTAAGCCTTAATGTAATGGACTGGCTTGAACACACAATTGGGGCCTAGTGAGGCAGTATGACCATGTAATCTGATTACAGGGAATATTGAGAAATGAGGATTAGGTCATTTTGTCTGAAGTGAGAGCAGGAATACTTAATACCCAACCCCTAGAAATCATTCAGGGTTTTGCTGTTGTTTAGTCTTGTGTGACTCTTTGTGACCCCTTTTGGGGTTTTCTTGGCAGAGATACTGCAGGGGTTGGCCATTTCCTTCTCCAGCTCATTTTGCAGATGAAAAAACTGAGGCAAACAGGGTGAAGTGAATTGCCCAGGGTCACATGGCTAGTAAGGGGTAGAGGCCGGATTTGACCTTGGGAAGATAAGTTTCTCTGACTCGAGGCCCAGTCCTCCATCCACTGTACCCCTTGCTGTCCTAATTTAGGGGTTAGTGAAGGAGTTTTGTTATTCTTGATTCCAGGTACCACCCATCTGAAGGGATGCACTTTTCCTTCATATTTCGGTTCTTAGGCTACAAATATACCCATTTGTTGTTTGGTGAAACTGAGGGGAAGTGTCTGTCTATCCTAGCCTAAAAGAGCCCATCAGTGGTAGTGCTAGGATCAGAGTTCCCAGGCTGCTGTTGGCTCATCAGACCAAGCTGTCAAGAGAATTTCTACTGGACCAGAAGCTTTCTGGACTGGAAGGACCCTTGGAGATACCTAATCTACTTCACAATCTGATTTTACAGATGAGGATAGTGGGGTCTAGATTAGGAAAAGCCATGATTCTTGGAACAGGGAGCCCTGGGACAAGGGGAGGCTGTTGTGACTTTCTCTCAGTGTTGTAGGATGAAGGAGACCCCCAGAGCTACTGTCTGGATATTTCCCCCCTTTCTGGTTGGCTCTCCTCTCTCCCTTATGGCTCACTGTATGTCCTGTCCCCTGTTTGCTTCAGTCTGATAGCGGAGACATAGATCTACCTTCAAATGACTCTCAGTTGAGGTAGAATACTTGATTCCTGCCTTTGGAGAGGCACTGGTCTGAGGGATGGGGGCTGAGACGTGACATATATGGGTGCCTGTCTATTTGCCTGTATATATCCTATTTTCTCTCATTAGATGATAGCATTTTTAAAAATTTTTCTATTCCCAGTGACTTGCACAGTATCTGCCACGTAGCGGGCACTTAGTAAATCATGCCTGGTTGGTGGTTCATATCTATATCTATATTGGTATAGATATTTATACACACATATATTTATACACACACATACACACACATTATATATATATGACATAACACTGTGGCTATTCCTGTGGTCCTTTCACTTTGCAAAGTGCTATCTATTTAGGGTTCACAAAATACTTTCTGAGAGGCAGCATGACTTACTAGAAAGAGGATTGGACTCACATAGAAGATCTAGGTTCTAGTTCTTTTTGACAGTATGTAAAATTTTTTTCCTCTCTCAGCCTCAGTTTCCTCATTGTGAGGAAAGTGCCTTAAAAACTCAATGGAAAGATGAATGGTATCACTTCCTTAAAACAACCCTGTCAGGTGTGTAAGGTAAACCTTATTGATCCCTTTTGACAAATGAGGAAACTGAGTCTCCAAGAAGTGAATAGGTTTGCCTACAGTTATCTTACTAGTAAGTGTTGAATCAGGGACTCATGGAATTTAATAATTTTAAAGCTAGAGGGGATCTCATTGAGATCCAATCAGTGCCTGAAAAGGAATCCCTACTATGAAATGTCTAACAAATGGTCATCCGACCTTTGATGACCCCCAAAGTCACCCATTCCACTTTGGGGCAGCTCTTATCCATAGGGAGTTCTTTCCTGATTTCAAGCCTCCATCTACCTTTTCCTCCTGGTTCTGCCCTCTGGGATGGACTCCTGTGAGTCTCATCTCTGTTCCACATGACAGCCCTCCGGGTACTTGAGCCCAGCTCTTGAGCCTTACTAGTTTGCTCGATTCTGCATTAAACACCCCTCAGATCCCTCAATGAATCCACATTTGACACAGCTCTAGGCTTTTTGTTGATGGATTGATTGGTTGGTTGATTGATTCACCATCTGTGTTGCCTTTTACAGCTTAAGGACGGCTTTCCTAACTGGCAGCACTCAGACCGGAACAGAACATTCAAACTCAAGGCTTCTGACTCCAAGCTCAGTGATCTTTGCACCTCCCCAGATTTAAAGAGGAGCCATTGCATTTCTGCATGCTCTCAAAACAAGTTCAAATTAATTAAGTGTAAACAAAGTTCATGAGGCCTGAAAGCAGGTCCCAGCGATGGCTTCCACGGAACAGAGAGGGGTTAATGAGGAAAGAAGGCTATAATGACAACATATTGATGATGTCTCCCTCTCCCTGGTGAGGCTGGGAGGAGCAGAGGAGGGGAGTTGGGCAGGAGAGCAATCGACAGACCATGTCAATAAATCCTCTAACGGAACCTTCTGAGACCTTAATTAGAGGCCCTCATTACTCCTCACACCCTCTCAGACACCGGGGAATGACCAAGCCCTGGCCTGCGCTTTCTTCACCAGACAGTTGACATGACTAAAAGGCTATTTCCAAGTCTCATAAAATGCATTTCCTGGTCTGGTCTTGCATAGAACTGTTGGCTACAGATGCCATGTTGTCCTAGGGCAGCCACCAACAGACCTGGTCTTTCTCCACTAATGGCTGCCTCACAGGATAAGATGTGAGGAGTATCCTGCCCAGAAATTTCTTACCCACCATTAGAGTTTAATTCTTTTTTGAATAAATTCTTGTACAGGCCTTGCCTATCAGCTACACTTTTAAAAGTAGCTTGGAGGGGAAAGGCATTATAACATTTCTTCTCAGATTTTTCCCATCCAGAGATATAACAAGGATGGGGTGACTGGGACTTTCCTCCAGGGCTCCAAAATTTAGAAAGTGCTAGCATCACTTACACTTCTCTAGAATAAGGAATTGCTAAATAGTGGATTTTTTTTATGGCCAGTGAGCTAAGAATAGGTTTTACATTTGTAAATAAAGGTTTGTTAAAAATGTAAAAACATTCTTAGCTCAATTGCCAAATAAAAATATCAGCCTTGATTCCTGTAATAGAAGTATCTGATATTATCACCTAGTTAGCAAAGATTAGAACAAGAACACCCCTAACTGCCCTGTTATGCTGGGTGCTTTGTCTCCCTCTTAGGAGGTCCAGTCCCAGGACCCTTTTCCTATGAGGGAACTCCTCCCTGTTCCCATTCAACTAAGATTTTCTTTAAAAGGTGATTTATAGGATCCTGGGACAAAGAGATGAAAGGGACATTAGAGGGTATTTATGTCAGATCCCTTATTTTACAGTTGAGGAAACTGAGACCAGCAAAGGGAACTGTCTTGTCCAAGGTCCTATAGAAAGTGTCAGAGCCCTGGGATATGAGCCCAGATTACAGGTACTGGATGAACAGCAACAGGTCTAGAATGCCTTTCTTTGTACCTAGGTATCTCAGCATGTGATACCTGATGTCTGATAGATACTATGCTTATGGTTGTGGGGCAGGATTAATAACTGCTTAGTCCCTTTTATTTCTATAGTGGAGGTTCCCATTGAGCTGCAGCAGGAATTGGCACAGGTTCCTTCCTTTTTCTGCCCCAGAGACACCTCTTCTATGTCTCAGCTTGTATAATTTCTCCCTTGTGTGTCTTTCTCCATCATTTCCCTACACATACGGACACGTGTGTACATACACATACACACACACACACACACACACACACACACACACACACACACACACACACACACACACACACACACACACACACCCCTGCCATAGGGCTTTTGATGTAAAGCATCTCCCCCATCCCTAGGCTGGGTAGGCTTCCTTTCATGCCTTCCAGGTGGGGTTGGTGACCTATCTTGGGATGAAGGAAGTCATCCCTTTTTCCAGAGTCTGAACTCTTGGAATTGATTCGTGCCCTTTCTATTCCATCTCTGTCATCCTCTCCCTCTCTGTGTCCCCTACAGTATCATAGCTCACCAGTGTTTAAAGAAAGTGTGTCATTTGTCCTATCGCCAAGGGAGTACCAGGACATACACTTCAGATTGGGAAAAACAGTTCAAACTGTCACATTCCTCCAACAGAGTCAAAGCCTTGCCCAGCCTCTTCCAGCTCTTGCTATTTCCACCTTGCATTCCCCTTCCTCAGGACAACTTGTTGCTTCTCTAGTTTAATGAACCTGTATAGTTTACTCTATCCCTCCGTTGCTGGGTCACCTGGACTTCCACATCCATTCTAAGACTGAGCTGTTTTTTCCATCTCCCTCACTTTCCTGGGGCCTTTTCTATGTAGGCCCCAGATTCCACTGTCCAAGTCAAGCCTCCAGCTGATAC
The DNA here is from genome assembly GCF_028372415.1 of Notamacropus eugenii. NCBI lineage: Eukaryota > Metazoa > Chordata > Mammalia > Diprotodontia > Macropodidae > Notamacropus > Notamacropus eugenii. The sequence goes on from NC_092872.1 coordinate 242,056,549, forward strand.
CAAATGCTCCTGCCAGCTCCTCAGACTCCAAATCTACAGCATCCCTGGGCTCTGTCTGCACAAATCCCTTGAACAAAGCTAAATGTCTCTGCTCCTGAGGTTGAATTCTGGAGCTAAGTCCTCCCAAGAGTCTCCCTCATTCAGGCCCAGCTTTTCCTGTCTTCTCTAGCTCTGTCTCCCCTTGTCATACCCATGCCCTCCCTCATTCAATCACCTCTCACAGCACAAATGAGCATTTTCAAGCCCAAATTCTGCCTGCACGTTCTGCCCTAATAATACTGTCTTCTCTATAGCATTGGAGATGTTGTTGCTTAATTACAGTTATTCTATTACACTCCTCTCTCTGCCATTCCAAGCTCTCACCCTCCTCCTCTGTTCCTGTATCTTATGCTCTCATATTTCTGTATGCATTTTGGAGATGAGATTTTATTTTGCAGCTAAATCAATAGCTTCAAGTCAGTTTTTGTGAGAGTCTTCACCTTGAACAACAAACAGTTTGGAATCTGGATCCCTGGGACCTGGCTCTGCCTCGCTACCTGGCACCTTCTCCCCACTTTTCATGTCTCATTAATGTCCACCCCAACCTCAGATCACCATGACCTCTCTGGCCAGCAGATGGAAATACCTGCTCTACCAGAGAGATAAATGTAAAGAATTGCACTTGAGTCCAAAAAATAAACTGCCTAAGCATAGGGTGGAGGTGGAAAGAGGCATGCCTATGATTCATTTAATAAGTCAGCCCCAAATGAGAATGCCAATGTGGGCTGTATTATTTAAAGTACAGTGTCTGGAATGAAGGAAGAGATAGTTTCTGTCTAGAGACCATATCTGGATTATTGTAATGGTACTCCGTTCTGAATTTCACATTTTCTGATGGAAATTGGCAAGCTGGAGAACATTCTAAGGAAGGATTCAAAACCATGCTGTTGGCTGAAGGAATCAGGGATGTATTAGCCAGTGAACACCTGAGGGGTGAGGCGGACATGAGAACTGGTTAAGTATTTGAAGGGTGTTTGGGCAGAAAAAGGTTTAGAACCAATTCTTAACCCCAGAGGGAAGTGCAAGGAGCAAGGTGTAGAGGCAGATTGCATCTTTATAAGCAAAAACTTTCTAAAAATCACAACGGGACCAAGAGCTCATCCCAAACAGTCAGACAAAAGTGCAATGGGCTTCCTGGGAAGGGTGTGGATTCCCCCTTACTAGAGGTCTTTAAGGAAAGTGGGAAAGGAGAGGGGGGTAAGGGAATAAGTATTTATATAACACCTACTGTGTGCCAAGTACCAAGCTAAGTGTTTCCAAATATTATCTCATCTGATCAGTGTCTGGATGACCCCTTGTCTGGTGTGTTATAGAGAGAATTCCTGCCTGCTTTAGGCCAGAGTTGGACTAGACAATTTCCAAGGTCCCTTCTAGCAATGAGATCCCATGCCTTGCTCCTGAATTATGCCTCGCCCTCTTAGATTTTTTTTTTTTTTGCCTCAGCAAGAAAAATTACTATCCCTGCCTTTAAGCTTTCATCTTGTCTTCCATCATGGAGGGATGACAACAAATGGTAGGGAAAGGAATTGCAGAGAGAAAGGGAAGGCTTGGGGGTGGAGGTGCTGGGGAGGAGAGCCCTGAGAAGAAAATTAAACCTCATTTGTACCTGGGGCCATGGGAGCACTCAATTTAATTAAAAAAATATTTAATCAAGTGCCTACTGTGTGCAATCATAGGTGAGCATCTCTGGTGATAGATTCTGTCAGGTCCCCTGAGCCACATGAATTCACCTGGAATACATTTAGAAAGGCTTGCAATACTGCCTGCCTTCACCAGGTTGCTGTGGGAAACCAAAATGGTGCCTGAGAGATTACTTTTCTGCTTCATTGTCCCTCCCCCCTCTTCAGTCTGTTCTTGGATGGAAGGTGGGGTGCAGTCACTGAAAGGGGGTGTTCTAGGCTCTGGCTTAGCCCTGGGATGTTAGTGTTGGGTATGGAATTTACCTTTAGCCATGGGACGATTGACACCATAGTCATCTCTCCTTTGGGGGACCAGATGTGTAATTGTTTGGGAGAGACTATGAGTAGTAACCTAAGCAGGAAGGGAGGAAGGGGCAATTATTCCCAGCTAATTCTGACTCTGTCCCTCCTGGCTACCCACTCACTGTCTGACTCAGGTCTCCTAAGACTCTGGAGTTGACTCCACTGAGTTCAGTCCAACTATCTAAGAGGTTCAGGCCCTGCTGTTGAAAGATGAAGCAGTTGCCTCCGGTTTCAGGTCGGCCTGGGTCTTACCTTAGGAACCCTTGTTCTTAAAGCTTGAGCTAGCAATTTCTGTAACTAGTGCAAAGGGGAGAGAGGAATGCACTGTTGGTCTTGACAGTGCTGAAGGACTGGCTGCTGGGGAGAAGGTGGGGCACAAAGAACGTGTCCCAGAATGGGGCCAGGCCCCCACTGAGTGGAGCAGGGCTTGGCAGGGAAAGGGGCCAGGAAACAGTTTATTTGGGCAGAAAATGTAGCCCAGGGCAAGAGCAGTTAGCTGACAAGGGAGGAGCTGAGAGGAGGAGGACATTCCTCACCTGCTATTGTCCTCTAAATCAACACTTGGGAGGCTGTCTGGATTCTAGTTTGGTTGTTGCTTCATAGTGTAAGACCCTTTGTGACCCCACTTGGGATTATCTTGGCAGAGATGCTGGAGTAGATTGCCATTTCCTTCTCCAGTTCACTTTACAGATGAGGAAACTGAAGCAAATAGGGTTAAATGACTTGCCCAGGGTCACACAGATAGAAAGTGGCTGAGGCCAGATTTGAACTCCAGAAGATGAATCTCCCTGACTCCAGGCCCAGTGCTCTAGCTACAGCACTGCCTGGCTAGTTCTACTGACCCCTCAACTAATAAATGGCTCACATTAGACACCTCTCCAAATACGAGGACCAGAATATTAGCCCTGGAGTCAAAGAACTTGAGTTCAAATTCTACCCCAGACACGCCTTGTTTGACCTTGGATGAATTCCCTGTCCTGTTTGACCCTCAGCTTCGTATTTCCCCAGCTGCTAGCTCCCTCCTTGGCCAAACAACCTGGTATATACTATGGAAACTCTTCCGGATTTTGGTGCCAGAGGGATAGTTTCATTGTTTTGGATTCTATCAGTATCTAGGGCCTAGCACAATGCCTGGCTCATTAAATAAATGGATAAATAAATGAACCCAATGGTTCCTTGGGTATAAAACCAGAGGGTTGGATGAGATGACTTTTGAAATCCCTATTCTATATTTAAGACCCTATGATTAAATTATACTTGTAAATGTTTGAATGTTGCCTCCCCATTAGAATGGAAGCTTCTTGAAGGCAGGGACTTGTCCCTTTTGTTTTTAAATCTCTAGTGCTAGACCTAGAATCTAGCACATAAGAAGCACCAATTTAATAAATGTTTTTTAATATATATATTTAATTAATTAAATTAATATGAATGAATGATAGTAAAATGAGGAGGCTGGACTAGGGAGGGGGTCCCTCCCAGGTCCAAAGCTGTGATCCTGTGTTACAACTTCTGGTCTACAAAGCACTTTTCATTCAATGACCACATGAGGTGGCTTGTACAAGCATCATCATTCCCATTTTACAGATGAGGTGACTGAGGCTCAGAGAAGTGCTTAGACGGCTCACATTTATCAATGTCACACAGCTAGTGTCTGTCAGGGCCAGGATCTGAACCCTAACTCCATACCCATTCCTCTTTATGCTTCCACAACCTCTTCTTCAGTTCTGGAAGGATCCCCAGTATGGCAGGGCTCTCTGGAAGTGGAGGAGACTTCCTCCCATTGAATGTAAGCTGCTCAGCCATACTCAGCACACATCCTTGTCCCTTGGGGCCCCCAAATCCCTTAAGCTAAGGTTCAGCTCAGCACCCAGGCTCTCATAAAACCCAAGTGGATTTGCATATCTGAGAGAGTAAATCCGGCTGTTGCGGCTTATTCCCATCAGAGGCAAGTCTCCCCTTTGTCTGTTTGTGTAAACCTGGCTAAAGGCTGGAGGATAATTAGTCCCTGGTGTTCAGCCTGCACCTCCCTGACCCCTTCCCTCCTCCTCCCCTTTGAAAAATTTAAAGGTACAGCTTCCACATTCCAACCCCTCCTCCTCACCCAGGAGAAACACACATCCTTGGCCAAAACCCACTTGGGCTTGTCTCCAGGGGATCAAAGCCTTCTTCTAGGGCCATCCCTCCCCTTTTCTTCCTGATCTTGGGTGGATGATATTTGTCGGTGTGGCCAGAGCAGCAATTAATTGGCATTTTATCTGATTAAACCAGGGCTGAATTGCCCTGTCTCAGGTGACATAATCTACGGGTCTGATGGTATCTTTAACACACCAAATATGGGGGGGAGGGGGAGAGGTTGTATTAACTGGGTTTCCTAGCCAATGTAAGGAGTTAATTGGATTGTATCAAAAAGCATTTAATCTGAGCAGAAGAGTCCACTATGATAAAGATGTTGGGGGGAGGGGAGATGCCTGCTTACATTCTGGGGAAATGAACTGGAGCGGGGAGGGTGGCATCCTGCCGACTCAGGGCTCTGATGTGGTATTTCATAGGGAAATAAGGAAAGCCCTGTGATTAACAGCTCAGCTTCCCCACTAGCCATGTTCTCACCACCAGGTGGGCTCTGTTCCCCTGCCTGTCTGTTCCAGGGAGATAACACTCAGAGGCCAATTATTGGGCTGTAGCTGCTGTGGACTGAGAAGGGAAATGAGGGCCCATCCCTCTTTCCTTATTCCAGCTATAGGCCAAATGGGTGAACTGAAAATGGTGGCTGCATTGGGAAAATGGTGGATAGCTGGTAGCCTTCCATCACCAGGAAGTAAGACTGTACAGAATCCAAGATGGCTATTTCCGTATGACAAGATAAAGACAGAAAAGTAGGAAGTCCTTGGAGAATGCTGGCCCAGTGCATCCATGGTACCAAAGAAAGAAAACTGGACTAGGACCAGAACACCTGGATTTTTGCCTAAACGTCATCTTAGATTAACTATGTGATCATATGTCATATGCTTCAGTCTTGTCTGACTCCTTGTGACCCCATTTGGGGTTATCTTGGCAAAGATACTGGAGTAGTTTTCCATTTCCCTCTATAGCTCATTTTACAGATGAGGAAACTGAGGCAAACAGAATGAAGTGAGTTGCCCAGGGTCACACAATTAGTAAGTGCCTGAGACCAGGTTTGAACTCAGGAAGATGAGTCTTCTTGATTCCAGGCCTGGCACTCTATCCACTGTGCCACCTAGCTATCCCAACAACAACAACGATGTCACAATCCATGACAGAGTAAAGCATGTTGCTTTACTCCTCTGAGTCTGTTTTCTCATGTATGAAGGGTTTAGACTAGATGGTCTCCAAAGGTCCTTCTAATTCTTATGTTATATTACCAAGAGTGATGGCCCTCCTTCCCTGAATATCATTGACTGAAGAGTAGAAAACCATATACACTGAACACTTATGTTTTCCTATCTATCAAACAGGAAGAAATTGCAAATGTCCATCCTCCTTTACTCAACTGTTATGTGCCAATTCTTATAAGTTCTGGACCGCCACAGGAATCTCACCCATTCAGAACAACTCCCTGGTTCTTGTATGTTATCCATTGATAGGCATGGAATAGTGACCCCTTATCAGTGGGAGACCTTGATGTCTCAAGAACATTCAAACAGCCTGTACCTCATTGAGCCAATCCTGAAGGAGTGGATCCCAAGGGAGACACACAAACTTGTGCACAAAGGTCAGGGAGGGTAGGATTCCCAAACACCATAGACGAACAATTCCCCAGTTCACACAGTCCCATCTTTCTGCATTTTTTATAAAACAGCAATGTTGTGATAAGCAGTTGGACCAGATCACTGATAGTGATGGGTCTTATAGGCTAACTGACTTTAAGGGTGTATCTATGTGTGGTGGGGTAGCCAGTGATGTCAGATGATTAGAATGTGCCACAAGTGCTGTTTTCCTTCTTCTGGATGAAGAAGGATATTTGATCCCAACATATTTGATCAGTCCTTGCTGAGCCCAGAGTTTTCAGTGGGTGCAAGTGGGTCTGCTTCTTGTCTATTAAAAATCAACATACCAAAATATTGGAAATTGAGGGAATGCACATCAATTGGAGAATGGTTGAACAAACTGTGGTATATGAATGTAATGGAATGCTGCTGTGCAATAAGGAATGATCAACAGGCAGATTTCAGAAAATCTTGGACTGCCCTGTATGAACTGTTGCAAAGTGATATGAACAGAACAGGAAAACACTGTACATACTATCAGCAACATTGTGTGATGATCAACTATGAATGACTCAGCTCTTCTCAGGAGCACAATGATCTAAGACAAGTACAAAGGACTTGTGAAAGAAAATGATATCCACATCCAGATAAAGAACCGATAGACTCTGAATGCAGATTGAAGCACATTTTTCCTCACTTACTTTATTCTTCCTCGTTTTAAAAAACTGTTTCTTCTTTCACAACTATGACTAATATGGACATTTTTTTTTTTACATGATAGCACCATTTTCAGAAGGGGAAGGGAGGGAGGGAGAAAATTTGGAACTCAAAATCTTGTAAAAGTGAATGAAAAAAAATTTTTTTGACATGTAACTGGGGAAAAAAAATAAAACACAATTAAACTCTAAAAAAAATCAACATGCCAGAACATCAGCATAGGGGGTGAGGAGTTTCCCTGCTGCCTGTTGTTAAGTATCAACATTATTGACATGAGGATCTCTGATCCCTGTTTAGGAGTTGGAGGATTTGAACCCATCTCTATTCCAGATTCTAAGGGAATTACCACTGGATTTTTTGTATTTCCATATCTTTATGCCGACCCTATGGACAATGAATGGGTCCTTGGTGGAAAGGGCAAGCATGGAGAAGACAACAACAATTCTATCACAGCTTTGTGCCTCAGTGGCCCCGTTTATCAGATAGAAATGATACTCCTTTCCCTTTCTATTTCATAGAGCTGTTGAGAATCGAATGAAGTCAGAGGATCAAAGATTTAGAAATAAAAGCTATCTAGTCCTATTGCCTTCTTTTATAGATGAAGACCAGGAAGGTTAAGTGATTTCCCCAAGGTTACACATGTATTAAGAATCAGGACTGGGATTTGAATCCAGGTCCTGTGATTTCAGAACAAGTGTTCTTTCCACTGTAATGGCTGCCTCCTTCTCTGAAACATCCTGGGAAAATGCTTTGAACTGTGTAAAGCACCAACTGTACAAGCTTGGTGTGTTGGAAAGAATGCTGGAACTGGAGTCAAAGAGATGTGGGTTGCATTCAGTGAAAAGTTTCCTGAATTTTTCTAGCTATATGACCATGGATGAGTTCCTTGACTTTTCATCTGTTAAAATGGAAAAATAATACCTTGCAGTACTTACTTTACAGGCAGTGTTAGGGTCAAAAGATTGAATGTATATAAAATGCTTTGCAAACCTTCAAGTGTTCTATGCATATCATTATTTTTATCATTATAATTATATCACATCATCATCATCATAGCTAAAGTTTTACAAGGGCATTTCCTTTGGATTTCCTGTAAGGATCCACATGGTTAGAAGGAAGATGGGATAGATGTTACAATGCAAGAATGTCAGAACTCTAAGAGATCCCAGAGTTCGTTTTGTCTCATCCTCTCCTTTTTACCACGTCCCAGGTAGGTTCAGTGATTTGGTCAATGGCAGGTCTCCTGACTTCCAGACTTAATGAATCCCTTCCAATCGCATTACTCCTCCTCTACTATGGAGGGGGAAGAAAGAGGAGCTGGTGAAGGGCAGGATGAAGACAAACAGGTTGGAGAGACCAAGAAAAGAGACATTTCCACTCCTCTTGGCTTATGGGGTAGTGGGTGAAGGGCATTGGAAGGCTCCCATCATCTCCCCAAATATATCTCCCAATGGTTTGCTACAATGGCCAACATTCCCCCATTAGAACGTTTTGCCTCTGGCACCAGCATCACCCTTTTCTAGCTCCTCTATCACCCTGAAAATTCCCTTTGGAGGGTGTTCCTCTCATCTCCTTCCACATCAAGGGGAGTAGAGCTGTCTGATGTATTTCTATAGGGCTGGTGAAGGACCTTGAATGACTCTGGAAAGAGAGCTGGAGTGGGTTGGGGGTGGAGAAGGATGTAGAAGGCAGGTGCTAAGGGTGGAGAGGATTAAGGGACAAACTTGAGGGATTTCTTAATTTTGCCTAGGACTGGCCAACACCATCGCTGCCCAGACAACCTCCTGCCACTCCCCCCCTTTCCCTGCCTGAGGAGCTTTTATTGATGACTCAATCACCCTTCGTTTTATGGCCACATCATCCCCCATTTTATTTACTGAGATAACCTCAATCCCCCACCCAGCTATTTAATCAAGGAACAGGGATGAGTCAATATCAAAGGACAGACACCCCTGTCCCTCCTCCTTTCCCTAAGTCATCTGGGCTAATGAACTGTGAAAGTCTAACAGTTTTCAACACCCCCCTTTCTCCCCTCCTCTTCTCTCTCTCTCTCTCTCTCTCTCTTCTCTCTCTCTCTCTCCAGTCCAGCTTAGCTCCCTGTCATTTAGATGTCAGATTCTTCATCCTCTCCCAGCCTCCCTCCTCTCATCCCCATCTGTCTACTTTCTTTTATTTTCCACTACCATCCCTGTTCTACCCAGTTCTGGGCCATGGAAATTTGGGACTGTAGTACTGGTTTCTTTGCCTCAGTTTCCCCCTGGACAGTACATCTCTTTTCTAACTTCATCAAAGCATTTTCACATAGTGGATAGAGCAATGGAACTGGGTTTGAATTTTGACCAGAACATCTGCTGTGTTACCTCAGGAAGACCATGGAAACTCTCAATCTTCTCATCTATAAAATAGAACTATTAATAGCATTCTTAGGAGAATCAACTGAAATAATGTATGTAAAGGTATTTTGGAAACCTTCAATCCTGCATTTCAGCTATTATTTTCTATTAGCTAAATCATCATGGCAGCTCTGGTACCCTGAGCTTCCAAGTTATCAATGTTCCCCTCCCCTCCAAATTACCTTGTTCTCCCTTTCTCTCTCCTCTCTCTGTCTCTTTTTCTCTCTCTCTGTCTCTCTGTGTCTGTCTCTCTTCTCTCTGTATATATACATATATACACATACACACACCCATATATGCATATATTCATATGTATATAGTTCTCCCCACCACCTCCCCTTGATCTCTGACCTTGGACAGTTCTGTTGTGTGGCATCCATGGCTGATGGATCTGATGGATAGATCCCTACATTTACCCTCAATGCACCAAAGGGAGGGGTCAGTCCTTTACTGCCCTATTTCCCATGTGACCCAGACAGAGGTCATGTGTTATCTTGAGAAAAGATCTGGACTAGGTGTCCAGAGACATGGATTCTAGTCTGTGACTTGCTGGATGACTCTGGAAAAGTCACTGTACTTCTTTTGCCTTTAGTTTCCTCAATTGTTAAATGGAGAGTTAGACTTGATGCCCTGTTTAAGGTCCCCTTGAGCTCCAACTCTGGCCCCTGTCAGTACTAGATTCTTTGACTCCAGGAGGACCTTGAGGCACATAGTTGCTCAGGATCACAGCAATAAATAACACAATCAGGTTTCCAATCCAAGTCAAGAAGCACAGAATCTCAAACTCAGAAACCATTCAGTCTGACCCATACATAACCATATCAAACAAGAATCCTCTATCTATTATTTTAAAAACAAAGAACTTCCTACTTCTTGAGATATCCAGCCTGTGCCTTGTCTGGATAGCTTTCTTAGGGGAGTTCTTTCACTGAGTTTAAATCTACTTCCCATCAACTTCTACCCATTGTTACTAGTATCACCCTTTGGACCATGCACAGAACCCTCCTTTCATATGACAATCCTTTCAATACTTGTCAATAACACCAATCTCTTCAGCTCACAGACGCCCAAGTCCTCAGACTGCCCCAATCCCCTTATGGTAAGCTTGCCAGTCCCTTTTCCGTTCTGCTCATCCTTCCTCTGAGCATGTTCCTACTTGCCAATGTCCCTCCCAAATGGGGCACCAGGTCCTGGAAACCATGCTCCAGAAATGGTCGAAGGAAAGACTCCCACTTCCTCAATTCTACAAACTCTGCTTCTCTTAGTGCAGCCAAAGACAGGATTCTTATTTGGATGGCTCTGCCATTGGCTCAAGGTTGAGTGCCCCTTCCCATTATCCCATGCTGCTGTTTCAGGGCCCTGTGATCTTTCTGTGTTACCTGTAAATTTAAAGTTGCTAGCTAGACTTTCTGTCTCTGGGACCCTGACTGAGGCAGAGCCTTCTTCCACCCTTCCTCTGTCTCATTTCTTCTATTCTCTGGTACTCTGATTGGCTAATGAAGGTCATTACAAGAGGACAAAGACTGTGATGACACTGCTCTCTATCATATTCTCCCATCAACCCTCATTGTCTGCTCATCACCTCTCTTTGTCTCCAATTACCTCATTTCAAGGCTAATGCAAATTCTCCTACCACATGCTTTCAAATTCAATCACAAAATTGGTCAAGATGGGGTATAAGGAGACAGTGAGGCCTTGTGGGGAGAATTGGGAAGCATTGCATGGCTTGGTCCTTTCTGGTCCTGGATTTCTCCCTTTCTTCCTTGTTCTGGGGGCAATGGAACATAGTCATTTTTTTCTTTTAAAGATATTTTATTAATGATCTCTCTCTCTCTCTCATACACACACACACACACACACACTCATACACATACACACACGTACATACACATAGAGTATCATTTCCCAATATTACCCTCCCACAACAGAAACACAACCCAACCTTACCCCCTTATAATAAAGGTGTACAGTTAAACAACTCTTTATCTTAAAATTCATTTGTCATTCTGTATTTGTAGTCCCTTACCTATCTACCAAGAAAGATTCTTAGTGGATATTTCTTGAGAGAGAAAGAACAGTAGAGGTCTGAGCACCTGGATCCTCAGCCCGTACTGGCCTTTCTTGAGGATATGGAAGCAGGGAAGAACACAGAGGACGAGGAGACATCCCAAACTCATTCTCGGCAAATGTCTCCAACTAAAATGGAATTACTATGAGGATACATGTGATCAGAGAGAAAGAGACTCTCTAGGGTGGGAGTAAATAGAGAATCAAAGGTTAGGAGAAAGGAAAGATTTGTAAATAGCTCTTGAGAAAGGAATGATGACACCCATCATTGCGAAGGAGTTCCCTGGGAACAAGTGCATAGGGCAGAAGAGAGGGAATGATGCCTCTGCTTTAGGACAGAAGAGCACCTGCTTCAGGCCCTGGATAGAGGAAGTATTTTGAAGAAGGAATAGTACAAACCCAGGAGTATTACTTATTATCTATAGCAAGTGGTAAGCAGGGAACAGAGCACAATTACGAGATGGCATTCATCAAGTGCAGCATGGCTGAACACATTGTAGCTTATGAATGGAATAGAATTTTAATGTGCCATAAGGAATAGCATATATGATGATTTCAGAGAAGTATGAGATGACTTATTTGAACTGATGTTGAGTGAAGAAAGTACAATGGGGAAAACAATATACAAGATTACAACACTGCAAGCAGCGGAAACAGAAAGCTAGAATGAAACTCTGTGTAATTCTGCTGACCAAACTTATCCCTGAAGAAGAGATATGATAATATACACTGCCCCCACTCCACAGAGGCGGGAGACTATGTATATAGAACATTGTCCATACTGTATCACTTGGTTGATGTGTTAGTTTTGCTAAATTGTTTTCTTTCTTTTTATTGCATATAGTGACACATATTGGTTGGGTGACCTTGGGCAAGTAACTTAACTTTCCAGACTGTAAGTTGCAGCAGAGGTGATGGTCTGCATTTCTAGAGGAAGTTTCCTTACCATAATAATGAAATATCATGTTCATTCTCTATCCTTACCCCATCCTTATACAAAGGATGACCCTTAGAGGAGAGAAAAATCAGAGGAATATCAGAAGGTAGTAGCTCATCCTATGTCTAGATAGCTTAGGGGAAAGGCATATATTCAGAAACTCATATAAAAACAAAAGATATCCATATAAATAAGACTTTTTTAAAAGTATGGATTTCAAACATAGCCAGAAAGAGTGAGGCTAGATGATATGTTACAAGTAAGGACTATGTGACACTGGGATGAGCAATTAGAATCTCCTAGTGAAGTGACTGAGGCAGTGCAAATCAGAGTAGCAAATATTCTACTGTAGCCTACTCTGTTCGTATTATATTCTATTTGTAGCCCTGTAATCCACTGACTATCAAGGGAGACTAGATATTCACTCATTCATCCACATACCCATTCATTTTGTTCATTCATTCAACAAATATTTGTTACTGATCTACGTACAGAACTCTATGATCACAGCTGGAAAAGATACCAAGTTAAAATAAGACATGATCCTTGACAGATTATGGAGACATGAGGATGGTTTTGTAAGAGGAAGCTACCAAGGCTGAGTTTGAGGAGAAGTTGACAAAGATTCAGCTGACAACAGACTGGGTCAGATGAAGCTGGTCATTTCCAGCTTTCTTTCCAATCTTTTGGGTGGGCTCCTTTCTTTCTAGATCCTGGCCATTATTAGAGGTCCAATTCATATCCCACCCCCTCCCAGGAAGCTTTCCTGGGTTGTTCTAGCCTTTGATGATCTTCCACTCTCCAGCATTCTTTCTGCCCTTTCTGTACCCCACATTTTAAACTAGCTCACCCCCTTGGTTTTTTACCCCCTCAGTTCTTTCCATTGCCCATCAAGTAAGAGTAGATAGTTGTTCATCCATTCATGCATCCATTTTTTTGTTAATTCATTTGTTCACTTGATCAGTTTTAACCATTCAATGAATATTTATTACTCATCTACTGTGTGCAGCATCTGTGATTTTTCAGTTATTTCTTATGTACAGTCTTAACTCCCCAATTGGGTCATGGGTTCCCACTAGCAAGCACTGTGCTGTGTCACCATCTCCCTTCTCCCTTTACTGCATGAGACAGATGCATGATAGGTGCTCCAAGAAGGCCTTCTGATGAATTTTCTTCCATTTGAAAATTCTGCTCAGGGCTCCCTAGGAGCCTGGTTCCATGGGAACCTCAGAATGTTAGAGCTGGAGGGGACCTCAAAGTTTGTCTAGTTCTAGTTCAATTCCCTCATTATATAGATGAAGAAGTGACATCCAAGAGGATTTGATGATTTGTCCAATGTCATACAGCAAGTTAGTAGCAGAGCTAGGATGACTCGAATATAGATTTTTGGAATCTTGAAGTGCTGCTTTCCTCCACCATGCCATACTGCCTCAGAGAAGAAGGAAATTCATATCTATATATAAACACATATATGTGTGTGTCCTTCCCATTAGAATGTAAGATCCTTGTAAGTAGAGGTTATTTCCTTCTTTGTATGTATATCCCAGGACCTAGCACAGTGCCTGCTGATGCATAGTAAATACTTGATAAATGCTTAGGGGCAGCTAGGTGGTACAGTGGGTACAGTTCTGGGCCTAGAGTCAGGAAAACCTGACTTCAAACCTAGCTTCAGATTCTTCTTGTGTGACCCTGGGCAAGTCATTGAACCACGTCTGCCTCAGTTTCCCTAACTGTAAATGGGGATGATAATAGCACACACTTCCCAGGGTTGTTGTGAAGATCAAATGAGATGATGTTTGTAAAGTGCTTAGCATAGTGCCTGGCATGGACTTAGTGCCATGTAAATGGCAGTTATTATCATTGTTATTATTGCTGATTCAGGCGGCCCTGACTCCTAGTTCCCTGCTGGGGCTCCTGAACCACCTAATTCTGCCTCTGGCCCACTCTGAGGACAAGACAAGAGGCAGTGGGGTAGTGAGATAAGTGCTATGTGTAATGAGAAGGCCCAAGCTCTAATCTTGCTTCTGTTACTTTAATTGTGTGACCTTTGAGTGAGTCACTTAACATCTCTGGGCCTTGGTTTTTCTTTTCTAAAATGAAAGAGTCTGATTAGTTGGCCTCTAAGGTTTATTTTACATCTAGACCTATGAACTTATGATCCTCTACCTCGCTAGACTATAATGAAAGGAAGGCAGCTGGGAATTGACCTGAGTCAGTTAGATTGCCATGGTGGGTCACCTTAGCCTATCTGATGACTTAAAGACTTTGGCCTGGCACTAGAGACCAGTGAGAGTGGCTCTGTGGAAGACTCAGAGGGTCAGGCTGGCTGGTCATGGAGAGCTACAAAGATAGGTAAAAAAACAGCCCAAGGTCAAGTTAACAATTCTGTCTCTATGCCCATTTCCTTATCTGGTGAGGAATTCCTACAGTCTGAATTTTAAGGTCTAGTTTTTACCTGTCTCTCCTCAGATCTTGTGGCTCATGGATTTAACTGCACCCCCTCCTCTATCCTCCCTTCCCCCAAATCTAACCCCTTCAGCTTTCCTGCTTCCTCATTTGGACTTACCATATTTCAAACCTGACCCTATCAATGACAGAAATGCTGTAAGGGAGTCATTCAGCACCATGGACATCTCTCACTTCTAGCCCTTGACTATCCCATAGGCACTTGACTCAGGGGAGTGCACAGTCTCCCTGCAGACTCCTATGGGCCTCCTGGTGCATCAGGGAAAATAAATTGGCAAACACTTAATCTCTTTGCAAAGTGAAGCGGGGCTGTAAATATCTGATGTGCTCACAGCTGATGATTTATGGGAGTCTTTTATTAATCTCTTTAGTCTTGGGTGATGGATGCAGGGGGAGAATGGGCCACTGGAGACTCAGCTTAACATAAACTCTGAAGGCTATTGTATCTACCACAGAAGAGAAAAGGGTGGGACAAAAGTCTTGTGAGAGAGTGGACTCTATCCTGGGTGAGTGACTACGGCAGCCCTTCGAGTTTCTCAGTGTGGGCATAGCATCATTCCTTGGGAGAAAACCACAGGGACTGTAGGAATGGATGTGCTTGTCTCTACCTTCTAAGCCCTTTCTCTACACATAGAATCAAAGATTAAGAGCTGGAAGTCACCTTAGAAGCTGTTTAGTCCAACCTCGCCATCGTACAGATGAGGAAACTAAGACCCAGAGGAAAGAATTGATTTTGGCCAAGGTCACACAGGTAGTGAGTAGCTGAGCAGAGTCAGGATTTGAACCCAGGTCATCTGACACCCAATCTAAATCCTTTCTATTGGACCATGCTGCCTCTCCTTCCCTCCCTCTTGGTCTTTCAAGCCAGTGAAAGTTTTGAGGTAGTTAACTTCATGGAGTAGATATCTAGGGGATGTGTATGATTATTGGAATTTTTCTCATGTATTCTACAAACATTTATTTATTGAGTCCTCCCTATAGGTAAAACCCATTTTGTCTAGGGAACCAGAAGTCCCTTCCTTACCTTGAGGAAGTGGGAAACAAGGACTCATATACTTACACATGACACAGAGAAAACTCAGTTTGTGAATAATGATATAATGTAGGGTATTGGACTCTATATGCCAGAGGTGTCAGAAAAAGAAGTCAGTGAGGGTGGGAGTGGCCAGAGCAGGCAACTTGGAGGAGGCAACACTTGAGCTGGGGTCTAAAGGATGGGGAGGACGTGGGGAGGCCGACTTAAGAAAGGAAAGCTTTCAAAACAGGAAGAATACCATGAGTAAATGAACCAAAGCTTGAACCGATTATCTTTGTGCAGGGGACAGTGATAAGAATGATCTGTCTAGAGCAGGGCAAGTGGACTGGTCAAAATGAGGAATAAAGTTGAACAGGCTCAATTGTGGAGGGTACTGAATGCCTCCACAGGTAAAGGATTTCAGATTTTTATGCTGGAGGCAGTAGGGAGATCCTGAAGACTCTTATTAAGCAGAGGAGTAACACTGAATGTACTTATTCAGGGAGATTAATTCAGGAGCCAGCGCATGATGGTTTAGAAGGGGAGAGGCTGGAGGGTAGGAGACTTTTGTGGCAAGTGTAAAATAATAAGATAATACCTTGTCTGGACCTTAATGTCCTCATCTATAAAATTATGTGTTTGGACAAGATGATCTTGTGGGATTCTTCTTGTTCTGTCTCTCCTGCCTCCCTCCCTACTTCCCCTTCCTTCCTTCCTTCCTTCCTTCCTTCCTTCCTTCCTTCCTTCCTTCCTTCCTTCCTTCCTTCCTTCCTTCCTTCCTTCCCTTCTCCCTTCTCCCCCTTGTTTTTCCAAGAAGAGGCTCAGGGTTCTGTCCACTAAAAGCCAGTGCCTGTTTACTGACAGTACTCTCTCTGAGACTTGGTGTCAGGTTTCCTGATGAGTATCTGCTGGGGGCAAGACAATGATTTTTGAGACCTTGGCAGTCTCTTTCTCCTGCTAGGCCTGAATTTCTCCATCTGTAAAAATGGAAACCAAGGTGAGGGAGAGATGTGTGAGAAAGGATATGTGGGAAGGTCAACAATCTGCCACTAGATGGCACTAAGACAGCTGCAAACATGCCTGGAATTGCAATTGGGTGCTCTTTAACAAGTCTTTATTGAACACCTACCGAATATGCACAGTGCTGGGCTGGTTGGTATGGAGGAGACTTGGAAAGTGTTATTTGAGAAAGGATTCATCACAGGGTGATCTGGTCAAGGAAGGCTTTGTAGAGGAATTGGGACTTCAACTGAGCCTTTAAGGCTGGGGAGGATTATGACAGTTGAAAAAGGGAGCATTTAAATAAACTTCAGGGAGAAAGAGAGACAGAGACACACAGAGAGAAAGAAACAGAGAAGAAAGAGACAGAGAGAGAGAGACAAAGAGAGACAGAGACAGAGAGGGAAGAGACAGAGATAGAAAGAGAGACAGAGAGAGAGAGAGAGAGAGAGAGAGAGAGAGAGAGAGAGAGAGAGAGAGAGAGAGAGAGAGAGAGAGAGAGAGAGAGAATCAGGAGACTAGCCTGGCTGGGGTGGAGAGCACCTGCTAGGAGGCTGAAGATAATTCCTTTTGTTGTTGACTTAAGATGACCATGGAGGGTGGTTGCTTCCACTTCTGAGTTTGTCTGTATGTTTGTGTGTGTTTGTCGGGGCGGGGGGCAATTAGACAGACTGTAGGAGCCTTGAAAGATTTTCTAAGAGATAAAGGGTAGAGGAATAGAAGTCAGGCTGCAGGAAACATTTATCCAAGGATAAAGAGACATCTTGGTTCATTGTAGCCAGCTCTTACATTTTCCCCAATATTTCCACCTGAATGATCTTTATGGCTCTTTAGAAAGGAGAGCATCATTGTTATTCTCATTGTACCAATAAGGAAACTGAGGCCCAGAGAAGTGAAATTATTTCCAAGCAAATTAGTAGCACAAGTAAGACTAAAATTTGGGTCTCGTGTTTTCCAGTCCAGAAGGTGACCACTTTATAATGCTTTCAATTACTGAATGACCTGAAGTTTCCATGCTGGGATAATTTAGTAACAACTGGATTTTATGGTACTCAGAACTAGGAAACAGAACATTGGGTTGAGAAATCAAATCCCTTAGGTTGTCCTCCCTGCCAGCGGTTGCTTTGAAAGTAGCCATTCGTGTCTGAACTATTCTGAGATGAGAAAGATACTTTTTCTTACCTCACTGAAGCTGAAGGGTGCCTAGTTCATGTTCCTTTGGGATGTGGTTAGTTGCAGAGGGGATTAAGAAACAGAAGGGGTGATATTTTCAGAAGAATATGTTATCTTCTGGGAGTCCCAAGAGGACCAGCAGACCATGTAAGGAAGGGAGACAAAGAATCTGGACTAAGAGTTGGGGGGCCAGTGAGGAGGACTTTCTTTTCTTCAAAGAAAGAAATGAGTTATTCAAGCCTGGCAAGGTTGGAAAAATTCCACTGAATCTTTAAACATCCCTTGTCAATTATTCATATCCTGGTAAGAAAGCCCTCTGGTTTCCCACAAATTTCTTTGAGGAAAAGGCAGAGGAAGAAGGGAGATAGAAGAAGGGTATGAAAGAAAGGGAAAGAGGGACAGATGAAAGACAGAACGGTATAGGGAAGAAAGTTCTCTATAAAGACAGAGAGAAACATACAGAGATAGAGAGGAAAGGAGTGAGAGAGAAGAGGAAAGAGAGAAAGAGAGAGAGAGTTGAAAGGCGAGATAAACAAAGGATAGTATCAGAAAAGGAGACAAATGGAAGAGAGAGGGCTAAAGAGAGAAAAAGTATGTAGGAAGAGAGGAAGACATATGTAAGAAGGAAGAGGGAAGGCAAGATGTTAGAATTAAATGAGATGGAGAGGAAGATATAAAGAGAGGGTAAAGATAAAGGGAATGAGATGGAAAGATGAAGATAGAATAAGGACTGGAGGGAAAGATGAATGAAAGGAAGAGGGAAGGAGAGTCACTGGGATAAGGAAACAAAAGGGAGAGATATGGAGGAATGGAAGGGAGAGGAAGAAAGTGATGGAGTGATAAGGAATGATAAGAGTGTGAGAGGGATAAAGTGATAGAGGGAAAAGGAGAGGAAGGAAGATGGGGAGAGTAGAAGAGTAAGGAACAAGGGAGAGGAAAAAAGTAAAAGTGAAAGGGTGAAAGGAGGCAAGAATGAAGGGAAAAGGGGAAGAACAGTGGGAAGTCATTGTGTGCTATTGGCTCAGCTTGTGGTCATTTAAAACCCCAGGTCTCCCCTCATCCCCACATGAGCTGTTGCTAAGCTGCATCCCTATTATCTTGGAGTTGTGCCTTCAGTTCTTAGAATCTCCATGAAAGCTATCAATACTTTTTTGATTATTGCTTTCACAGGTCTGGCATTATACCCTGTGAGCAGATCACCACCTCTCCAGCCCTCTTTGTTAGTGATTCTTGGTCCTGCTCTCCAGTAAATCACACTGAATGAATTGGAAGCCTCCCTCTTGTTCTTTTAGTACCTCCAGGGTACCAGGGTACCATGTGGGCTGGCCATCTGTTGTCTCTCATGATCACTGCATGACAGGCCTACCTCTTGGCTCTGAAAATGTCTTTCAGGCCACTTTATTCCATTTGGATTTCATCTTGTTAGGTTTGATACTGTAAGGGGCCCAGAGGGTCCCAGGGGGTGCAAGTCAGAGGCAAAGCCTGTTCCCGTGGGAACGGTGCTGATGCGCACCCTGGCAGAAGCTCTGTGTGACCCTGGAACCTGATGTTCCTGCAGATACCAATGTCCTGTACAGTAACGTTACAAGTGAGCCTGGGAACCCAGGAACTAGCTGCAGGAACAAGATAAGCTTTCTTCCTTACTGCGGGTGTAAGGATGTGGAACAGTCATGAGATGGTGAAGTAATGGGATGAGCTCAGCATGTATGTGATTGGTGGATCAGCCTTTATAAACCCTAACCCTCAGCTGAATAGAGAGTTGTTGTTGTTGTTGCCTGGATCATCTTGTCTCCAGTCTCCTTCCTTCAGGGCCCACAGAGTAGAAGCCTGTGGGTCAGGGGGATCCAGGGGTTCGGGCTCTGACCCCGAACACTTGGCGCCCGAACAGGGACCGGAAGGGAAACCGAGGTCCCCCTGCAAGGCGTGGGCTCGGAATCGCACGAGAGTGATGCCACCTGCATGCTCCAGTCAGTGCCCCGGTGGTTCTGTGGAGCTTGGGAGAGACGTGCACTCGGCCGACTGGGACAAGAAGAAGAAAGTCACAGACTGTGAGTAACCCTGCTTATAGATAAAACAGGTAGAGAGCTTAGTCCAGAGAGATCATATCCAAAGCTACAGAAAAAACGAACAGGAACTTATACAGATGGCAGAATGGCTATGACAGGATTGCCCAGAACTGCAGGAGTGGAAGAGATGATGCAAAGGTGTGAAGATGTAGGTTCGGTAACATTCGCAGCTCATGTGAAGGAACAGGTAAAGAGACAGTATAGAACTGAAGCTGCCAGCATGAGACAAGGACAGAAATGTTATAGCTGTGGAAAAACAGGTCATTTTAAACAAGACTGTAGGAGCAGGCCAGGAGTGAGGCCTAAAACACCATGCCCAAAGCGTAGAAGAAAGGGTCATTGGCCCTCAGAATGCCGAGGAGCCCTGCCACAACAATACTCTGGCCCAGGACCTGAAGGAGGGACAAACCTGACAGCATGGAGAGCCAAGCCCAACAAGGAGACTCAACGCCTCAGACAATGGTACCGAGTGGCCACAGTGAAAGAAAGAAAGCCACATACCTAGGTTGTACATAGTGTCTGTGTCTGTGTTCTGTCTTTCTGTAATTTGTGTGCATGTGTTTGTGTGTTAATACCGCCGATGCCCTTGTGCTGGTTGGAATGCAGTTATCTCTTTTCCTCCCCCTCTGTTTCTCTCTCTCTGATGGCTGCAGCATCAGGGAAGAGAATGGGAGAGAGAAAGAGAGGAACTCCTCTTGTTTAGTTTCTGTGACTGCTAAAGTCAGTTCAGGTCAGGTCAGAAACACGTACCAAGAAACAATGTATGTACAGTTTTAGTAGGGGCTGCTATCTAAGCCCACTAGAATAACTTGGGTAGTACCTTGAAAGTTGTTGGTAAAATTCTCTCTCTCTTTCTACCTTTTAACCCTGGCCAGGTTGTGAAGGTGGGGAGACAGACCAGAAATTGGGGAACTTTTTCCCCTCATCCTATGGAGGCAACCTAACTAGTGTTTTACTCATCTCATGTCTCACCAAAAAGAGAAAAAGTTTCTTTGCTGTAATTGTTTTAAGTGTATGATGTCGCTTCTCATTGGATAATTCAGACAGGGCAGATTCACAAAGTTTTGGGGACTGGGGTAAGCACAGGGACCACAGGCCCCCCATAGTTGGGGGGAAGGACCAAACGCCCGTAAGCGAGTAAGGTGAGCCCCGCTGGGAGCGGGAAGAAGTCGCTGTTCATCAGCGCAGAGATCCCCGCTGACCGCGGGAAGAAGTCGCTGCCAGGCAGCGCAGAGATCCCCGCTAACCGCGGGAAGAAGTCGCTGGACAGCCAGCGCGAGTCCCTCACTGCGGGCAGTGGGGAGACGGGGGAGCCCCGCTGGGAGCGGGAAGAAGACGCTGTTAGACAGCGCAGTGAGCCCCGCGCGCGCAGCGGGAAGAAGTCGCCGTCAGCCGGCGCAGAGATCCCCACGCGCGTAGTGGGAAGAAGTCGCTGATTAACAGCGCAGAGAGAGCCTCGCAGGAAGCGGGAAGAAGTCGCTGGGTAGCAGCGCCTCGCAGTTAAACGGGAACCATGGGTCAGGGGTATAGTGTCCCACTGATCAAGCCTGAGGAGAAGGCAGTGCTTGCTAGTCACTTATGAGTGTATATTGGAAATGTAAATAACGGTACCTACAGTTCACTGTTTGGGTTACTATTGTGTTTCTCAATTGTAATAACACTGTCTTGTATTGTACAGTTAGTGATCATGGTATTCCAGAAATTGTGTTACAAAAGGCAATTTAACTCTGAATTTTCAAGTTATGTTATTGTAAACTTTACCTGTCCTGTACCCTTGTCTTATAGTGCTGTGATTGCCCTTTAGAGAAACCAGGTATTTTCCCCCTTGACTGTTACAGAAGTTACAGCTAAAATAATTTGTGTATCATTTTTGAAAGTTGTAAGAGTGTTACCTACGTTTTGAAGTTGCTGTTGTAATGCTAAACCTAAAATTGTTAATTGATTACTGCGTATAGAAAGAAAAGAATGGAGTAAAAATTTTATTTAGACTGGTTCTGCCCATTCAGAACAGTCCTCCTGTATGTTTGGGGTTTGGCAAGCATGGGATCCATGCCAATTCCTTTTATTTTGTAAAACTGCCAAGGCCTCTTTCATGTGGACAAGGTCATCAGTCCCAAGAAAGAAATTTGTTTAGCTTATATAATTCATAAACAATGAATGTGACTTGCTCAATAGTTGTAATAGACAGAAAAGATTTTTAATAATTGACCTTTATATCAGGACAAGTTTTAAATTTGAGAAGGAAGGCTTTTAAATGAAATCTCATATGTATGTGAGTCCTGTTAATCTTCATTGCTTATTGCAACTCCATGAGTATAGAAAGAACTGTGTCTGGTTCTGAGCTGTGAGCAGTGAAACTTGCTGTTTAAGGTAAAGGCATTTGGGACTATAGCTAGTTTCATTTTACGTTTGAGTTTGAATTTGGGTATCGTTGCTTGCATTAAATCAGTATCTGAGAGAATTGCCACAAGTTACTCAGAAGGACTGTGATCCTGCACTGTTAACAGGTGAAGTTTGTATCTGGATAGGAAACACCGAGGGGACAATTCTAGACTCACTCTAGGATGGGATCCTCCTGGTCAGTTTTTCCCTTGTGTCCTGGAAAAAGGAATGTTTCTCACCTGACTATTCCTGAGTCTGGCTATGGAATAGATACTGCATGGTTTGGAGTATTGCACTGTTACCCAATTCAAACAGAGTCAGGGATGTTTTACCCTGTCTTATTTGGTATGCCACATGTCCCTGCTTTTCCTTCTATAGCAAATTTCTCTGAATATAGCAAGTGACCAGCAACATATGTGAGCCCTTTTGTACTGGGAACACCAATGTTAGTTTTATCGGAACACTGATATTATTTTACCTGAACTTGGTATGATCAAACATTTCTGTACATTCCTTTCACCCTAAGATGTCCTCATTGTGTAGAAGCATTTTAAAAGAAGTACCATTTTTCTGTAATCAGTCTTATACTGTTACCAACACGAAATTCCCCTGCGCATTTTCCCTGGGCATTCTGTGATGATTACGGCTTTGGTTCATTTGAGGAATGTTACTTTCGCTTTCACTATCATTGTAAACGGTTTTGTCTTCAAGTGACACTGTTGTAAAGGCACCGGACAGATTTCTGGAAGATGTGCTGCAGCAGAAAAGATCTTGCTATTTTGACACGCAAAGGTTGAAATCCATGTGTGAATGTATTCTCCACTTCATTTCTACGAGTTTTCTTCCAGCATGGACATAAACAAGCCTGTGCAACATTGCTGGACGTCTCTTCAGTTGTGCAGTTCGAGTTAGGGGTCTCTTTTGTGTATGGCCCTACAGCTCTGGTAGTGACGCTATGCCTTGTGTGCTACCTGTCTGTGGTAGGAAGGTTGTGGAAGGTAAAGCAGTCTGGATGGTGGGTTCAACAGCTTTGGATGCATAACAGGTTTGATTGACACTAGGGAAAGCAGACGGGAAGGTGGGGTGTGTGGGGTCATCAAGGCCCTTCATATACCCTGATCATTGCTTCGGGTACTTTTGTGCCAGTTTCAGGGGGTTTAAGCATGTAGGGACAGTGTGGGGACGTATGTTCAGAAGACAGCAGAATGATGTAACTACCATTTTTAACCCCTTCTGGTCGATTTTGGCCTTTGCTTGCTTCACCTCCTTGCCAGCTTTGTCTCCTCCAGGTTTCGTGTCTTCCACTTTGGAGATACCGGTTCTGGCTCTATGTGACTTACTGTCTGCGGCTCGTTACCCTCTGGACTGCTGTGGCCTCTCCACTATCGGGACCTTGTGTGCCTGGGACGGCTCTCCGTCCCCTCTCATCAGGATGCCAGCTGCAGACGCTGAGACCTTCGTCCCTTACGCCGTAGATCTGGGTTCTTCTCTTCAGCAAAAAACAAAAAGGGGGAGTGACGTGGGCCCTCAGTTTGGCCGTAGTGGGCCCTCAGTTTGGCCAGATGTACTTGGGCCCTAAGACCGAATTCGCATTGTATACAGTTGAACGTATGTCCTCGGACCCTAATACCGAAATCACTTTTCCCAAATATGTTTCTCTCTAGCCCCTAAATACCATCTCAGGCAGTATCTCCCTCAAGGACACAGTCTGCCCCAGCAGCAGCCGTTATCTCCCTTCCTTCTGTAGCAGTCAGCTGAACCTATAGGAGTCATGTGCCAGTTACGTAGTACTGTTCACTGACCAGTCATGTGTATCCTAGACTCAGTTGTATTTATATTGTCACTCAGATGTCAGATGTATGTATATTGTTACTCAGATGTATATATTGCTATTTGATTGGAACAGGATCCTCACTTATTAGGCCACCACTCCTTCAAGACCAGACACACCACCATGAGGTATTAAGGATGATATGTATTGTACTTTATCTCGATGTATCAATTCTCAATCAGACCCCTTTGCTATGATTATACAGCAACCCACATATGCTATGTTCCCTGCTAAGGTAAATCATACTTGGTATCAAACTCAAGAGTATACATTCTCTGTAGAAAGAGATGGTGCAACATCTGGCTGTTAGACGTGACAAAAACTATGTATTAGCTGTGTTGTGATTGCTTGTTTCTTTACATCTGCTATGGCCTTAGGCCTGCTAATTAGCTATATGGACTATATGTAGGAGGGTTAGCAAGAATGTGGGCAGAGGTGCAGAGCAGTATAATAGTAGTGATTGTGATGGGACAGATACCAGACTTCACCTGTATAGAACTACGGACTTGGATCACAACTGTGGCTCCCCTGGAATTGCTTGTATGGTACCTCAGAGCTGCAAAAACAAAAAGGGGGAGTTGTAAGGGGCCCAGAGGGTCCCAGGGGGTGCAAGTCAGAGGCAAAGCCTGTTCCCGTGGGAACGGTGCTGATGCGCACCCTGGCAGAAGCTCTGTGTGACCCTGGAACCTGATGTTCCTGCAGATACCAATGTCCTGTACAGTAACGTTACAAGTGAGCCTGGGAACCCAGGAACTAGCTGCAGGAACAAGATAAGCTTTCTTCCTTACTGCGGGTGTAAGGATGTGGAACAGTCATGAGATGGTGAAGTAATGGGATGAGCTCAGCATGTATGTGATTGGTGGATCAGCCTTTATAAACCCTAACCCTCAGCTGAATAGAGAGTTGTTGTTGTTGTTGCCTGGATCATCTTGTCTCCAGTCTCCTTCCTTCAGGGCCCACAGAGTAGAAGCCTGTGGGTCAGGGGGATCCAGGGGTTCGGGCTCTGACCCCGAACATGATACATTGTTCCAGCCATTGGATCTTTATTCTGTCATCTAATGTATTAACTTCCTCTCATTTTTGTCATCTGAAAATTTGATGATTGTCTTCTATGTCTTCATTCACGTCATTGGTAATAAAAAACATTGAACAGCACAGGGTTAAGGACCTTTCTCCAGGAAATCATTGATCCATTATAGTTGGTCAATGAGCTACAAATTTGTCTAACACAGATCTCTTTTCCTGGCTGCCTCTAATACTTACTGTCTTACCCATATCTGCTGATCACCCATCCTATTCAGCATTATTCTCATCTTTGAGTGTGAATCTTGTCTCCTAACTGGACCGGGAACCAAACCTCTGAGGTTCAGAGCTCCAGCTCTTCTTCTCCTGTCTCTCCTAAAGTATAGGGGAACACTAAGCTGAGCTAACAGGGCTGTGGAGGGCTGCTTCATATAAAATGATCGAGAGAGGCAATTTCAGGCAAAGTCCCAGTTCTTCTCCAGGCAATGAAGACCTTGCCTGATTAACCCTCCTCAAGCCTCCCTTCCTCTAGCAATAGGCTTAAGATCAGATATTCAGTAAGGGTTTAATAAAGGCTTGATGAAAGAAGAAAATCACAAGGGCAGTCATGTTGGCAGTCAGGTGCAATACTGCTTAGAGTGTTAGACTTAGAAGCAGGAAGAAGGCCTCAGACACTTCCCACCTAGGTGACCCTGGGCAAGTCTCTTAAATCTCTGCCTCAGTTTCCTCATGTGTAAAAGAAAATACTAATAGGGTTATTGTGGGGATCAAATAAGATAACAGCTGTAAAATACTTTGTACAAACCTTAAGTGCTACATAAATGTAGTTGTTTTACTATTACTACTTATCTTTTGATATGAAACTCAGGAAACTGCTTTGCTGTCTCTGTGATGTTTTGGCATCACTAAATCTAAAGAGATCAGATAACTTGAAGAAGACTTGAGTGGAAGATTCACAAAATGCGAGAGTAATAGCTTTGACATAAACCAGAGAACAACTTCTGCAGAACAAGGTGAAAAGCATAGAAAATTTAGATAGGGACTGGAAATGCCTTGATGTCAAGAATAAACAGCCATAGGGATAGCTGGCATATAAGCCCTTTAAAGTCTGCAAAGCAAATATCCTCATTTTATGGATGGGAAAACCTAGGCACATAAGTGGTGCTTCTTAAATGCTTGTTAAATCTAAAATATAAGACGAAAGGCTAAGGGATATGTGCGAGGTCCCATAGCTACTAAGTGTCCGAGGGAGGATTCAGAAGTGGGTCTTCTTGTTTCCCGTTCTAATTCTCTTATCCCAACAGGGATAACAAGCTAACAGTGACAGTAACACAACAGCAACAGCTGCAATAACAATTCAAAGTGGCAACAATGACACAATGGCAAGGGCAACAACAGTGGTAATTATGTGATGGCAACAGCAGTGGCAGTGACAATACCAACAGCAGCAGTAATGTGTGTGTTCGTCCTTCGTTGCCAAAGAAGACCATGCCATCAGAGAAATAAGGACATGACTTGCACTTGACTTTGTTTTGAGTGAGGGAGGGCTGTGCAGATCACCAGCCTCACTTCCTCCAGAGCCATCTGAATCCAATGACCAGATATTCGTCAGGATGACTGGAGATGAGGCAGTTGGGATTAAGTGACTTGTCCAAGGTCAAGTGTCTGAGGTGAGGTTTGAACTCAGGTTCTCCTGACTCCTGCACTGGTGCTCTATCCACTGCACCACCTAGCCGCCCCAGCAGTAACGTAATAGTAACAGGAATGACACAATAGAAGCAATAGTGGTAACAGGAATGATAGAAACAAGGACACAGTCACAACAGTAGAACCACCACCACAGCAGCAACAGCAGAGACAGTTCTATAAGGGACAACAATAACAAAGCAGCCACAGCAGCAATGTTGGCAGTTATACAACGGCAACCACAGTAGCAGCAACAGTGACAACAGCGACAACCCCACAGCAACAACAGTAACAACACAACAGCAGCCATAGTGACAACAGCAATATTATTATCCACAACAAAAAGAATTGGAAAAATACCACAACAGCCATAGCTTCATTCACACAATTTCTTAGAGAGAGTCTTACACCTCATCTGATTGGAGCTTCCCTATGGCTATGTGAGGTGGGTGAGTATGGGGGTGCCATCTCCCATTTCATAGATTAGGAAATGTGTCCTTGAGTTAAGAAGTGACCGCTCTAGGAAGCGGTCAGAAGGGATGGTTGGTTGGTCTCTCCACAACAAGCATGCTTAGAACAGAGTTCTGTGTCTTCCTTGAGCTGGGGTGGGAGTGGGGAGATGGGCTGCACAGTCAAGGATTCAATCAAGTAGACTGTTCTCCCTCACTATATTTCACGGAGGAACTTGACCCATATTACTGCCCCACCCCATGCTATTGCCATCACTTGCAGAATGTATTATTCCAAAGAAAATTCCTTATTTCCTATTAAGCTGAATAAGACTCTAGAGGGAATCAGAGGGAAAATTGTTTCTTGGACCCTGGAGAGCATATTTCAAGATTGAACACAGCCAAATACACTCTCGTTATGGGATGATCATCTATAGCTCACAGTCTGAGAGACTGGGATCTGGAGGGGGGCGGTTTGGGTTTGTTTTTCTTGTGTGGTTGCTATACTACCACATGCTATTGTTAGGATACCACATTCCATGGCTGCAAAGCCCTATTCTATTGTTATATTATGGTATCCTACTGTGATAACACTTTGTCCTGTTGCTGCATGCTTCTGTTCTGTTGCCATATCAACATGGGCACTAGCACATATAACTATGGCCTGTTGCTACAAGACCACACTCAGTTGTTTTATCATCTATCATCAGTCTTTATCTCTGTAGTCCTCATTATCTTGCTCCATATTCTAATCCCTCACTGGCTTAGGCATAAACATTCTTCCATAAAACAGGGGATGTTTGAAGCATCTAACCCATTTATTAATAATCAGTCATACTTATATTACAATCCAAGATTTGCAAAGCACTTCCCTTGCAACCCCAAGAGTAGGTAGTATAAGGATTGGCATCCCTATTTTACTGACTTTACTAAAGAGGTGAAGTCACCTGCTCCATATCACACTATTAACAAGTGTCAGAGTGGCACCCTTATATCTCCTGACTCCAAGTCCCATGTTCACTGGCTCACATTAGTTCAACACGGGGGAATTGGGATGGGGCAGGCCAAGAAGCAAAAGTTCTCCAAGCAGGACAATTTAGCCAGAAAGTCTGGCAGCATTAGCATCGTAGTCCTTACTGGGAATAAATACTAAAAGGACATTTGGCACAGCGATGAATATTATTGACCCCAGGTGAGGAGCAAATACAGGAAGGAAATTTGAAAATTATTTCTAAACCTTGGTCAATCTGAATTTGAGATATGAGGACCTGACCATCTTGGTCTTTTTGCCTGTTTAGTTCCCTTGGCTTAAGAGACTTGCCACACCCAACACCACATCACATTTTCCCGTCTCTCTGCTGCTGCCACCATTCCTGGGTACCCTACTTTCTGGACTCAATCTTTCTTTCCTTTATTCAGTCTGCCATCTAATAATCCAGGTAACAACATCATATTTGATTTGCAAAGGAAAAGAGTGGTATTCAGAGGGATCAAGAATAGACAGCAAGGATCATAAAATATACATAATTATGACCGTAAACAACAACAATAAAAATATAAATTAGGGAGCCAAGCAAGATTTTGTGTAGGTCAAATCACAGAGCAAAAGTCACAGGGTATTGTTGCTGAGCCTTATGTATAAAAATGCAGGAAGGAGTGCCTTGCTGGCTTCACCTAGATTTATGTTCATGCTAGTCAAAGAAGTTCTATTTATGTTAGGCAGATAGACTTCAAAAATTCCTATGGGCTTCTGTCTTTTCTTTTTTTTTTTTGGTGGTGGCGGTGGGAACAGAATCTCTAAAATGGATTTGGGGACATAAGCTCATAATCAGAAATTAAGTGGAAGCTAAAAGGAATTTTTGAAATCTGTCAGAGAATTAGCTGAGATTATGGATTTTGAATCAGCACCAGACAAAAGCTATAAGAGACAATAGGCTCAACGTGAGCCAGGAACATTTTGCTGGCTTTTGTTAGCTCCGCAACTGAGTATCCCAGTTCATAGCTTCAGCTATTCACTAAAATAGTGACCAGTTTGTCCTTGTCAGGAAGAGGCTTTCTAGCCATTGCATTTTTAGCAGAGAGCAACTGAGAGCAACTCAGCAGCCATGGGACCAGCAGAGACATTCAGAAGAGACCAGCCAATATAGTCAGAAAGGAAATAAGATGTCCAGAAGATCAGTGAGTTGCTTGGTGACATCATATAATGCTAATCAGAGAGTTAAAGATCTTCCCCATCCATCAATGGGCCTGTCCATTATGGAAAACTTGATTGGGAGAGGCCCACACCTTTTGTTAATTTCTAATGCACTGGTTTTCAAGAGTTGTGATGTCCTCTGACTCTGAAAAATGTATAACTACTCCGAGATGAGGTTTTACTTTGGGGCTTACTCATTGGAAATGTTTGTTTGGCCAGACAAGACTCTGGGCAACCATTAAGGAGTTCCCTGGCTTTGAAAACCTAGATGTTGGTGCTTCTATTTCTGGTAACTATGTATGTACAGTCAGACAGTTATCTGTCTGTTGATCTGTGATGTATGTATTGCTTACTATCAGACAATTCGAAGCCCTGTCTGTTGATTTTGATTTCTATGTATTTTTTCTGAAGTTCAGGGTGCTGACTTTTCCCCCTGAACTAAGTGAATGATACATGTGCTTGATTAAAGTGATTGCTGACCCCTCAAAAGTTGGTTTTCTTTTGGAAAAGTAGATCTAAGAACCTGTACAACAGGCCATCCTGGAAATGTCAGGGTGCTTGCTTTTACACATCACCAGAAGACATTGGGTTTTGTAGCCTAAGAAAAGTGAGTGGCCCATGTTTCGTCCCATGGCTACACATGTCCATACATATATATTCTCTAGGCATGCACCTAAGGCATGTAGATTCCTGTCATGTTCCCTTTCACGTATCCTACATGTGTACCCTTCAAATGTGTTCCCTTTTCACCATCGTCCTCTGCATGTATGCACTCTCTTGTGATAGTAACTTATGAAAGGGTGTGTATCATGGGTGACCATAGTGGGTTTATCTTTTCTTGTTACTTTATGTGCTATGATGCTCAATAAAATGTATTTTGAGCTAATGTGTCTTTTGGCTAGCTGATAAAAGGAAACAAACTGGTGGAAGCCCAGGACCTACGGTTTTCAGTGTATGCTTATGAACCATGTCTAGAACCTGGGATAGATTTTTTAGGGGTCCATATGTAAGGGAGTGTTCTAAGCACTTCATGAAAAAAGTAAAGATGGAAAGACATAGGAAATGATGTAAAGTGAGGTCAACAGAACTACAACAAAATCAACTTCAGCCATATATATGAAAAACAAAGCTGGCTGGGTACTTCCTAAGGAGGCGAGACCCTTGAGATTTAGTGTTCAGGTATTTGTGCCTGGCTATGGAAAAAACTGGATATGGAAAATCTTATCCCAACTCCCCTTGAATACAAGCCCCGTGCCCCAGAGCATAACCACACTTTCTTATTCACTTTTTTTTCCAATGATGAAATTTTTTGTCTTCTTTGTCCTCCTTCTTTCCTTTTCCTCAAACATGTGTTCCTACGCTTCCCTTCTTTTATGACACCACCCCTTCTATTCACCCTAATCTCGTTTACTATTTCAATACAATGACAATTTTTTAGCAAGTCTCAATAGAGCCCATTAATAGTTTGAATTCCCCAGGCAGGTGGGCCCATGGCTTGTAAAAATTCAAAATGCATTGCTTTCCCTCTAACCTTCTTTCCCCAGTAACATTCACCGGCCAGGCTGGATAATATTTAGCTAAAAAGGCTTATTCATACTCTGCTTAGTATCACAAAACATATTCAAGGAGAAAGTTTGTCTTTACTTGAAACTTGCTGAGCATAAGGTTTCCAGATAGAAGCTAGTTTTTCATGAACAGAAGAATAAATAGAACAAGGTTTAAAAAAAGAGGAGAGGAGATTGGCTCAAGGCATAGAAGTCAGCCTATAAGAAGAGTCACAGAATTATAAATTATAAATTTCAAAGCTGAAAGGGACATCAGAAGCTATTGAATCCAATATATTCTAACAGAGATCCCCTTTACATTATAACCAACAGTTGGTCATCTAGGCTTCACGGGAAGCCCTCTGGGGAAGGAAAACCTATCGCCTCTTGTTGAGAACTTTCGAAAGTTTATATTTTCCCTTATATAAATCCTAAACGTTTTCATTTGCAGTTTCTACCTCTTTCCTGCCTTCTTTGGCCATACAGAGCAGATCTTGGCCTCCTTTCACCTGAAAGTTCTTCAAATACTTTTGGACAGGTATAATGTTTTCCCCAAGTCTCTCCTCTAGGATAGTTACAATTAGCTCCTTCAAGTGGCATGAACTCAGAACCCTTGCCCATCTCTTTCATCCTTCTATGGGCAATCTTCATTAATGTCCTTCCTAAAATGTGGTACCCAGAACTGAGTGAACTCCTTTAGGTATGGTCTGACCAGGATAGAGTACAGGGTCATTCTTACCTTCTAGTTTTAGACTTTATACTTATCTTAATGTTGCCTAATTTTGCTTTAGCTTCCTGGCTCCCATATCATACTGCTGACATATTGAATTTCTATTCCACTGCCTCCCCTCTTCCAATATTGTTTTTAGGCAAAATGCAGTCTAGCCATGCATAGTGTAACTTGAATTTATCAAATTGATATGGGGGGGAGGGGTTCAAGTGGCTAAGATTTTACATTTATGCCTATTAAATATAATTTTTACAAAATGGGACCTAATCTTCTAAACTGTTTTAGACTGTTAAGATCTTTGTGGACCCCTACTCTGTCAACCAACAGGTTGCTTAACCCTTCCAACTTTGTGTCTTCTGCAAGTATTATATGCAAACATGTCACTTATGGCCTTTATACAAATCACTGATTAAAAAAAGCCCCACACTAACTAGTATAACGTTAACAAAGATGCCAAGGACCCTCCACTGGAGAACTTTCACACTGGCATGAAACCATTAATGATGACTTTTTGACCCTGGTCATTCCCACTGGTTGTGAATCCACCTAATTGCATTATCACCCAACCCTCATCTCTATCCTGTTTATTCATAAGAATAAAAAGCATGAGAGACTGTCAAATAGATTGCTAAAATCAAGATAAACTAAATTAACAGTGTTCTCTTGATTTGCAAATCTATTAACATTTTCATTAACAAAGATTTTTTAAAAAATATTTCCTTTTATAAAAAAGGAAATGAGGTAGTTTTGCATGCTTGCCTACTGGATGTTTTTCTCAGAGGACTATAAAACATCAAGTGACTGAAGTCTTTGCACCATTTGTGATGACCAGTGTTCCATACTACTGTGAGAGTGATATTTGTCATATTTCTTTCTGTAATAATTTTTTTTATCTCATCAGGCCCATAATGGATAGAGAGATTCTTGTTTCTCCATTTTGGGTGAATGCTAGATGGATTCATCAGCCAACGTATGCTAGCAATTACCTCAAGTATTGTACAAGGACTGACATTGAGCAAGAATTATCTATGTATGTATATGCTGTTGGAACACAGATATTGGCTTCACCTCTTCCCCCAAACACATTTTGAAGCTCTATCAGGACAAAAAAAAGATTCCTATTTCTGGTAGCCAATACTAATTAAGCACCTGGATGGCTCCATACTCCAGCCAATTGATTAACCGTAATTAACTCTCCTCTTGTTTTTGGTTTCCTGGATAAATCTTTTGGATTATTTGCTTTTCTTTTTCTTTTCTAACTGAAGAAGCTGAACAGTTGCTGGAATCATCTTATTGTAGGGGACATGCTTTCAAATCCAATCAGATGAAGAAGGAGTAAACACATCTTAGAGTCCATTTGTCCATTTTTCTCTTTTTCTCTTAGGTATCTCAAGTACCAAAAACAATGCTTGTTACTTGGGTAAGAAAGGAATGTTTAGAGTACTTGATAGTTTCACTAGAGTGACAAATCTCTGCCTGCCAACATAGATAAGGAACTTGTAGTCACAGAGAATTGTCTAGACTGTTCTAGAGGGCACTGAGAGATTAAGTAATGTGTCTAGGGCTACAAGCCAGTCTATGCCAGAGGCATGCCTTGACTCCAAGGCTGCCCTTCTATCTACTGTGCCAAACTGGCTCTACCTGGAGTACAGTAGATACTTCATGCTCCTTGAATTAAAACTAATTTAAATTGGAGATGATTAACAAGTATGATTACTCCTCTGCCACTTCTGAGATTAAGGATAAATTGCATCATATGCAGAGGATCTGTGATTTGAGCAGGATTGTGCTTTCATTTGGGGAAAAATTCTATGGATATTTGGGAATGGGGACTTCCCCAAGATAAGGCAGAGCTGTAGGTGACTTAGTGTTATTGTAAGTCCTAGGGTATTGCTTGATGAATCTAGAGGTGAAGTGACCCATCCAGGGTTATATAAACTAGTAAGTACTGAGGTATGGTTTTAACCTTGATCTTTTGGATACTAAATCTAAAGTGGTATCCATTATGAAACATTGTTTTTCACAGTTCAAATGAAGGCACTATTTACCTTCTGCAATTCTCTGAGCGTACATTTAGGACTCCATTGTATCATTCTATATTTACGAGGGCAGGGATAGGGCCTTTGTAGTTTAGCGCCGCCCCCCCCCCCCCCCCAATCAGAAGCTTGGAAAGCTCCCTGGGAATACCCATTTGTCATGAAATACTGGCAGCCCATTCTGTAGGTCCAAATAAGGTGGGGTCATGATAAAGGAAACTGTTGTAGATTCAATGGGAAATGTCAAGGCTTTTAGTAGACAGGGGGACTACTGAAGGATAATCAGTATGGATCAGCTATATTTTTCCATCCTGTCTAAGATGCTAGGAAATTCCATGGGATTCTTTACAGGGAAAATGGAGGGAAAATGATGATAATGACTAGACAGGGCAAAGAATAGGAAAGAGGTGATCTTCCAGAGCTTGAGCACTTAGGCGTCTCATACTTCTAACCATCCCCAAGACCATTTCTTGTCTCTGAGTCAGATCTCTTCTCTAACCTAGGCAAGATTACTGTCTGTCGACCATCAAGTTAATGGAAAGATGATTGAATTTGGTTGAAGAACAACAGGGAAGGATAGGGTGTGTGAGTTTCTACTTGGTCATAGGATCTTTTCCCAAATTGAATCCCAACCCAATCAGAGATAAGCTTCCTCCTTTACTCTGGATTGTAAAAGTGGAGTCAGAGAGAGCCTAGTTAACAACAAAGCAGCTTGAGGACAGATCTATGTTTCATAATCCAGGATACATGCTATCTGATAAGGGAAAAAGGCTTTTCCTCTCTGAACTTCAATTTTATATGATGGGGAGAGCATTCAGGAAGTTCTTGTTCTCTTTGGGTTGAGAAGGCACTGTATGTAAGGTATATATGTGTAAATTGAGTCCTACTTTAAAGACATCGGGAGAGTTTGACATGTCAAGGAGTCTGGTGGTGAAGTCTTTCACAAAATGAAGAATCCTACTCCGAAGTAAAGAATCTCCCTCTTCCCACTCTTTCCTTCACCCTCCCATTGGTGTCAATCCAGATTTTCCCATGTAGAATTCACTCTTAGAGCACACCAGCACTTGCTGGTCAGCAAGATGCACAACCTTCACCTAGAAAACTCTGACCCAAGAGCTGTCCCTTCCCATCTCTTCTTTCCCCTCCCCTCTACTCTAAGGTAGGACCTTCCCTCCAGAAGGCAGAGAGCTACTCACTGTTTGTTGTGGCAGCTGTAGAGGTCTGAAATTTTCCAGGGAAGGTACAGAAAGACACTTGTCCACATAGCCTGGTTTGGGCTCAGGCCTTGGCTCTAGCTCTGTCAGTAGCTCAAGCTCCGGCTCAGACTCTGGTGATGGTGTTGGCTCAGGCTCTGATTCGTGCTCTGTCTCTGGCCCAGGCAGTGGCTCAGCCTCACCCTCAGCCTCTGACTCTGGACCTGGAAATTCCTTGGACCATGATTCACGGATGGTGCCAAGTTCTGCATCGAGGAGTGTAGGGTTCAGGACAGGAACATCCGTGCAATTGCTGGGAGTCATAAAGTTGTCCGGCCTCTAGGAAACAGAGACAAGAGGAGATTTAGAAGGGGATGGTTCTGATTTTTGACTGTTTGGACTGCACAAAGGGTCAATAGCTGGCTCAAAGCATCACAGCAAAGTGAAAAGAGCACAGGAATTAGATAATCTGGCTTTAAGTCTAGGCTTGGTTACTTGTTCTTCTTACTTCACAGAGGATTTGTGAGGACATTGCTTTGTGACCTGTGAAGCACTACACGTATCTGGAGTTATTGTTCTTGTACCTGGAACGGAGTAGGTAATAAGTACTTGTGGAAGGCGAGGGCATCCTTGACAATTCACTTGTCCAGGGCATGAATCTAATCTAGGATTCTGGGAAAGCAATGGCTAAACTAAGTCAGCCTCAATATTTGTAGGTACTTATTTGCCTAAGACAGGTTATAGAAGTTTGGAATGAAAATAGAACCAAGTCTGGTTCAGTGTTTTGTTTCAAAGATTTATTTACAAGTGAAAAGTTAGAGAACTTTGAAGTTAACACTAGGGTAATAACATCAGGACTGTTTTATGATTATGGAACACATAGGGACAACTAGGTGGCTCAGTGGATAGAATGCTAGGCTTGGAGGCAGGAAGATCTGAGATTAAATCTGATGTCAGACACATCCTAGCTGTGTGACCCTGAACAAGTCATTTAACTTGTTATCCTCAGTTTCCTTACCTGTAAAATGAGCTGGAGAAGGAAATGGCAAACTACTCCAATATTTTTGCCAAGAAAACCCAAAATGAGGTCATAAAGTCAGATACTACTGAAATGACTGAACAACAAGTACTTTACCTGATTATGGCTCAGTTACTAAAGAAGAAAAATTTGTTTCTAATCATAAAAATAAGGTGAGATCTCTCAAAAAGAGAACTCAGATAATTTACCAGAAAGATATTAAAGTTGCAACTCTCTTTCAGCACTGTCATTTGTTATCAGGCCGATTTGTTTGGTGAAAGAAAGACTGACGTTCTTTCTATTGCTTCTGAGGAGAAAATCTGTTTTTCTTTCCACTTCTACCTGAGGAAGAGGAAAAGAAGGAAGAGGAGAAGGGGGAGGAGAAGGAGAAAAAGGAAGAAGAGAAGGAAGAAAAGGAAAAGGAGGAAGAGAAAGAGAAGAGGAGATACTTCATTCCATGGCTAAATATTGCTGCTGAGAGGTCACAAAGAATTCTGTCAAAGGGTGTCAGAGAAACTTATGCCAAATGAAGCATGCCTTTTCTTGAAAAATCATATTTTATTATTATTATTGTTTATAATTATGTATTATATTTAATTATATTACACTAATATAGCATCATATATTATGATATATTATTATTTTAGTGAAAGGAACATGTACATCTGAAGCTGTAAATGTCAATTACTATAGTTTCTCTTGATAAGCAAGCCATGGTAGAGGAACAACTTAGATAAGGGGCATTAAAGAAGCCATCCACTAGATGATTTTTTTTCACTGAGATGTCATGTCCATTGAGGTGTTAATCCAATGCAATGTGAATCATCTCTCCTTATCAGTGCAAGCATTTGCTTACACATAAGTTATGATCATTAAGGAACTTTTATGGACAGTTCCTGAGATCTCACTTGCTCCACTAGTAGCCATGATACCAAGATATTGTAGCTCAGTTTAAGACTCGTCAACTCCTAAATGCTTCCTACAAGCTAAGGGAGCTTAGAGAGGGGGCAGTCAGTATGGTGAGACTAGAGACTATGCCTTATGGGGATCATTTGAGGAAAATGAGAGTGTTTAACCTGGAGGAGAAAAGATTTGATGGGTGACATGATGTCTGTCTTCAAGTATTTCAAAGTTTGACATGCGAATGGGATTTGTCTTGTTTGACATGACCCCAAAGAGCAAAAGTAGCTACAATGGCCTGAAGTTGAAGAGGCAATCTTCCAAACCAAATGGGTGTTGTCTTTCTCGGAATGTGAAGGGTTTCGTATCTCTGGAGTTTCCCAGGTGGTGGTTGGAGGACCAAGCAAGGGGATTCTTAGTTAGGAACGGGTCAGATCAGGTAGTCAGTTGTACAGTTGTCATGAAGTACTACTGAAGGATCATCAATATCTATATATCAGTCCTGGCTTGCCAGTCCACAGTGATATTTTCCCCACTCTGAATTCCAAAAATGCTTAATTACAGAAACAATTTGTACTGCACACTGTAGATATTAACCACGTGCTAGCTTATTTCGGGAGGAAATCTGGCACACTGGAAAAAATATTGCACCTTAAGAGTCAAGAGACTTGGATCCTGATTCTGGCTTTAACACTTAGTGACTCTGGGATCTTGGATAAATCACTTCCCCTTCTTATTCCTCAGTTTCTTCCTCCATAAAATGAGGAGCTAGGGCTAGATCAGGGTTCTTAATCTGGAGTTGTAAACTTGTTTTTAAAAATATTTTGATAGCTGTATTTCAAAGTATCTGGTTACCCTTGTAATCCCTCATATATTTTATTTCCTACATTTAAAAACATTCTTCTGAGAAAGAGTCCAAAGGCTTGCTCAGATTGCCCAAAGGTTCAGTCCATGATATAAAATAAAGGTGAAGAACCACTGTCACAGCTGATATCTAAGGTTCCTCCCAGCTTTGACATTATAGGATTCAGTTCTCCAATTGTTTCACATGGGCTAATCTTCTCTCCCTAAGTTGAGACTATTTATTAGATATTTAGGGAACTATCTGTTTCACAAAGAAGCTTGACACAGAGAGATGGTGTTTGTTAAATGTTTGCTGAATGAATGAATGAGTTTAGTCAGCCAAGTTAGGCAGCTCTTGTGTAGTCAGCCTAACCAATTCCCTACTGGCCCAGCAGCCCCTGGGGCAGGAGCAAGATGCTGATCTTGCCCCCCTAATGCAATTTGTCTTCATTTCCAGGCAGTAAACTGGTTTCCCTTCCCCCAACCCCCTAGACTTGAGCCCTGGATTTCATAGACTTCAGACTAATCAGGTTATGGAAGGAAGTGGAAGTAATGAAATCAACACAGGAGTCTTCTGAGCCCCCAGCACAGCTCTGATAGCAGGGTCAGTAGCATGAGTCCCAAAGGGAACCTCTAGGAAAGCTCTCCCCTCCCTTACCATATACATAGAGGGAAGTTGCCAAATCTACTCTTTTGGGTGCTTCCTCCTTGAGGGAAGAGAATTCCTTCCATGATTGGCATCTGGTCGAGAAGTAGCCCAGCTGGTAAAAGACATAGGGATCTGGCAATAGCCTAAGGACTGAAAAAATAATTCCATGGTAGAAACGTTATGAAAGCAGAAGCTGAAAAATGTGTGCTCTAGTCCCGAGGCTGTCACTAACTTTGCTGGGTGACTTCGAAAAGTTGCTTAACCTCTCTGATCTGGTTCCCTCATCTATAAAAAATAAGATTAGGGCCCCTCCAAGGTCCCTTCAGTTCTATGACTGGATCTACTGTGATCTTATTCTATTGTTTAGCTCAGTGGTCAGGAGCCCAGACCATCTTTGATAGGGAAATAAGACAGGAAACCAGGAATAGTGGAAAAGGGCTAGAATGAGTAGGAACTTTTGGTTCCTAAACCCATCTCTTTGTGATTGGAGTAACTCACCCAGAAGACAGTGTCCTACAGTGAAGGGAGTACTGCTTCTGGAGTCAGGGGACATGGTTTCTTACCCAACCTTTGGAAATTTCTAACCAAAAGATCCCATAGGTTAAATCACTTAACTTCCTGGGCCTTAGTTTCCTCATTTGTAAAATTAGGGGATTTGACTAGATGACCTCTAAAGTCTCTTGCAGGTTTTTGAATGTTTAGTTCATCAGTCCTGTCTGACTCTTCATGATCCCATATATTGTTTTCTTGGCAAAGATACTGGAGTGGTTTCCTTTTCCTTCTCCAGTGAATTAAGGCAAACAGAAGTTAAATGACTTACTTAAGGTCACACAGTTAGTGAGTGTCTGAGGCTAGATTTGAACTCATATATTCTTGACTCCACATCCAGTACTCTATTCATTAAACCATCTAGGTGCCTCAGTTCCAGTTTTAGACATGATTTATGACCTAAAATGAGTGATGATCCTTCAGCAGTACTTCATGACAACTAAACAACTAACCACCTGATCTGACCCCTTTCTGACTAAGAATCCCCTCAAGTGACCATCTAACCACTGCCTGAGGACCTCCAGAAATAAGAAATTCTTCACCTTCTGAGGAAGATGAAGATTAGGATTAGGATCTGAAAGATTGCTTCTTGCACTTATTTAGCTCCTGCCTGAATTCAGACTCTCATTGCCGTTTGTTTTGACTATTGGAAAAGCCCCTTACTTTGCTTCCCTGCTTCTGGTCTCCCTCCTCCTTAATCCATCCTCCATACAGCTGCCAAATTAATATTTCTAAAATGTAAATCTGTATCATTTTTCTACTCAAATATTTTTAATGGCTCCCTATTGGCTCCAGTAAAAAACAGAAACTTCTCAGCTTAGCATTTAAGTTTCACTGAAATCTGATTCCCACCAGCCTTTCCAGACCAATTTCACATTACTCTCCTCATACACTGTGTTCCAGACAAAGTGAATCACTTATTGTTCCAAATTGGACATACCTTCTCCCTTCCATTTCTCTTTCCACAATTGACCCTTGGTCCTTGGTAGTAGAGCATATAGTATCATTCTGAGTTTTGAAGACTGATTATGTTAGAACAGAAATGGATAGTTTGGGGAGGGAGAAAGAAATAAAATCATGAGTTCATATAACTGCCTGACCAGTTGCCCCAAATCAGGATATTTTACTACTTTTAATAACAGATAAATCAAAAGGTTAGAAAGGATCAACTGAACATTGCCATGGTTTTCAGGAGGAGTACTCCCTAAAATCAGTTCCAAAGTGGGCTGGTAAAGTTGTTAAGCCAACCAACCTATATGAAGCTTAACTGTTGTTAAGCCATTGACCTATGTAAAACTTGGCTTAGAATCCTTACCCATTCAAAGGGAACTGTGTCTCCAGAGACAGCAAAGTTGGAGTCCTGGAAGGTTATGAAGAAATTCTTCAGGTAAAGATCATTTGAGAGAGACCATCAATCCAGACAGAATAGACGCTTTACAATCAGTATTCTTTCAATGCCACATGGGTGGTATAGTTACTGTTTACACTTTGAACTCATCTCTGTAGTAGCAATAGACCATGTGGGTGGTATGCTTGTTGTTTTACTATTTGTTCATTTATATAGCTAGATATCTTTTAGGGCTAACTTTGAAATCAGAAGATTCAGGTTTGATTTCTGACTCTAGCACTTACTACCTCTGTAACATTGGAGAATCACTTAATATTTCAATCTCTATACCTAGAAAATGGGAATATTGAATTAAATATTCTGCAAATTCTCTTGCAGCTCTAATTTTCTTAGTATATGATCCTAATAAATGCTTTTGCCATTCAAAAAAATTTCCTCTTCAACTTCAGTCCATTACAGCTACTTCTGCTCTTTGGGGCCAAGCCAAGCAAGATAAATCCCATTCCCATGACAGACTTTCATGTACTTGAAGATAGACAGTGAGTTATATTAAATACTCCCTAATACACTTTTGTATATGAATAGTAAGTATTTAATAAGTGCTAATGTAATTGCATTGAACTCCAGCTTTGCTTGGAAATATAATAACTTATATTTCTCAAATCTTCACACAGTAGGTACTTAATAAATGCTTTTGGACTTGCTGACTTTCACATGCATTATCTTTGATTCTCACAGCAATCCTGTAAGTTGGTAGTACAGGTTATTACTAAGCCCATTTTACAGGTGATGAAAAGGCTAAGGCTAAGGTCATGAAGATAGTATCTAGACTAGAAATCAAACCCAGGTCTTCTGGCTCCTAGTCTAGCATACTTTCCACTTCATCTTGTTGCCAATTTAACATGGACCAACCTCTTGTTTCTATAGAGCCCAATAAGAGCTATTCTCAAATCTGATCAGGACCATTCCTATCTGGCATGGGGGTGAGGTAGTTGGAAGAGTGTTTCAGTGGTGACTTGGTAACATATTTATTAAGGTCTTCTACATAATAATTGCATGGTCATTTTCCATCAGAACTTAGGATCATAGGGTCTAGAGCTGGAGTCATAGATTCTTAGAGAGAATTACAGAATCTGAGAGACAGAAAGGACCTTGTTATTATTGTTGCTGGTGTTGTGGTTATTGTCCAGTTGTGTCCAAATCTTTGTGACTCCATTTAAGGTTTTCTTGGCAAAGATACTGGAGTGGTCTGCCGTTTTCTTCTCCAGATCATTTTACAGATGAAGAAACTGAAGCAAATGGGGTTAAGTGACTCATCCAGGGTCACACAGATCATAAGTGTTTGAGGTAGAATTTGAACTTAGGTCTTCTTGACTTCAGGCCCAGCATGCACCACCTAGCTGCCTGGAGAGTACCTTAGGGTCATCTAATATAATTCATATTTGTACAGGCATCACAACTACAATATCTCTACTGTATAACCATACAGTCTCTTCTTGCAGATGTCCTATGAGGAGATATCTATAATACTCCACAAAGCAACCAGTTCCACTTTTGAAGACCTCTAGTTGTTGGGAAGATTTTTTCTTACTTTCCCTCTCTGTAACTTCCAGTCATTGCTTTTGTTTTACTCTCTTGAATGGAGTTGAAAAATTATTGCCTCTCTCCTACACATCAGCCATATGAATATTTGCAATCAGTTTTCACACTCACCTATATCTTCTCTAGGCTAAACACCCCAATTTCTTTGAATGATTCAGATACAGCAT
The DNA here is from genome assembly GCF_028372415.1 of Notamacropus eugenii. Classification (NCBI taxonomy): domain Eukaryota; kingdom Metazoa; phylum Chordata; class Mammalia; order Diprotodontia; family Macropodidae; genus Notamacropus; species Notamacropus eugenii. Next base: position 242,098,272 of record NC_092872.1, read on the forward strand.
TATTTTTAGTCTCCTTGATCCCTTAGTTTCTCTCCTTTGGAAATACTCTAATTACCTCTTTTGTGTTATAAGCCCTTTTGGGACTATAGTCAACCTATAGATCCCTTTTCAAAATAGTTTTTAGATGCATATAAGATACATAGGCTTATAAAGGAAATTAATTATATTGAAACAGTGATCAATTTTTTTTTAAAGTTCACGGATCCCAAGTTAAGAACCTTTACTGTAGAGACTAATAAACAGAAATGAATGCTCCATATATAATGTGATCAAGGTGGATTACCGTAGAACTATACCTTCTCTTTTTATGGACACCAAGCCTCTATTGAATTAAGGTTTCTTGGCTGTCATGTCTTGGCTTACATTAAATTTGTAGTCCACTAAAACCCTAGGAGTGTTTTCACACAAATGAATGTCTAGCCATCTCTCTCCCACCATGTACTTATGAAGCTGATTCCTTTGAAGCTCAAGCATATGACTGTAGATCTATCCATAGCAAGTTCATTCTCATTAGATTCAATCCATAATTTAGCATATTAAGATCTTTCATGGATCTTGACTCTATTATCCAACATATTAGGCACTCTAGCCAGCTTTGTGCCATCTGCACACTTGATGAACATTTCATTTGTGTCTGTTCAAACCATAAAATGGCAAAAAGCACAGGGCCAAGGGGAGAGCCTAGGGACACTTCACTAGGGACACCTCTCTAAGTTCATGTGTATCCATCACTGAATAATCTTTGGGTCCAGTCATTCAACTAATTTTAGTTCCACGCAGTTGTCTACTTCACATATCTCCGTCTTATCCTCAAGGATCACATGAGGCAACTTTATCAATTAATTTGCTGAAATCCAGGTATGTTATGCAGATAAGATTGCACTTATCAACCTCTCTAGTTACCCCGTGAAAAATATAATTAGATTAGTGTTTGCATGACTCATACTTAATGAAACCATGCTGACTCTTACGGATCATTACTTCCTTTTCAAAATGTTCACACATTATCCTTTCAAAAATATATTATGAGAGGCAGTGACATATGAATATCACTCTTTGGGCCAAAAAAACTTGGGTTCAAGTCCTTCCTCTGAAATATATTTCTGAGGAGCTGGCTATGGGGAAGCCATCACCCCCTAGCACTTTGGGCAGTTCTCAAAACTATTATAGATGGTACAGATACAGAAGGTACAGATAAGATGCTGATCTATATAAGTGGAAGAGATTCTATATTGGGCCTTTGTATATTCTATAAATTTGCTAGAAATTGAAGCCAGACATATTGGCTTCTTCTTTACCCTTTCCTGAACTTCTGTTTTTTAAAAAATGGAACAACATCTGCCCTTCTTCAGGCTTCTTGCTCACCATGATTTTTCAGAGATCACTGACAAAGACCAAGCCATTACATCAGCTTGTTCTTTCAGTTCCCTGGAGTCTAGTTTGTCTGCGGTGACTTGAACTTCATGAGGGCAACCATGTGTCCTCTTGCTATTTATCACTCATTTTTGTTATCAGAAAAAAGTTAACTGTCCTTAGTCTATATTTCCTAAGCAGAAGGTTCTTTTCTTGCGTATGGAAAACTTCATAGATCTAGAGTTAGAAAGGAGCCAAATACCACTGAGTCAAAACTCATTTTATAGAAGAGAAAACTGAGGCAAAGAAAATTTAAGTGACATGTCCAGGGTCAAATAACTAGAAGGCACCTGAGGAGAACCTGATTCTCTTATTCACTGCACCATACTGCTTCTATAGTCCATAATCATTCTACCTACCCCAACCAGAAATTCTGTCACTTCTTTGTTCTTTCTCTTGGCAAACAATAGTTTTTTTAAAAAAAATATTTTTGTTTTCCTTGACATTCACTGAGTCAGTTCGTGTAAGTTCACTATTCTTATGAGACTTCCATTATCTGGCCTGATATCTTCCTTTTATAAGTTCCACATCTAAAACAACTCAATTTTCTATGCTTTTGGGTGGGGGACCACTCAGCTCTCAGGATGAATCTGCTCCCAATTCCTAGAATTAGATCTTAGTATCATAGATTTAGATCTGGAAAGGACCTTAGATGTCATCTAGTGCAACCCATTCATTTTGCAGATGAAGAAAGTGAATATTGAGCAGTTAGGTGGCACAATGGATAGAGTACTAGACCTGAAGTCAGGAAGGACTCATCTTCCTGAGTTCAAATGTGGTCTCAGACATTTAATAGCTGTGTGATGCTAGAGAAGTTACTTTATCTTGTTTGCCTCAGTTTCCTCATCTGTAAAATGATCTGGAGAAGGAAATGGCAAACTGCTCTAGTATCTCTGCCAAGAACACCCCAAATAGGGTCAAGAAGAGTTGGATGTGACTGTGAAATGACAGAAAAACAATAACAAACTGCATATCAGAGAGGTTAAGCAACTTGTCTAAGCTTATGCAAGTGGTAGGTAAGATAGCCAGACTTCAAACCCAGTTTCTTTGTCTCCATATCTGACACTCTTTTCACTTTATTATGCTGACTCTCAAGATTACAGGATTTTAGAGCTGGGGCATGAGACCAGATAATCTAAATTTTCCTCTCTCACACACTATGTATGAATAAATTGGGGTGCAGAGAGGCAAAAGTGACTTGCTAAAGGTCACAGGTAGTAAGTAGTAGGACCAATATTTGAGTGCTGGTCTTTTGATTCTATACGACTTGAACATGGTCTGGACAGAAGTAGGACCAGTGGGTGGAAGTTACTGAGAGGCAGATTTTAGGTCAGGCTAGGAGTCAATATTTAAAGCTCTTTAAAAGTGGAATGAGCTGCTTTGGTGAACAGTGAATTCCCTATCCCTGGAGATCTTCAATAGAAGCTACATGACCATTTGGTGCCATTATAGAAGAGATACTTGGTCAGGTACACATTAGAATAGAGGGCCTCTGAGGTTCCTTCTAATTTTGGAATCAGTGAACTTCAAACTTTTTCCCCTACAATTTAACAGGACCCATTCTTGGTCCCAGCCTTTAATCAATTCAAGCTGGCATCTGTCATTGTGAGGCAGCCAAGTGGCCTGTGCTGTTTGCTGCTTCGTGATAGTAGCTGGCCCAGCTTCATTAGCGCTTTAATTGGAAATGGTCTTTGAAGACACATAGCTATGCATGACCATGCACTGAATGTCTCAAGGGTTATTTCTATTTTTTTCCATCTGCTGCTGATCAATGCCCTCACCTACCCCTCTTGTTTGTAGCACAAAGAACACTGGACTTAGAAACCAAAAGTCCTGATTTCTGGGCCTGACTCTTCCACTTGTAAAGCATGAAAATTGTATTTTTGTCTGGGCCTGTGATTTTTACTGGCATAGAAAATACGGGTATGGAAACTGACTCTGTCAACACAGATCCACAATTAGTATATAACTTTAGCCTTAGAGATTTGTCTGGTGCATGGAGAGATTAAGTGATTTGTCTCTGGTCACATCGCTAGTATAATATATAGAGATGGAATTTTAACCTGTTTCTTGTTGACAGCAAAGATGGCCTTCTCTTCACTGTACCATACAGATTTCTGAGATACTTAAGATAGAAAAAACACCAGCAACTCTATTTATCTCAAAAGCTGGTTGTGAGGATGGAATAGATCAGGATATAAAGGTCTTTGTAACCACAAAGACTCTCATTCTCTCTCTCTCTCTCTCTCTGTCTCTGTCTCTGTCTCTCTCTCTCTCTCTCTCTGTCTCTGTCTCTGTCTCTGTCTCTCTCTGTCTCTGTCTCTCTCTCTCTCTCTCTCTCTCTCTCTCTCTCTCCCTCTCTCTGTCTCTGTCTCTGTCTCTCTCTCTCTCTCTGTCTCTCTCTCTCTCTCTCCCTCTCTCTGTCTCTCTCTCCCTCTCTCTGTCTCTCTCTCCCTCTCTCTGTCTCTCTCTCCCTCTCTCTGTCTCTCTCTCTCTGTCTCTTTGTTTCTGTCTCTCTCTCCCTCCCTCCCTCTCCTCCCTCTCTCTTCCTCCTTCCTCCTCCTCTTCCTTTTGTCCTCCTCTTTTTTCAGCATTCATTTTATCCACCTTTCCTCTTTCCTTCCCCCTTAACCTTTCTCATCCCTCCATTCTCATCCCCTCCCACCCCCTCCTTTCATACTTGTAACCCACGTGGATCATGCAAAATGCAACAGTTTAGGGAGGCCTGGGCAATTATAGCCCTTCTAGGGCACAGCTGCTGTCCTCGGTGCTGAAATAATCAGCAATTCCAGAGTTGCCTACCTTGCTGGCCAGCATCACAGATAGAGAGGGAGTCTTCCTAGCTGGGGCACACATGTCCCTAATTCAATTAGCTTGCTCCTGAACTTTCCCCTGGGAGGACAGAGCGGAAACTGACAAATTCGTTTTAACAAAGATATTTTTCTCCTTCCCCTCCCCCCCTTTATGCTTTTGGCTCTACCCAGCTGTATTCCACTCATTAGTTATCTAACAAACTGAGTCCAGAGAAATCTGCTTCCATTCACTAGTGAGCTGGAAGCCCTGATGCAATTTCCACCCAGATAAGGGTGTCTCCGGCAAAGCTTGGAGTGGAAACTGCTGGAGCGGAGAAGCTCTCTATTCACATAATAGCTTTCATTTCTGTTGGTTATAGTTATGTATTTTTATCTCTTTTTTTAAATGCACAGACAAAGACATTACCTCCCTCCTCCCCAGGAGGGAGGGCTTTCTTCACCAGGTGGTAGAGTAGAGCTGGTCTAATTTATACTGTCTCCTCTAGTCCCCTTAGCTATATGGCAGCAATAAGCATTCTCCTATCTGGCTTAGGGTGGAGAAGGGGCCGCAGTGATGCATTACTTTATGAGAAAATCATGTCAGTGGGAGCATCCATTGATTGGTTAGGAAGGCACAATGTTAGAAGGGAGGGGGTCCAAACTGATAAGGATTTTCTTTTTTCAAATAATGGCAGGGACATCTTGTCAAATGGAAATTGAAGCTTTAAAAAACCTTTCAAGACAGCTCCATTGGCAAGTATGTGGACACGGACTGAACACTTGATCTTGTTAGACTAGAAACAAGGTAGCCCTGAGAAAGCATAAGCCTATGGCTATTTCAGTGTCTGGGCTTTCCAGAGATGTCCTGTTAAGGGACAGATATGCTTTAGATGAGTTTTCATTAGCCTTTCTTTAAAGTTAATCCAAATAAGGCAATGGAGGTTGTCAGGCAGGGATGAGGCTGAAAGCTATGATTATGGAATGATTTCTCTTTGTTCTCTTCTTTTTCTCCTCATTTTCTTTTTCTCTTTCTCTTATTCCCTCTCCTCATCAAAATCCACTCTCAACCTCTAAACTTGTTTTTCTATTAAGACCATTCATCCTCTCTGTCACTCAGGTATGCAACCAAGAAATCCTTCTTGCCTCCTCTCATTCTCCCTCAAGACCCATATCTAATCAGTTGACAAGTCCTGTTGATTCAATCTCCAAAACATCTTTCCAATCCATTTTCTCTTCTCTGCTCACAACTGCCACTACTCTAGTTCAGTACCTCATCACCTTTTGTCTGGACTGCTTTAATAGCTTCCTAATTTCTCTTCCTGCCTTGTGTCTCCTTTCTCCAACCTACCCTCCACATAACTGTTAAAATAATTTAAGATACAGGTTATTCCCTGCTCAGAAACCTTCAGTGAAATCCTTATTGCCTCAAAGGTGAAATACAACCCCCTCCACACCTTAACTTTTAAAGCCCCCCCCAAAACTAGTTTCCTCTTAATTGTTCTAACCTTGTTTCACATTGCTAACTTCTACATAATCTACATTCCAACGAAGCCAGATCTGTTCCCCCAAATGCCCTTTTCTGCCTCTGTGCCTTTACAAAAACTGTCACTCATATGCTCCATCTTTCAGAATCCTTATATTCCTTTAAAGCTCAGTTTGAGTATAATTTCCCCAACAAAACATTACTAGAAGCCTCACATTGTTGGTAGAATCTTTCCTCTCAATCACCTTGCATCTGAGTTTCTATGTACATGTTCTCTCCCTCATTAGAAGGCAAACTCCTGAGGGCAGGAACCATTTCATCTTTCTATTTGTATCTCTTCCCCTCCTCCCTCAAGCCTAGCACAATGCCTTACATATAGTGGGTATTTGATGAATATTTGTTGAATTAAATCCCTTCTTTTATCCATCATCTTCCTTCTGCTGTTTTCCTTTCTCCTCTTTATCATCTTCCATATCATCTTTCTTTTCTTTTCTCCTCATCTTCCTTACCCAGCATTGTTTTCCTTCTCTTCACCTTCTTTCCCATTATTTTTTCTTCTCTTTTCAAGGTTTGATTCTTTCTCCCTCTTCTTTTCCCGCCTGCTCCTTTCAGTATCAATTGTTCTATATGCTTTCAGAGGACAGATGCTTTAACTTCCTCATCTGTAAAATGACAGGGTTGAACTCGATGGCCTCTGTTTTCTCTTCCATCTCTAATGTGGTAATCTACGAACTAGCATCAAAAGGGACTTGGGTGAGAACTATTACAGGGAGGCAGATTTCACTTTAATACATGGAACAATGAAGCATTCACTGACTGCTGGAATGGAGTGGAATGGAATCCTTCAAGAAATGATGAGCTCTCTCTTTACTTGAGGTGCTTAAGTAGAGGGCAAATGACTATCAGAAAAGTTCTAGAGAGGATTCCTGCATTGGGTGATATGGTCTTGGATGTCCCTCACATTTTTCATGCTCTGAGATTAGATTATTCTGTTTTCTACAAATATAGCATAACTTCCTTGAGGAAAGGAACTTCTACTTTTTGACCTAGGATGATGCCTGACATATAGGAGGTACTTAATAAATGCTTATTAATTGTTTCACATTCATTTCTCCTCCCTCTCCATGGTTCCTAACTAGGATCTTAGGTTCCTTATCCTATTCCTATTCTGGAAGAAAATACTTTGCTGGAGTGAGAAGAACTCATTGTATACCCCCTCTCAGAGGTGATTGCAGTATAAGGGGAGTGTTTGGGGTAGGGGAAAATACCAAATTTCAATGGAAAAAGTTTTAATGAAAGGAAAGAGAAGATTTTTGAAGGGAGAGGATACAGTTTTGGAAGTCAGGCTGGGTGGGGTCTTTTTTGCCACCCCTCAGATCACTCCATGTAGGTGCTATCTACTTTGTCAGCTCCATCAGAGTCCATGCTATCCTCAGAGACATTTCCTTTCTGTTGGATTCTGAAGGCCCCAAAACTTGGCTGTAGAATCAGTTTCTATCTCCCATAGTGGATGGGAGAAAGTGGAAATGGATTGGCCCATTCTCTTTCTCTTCCACCATCTGGACTGAGTGGAATGATAGAAGACAGAAAGAGAGAGAGAGAGAGAGAGAGAGAGAGAGAGAGAGAGAGAGAGAGAGAGAGAGAGAGAGAGAGAGAGAGAAATGAACACTATCATTTCTGCAGTCCATCCTGGGTGAGAATTCAGTCCTGGGAGGCTGTGAATTGAACAGTGGGCTTGAGGTGGAATCTCATATACTGGCAAGGGAAGTCCTTTCAAGATCATGCAGTTTATCTTGCTGCTTTCAGGAAAAATGACACAATATCCTGGACCTGTATCTAAGGAAATGGTGTCTATCTAGTGTGGAAACAGCCTATTGGTTTGTGTTTGGGGATCATTTTGAGCATTGGGGCTGTTAGATATGGATTTGGAAAAAAAAACCCCATAAAATACCATGGCAAATCTCTCTTTCCTCCTTCACTCAATCTTTGCAAAATGTCAGCAGAGGGTTGTTTTTTTTTTTTAATTTTTTTACTCACCCACTCTCTAGAGAGAGCTTTGAAATCAGTTTGGGGAAAACACTAAGGCATTTCTATAAGTAGAATCATAATCAGTTCACCCTAGTCATACTCTCCTAGGGACTGAAGATAAACGGGAGAGGCTAGCCCTAACTCCAAGAGTGGAGCAAGCATTGGGCCATCCCGGGCCAAAAGAATTTTATGGCAAACACAGATCCCAGAACAAGACAAATACCTAGACTCCATAATGAAAATAATAAGAAGCAGCAGCATCTATACTGTCTAGGAAACAGGAGACCAATTGGTTTTGGGTTCTGACACTAATTCTGTGAACTTAAGGAATTCATGTCAGCCCAAGTCAGACAGGGTCAAAATAGCATATCTTCCATTACACATGGGGGCAGAACATCTCTAACAAAGGATGTTATTTCAAAAAATAAGAGGAAAATTATAACACTAGTAACAGACATAAGGGAACAAACATAAGGGTATGCATGTTTAAAGATAGATAATATATAATACAGAATGTCCCAAGATATGTATATATACACATATGTGTGTATGTATGAAAGGTGTACAGTGCAGTGATGATGCAGAGAACCTGTGAAATCCTGAAGAACCATCTGAGTCATCAAAGAGACAGTATGTTTGGTTAATAGCTCAATGTTTATGTGTACATATGAAGGCATGTACATGTATCAATAAAATATGTATATGCATTTATATGTATTTATTAGGAATATGAATGTATGTCTCTATTTGTATCTAAGTATGAGGGTATAAATATTTCTATGTGTATAAATAGGCATGTTAATGAGGAGTGTTTTGGTAGGTTGTATATGTACAATTATAGATGTGGGTTGTGTGTGGTTGCTATGTATGTGTGTATATGTGCATATATGAGTGTGAGCAGACTTGTGTGTCTGTTTTTGAATGAGTGCTTTTTATGTATTTAAGAATATGTATATAATGTGTAAGCATGTATATGTGAGTGTATTTGTGTGTGAGTATCCTTGTGTGTGAGGACACATTCATGGCTGTATGCCTAATTATACACACACACACCCAAATGTATATGTATGTATGTATACATGAATGTGTGATTCATGAATGCCTTTCCAAGGGACTGGAATTGCCCCTAATGTCATTGTCCTAGCACCCCCCCCAACCCCCACCCCAACCCGTGTATCTTTTCTTTCTTCTTTGAGATTCCTCCCGGAGAGGGCTGTGCCTGCAAGGCGGGGTGGGGGTGGGGTGGTTGTGGGAGGGAAAAGGGAGTGGAGAGCTAAAATCACAAGTCCCAGATCAAAACAGTCATCAGTGAAATGAATTGGGCAGCATTTTCCCACATGACTAGAAGGGATAATTTAGTGAGGCCGCCAGCTGGAAGGAAAGGGATTAATTCTGCACTTAAGAGCTGGTCCTGTGAATAATTCATCACATGGAGACCCCCTTGTGCCCAGACCCCTGGGCAATTATGCCAAGCACTGGCTAAACCTCTCTCCCTTTCCCCATCACCCCAGAACTGCCGAGTTGAACCAACTTGCATTCACTGAAGGTGAAAGAAAATGCAACCCAGTTTCCAATTTGCTCCTGGGAGACTTGGGGATATTGGGGGAGAGGAAGAGGGAAAGAGGAGGAAGAGGCCAAGAAGCAGAGCTGATCCCAAAACAGACTGCATTCCAAGAGAATTCTAGGTTCCAATCAGGAGCAGCCTAAAGCAAAGCTGGGAACTTGGCCAAGTCGGGCTTAGTGCCTTGCCCTCCCATTTCTGCACACACTCTTTCTTCCCTTTCAGGATCTGGACCCCTCACCCACCCAGGCCCCCTGGGCAGCCCTGGACAGTTGAAAGAGGAGAGCCTAAGATAAACTCACTCATATTGGAAGAGGTTAGGACTGAATCAACTCCCCCTTCTGGGAGGAATCACAGAATCCAGAAAGAGTAATTATGAACTGAAAGGCAGTATGGTGTAATGGGTAGAATTCTGGACTTGGTAACAGAAAGACCTGGATTAAAATCCCTTACTGACTGCATGACTCTGGCAAGTTGCCTGAATTTCAGTTTCTTTATCTGTAAAATGAGGGGAGCAGACTTAAAAGTCTTCTAAGACCTTTACCCACTCTAAATCTAAGGCATTTTGATCCAATATAAAACGTGCTAATGGGGGTCAGCGATTCCTCCCTTCCTCCGTTCACATCACATGCATAAATGACTGCCTCCTTCTTGCTTCCTATCTAACCACAAATTTGACAAATTGCCTGGTGAAACATGAGAGAAAGTGTGAGCTGGAAAGGATAAACTTGGCTCATTTTGGCCATACCAAACTAGTTTAGGCTTCAACTTTTGGAGTTCTGGCTCTAGACTCCAATGTTCACTACCTTATCCTGGTTTTACCAGGGCTACTCTAAGGTTGGGTTTAGGCATGCACTAACAATGGACAGAGTGACAAAAGTCAGACAAACAACTGTTTGTCGGATACTTGAAGTTCTCTACATGTCAATATTAAAGAATGTTTCCTAAACCATTTAAATGGATTTATTCCCCCCCCCCCCAAATAAGTGATTGTTTTGTTGTGAAGAAGATAAGTCTTGAATCATTAGCTCAGTTACAGGACTCACTCTCCATCATCATAGGATCATAAAATTAGGTTTGAAAGGGGACCTCAGAGATCATCGAAACCAGGAATTTTTGAGCTTGCTTGTGTCTTAGATTCCTCTGCCAGCGTCTATTGAAATTTATAGACCTCCTTCTCAGAATACTGTTTTTATATGCATAAAAAGCCACATGATTACAAATTTAAAATGGTGAAATATTTTTAAAAGTCAGATTCATGAATCTCAAGTAAGGAAGTCCAGATCTAGTCCATTCCAGATGTGAGTAGGAATCCCTTCTATCATGTTCTGTTAATTGCTTATTTACCCTCATTCATTCATTCAACATGATTTTTGTTTAGCTAGAGACACCTTGGGAGACCCCTGAGCCTCCCACATTCAAGAAGAGATACTTGCAGCCTATTATACTATGGTTTGGGCAGCTGAGAACTGTTACCCAATCATCTGGTCAGTCAAAAGGAATCTCTTGTCGTAGTGCGATGCCATTAGGTGAAGAAAATAAAGAAAAGAGCAGATCCAGTCCCTGTCCTAGGAGTAGGATTGGCTCCTGGGTCATATTCCTCATGCACATCATGTCAGGATCCCCACAACACACCTGTTGAGGCAGGTAGTTCACTATATAGCATCCTTGTTTTGCAGATGTGGATAGGGAAGCCCAGGGAAGTGATCTACCCAGAATCACACAGCTAGTAAAGTGACAGATCCAGGTCCAAACCAGTCTGGAAGGTCATGGAGCAAGGTGCCCATTAAAAAGAGAACAAGATAGAGATAATTAGGGCTGAACAAATGCATACATCCTTATTTTCTGCTTATGTGGTGTCTCTCCCTAGAGCATGTAAGCATTTTGAAGGTGAGTACTGTCTTTGTACCCACACAGCCTGGCACATAGGATAGCCGGCTTCTAAAAGTACAAATAATGAATGCTCTGAAGTGGTTATATGTATTCAAATTCACACTATTTGAAGTTATAATTATATAAAATATGATAAGTGATTCCAGCTTAATGGAAATACGTGGGGGGAATTTGAACAATATACAACTTCAGAGGAACCCTGAATAAGTCCCATACTTATTGGGACTTAGCAGAATAGACTTAAATAAATGTGTGTTAAATGGCTGGTTAATTGACCATGATTAAAGTGCATCACCGCAAAATTGGGACAGCCAGGGTAGTTTGGAGTACAGACTCAAAGTGGTTGGGGCAAGTTATCTTCTCCCTTTGAGATAACCTAGCAATGCTTCATAGGGGAAGATCACAGGAATGGGGGTGAGGGGGAAGAGTAAGAAAAGGTTCTAGGAAACTGAGGAACAACTCTACCTCTGTTGTAGGTTAAAACATTGGCCCTGCTCAAGTTCCCCTTTTGGAATCTCCTTTGGTGGGGTACTGAACATGGCCTCGTGACTTAAGTTTAAGGAAACCCCGAGACCTAGATGAAGCTCTGCTTTCCTTCTCTCTTAACTTACCTTCTTGTCTTCAGATATCTGTCTCTGGATCTTGAGGACCTCAACATTGTCTGGGATGCTCGTAACTTATGCAATATAGCCCCTTTTATTTCCCTCTATCTTTGGAGAAAACCAAAAAAAGTACTAAAGAAAGGCCAATAGCAGAAACTTAGGAGCTGAATTTGTGAGTTCTCTCCAATTTTTTGCCTTAGGAAAAAAAACATTTGGTCTTACCTCTGAGGAAAGCACTTGGAAAGAAAGGTTAACAGTAGGCGTTCCACCTGAAATCGTTTTCAGCTTAGTTCTCTGGGAAGGAAAGGACAGAGGATTAGTTCATATGAGCTAGCCCCCCATATTTCCTGTCAGGACCAGTCCTTTTGTTTTTGCCAGTCCTGGCTCTTTCTCCCAAATATCTATAATTATCTAAACCAGTTAGCATAGTGAGATGGCTACGGGTTTGAGAGTCAGGTCCTTCCCTCATTCTCTTTCCCACAATCTTCTCTCTCTCTCTCTCTCTCTCTCTCTCTCTCTCTCTCTCTCTCTCTCTCTCTCTCTTTTTCTCTCTCCCTGCTTCCTTCACTTCAGAAAACAAACACCCTCATTGGAAGAGGAGTTTGCCTCTGAATCAGTCTTCCTTATTGATTTTCATTCAACTATAACCTCTATGGAGATGGTAATCAACTCTTTATATACCCTTTAGCACCAAACACACAGGATCTTGTATGTGGTGGACACCCAATAAATAAGTCCTACCATAGGGATTGTCACCAGGTGCCTCTCTAAGGCAATGGGTCAGCAAGAGTGAGTTCAGCAAGCCAAATCAGACAAGCAACTGAATCTAGAAAACTTTCATTAGCACTCAGCCACCTTTATGCTTTGAAACGCTGGAAGTGGTTCTAGCATAGCCTGGGCACCTAAGACCATTAAGTGACCTCTTCCTCACCTCTGTTTACCAATTGGTGAAACAGGAGAAACTCACTCTCTCTTAAGCAGAAGAGGGAAACAGGGTCATGGACAGGCATCTGAAAATAGCTTCCATGTCTCATGACATAGCCTCCATTTCATTGATGAGGTTCTGGGAGCTTGCTAATCAAGAGGCTGCCTCTTCTCACGGAGTCTCAGCATTGACAGAAACTTCCCATATTCAGTCTCTATCTCATTCTTGCCTATCGGGCATCTCTTTGAACCTCCAGAGTGACAAGGATCACAACACACTGCTTAATGTGTTACAGAAATATGTTGCCATCTCACTCCTTTTCTGGACCGCTGCGAATGGCCAAAAGTTTCCCTTTTATAAACTCAAAGACCTGTCTCTCTGCAGTTTCTACTCACTGCACTCTACTTCTGCCCACTGCAGCCAAGTGGAGCAAGCATGATTCTTCCTTGGGAACGAAGTCCTTCAAATATCAGATCACTATTCCCCTCTTCTCCAAGCTAAACATCCTTAGTTCTTTTAGCCAACTATCACATAACATAGTTTCATGTCTCCCTGATCATCCCAGCTCTGATATTGACTGTTAATAATCATACAAATAGCTAGTATTTACATAATGATTGCTCTAAGGTTTGCAGAATGCTTTAGATACATTAACTGATTTAACTTCCTCTGTGATCTTGGGCACACATACTTCTTAACCTCTTTGAGACTCAGTTTCCTCATCTGTAGAAAGAAAAAGTCAAACTAACAGGTCTCTCAGACCTCTTCCAGTTTCAAATCTATGTGACTAATCACTGGAATGGTCCCTCTTGTCAATGTCCTTCTTAAATCTGAGTTTTTTCACTGGTCACACTTTCACTGTCATTGTCTTAGAACTTAAGGGGACTTTATACTGTTACTTATTATTTGAAAAAAAAAACCTTTATACATGTCATCTCACTGAACTGAAATCATGGATAGCCTGCTTGACTTGGATTCAGGAAGACCTGTGTTTGAATTTTGCCTCAAACACTTACTAGCTATGTGACTCTAAGCAAGTCACTTAACTTCTGTCTGCCTCAGTTTCTTCATCTGCAAAATGGAGTTAATAAGCCACCTCCCATGATTGTTGCAAGGCTTAAATGAGATCTATATGTAAAGTACTTTGTAAGCCTTAAAAATGTTACGTAATTATAATTTTATATTACATATAATTATACATTACAATGATATATTTTGGTTGTTGTGTTTGTCCTTTGTTGCTGAAGAAGTCCATGCCATCAGAGAAATGATGACATGACTTGCACTTGACTTTGTTTTGAGTGAGAGAGGGCTGTGCAGGTCACCAGCCTCACTTCTCCTCCAGAATCATCTGGGTCCAGTGACCAGATATTCATCAGGATATTATATTTTTATATATTAGGAGGACAAGGAGTTAGTACTAGTAGTTAGTAGTTGTTGGTAGTAGGTGGTAGTAGTAGTAGTTGTTATTGTTAGTAGTAGTAGATCCGTTTCTCCTCATCTTTTAGCCCCTTTCTTGACATCTTTTCATAATTCCCCCCCATCCCCCCAGTTGATCTCAGTTCTGCCCTCTGGGGCCACACAGAACAAATCTAATCAATCCCTCTTTCACATAACAGCTCCTCAGACATCAAACAACAATTATCATGTCTCCCCTTTCTCTCTGACTCCTGATATCTCATGTGTTTTCAGGCTAAATATTCCCAGTATACACATGGATACTGGAAATGAAAGGACTCAAACCTCAGAGATCTCTATTTTCCATACACCACACGGCCTCCATACCTTGTGGTGAAATTGTTTAACCAGTCCTAGATCAATTTGATCACATCATGGTTTGCCCCACATCTTGTCAGCTGGGATGCTGTGTGATATTTAAACAAATGCTCATCCAGAATAATGCTCTTCTCTTTTCTCTGTCTCTACCTGACCTGACAAGAATGTCTTTTTTCCCCATTGGCCTCTGATCTCTATTCCCACCCAAAGGTCCAATAAATGAAGGAACCTCTACAACATAACAAGATCCCCCAGCTTCAACCTTTGGGTTCAGGAGTTGGCCCCCTTCCACCAGGGTTTTATCATAAGATCATAGAGTTAGAGGTAGAAGACCTACCAAGGCCATATTTTGCCTCATTTTGCAGATGAAGAAACTGAGGCCCTAAAAGGTTAAGTGCTTCACCCAAAGTCACTCATACTAAATGTCATTGGTGAGATTTGAAACTGGTTCCTCTGACTTCAGAGCTTTGGGCCCCTCATCTCTAAAATGGGGCTAGTTAATACTTGAGCCTCCTACTTCACTGGGATTTGGTGAAAATTAAATGAGAATCTACTAGAAACTACTTCCTGCAATAAGGAAGGTAAAAGAACTTTGGAAATACAGAAGGATGAACATTTGTGGAGTTCAAATATCTCCATCTCCTACCTCTATGCTTTTGCTCAGGCTATGTCCCACATTTGGGACAAACTCTCTTCTCTCTTTGACCTAATAGAATCCCTTATTTCCTTCAAAGTTCAGCTGCAGGGCCATGTTCTACTTTTCCTGTTCTCCTCAGGTACTTCCCTTCCCCCCAAACTATGTGCATTTAATTTGCATATATTGCATATGCATAGGTTATTGTCCTCTATAGAATGTAAGTTTCTTGAAGGTAGGGAATACTTCATTTTCATTTTTATCTCCAGTGACTATGTGACTCTCATATAGTAGGCAACTAATAAATTAATTGTCCATCAATTGCCAATCTATCCCATGGAGGTAGCTCCCCCAGCATCCTTAAGAGAAATATGCCAGTTGAAGATCAATGGAAGGAATTGGATAGTTTTAGCCAGAGAAAACTGTAATGGGGTGCATGAGAGCTCCTTCCACTATCTGAGGGGCTATCATAAGGAAGAGGGATTAAGTTTTGTCTGCTTGGCTCCAGAGAGCAGAATGAGGAGCACTGCATGGGAATTTCTGCAAGGTACAGTTCAGTTTGTGACAAGAAAAACTTCCTGAAATCTAGACCTATCTGAAAGTGGTTTGGGTTGCTTTTCAAAGTAGGGAATTTCCCATTACTGGAGGACTTCAAATAGAGATTGACCAAGTGTGTGTGGGTGGATGGGGGGAGGCATTGTAAATGGTCCCAGAGCTTCCTTCCAACGCTGAGATTCCATGATTCTGTGAAAAAGGGTACTGGGGAGGGACTCTGAGACTGAGAGGAGAGACACCTAGCATGATTAGGAAGCAGGTAGGGGTGACTAACCAAGACAGGGAGCTTCTTCACATGCAGTGCAGTCTGTGCTCCTGACATCATTTTTCGATAAACTCGGTTGTTGAGTGGCAACACAGAGATACCCAAGGGCTCTGGAAGGTTCCAGGATTCTTTCTTGGGCACTGCAGGAAGGAGGAGGGGAAACATGGTGAGTTCTCCTCTGCACAAACCTGATCTAGCCTTGTCCCAAGGCCAAGAAAATGTTACTGCAATGCTTTCTAGAATGTTTGGTGTATTATTTGATTAACCCCTTGTTGTATATATAAGGTATAGCTTTGCTTTCTTAGAATTTCATCAAGAATTTTTGAGTTTTGTACCATTGCTTGCTGTAGAATATATATATGCATACACATTTATGCATATATATAGTAATCAATAAGGCTTTATTAGATCTTTGGGTATTAGAAGCCTAGTCCTCTTCCCTCTGTAGAATCTGACCACCTCATGTGTTGAATTTTGCTAAGGAGAATATGTGTCTCATTTAAGAGAGCAACCCAAAGCAATCCTCCGGGTATTTGGCAGACAATTAGTACTTCTCCTGTTGTGTGTTATTATATTTTTCTTTTTACTTTCATCCCTAAAATTGGACTTCACTCTTCATTCTTTTTTTTCTCCAGTAATAAACTTCATAGGTAAAGTATGTTGGGGATATAGGAATCCTGATTGGCTAAAAAACTTCTGATAAAATGAAAGAAAAGGAGAAGTAGAAAGAGAGAAAGAGAATTTTAAATGGCAGATAAGAGGGCCTGACACTGGAGGGATGTGGGGAGGTCATGGCACCCAGTACCCATACTCTAGAAGCTAAGAGCAGGTGAGATCATTTTCTCTTCAAAAAAAGCTTGTGTTCTATTGCCTGGACAAATCTGTGTAACTTCCCTGAGGTGGCCATTCTACTGCTTGCTTCAATAAGCATGCTTGCTCATTATCTGTGATTATCTATTGTGTACTAAGCATGTGGTAAAAAGGGAACCATGTTAGCCAAGATTAAGCTGTTACCCTCTCAGTCCATAGGTGGGATTAAATTGCTCTTCTCTTTACCTCTGAATGACCAGGTGGCTTTTTTCCTGAACCCCAAGACAGTATCTTATCATAGTATATGGATATAATTTTAGCTCCATATACCTCTTAAAGATAAGAGAGAGGTGTATTCATTCAGTCACAATCACCTTTCTATCCTTCATAAAGATGGAACTCCAGTTTTCCTGGAGATGGGGTGGAAAATTCTAGACCCTAAATCTATGCATAAATCTACTCTACCCAGACCCCTGGACCTTGTGGCTCATTTCAACCTGCTATACACATAATGCAAGCACTTAATTACTATGGGGGGGAGGGGCGGGGCTCAGCACATTGCTTCCAGTACTTAGAACAATGCCTGGCACATAGTAGGCATTTAATAATATTTATTGACTGACTACTTCAGCATTGACTCTTGTGTGAGTCTGGATTCCTTAGTTATGATATAAGTCCCTTGAGATCAGGGGTCTCTGTCTTCCTTCTGTCTCTTCCATGGCACCTGACACAGGATTAAACATAAGGTGTGTGCCTGGATATAAGATTAGAGCACATATCCCCTAAATCTTGGCCTATTATATTTATCTTGATAAGAAACTCAATCCAGTTTGGGGCCTGAAAAACAGAAGGCCTTGGGCATGCTATTGGGGGAATTTTCCTAGCTTTTATATTTCCCAAGGTAGAGAAGAATCATTGCCATCAGAGATATGGTTGTGGGAAGACAGGAAATGTAAGTGACTCTAACTAATGGCCACCCCAGTCTTGCTCTGCTTTGAGTTGAAACTTACTTGGAGTCATGGGATAAAACTCCAGCACCAAGGCCAGATCTTCATGGAACTTTGTACATCCATTCCGGGCTTGGTAGAGGAAGGAGGTATTCCATTCAGGCTGTCTGGCAGGCCCACCAGGCTTAGATACCTAATAAGGAGAAAAGGGAGTCAGCACTCTAGTTGGGGAGCCAGTCTTTTCCCACAACAGAAAAATGTCTGGGAAAACGAGACAGAAAAACATCCTTCTTCCCTCCTTTTTTTACTCTTCTCTCTTCCTACACTACGGTTGGAGCAAAAGCTTGGACTATAAGGAAGTCCAGATATGGCCTCTGAGGCAAGGCATTCCAGGATAATTCCAAGGGATGACCCAGGATAAGCATTAAATGTCCAAGAGGCAAGAGGGTTGCCAGCCCCAAAGAAATAATCAGAGTAGATTAAAGTTAACAAGATGAAGCTGTTAAATTTCAAGTGCTACAATTGGCCTCAACAAAGTCACTTGCACAAGTTTAAGGTTGAGGGAGGTATGGCTAGAGAATAGTTTGTAGATAAAGATCTGGGGTTTTTAGTGGACTATAAGCTCAATATAAGCCAACTATGTGGCATCGAGGTTAATAAAAACAAGTATGAGCATAGACAGCCTTAAAGAAGGCATAATGTCTAGAATAAGATTGATAATAGTCCTACAGCTCTCTGTTCCAGTCAGACCACACCTGGAGTATTGTGTCCAATTCTGGCTGCCAATTTTCAGGATGAACATTGAGGAAAGGGAGAATCCAGAGGAGGACCACTAGAATGGTGAGCAGAATAGATGCCAGGGATGTTCAGGGCTCATCTGAAGGAACAGAAAGTGCTTAGCTTGGAGAAGTGGTGACTTAGAATGGACATGGTCATGTTCCTCATATATTTAAAGGATTGATAGACAGAAAAGGAAGTACACTGGCACTGCTTAACCCTAGAGAGGAGAGCTAGTACCAAAGGGTGGAAATTTCAGAGAAACAAATTTCAGCCATTATAAAATAAAACTTTCTAATAAATCACTACGTATCAAGTTAGTGGAGTGAATAGAGCTGAGATTGAAAATCCTGCCTTAGTCACTTACTAGTTGGGTGATACTGGATGAGTCACTTAATTTTTCTCAGCCTCAGTTTCCTCATCTTCATAATGGGGCTAATAATAACACCTCTCTTTCAGGGTTGTTGGGAGACTCACATGAAGTAGTGTACATAAAGCTTCTAGAAAATCTTACAAGTGCTTCGTGGATACTAGCTATTATGAATAATATTAATGAGAGACACTTCAAAAGTGGATTAGTCCATCTTGGGATGTAGAGTTCTCTATCACTAGAGGACTTTAAGTGAAGACTTAAAATTGATCAATCAGTTCTTAGTTCTCTCTCACTGCCACCCCACCCCCAGTCAATTAGTTGTTAAGTCCTGCTATTTCTACTTTCTTAACATCTCTCATAGATTCCTTTCCTCCTCTCTTCTAACGCAGAAACCACCCACCGCAGGCCATCACCATTTCGTGCCTGGATTATTGCAGGGTGGGTCTGTTCATCTCAAATCTCTCCCCCCTCCAGCCCATCCTCCACTCAGTTGTCAAACTGATTTTCCTAAAGTGCAAGGCTGGGCATATCACATTCCACCCTTCACTCCCTTCTTCCCTACTCACCAAACTCCAGTGGCTCCCAATTACCTCCAGGATCAAATATAAAGTCCTCCATCTGACTGTTAAAGCCCCTCACAATTTGACTCTTTTGTACCTTTGCTGTCTTCTTACACCTTACTCTCTCTCCATGTGTTCTGTCCTCTGCTATTTCTTCCATGGGACACATCAAGGCATCCCTTATGCCTGGAATATTCTTCCTCCTCGTCTTTGCTTTCTAGCTTCCCTGGTTTCCTGCAAGTCTCAGCTAAAGTCCTGCCATCTGCAGGAAGACTTTCCTGATCCTCCTTCATTTTCCCTTTCAGAGGGGAGAGAGCCTTCCCTCAGAATAGATCTTGTTTTTACATAGTTGTTTGTATGTTGTCTCTCCTACTAGACTGTGAGCTCCCTGAGGTCAGGGACTGTCTTTTGCCCTTTTTTTGTATCCACAATACTTAGCGCAGTGCCTGATAACATAGTAGCAACTTAATCAATGCTATAAGATTGACTGGCACATAGTAAATGCTTAATTAATTTTTTATTCATTCATTCATCACTAACTCTGACCACAGACTGATCCCTTGTGTTATACATTTCACACCGACTTCTGATCACCCTTATTCCTAACACAAGGACAGGAGCAGAGAATGGAGTATCCTTAAGGGTGCTCCTCAAAGAGTTAAATCCTTTGCCATTGGTAAGAATGAGCAGCTGCCTGGCTGAAGGTGAAATGGGGGCTGGGGAAACCATTGTCTGAGAAATGCTAATGGAAAGGGACAGGTCTGATGGTATGCTGGAATTAGTGAATATGATTAACTGGTATAAATGTGACCTCAGCAAACCCATTAACCCTTGTGACCAGAGCACTATCCCCTGAGCCCAGGACCCAGGACCCCTTCCTATGGGCCATTAGCTGGGCTTTTCTGGGCTCAAAAATGGGGCAAGTGGTTGCCTTCCTATATCCTCCTTTGTACTTCCTTCAAGGGGTCCCCACATCATTTCCTATCCCCACAGTCCCTTCTCTTCCCCAATAAAAATGGGGTCACTATCTTGCTATGTGATCTTGGAATACTTTCCTCTCTGAACCTCAGTTTTGTCCTCTAGAAAATGAAGAGGTTGAACAAGGAGACCCCTAAGGTCCTTTGCCCAGATCTCCTGTGATTCTGTGGTTTCGTTTGTGCCAAAGGCAGAAGTGGAGGAAAGAGTCCTGAATTGGCCTAGAAACCTGAGACCTGGTCCAAGTTCTGTTATTCACCATCTGACCATGAACCATCTTTAGGGAATTATCTTCTCTAAGACCTCTGTTTATTCATCTCTAAAATGGAGAGAATGGGGTGTGGGAGAAGAAGCTTCAGACAAATATCAGGGGTTATGATATCGCTTGCCTGGGCTTTCTCAGGTGGACCCAGGGGACTCTGACAGTCCTGAATAGCATAGGAATGCAAGAAGGCCCCTTTGCAACTTTATTCCTTAGACTTAAATCCTGTCCTTCCCCCGCCCCTTCTCATAGACTCATCAGCCTTTTGACCTGGAAGGGACCTTACACACCTCCTAAAATAATCTTCCTCATTTTATAGGGGGAGAAAAGAAAGCCTACAGAGGTTAAGGGACTTGCTCAGAGTTCCACAAATCATGAGTGAAAGAGTCAGAATTTGAACTCAGATCTTCTGACTCCCAGGACAGTGATCTTTCCGTGATACTTTCTGCCTACCCTTTGGTTCAAGGTTACTGGCACAACTCTCTTAAAACCCTTCCCCATCTGTACAGGGCATATTTCAACAGTCATAGGTCAGAGGGGGAAAGTTCTGGATATTTTGAATTCAATTAAGCAGTTCTGGGGATCAGGAAAAATTGCCAGCAGGAGAAAAAAGCATATTCAGAGAAAATGGATGTATCTTTCATCAACTCCTTCTGTTTCATGCCCACTTGGAGACAGAGTTATACAGTGAGAAATGCATGGATGGTAGAGTCAGAGAACATGGGTTCAAAACCCAGCTCTGACATGAGTTCCTGTACTGTATCTAGCAAGTCATTATCCCATCTGCTACAGCATCTGCTCATCTTTAAAATGAGGAGGTTGGACCACATGCTTTCTAAGGTCTCTTCCCAACCTAAATTCTAGGTCAACCCCAATAGCAGAACACAACTCAATCTAGGAAGAGAATACTTAAGTGATCTTGGAGCTCATTGGTTGTGAGATGGGGTGGGAGGAGAAAGATTACAGAAAAGTGGCTCCTGGGATTATGTCATAAAGGCTTGCAACTGCCTCTACTTTGGAGATCATGGATCATCTCGGAGGAAATGTCAATGTCCCTGTTCCCATGATTGACCCTCCTGAATTCTTTATCAATTCAATTGAATATAAACTTGGCTCTTTGGCCTATAAAACCCCCCATAATCTGCCTCCATTTTCTCTTTCTAAAGAAAATTATTATTTCTTCTTTCACACACTTCATGTCATGAGCAAACTGACCCCTCTACCATTTCCCACACACAACATTCCATCTCCCACATATATGACTTTGGACAGCCTCTCTCCAAGGCTCTCCCTCCCTCACTTCCACTCTGTAAATCCCTTGCACCCTTCATGTGCCACCTCACAATAGACCTTATCTTAACCACTAGTTAGTGCTTTCATTCTTTCCCCAAAGATCGTGATTTGACTGATCTGTGTACACTTTGTGTGAAGACACAGACAGAGTTCTTTTATCATTCCTCTTCTGGCTTATGTGACACTGGCATCCATTTTGCTGTTAAATGAATAGTGACATTCATCCTTGACCTTCCTGTGTTTATCCTCCTCATTCTTGTCCTCATCTTCTTCCTCATTATTCCTTTTTCCTTCTTATGTTAGTCATAGAGGAAACCAACGTTACCTTGCTCTCCAAGCCCTCCCCAAACAAAAGACTGGTAATCTTTTGCCCAGCCTCCAAGCCTAGAACTACCCTCCCTCCATTTCCTTTGCTTCTTCCTCTATCTCTATTATCTCCATCTCTCTCTCCCTTACTCATCTCTACCTGTCTCTATCCTCTTCATCTCTGTCTCTACTTCAACCTCTAACATCTCTATCACTACTTCTGTCATTGTATCTCTGCCTTTCTCATCTCTACCGATGTCTCTATCATCTTCATCTCTATTTATATTTCTGCCTCTACCACCTCTCTCTGTCTCTCTCACTATCTCTATCTCTACCTCTACCTTTACCATCCCTACCTCTGTCTCTATCATCTCCATCTCTATCATCTCTATCATCTCTTTCTGTCTCTTTCATCTCCATCTCCATGTCATCTATATACTTTCTGTATCTACCCAGACGTGTATATATGAAGTTGTTTGTATTCAGAATTCACTTGACTGACAGGAACGTTGTCAAGCAACGGCTCTCTCTGCCACGGCTTATAATAAAAACAGAACTTCTCAATGTGATTTGTCTTCCTAATTAGGGAACTGTGGTACTTTACTGCAGCAGCTCTCTTTTCCTAGTACAATGTAATCTCCTTGAGGCCACAGACACCTATGTTTTTGTCTTTGTATCCTAGTTCCTTGGGTAGCCTTGTACATAGCCGCTACTTAATTAATTCTTACTGAGCTGAATTAAATTGAACCAATATTTGTGAAGCGTTAATTATGTGCAAGATACAATATTGGACACAAGGGATTATTCATATAAAGTTGATGATGCCCCTGCCTGCAATGAACCTATTTTTTTTTTGGTGGGGTATGGGGACGAGATAGAAGTTGTACACAAATCAGTATAATGCAAGGTGAAGATGTGTTAGAGCGTAAAGGAGAGATCCAGAAGAAATGTTCTGAGGAAACGTATGAAGGGAGAGAATATTTTCATTTGGAGTGGGAGTTGGGTGGTCAAATCAAACTGGCCACAAAGGGATTTGACTGGTGGTCTTGTATTAAGTAACTGATCCAACCAGCCTTAACTGGTTAGACAGATGCCATCTCCTATAGCCCACACTGGCTAATTTGAGCGGGAGTAGTAGGGGCTATTTGGTACCCTCTACCACCAAGTGCCAACTGAAGCAAGATTGATCAGGATTATGAGGATGCTCCAGTGTGATGGAGAGAGCCCTTGACTGGGAGGCAGGAGATCTGGATTTGAGTCTCACATTTACCACTTATTAGCTATAAGATCTCAAGAAACTCATTTCCCTTCTCCAAGGCTTGGTCCTCTCCATTGTCAATTTGGGACATAAATGCTTATGCCATATACCATTGTAAGGCCCAAATCAGACAATGCCTGTGAAAGCACTTTGTTCCTGAGAAACACCCTATAGGGTATCCCAAATTCTTTAATAGCTTCTAGGACACACTATATCTAATTACATTCATTATTATTATTGACAGTGACAGAAGTTGCTAGGTATCAAAGTGAAGATAACATTGGGCTTGGAATTAAGAAGACCTGAGTTCAAATCCTTTCTCAGAAACTAACTATGTGACTCTGGGCAAATCATATTTCATCATCTGTTAAATGAGGTTATAATAACACCTTCTTCCGAAGGTTGTTGTGAAGATCAAACAAGAAAATGGAGGTAAAGTACTCTGTAAACCTTATATCATGACATAAATTCAGGAAGGAGGAGGAGGAGAAAGAGGGAAGTAGGAAAAAGAGGAGGAGGAGGAGGTTGTTTGAGAAAAGATATTGTAAACTTGATCAGGAGCAAAAGCAGTTATGTGGAACAGCGGATAAACTGTTGGTCAATTCAAGAAAACCTGAGTTCAAATCTGGCCTCAGATACTCCCTAGTTATGTGACCTTGGACAGGTCGCTTAACCTCAATCTGCCTCAGTTTTCTCAGCTGTAACATGGAGATAATAATAGCACCTACTGTTGTAGGTTGTGAGAATCAAGTGAGATGATATTTGTAAAGTGCCTGACACACAGTAGTAGGTGCTAGTTATTGAAATTAGCAAAGCAATCTTTAGGTAAACTCAGCCCAGGACCCTTCAGCATCCTGTCTCTGTCCTCTTATTATAGCTTTGTAGATCATCTCAATGGCTGGCACACATAGTTGCCTTCATCCTGTGGGACCTTCAGCAAGTGGCCAGCTGTCTCTGGGCTCGAAGTCCCACATACACCTCAAGAAGAGAATAATGGGAAAAACCACTAATAACTGGAGTGAAAGGTGCTTGGATCACACTTGCTCACAGAGGAAGCAGTGGCAATCACAATGGAGATCCCAGAGGGAAAGAATACTCATTAAAATTGATTGTCTCCGGCCTCATGGGCTCAGTCTGATTGGTTAATAATTCACTGGCTAAATGCAGGACCATGTTCGAAGTATGTGACTCTTGACAGGAAATACAGTAGAGAATTGGTTGAGAATGAGGCTTCCTATCTACAGGGTTTCTATCATTCCTCTTCCCCACTCCCCACCTCTACTCTCTTCACACACACTCCCCTTCAGCCTACCAATCATGTTCCTTTGTCTTTGATCAACCTTTAAAAGTCTTGGCCTTTAGTATAAGGCCAGGGGTTTCCATGGGTACAAGTCTCTAAATAGAGTTTGTCAGTGCCCCTCCCTGCTCTTCCTCATGATGGGGAAGTCTGTTCACTTTCCCCCCTGGATGTCTCCTGAAGCAGAGACAGGACAGTTAAAGGTGGAGGGGGATTGGAAGGAAGAGGCATTTTCCCCAGGAGGAGCTGACCTTTGGCACAATTGTGAATTTAATATTTGTTTGAGAAACCCTGCAGGCTTTCCTTTTGGCATTGTCCCCTCTCTCTGGTTCAAAGAGCAATTCTCTCCCCACTGCCCCAATGTCCTCTAGCATCTAAAGCCTACCTTGCTCTGATTCCCTACCTTCTTTCAAAACTGCCTCCCAGGAAGTGATGACTTTGGGGTGTAAGTGACTAACTATTCATTTACAGTGACAGGGGTTTTACATTGGAACAGGCATCAATTTCACCATTTAGGGCTTGAAATTTTCACTGTGGAGTCTCCAGCCCCAATCAGTGGTCTCACAGGCAGTTGGAGGAGAAAGCATACCATAATGGGGGGAGGGTGGCCTTGTTTGGTGGGGAGGGAGAATAAGGGAGACTGGGGTTTTCTTGGCAAAAATACTGGAGTGCTTTGCCATTTCCTTCCCCTGCTCATTTTACAGATGAGGAAACTGAGTCAAACAGGGTAAAGTGACTTGCCTAGGGTCACATAGCTAGTAAGTGTCTGAGGTCAGATTTGAACTCAGGAAGATGAGTCTTCCTGACTCTAGGCCCAGCACTCTATCCACTATGCTGCCTAGCTGCCCCTAAGCATTTACACCTCAGAAATCTCCATGAAGCAGGCAGCCATTACCAAAGGACCTCTCAATCCCAAACTTGTGCTCTTTCCTACTCAACTTGCTTCTCATCCATGAATAAATGAGAGAATGAATGAGAGAAAGAACACTGGCTTACTAAATATATGAAGGAATAAATAAATACTGACTATTAAATAAATGGATGGGTGGATGGATGGATAAATACTAACCTGAGGGTATCCATCATCGTTGGTCCGAGGAACATCGAAAGCTAACACTGGGGGGTTTGGAAAGTTAACAGTTCTCATAGGCAGTCCCAAAGATAAAGGCTCTTTGCTCAACTTAGTCTCCCTGGGGAAGAGAAAAAAGACAAGGGTGAGAAAAGTGGAACCCAAGAACAAATGGAATCCCTTGCTATCCTGAACACCTGGCAGTGGGCAGGATCATTTTAGATCAAGAAGTGAGTGGAAAGCCTAGCTCCTCTCATTCAGCACAGATTGTTCTTTTCTATAAGAGTAAATGAGGATAGGGAAACCCACTGACCTATATTCTTGGGGGACCAGGACAGAGGACTTGAGTATGAGACCCAGATCACCTACTGAGTCATTGTGATTTTATTCAAGCTCAGGTGCCTCTATTTCTTCAATTATAAAACAGACATCACAATCCTCCTCTTCTACTTGCTTCCCATATGGAAGTGGAAATAATCACTGTAATTTTTATTATGTGATTTAGGCTGAGTATTGTAAAACCAAAAGGATGGCAATGAGGGGAGAGCTATCTCCTGGGATGAACTCCTGAGCAATGGATGATGAAAAGTCCCTGAAGTCAATATGCTACCCAAATCATCTCTACACCCTCTTGATCCTGGCTCTCATCACCTCTTTTCCAGACTACTGCAACAATTTCTAAATTGGTTTACTTGCTTACAGTCTTTCCCTTCTCTTATCCATCTTTCACACAGCTTCCAGAATGATCTTCCTAAAATATAAGTCTGAATATATCATGCTTTTGTTAAAGAATCTTTAGTGGGGATTGGGCCAACCACTTCTGGAAAGCAATTTGGCACTGGGCAAAAAAGTGATTAAAATGTCTAGGCATTTTGAACCCAGAGGTTCCTCAGGGGCATATGCCCCAAGGTGGTCACAGACAAAAATAAAACTCCATATACACCAATATATTTCTATCAGCCCTGTTTGTGGTTGTAAAGAACTAGAAATAAAGTCGATATCCACCAATTGCTGAATAACTAAAATTGTGGCACATATTGAATGTAAAGGAATAGTAGTATGTTCTAAGAAGTGCTGAATATGACATATACAGAGAAGCATGGGAAGACTTACATGAACTGATGCAAACTGAAGTAAGCAAAGCCAGGAAACAATATATACAGTGACTATACATAATGTAAATGGAAAGAGCAGTCATATACAAAGCACTGAAGCTAAAAGCAATGAAATTATAAAGATCCCCAAAGAAGAAATTTAACACCAAAGAAAAAATTTGACAAGATATTATCCCTCCACCTTTGCTCCATCCATTGCAAATGTTGGAGTCTATAAATATGGAACATGCATATGACGTTAGACATTTTGGATGTTTTGATTAGTTTGACTAATTTTTTCTCTATTTCTTTTTTAGATTCTTTGTTATAAGGAAT
The DNA here is from genome assembly GCF_028372415.1 of Notamacropus eugenii. Lineage (NCBI taxonomy): Eukaryota > Metazoa > Chordata > Mammalia > Diprotodontia > Macropodidae > Notamacropus > Notamacropus eugenii. The sequence goes on from NC_092872.1 coordinate 242,125,556, forward strand.
GGCTCCCTTGGAGGAGGAAAGAGGAATACAAGGATAAATCTCAGGGATGTGAAAATGAAAGATATCAATAAAAATTTATTTTAAAAAATCTCCAGTGGCTCTTTATTGGCTCTAGGATAAAGCACAAACATCTCTGCCTGGTATTTAAAGCCCTTTACATTTGACTCCAGCTTCCCAATTCCAGGCCAGTAATGGACATTGCTTTCTTCCGTTGCTCTGTGTTCCAATGAAACTGAACTACCTGCTGTTCCTTAGACTGGCTGATTCATCTCCTGTCTTGGAGCCTTTGTACAGGCTGTTGACTTCACCTGGAATGCATGTCCTTCTTATCTCTATCTTTGAGCATCCCTAGCTATGTACAAGATTCATCTCACATGAGATGTCCTATGGGAAGCCTTTCCTTATTCCCTAGAGTTGAGACAAAGAAGCTTCGTAGATTTACAGTCCATATCAAGAGGTTTTCTAGAAAGACTCCATGAAGCAGATAGCCTTTACCAAAGAACTGTGAGGGCTGAAGAGATTGGGTCCATTTCCCAGTATTTTGGGAAGTCTCAAAGGATTGGGAGAGAGGATTAGACTATATAATCTCCTGAGGTCGTTAAGGAGATCATATCCATTTGTGTTTGAGGAATGAAGAATAATTGTACCATTGACTCCCTCCTCTTTTTATTTGCATTACTTTATGTATTAATTAAATGCTTTTACTATTGAGATTGGAGCTTCTTAACATTGATCTTATAATGGGTGTTTTTATTGGTGGAGGGTCTGGTCATATTTTACATAATTGATCACCCCCAATAGCCTGGGCTAAGAAGCAAAGGACTCCAGAGTCAGGAATATCAGAATTTCCAGGGGCCTATTTGTCACCTAAGTTATCATCACATCTTTCCCCCTCAATGACTGATACTTGGTTCTTTGCCCCTTCACCTACCTAGATACTTCAGTATCCACATTGGTGACCCTTGAAATTACTTGTACTTATAGTTCTTTGAATTTCTCAACTCCTGTCATGAGTACCCTAGCACAAAGTAAGTGTTTAGGAAATGTTTTATGTATTGAATGGACTAAGCATGGGAAGGAGTCAGGCACAATCCTTTCATCAAGAGATCATGCAAAGATTCAGAACTAGAAGGGAATCCAGAAGACATCTAACCCAAGCTCTTCACTGAGGACCAGAGAGCCTAAATAACTTAGCCAATGTTACACAGGTTCTAAGTGGCAGAGGATTCCAGTTCAGGTTTTCTGATCAACACTACATCTCTATTACATAAGATCCCAATAAGAATCTACTCAGCCTATTAATGCAACAGTCATTCCTATTTGTAGAGCACATTATGCTTTCCAAAGCATATCCATTATCTAATTCCATTCTCACATTGAGCATTTAAAATAGGTAAGATAGATGTCATCATCCCCACTATATAGATGCCTAAACTGAGCTCAGAGAGGGAAGTATTATGGCTAAGGATATATAACAAGCCAGCGTTGCAGCCTGGATTAAAATTCCCTTGTTCTCACTGCTAGCCCCGTGGTCTTTCTACTACTAGTAGTATTACTGTTCTGTGTTTGCTATAAAGATGATTCTTTTCTAAGAAAGATTCTCTCAGAATTTTAACTCCCCCTCTCCCCCCCCCGGATCTGAATGAGGATTTTCTGAGCAAAGAATTGAAGTCCTGACTTGGTGACACCATCCTTTGGAAACCATCATGTGCTGCTTAGCCATCTCTAGACAAAATAGTGAAACGAATGGTTTATCTTATATACATTCACATAGCGGCTCTTTTCTTCTCCCTTTCCCCCTCCTCTTTGGAGCCTTCTCCCTTCCAAGCTCCCTAAATTCTTTTCTCTCTAATCTCTCTGAGATTAATCACAGTTCCTCAAGGGGACCCCTTCATGGGAATCCCTTCCCTGGGCCATGAGACTTCCAAGACTTAGCCTTCCCTAGGAAATTAGAGGTTTGCTACTTTGTGAAGGGATCTCAAAGCTTCATTCATAGGTCAAGGAGACCTTTTTTGAAAAAAAGATTCTTAAGTTTTCTGCAGTTATACCATGTAGGCAGTTGCATATTTCATTCATGGATAAAGTCAGGACTAGAAAAAGGAAACATTATTGCCCATCACTCTCACTTCACCGTCCTCAACTTACTTGAACTCCTTGTAGTTGGGAATGACACGGGCAACCGCTATGAGAGGGCCAAAAGGGTTGGCGAGAGGCTCATTGATTCCACGAAGAAAGACCTGAAAGTGGAAAGAGTGGTGGGTGAATGGTTCTGGGGACACAGAAAAAATAAGGGAACATCTCTCTTGTACCAAAGGTTCAGCCTTCTCAGATTGACAATTTGGGCCATATTCAGCTTGAGCACATGCCCCCTTTCTCTCCAACCTCATCTCCCCAACATGCACCTTTCGCTCTGGCTCGCTAGCTTTTCTGTTTGCCCAAATGAGCCAGGATCATTCTTGCCTTTGAGTCCTTGTTCTTCTGTCCTGAATACTTCCCTCTGGATCAAGACCTACTCCTTCTAGGAAGTCTTTTCTGGTCACCCTAGTTTGGATTCAACTTTCCTCTTTCTGATTTCTTAACCCTGTCAGGTGACATTGACTTGCATTGCATTGTGAAGGCAGATGTGATAAAGCAAAAAGAGTGCTGGACTGGGGGTCAGATATCTGGGACTCAATACTGACTTGTCAGGGGCTAGCTGTGTGAGCCTGAACAGTTCCCCTCACTTTTGTGGTCTCACTTTCTTCACTTGCAAAATGGTGAAGATAATGCCTGTCACAGGGTTGCTGTGAGTGTGTCCACTGATGTATGTAAGGGCATCACTAGTTTTGGAAACTAGGAAGCACAGCACATGTTCGCAAGTTTTGTTGTGAATGCAACACAAGAATATTTCATACTTTAAAGTACTTTAAAGGACCAATCTCACTCACTCTTTCCAAATGATCAGTGAGGTAGGTACTGCATTTATTAGCATGCATTTTGTCATTGTTGAAGTGGATGGAGCAACTGGACTCGAGAGTTAGAAAGACTTGAGTTCAAATCCTACTTCAGATACTTACTAGCTGTATAACCCTGGGCAAGTCACTTAACCTGTCTTAGCCTCAGTTTCCTCATCTGCAAAATGGAAATGATAATAATAGTACCTCCTCCCTCAGTTGGTGTAAGGATTAAATGAGACAACATATGTGAAATGCTTTGTAAACCTTAAAGCATAAGATACAAATTTCAGCTACAGATATTATTACTTGCAGATGAGGCAACTCAGCCTCTTGAGTTTCCTTTTGTGGAGTAGGTTCCCTCATGTGACTCTACTAAAGAAACTTACAGGGTGGTACTCTCTAGGCAAAACTGTCGCATCTCAGAAGTTCCTTTGTGGTCTCCTCTCTCCTCATTCAACTCTTAGCCTGAGCCTTAGTCCTCTGTCCTATCCCTTCAACACTTCTCCTTCAGCTGATAGTCAACTAATTTCCTGGAAGGTTTGAACTGAGGAGGCTTAAGGAATGCTCCCTCCTTGGGCTATTCGCATGGTATCAGGGAACTCTTAGGGAAGGAAAAGACTAAAGATTCAAAAGAAATGAATCTGTAATAGTGGAATTTCATACATCAACTGGGGAGAAAAGTGCATGTGAGAGGTCTTTGGTGGCACTGCTCTGTTGAAATAACATCCATTGTTTCTGGGTAAGTCAGTTGATTGTGTTCCTGCTGAGATGGACTGGATGACTATATGACTGGGCAGGCCTAGGTCCTTTTATTACTCACAGGGGGAGGGAGAAAAGGCCTCAGAACTGGTGAAAACTGATAGCTGAGCTTCTGGGAGAAGACACCAAAGGCAGGGGATAGTAATTCACACCTATCCTGGGGCTAGAGTGCTGTGAATTGGATGCCTGCCCCTACCAAAGCAATTTCTCTGGCTATCTCACCCCCACTGAGGCTGCTCCTGTAGTCACCTGCTTCTGGAAGGCAGACCTCCCATAAAGGCAACTTCTCTGAACTTATGGCTGGTGGAAGGGGTTGAGGAGAATGTGGCTGCTTTTTTTGACTTGGGGGAAAGAAATCTAGATGGAAGGATGAGGCCAAACGGTGAAAGCTCCTGGGCATATTCCTATACAACCATCACGGAATTATAGCTGTAGAGTTGGAAGGGACCTCAGAGGCCATCTGATCCAAACCCCTCATGTTACAGATGAGGAAACTGAGATCCAGAGGCCCAGAGAAAAGAAGTGACTTGCCCAAGGTCACCTGGGGAATAGACAGCAGAGCCAGGATTCCAACCAAGGTCCTCTGATTCCGTGACCAGTGGACAGAGTGAGCTTTTCTCACCATTCATCTAACACTGACTGAGCAGTTTATGTGCTAGATACAAGATGAATGAAATCATAACCCCAAGGAGATGACAGTCTTTTGTTGTTGTTATATAGTTTTTTAGTCAAGTTCAGACTCTTTGTGTCTCTTGGCAAAGATGCTGGAGTGGTTTGCCATTTCTTTCTCCAGTTCATTACAGATGAAGATATGGAGGCAAATAAGGTTAAGTGACTTGCCCAGGGTCACATAGTTAGTAAGCATCTCTGGCTAGATTTGAACTCAGGTCTTCCTGACTTTAGGGCCAGCACTGTATCCTCTGTGCTGCTGAGCTGCCCAGATGAGAGTCTAGCAGGAATAAAACAAGAATGTGAATCATTCCAATATCAAACTAGATTGTGATAGGTACCATGAGAAATTTAAGTAAAAAGCTGTGGAGATTCAGATCATCTCTGTCTCAGGGTGGCATAGTAAATAGATCACTGGACTTGGCATCATGAAGACTTGGGTTTGCATCCTGTTTTAGACATTTCTTAGTTCTGTGACCTTGGGCAAATTGCTTAACACAAATAAGCTTCAGTTTCTTCACCTATAAAATGGGTACAATATTAATATTTCCCCCTCACAGATTGTTCTGAGGATCAAATGAGATAATGTATATAAACGTGAGCTATTATTATTAAGGGTTAGGAAGGCTTCAGGGAAGAGGTGGCAGTTGAGAAGGGCATTGAAGGAAGGATAATCAAACATAGAGAAGGAGGACATTAGAAATGGAGGAAACAGAATAAGCCAAAATGTAAAGATGGGAAAAGATGACAGGAATAGAGAGGACAAGCATATCCTGCCTGACTGGTTTCCTGAAAACAGGATGTTCAATGACAGTGTTGCAGTCAATTTTCTTGGCTAATCACTGGCAAGCTGATTTGTATCTCAAGGAATGCCGCATTTGTAGCTCCATGATGTTACTCTGAAGTTTAATTACAATGTATCAATTATTTTTCCTCTGAAATGATGTTGTTTGAAACTACATTATAAGGGAGGTGCCTGTAGTTCAGAGGGACTGAATGCCGATTATGTCCTGGATCACAGGAGGGAGGGAAGGAGTGAGGAATAATACTGAAAAGATAGCTTGGGACCACAGTTCAAGGGATTTGAATACTCTGAGTAAGTCCTAAGGGTTGTTGATGAATATGGAGTGGGAAAATTACTGTGGATCATTTGTTGGGGGAACTGGGCTTCTCTTTGGGGTAGAAGAAAGCCAAGGTATGTTGTATGTATGTCCAGAGCATGGCTTGACTCCTGTTAGGAGAGCCCAACAATGAGATGCTTCCCTCCTCCTTGGGGACTGTAAGGACCAACCAAGGCACTTGCAGAAGGACTTAGGCCAGGGAACAAAACGGAGAAAGGGCCATGAAAGGCACATAGTGCCCACCAGACAATACTGTGAGGAGACCCATGGGTGGAGCTGCTAGCAGGCATGTTAGCGGACTGCCTCCAAGAAGCCTTCTGAAATTGACTGGAGGCTGCACTGAAGGCTTTCCCTTGCCCCAGTGTTGCCTCAGTCTCCCAAAGTGATCACATCACTATCAATTAGGCCCTGACCTAAGTGCAAACCCCTCTCCTCAAGGCACCTATGAAGTTTGGGATTTCCATGATAATGTTTGTCCATGTTGTTTATTTGACTGCCTCATTCAGTAGGTCTGAGCTTCACCAGAAAGCGGCTACTTTTCTCGGCTGCCCCTCCTCTTTCTGTGCCCTTTCTGTGTTCTCTGTTTCCTGCATATCTCCCATCTATATGCCTTTGCACTGGCCATCCCCATTTCTAAAAAACACTTCTCCTTTACTTCTGATTCACAGAGATTTTCTCCTATAAGACATAGCCCAGACACCGTCTTTTCTGCGTAAGGCCAACAGCTAATGTCCTCCCTTCTAAATTACTTTGTAATTAGCTACTTTGTATTTGTGTTTGTACTACACATTGTGTATACAAAGTATGTGTAATATTTTATATTATACACAAATAACTGTATTAATTTTTTATTTATGCTGTATGTATTTTTATGTGTAATTACCTTTCCCTTTAGAATTGAAGTTTTTTGGAAGCAGAGAACATCTCATTCTTTGTACTTATTTTTCCAGCTACCTTGCATGGTTCCTGGTACATAGTAGGTACTTAATAAATTGTTGTTAATTGATTCCTCCCTCAAGGGCTCTCACATTTTCACCTCCTTCTGGCAAGAGTGGAAAGCCTCCTGGGGTAAGAGGAAACAAATGAGCTCCTTTTCTCAGGGGGGTCTGCTGTGTCATTGAGAAATCATTGGAAAGTATTTTAGGGACCATGACAGGCTGGTGGGGAATGTGAGGGCAGGGAAAATTTTTTTCAGTGCTCCTTAAGACACTGGCAGAACCAGCCCGGTAGAAAACAAAACAAAACAAAACAGTCAAACAACAAAACAGTACATAGGCATCTGGAAATGTTACTCACTCTTACCCTCCCCGCCCTCCCCCACCAGTTACCTGACGAGCAGAGATATTTGCTCAAGGAGAAATAGAAGAACAAAGGTGGACGGAGTGGGAGGACAGAGTAATCATTGATTCTTTAGGAGTTTGAAACTAGGCATCTTCTGCCTTACAGCTCAAATCAATCCTAGTGTGACAGCTTTGATATAGGCAGAGAAAGGGCATGTGTGTTTTGGAGTGAGGAAGGTGTTCCTCAGAGGCTCCCATCAGGGTGCTGATTGGGACATTATTTCTCTGCCGTCAAGAAGTCAGGGGGGATAATGTAGCAGAAGGCTAAATTGGAAGAGGGATAGAATTGGGGAGCAAGGAGGAGAGGAGACAGGGATGAAAGAGGGCACTAGAATAGGAGAAGCAATAAGGCCAAGGATTGGAGAAAGCATGGGAAGGATGAGAGAGAAAAGAGGGAGAAGAGTTATGCATGGGAGACAAGAGAGGGATGGTAGAGAGAACAGTAATGAGAGAGGGGCTAGGGATGAAAGAGGAGAAAGAGATCAGAAGATGATAGAGCTTGGAGAGAGGACAGTGAGGAGGAGCAACATGGATGGGAGAAGAGACAAAGATGAGAGAGAGAAAACTGATGTGGCAAAGAAGAGAGACGGATGAAAGGGGAATGTAGATGAAAGGGGAGAAAGGAATGAGGGAGAAAATAGGGATGAGAGAGGGAATTAAGTGAGAAGGGATAGATCTAGAGGACAAAGAAATGCCAGAGATCATTTAGTCTGACCCTCTTATTTCACAAATGAGGAAATTGGGGCTCAGCATGTTAAATGACTTGTCCAGTATGATGCAAGCAGTTAAGCAGCATTCCAACTCATGTCCTTAGACTAAAAATACAGTCCTCTCCATGTCTACGAGGGGACAGGAACAAGAGAGGGGTGTCAAGAGGAGATGTTGAATGTAGATAGGAAGAGGGAAGATAGAAGAGAAAAGAGGGATAGGAGAGAATATATCCAGATTCTTTGCCCAATTTCATTTTCAATCTCTGCACAGACATGACAGAGGCAAGTGGGACTGATGGAGACATTAAAACGGGGAGAATGTGAGTCCAGGAAGCTGCCTCTTAAAAAGGAAGGAAGCATGCCAGATCTCACTGAGGCTGGGGCTGGTTAATCAAGGAGAGGAGAGGTAGCTCTGAGATGTTGACTTGGGAGTTTTTGATAGAAGAGGTATGTCCTTTTTACCTTACTGAGGGGAATCATAGAAAATCATCATGGCACCAAAAGGGTTTCCCAGGAACTATGGTGGATGAGAAGGGGACAGACTTGTTTTTCTCAGAGATCCAGGAAGATTTTGGTAGCTTGGATTCTCAAAAGATCACAGGAATAAGGAACCTGTGACCACCAGTGGGGGTTAGGAGCAAAACCATTTGTCATTCTCTCTTCTCTTTATTTACATGAATGTACATGTGTTATGAGTCAACCTGTGCTCTTCTTTAAGATCAGTTGTCTTTTTAAGAAAAATCAAGCTTTTATATTTTTTCTTCCTTAATTCCTTTCTATTCCTATCTCCCTCTTCTGACTTTCGGGATTAATTTTTTCCAAAGCAGCCCCTTTGAAGAGGTTGTTGAACACTGATCACACCTAATGGTCTCTAATCATCTCCCCTGCCCACAACAGTAGCTTACTTTCCTTCTGTGCCTTAAAGGGGATGCCTCCTAGGCCTTCCTCTCCCCATAATGGTGGTTCCTTACCACCTCCCCTGCCCACAAATGGTGATTCACAGCTTCCTCCATTTTGTCCCCAGTAGCCCAGGATAATGTTCCCACCAGCCACCTTCATACCTTACCTCTAAGGCTGTGTGAGTGCATCCAATGTATCGGGGCATGAAACTGCTCTCCCGAGTGATTGAAGCATACAGTTTGGCTAAACCAGACTTGTGAGCCTGAGGACCGGTGGAAGTGATGATGACAAAGATGGAGAGACAGAAGAGATAAACACAAAGTTAAGCAGCAGGTCCAACCATAAATCAAGGCCCTGCATGTGGCCAAATGTTGGCCACAGCACGACCACCAGAGCAGAAACTGGTAATTAAACCCAGTGTCCCTTGGAACCTTTACAGAAAGATCAATATTATAATAAATCTTTGACTTTTCCATTTGAATATTTCACCATCCTCACAGGGGCCATGGCTTACTTGCTCTCTTTGTGAAGACAGGGATAACTAGGGATAACAGAGGATCCAATGAGATAATGGATGAGCCTCCAATGCAACCAACCACAAAGAGTTATTGTCATTTGAGAAATAATAATAAGTCAAGCACAGAATGCTTAACTGTTAAAAAGCACTTTATAATCCCATTTGACCTTCACAACAACCTTGTGAGGAGGGCAGCAGGCACTTTTAGTCTCATTTTTCAGTCCAGGAAGCCGCAACCCAGAAAGATGAAATGATTTGGTGAAGATAACACAGCCTGGAGGTGGCAGAACCAGGATTGGCTTCCAGATCTTCTGATTCCAGATAGATGGAGAGGCAGAAAACCTGGATACTAATCTTGAAACTACCAATGGAATAGCGGATGTCTTTGGGACTATCTTTTGACCTCTATGAATGAGGCTGTCACATAGGGGAAGTACTGTGGGGAGAATCAAAGGATTAATCATGAACTGTGCCACAGCAATGGAATCCTGCTTCCTCACTAATGCCTTACACCTGGGAGTTTCCCCCTCCTCTACAACTCCCCCCTTCCACTGAGGGAAAACAGGTATACTCATGCATTGCTGGCGGAGCAGTGAATTGGCCCAAACATAAGTAATTTGGAACTTGCCCCCCCCAAATTATTAAACTGTGTGTGTCCTTTGACCTAGGGTACTGGGCAAATAACCCAAAGAAATCAAAGAAAGAAAAAAAGGGGGACCTATGTGTATGTATGAAAATATCTAAAGCAGTTGTTTTCATAGTAGTCAAAAAATAGGAACCAAGGGAGGTGTCCTCTCATTGGGGAATGCCTAAACAAATTGTGGGATTTGAATATAACAGAATATTACTGTGCCACAAGAAATAACCAGTTTCTGAGGAAATGGAGAAGGTCTCTACTATTGATAAAGGGCAAGATGTAGAGCAGATGTAGAACCATTTATACAATAATAATGCTGCACGAAAAACAGAACTTTGATAGATTTTAGAACTCTGATCAATGTGACGAGAAACCAAAGTCCCAAAGAAGGAAAATGAGGCGTCTGCTTGTGTGCTGCCAGAGAGGTGACGAGCTTAAAATGCAGGAGGCAGCCATGTTCAGACACAGCCAAGTGTTTCATGTATGCATTGAGAGCTTTATTTGGGGAAGCTGCTATTTTCAATGCGGGGAAGAGGTGGGTAGTGGGAAGGACAGATTAATAGAAACAAAGGGAAGAGGTCTTGGAGGGTCTCAAATGCCAACAAAAACACCTTTGTGTCCCAGTGATGTTTTCTGGGCCCATCTACTTCCAGAGCAAACCCCCCCACTCTCCAGCCTCCCGTCCTAAGCCTGCTTTTCTGAATCTCATGCTGGGAACAGAGCCACTCTGGATCCCCTTGAGCCATCCCCCAGTCTGGAAAGAGGCAGTGGCATAGCACAGTCCTAGTCCTCCAACAGGCCAAAGCAGAGCTGGCCCCAAAGCTAGCTCTCTGGTCCAGGACACTCACCGTCACCAGCTCAAAATGGTAGGGGTGGAAAGGGCGGAGGTACTTAATGGGTATCCGGTAGGAAGCTAGCAAATCTCTGCTTCTGCTGTCAAGCACCTTCAGGATCACTTCTGGAAGGGAGAGCAGAAGGGACAGCTCAGGTCAGCTTCACTCTGACTATGAGAGGCAGGGAACATAGGGAGATGGGGGAAGGGCGAAAGGAGAGGGAGTGAAAGAGAATGAGAGAGGAGGGAAAGAGGAGATGGTATGAAAGAGGAGGGGAAGGAGAGGGAGAGAAAAGGAAGGAGAGAGAAGAGATAATGAAAGAGAAAGATAGAGGAAGAGAGAGAAGGAGGGAGATAGGAAAGAGAGAATATAAGAGGGTAAGAAAGAGTTAAATAAAAACTGAAGAGGAAGTGGAGAGTAGAAGGAAGGAGAGAAAAGGAAGAGGAGAGTGGAATTGGGAGGGAAAGGAGAGAGAGAGAGAAGGAAAGAGAGAGGGAAGAAGCAATGCTCAGGGATAAAAAGGAAGGACATACTACATATAGACATACATGTGTATGTACACACAGATTTACAAAAATAGAGCTATACAGGTTCATATGTGTTCATGCATACACAGACATACATGTGCACACACACAGATATACATGTGCACACACACTAACACAGAGGCCTTCACAAATGTAAACATCTCCATTGACAGGCACCCAGATGTACTTACCCACTAAATTCCAGAGATAAACCTGGTTTTTTGAATAAGGGTTATAGATAACTCTCTCTCTCCATATGCCTTTGGAGATGATGTTGCCAACTGATGCCCTGCTTCTTGGACTTAGGAGCCTCCAAGACAAACCACCAGCTCTTCTGGTGTCTTTGCTCCAACTGCCTTGGGCTACACAACCCAGTCCCAGCATGCCTCCATCTCTTTTGGCATTCCCTAGATTCAATGGAGGTACCAATGACCTCCAGGTGTTCTAGTTGCTATGTTACCAAACCTTCCTTTCCCTTGATTGAGAAGAGACCCATTTCACAGAGAATTTCCAATTTCACTCAAATTTCACATGTTGAAAAGAATGTGGTCCATGCCTTTTGTTACTTGGGACTTACCTATTTTTTACTCCTCTGGAATGGGAGTACAATCACAGAACGTCAGAGCTAGAAGAGACCCCCATTTTGAAGAGGAGGAGACTAAATTCCACAGTGTGGAGAATGGATGTGTTGAAAGTCACACAGCTAGTTAGTGGCAGGGTCAGGTCCTCTGTGCAGTATTCTTTTCTCTATAGTTTTATGTTTCCCAAGGTAGAAAGAGGAGGAAGAGGAGAGGACAGTGAAGGATAAAACAAGCAAAGGAAGATGGGAGATGAAGAAAAGGTAAAGCAGAATGAGGAGGAAGAAACAGAAGATACAGAGAGGAATTGATAAAGCAGAAAAACAAAGTGAAGGATGGGGAGGGAAAGATGAGGAAATAGGATACAAAAGAGAGGATGAAAGAAAATGAGAAAGAAGAAGGAAAGGAAGGAAGAAGGAGAGAGTCAAGAGGGAAAATAAGAAAGTAGATGGAAGAAATCAAGAGAAAGAGGGAGGAAGAAGTGTGAAAAGGAGTGTGGAGGAGGCAGAGGAAGAGGGAAGGAAGGGGAAGGTTCTTATCAAGTGATGAAAATACAGATAAGCAGCAAAAAGAGTTCCTGTCCTCTAGGAGCTTATAATCCAATGGATTTATGACTAAAGCAGAGAAGAATATTGATCCTTACCAACCATGTCCTTCATTATACCTCTGAGAAACCCTCACGAGGGGTTTTGGCTCAGCCAATCAGATTTATTCTGACTGGTGGCCCAAGTGAGCACAGTAGGCAAGAGAAAATGTAAACTAGGGGTTGTTTTTTGGTTTTGTCTTTGTAGCCCCAGAACCTAACATAGCATGGGGCTTTGCACACAGTAGGTCCTTATAAATGTTTGCTGGATTAGAGTGAGCTGACAGTACCCTCCTCTTGAATTTTCCCAAGCCTTGGTACTCTGGAAGGCTTCTTAATTCTCCCTCTTTTCCAGATGGGGATGTACCTCCTTGTCTGGAGCATCCTATATGTTCATTGAGGGGATTAGCTAGCAGTGAGGCTGGGTGTGGGGGAGAGGAGCCACCCCTCCTGTCTCTGCCTGGTCTCCATGCTAGGAACACACCCAGTTTGCTGCCATTCTCTCTCCCTCCTCCCTTCCCTGCCTCCTGCTAAGTCTCTTTGTGTCATGAGCAAAAAGCCATTTCTGTCATGTTGACCCTGACACAGGGAGAATGAAATTTTCTTTTGCCTTTCATTAACACGTCCTTGAATTTCCTCCCTCCTCCACTTTCCACCTCCCCCATTTTTACCCCTCCTTTGCTGCCCTCACACATCACCACAGCAACGAGCTCTGAGGTTTTTTCCCAGCCCTGGCCCTGGTCATTTCAGCTCAAGAGAGCTGCTTGGCAAACTTCTCCCTGCCAGGAGCATCCTCTCCCTTTTCTGCATGAATTGTCAGGCTTTCTGAGCCCTGGAGTGGGGTCAGAGATGGGGACCATTTCCCACTCCCAGTATCACAGCTTCGAGGTAACTGCATGTCTCAGGGACCCAGACCCAACCTGGGATTGGTCATTCTTCCGTGCTCCGTTTCCTTGCTCTGTCCTCCCCTCACCCATCATTCTCCCTTCCAGGAGTAACCCTAACCCTCACTGTCATAACAACAATAATGGCAGCAGCAGCAGCAGCATTACTAATAAGCTTTGCCTCAGAATAGGAGATTCCTCTCCTGCAGGGAGTAGTGGGCTTCCCCCTTTTGTGAGATGAGCTACTCTCATCTCAAAATATTATCAGTGATAATATTGGTTTTTCTTAATTGCATTTTATGAAGATAAAAATTCTAATTATTCATTGGGTGAGAACCAGTCCCTGTAAATACGGAAATCCAAGGTTGTCTGACTGTAAAGTTCTGGAGAGGTTAAATCCTTCTGTTTCCAGTTCAGAAAGATAGAAATTTGTTTTTCTTAGTGATTGTCTTTGGGCCAGATCACACACATTATTTCCATAGTCTCCTGGTTCATTGATAAGTTTTAGGGCAAGAGGTTTCCCCAGAAATCACCCAGTCCAACCCAATATTTTACATATGAAGAAAATGAAGCCCAGACAGGAGAAGGGACCTATCTAAGGTCACACAATTAGTGAGTAGGAGAGCTGACATTCAAATCTTGTACCTCAGAATGAGATGATCTCTAAGGTTCCTGTGACCTCTAACACTCTGAGAAGAGGTGAATCTCATAGTGGCTCTGCAGGAAATCACATAGTTCCATTAAATTATTACAATTTTATGCTACACAGGGTTTGAAGCCCAAAGAGTTAGCTCAAAGGATTCTAGCAGCTTGGAATGCCCTAATAGTTAAAGGGTGAACATTTTTCCTTTGAAGGAAAAATGATGGAAAATAAAAGGTATACAGAGATAGGGAGGCACCCTTGGCTAATCTGTAGGGATCTGTTCACCTGGAATAATTAGGCATTCAGTAGACATTCAGTGAATAGGCATGTGGAGACATGTCATCTTTTATCCACACAAACGTTCTTCCCTGCCCATTTATCTGCAGTGAAGCGTGCTCCAAGCTACATAGCTTATGTTGGTACTGAGCTATATGGAGACCCCCACAGTATTTTACGATCTGCTGTACATTTTCTTTATGGTAAGGATCACTCTATGATTAAGGTGAGAGGCTCATCCTCTAAATACTGGATAAATTCCATATTTATAAGGGACTAGGAATTTTGGAAGAAACAAAGAGAAAGATCAGACTCTTGCCCTTGGAAGGCTTACAGTTTAGAAGGAGAGATATCAACAAGGTAGAAGATTTTCGGTGGCATGAGAGGTATGCCCACACGGGGTCGAGGCGGGGTGGGGTTGAGGGATGTGGGGAGTTCAAATCATTCCTGACCAAGGGGTTCAGGCAAGAGGCTTCAGGGGGAGGTGATTTTTGATCTGGACCTCCAAGGACAAAGTAGGGGCAGGGAGAGCATTCCAGGAGAAGGAATCAGATGAGCAAAGAGACAGGAGCAGCATAGTAGGGCATTTCACTACTTTGGAAGCCAGAAAGGATTTTAGATGTGACCTGATCTAGCTCCTTAATTTAATAGATGAGGAGACTGAGGTTTCCCTCTGAAGTTGTCCAGCTGAAGAGGCTGAGTGACCTCCCCAAAGTCACACAGGTAGGAAGTGACTGAGTTAGGATGCAAATCCAAGTTTGTGGTTTCCAGATCCAACCTCTCTTCCACTAGACTTTTATTGACAGAAGTGAGTTGTCTTGTTGGTTTGTAGCACAGGGTAAGAAAGAGGCCAGTGTGAGATCAGGCTGGGAGGGTGGTATGGAAGCAGACTGTGGAGGGCCTTCCTCGAGTGTCTGGTTAAGGAATTTGTATTGTATTAGACAAAAGGGAGTCAATGGAAGTTCTATCAGGAGACTAACGGGATCAGAGCTGTACATTAGAAAGCCCAGTTGACAATATGCAAAAGATGAAATGGAAAGGGGGAGACTAAAAGGGGAAAAACAGTTAATAGGCTATGTGGATAGTTCAGGAAAAAGGGGCTAATGGGTCTGAACTAGACAGGACAGTGAGGGTGGGGCAGACACTGGAGAGCTAGGACAGACAAGTCCTGATGAGAGATTAGTAGCGGTAGTAGATAGGCTGGGAGAGGGATCAGTCTGTGGCTGGGAGGAAGATTTTCTCTGGTTGAAGGAAGCTCATTGGTCAATACGTAGCCTCAGTTTATGGCCTCAGCATCCCTGATGCTTTAACCACTTAGTTGCTGGCCCCCACTCTTAAAGGGGACACTTTGAAAGTGAGCACTAGAGGAAGTAAGAGGTATGGCAACACCATACTTACCCATAACCTCACTTCTCTAAAACACAGCTGAGGTTCCAGAAAAAAACTCAAAAGCTCTCTGAAGCAGTCAAAGCATATGTCATGAAGTTCATGCATGCATTTGATTCATAGGAAGGTACCTAAAGACCCTTCCTTGTTCAGAACCTACTGACTCTTACTATACACAAAATTCTAATCAGTTTGGGCCAGAGTTTGGGCTATAGTTTTTTCAGGTCACTCCAAATTAGAAATATCAAATTAGAGGTGGGGTGAATGAAGGGAAGGTGGTTAGAAGTGGGCAGAGGAGTGGAAGCAAAAATGTATGAAAAGGAGACACAAGAACTGGTGGAAGGGACCTTGATCAGAAGACCTGGGTCCTTGTCCTGACTCCATCACCAGCCAGATGTTAGGCAAATCATTTCATCTCTCCTGACTAATGTTACATCCAGTCATTCACTGAGTCTTCTTAATCCTACTTCTGTAGTGTGTCTCTCATCCTTACTGTCCCCATCATTTTCATTACCAGTAGTGAAGACCCTCAGTATCTCTTAATTGGGCTAAGCTGGCAATATTTTTTTTACTTGGGGCAAGTGGCAGAGGACTAGGCTCTCCTGGGATATACCCTAAGAAGAAGAAGAAGCAGTCCCTGAGAATGTATTAAGACTTCCTGGCTACTAAACAATTAATTGGCTGTTACTCCTAAAAAAGGATGGTAGTGACCAGGTTCATTCCACTGTGGGATGGAATATGCACCCTAAGACTCTCTGGGGTTTCTATGCCACTGAAAGCTCAGTTGCTAAGGGGGCTGATGGGAATGGGGTAAGCAGGGAAGAAAGGACCTTGAGAAAAATGCTGTCAATGCCCTCTGGATTGTCTACCCTGGTTCAAAGCCTCAGCTGCCTTGTCCTAGTTATGGGCTTCAGTGTCCCAGCTGTGACTGTCTAGGATTAAATCGTCTCCAAAGCACAGGACTTGGGGAACGACTTATGGCAGGAACCATTAGTCCTGTATATCTCAGCCCCCTGCAAAGGCATAGGGGTCCCACCCTGTCAGTAAAAAAGGATACATTTGAACCCATATCCTCTGCTAAGAAGGCATTTTAAAAAAGAAACATTTCCATCCCCCCAAAACATTTTGGTGCTAAAAAGGGAAAGTCTCAATTATTTAGCAAATTAACTTAACTGGAGCTCCATGCTCTTCCATGGCCTGGGCTAAATGAGTTGTTTCTGCATGTGATTTCTTTTTTCAATCTGATATCGGAACACAAGATACCATGGCAATATCATCCAAACCAAGAGTGGAAATGCACTGAAACTCAATTATTCCCTGCGGGCTCCAGCAGAGATCTTTACACCTCTTCTATCCCTGGCCCACCACTGAGGGTCTTCCAGCCCACCTACTCCCCAAACCCAAGGCCTCACCTTCACGACCGACATCTTCAGTTTGGATCTCTAATTTGACTGTTGTCTCCCAAGTGGGACATTTGGTGGGCTCCCAGGTAGTTGAGGTGACAGCTGTAGACTCCTGGTTTTTTTCTTCCTGAGAGGTTGTTTTCCTGGGTGGGGGTGAAGGATAGAAAAAAGGAGGCATTAGAAAAGAAAGCTAGAATAGCTCCTCCCTACAAACGCCAGGCCCATTGTAACTGTGGGTCCAACATGAAGGGCATGCATCAAAGGAGACTACCAGAAAGGAGACTGTCAAAGTATGAGATATCCAGAAATGTCACCTGCCAAGGCCCAGGGGCATTCACATTTAATTTTTTGGTTGCTGGGTTAATGTACAGTCTTGCCTTCCCCGTTGGGTAACTGCTCACTTTAAAGTACATCATTATTACTACATAGCTGTGTGTCTATCTCTGGGAACAAAAATGCCAGTCTTCTTTAGACTACCTTCTTTCATCCTGTTAAAATTCCTACCCATCCTTGAAAATCTAACTCAAAGCACTGCCTCTTCTGGGAAGCCTTCCTTGATCCCTCTGAAGGCCAGTGGCCTTCCCTCTCTGTTGCCACACTTCCTTTGTGTCTCTTAAATGTGTCACACTGTGTATAATGGCCCCCTGTGTTTGGTGTTCATCCTCTTGGAAGACCAAGCTCCATGTGGGCAAGGACCATATCTTATCTAAACAATTTGGTGTGAGATCACTGGGCTCTCCACATCATAGGCACTGAGAATGAGACCTGTTTGTGCATGTGGCCAGTGTGGGGATTTGTGTTCCATTTTTCTTACAAGGGTTTTGATTTCCCTTTTTTCAACAAGGGAGGAAGTGGGAAGGAGAGAAAATAAAATTTTGTTAATTGCAACAAATGAATGAATGGATGGATAAATAAATCCAATTGAGAAAAATGAAAATCCCCAGAGGAGGGCACTTGACAAAAGCTCCTTTTAGTTGTCAGAGATTAGGAGAAGTGCAGCATAGTACTCAAGGCCTTTCCTGATCTCCACAGTTGTTAGCATTCCCTTGAGAATTACACTTATATTTACTACATACAGTTTGATATTTCAAGAGGCAGTGTGGTCTAATAGATAGTGTTGGCCTCTGAGTTAGCAAGAGCTGGGTTCGGATCTTGCTTCTGACGATGTGTGACTCCGGGCAAGTCACTGAAGTTCCCAGTGCCTTAGAGAATCCTTTAAGAAAGCAGAGGGAGTTTCGTTATCAGGGAGACCCTTAAGTCCCTCCTTATGTTGATTTTCTTTACTTATCTGTGTGTCTCTTGTCTCACCTTGGTAGAACTGAAGGCCTATGGACCAGGGATGACCTTTGCATCCCTAGTGCCTAATACAGTTCCAGGCACATAGTAGGTATTTAATGCAGAGGGACCAATGAAGCAGAGGAATTCAGGTTCCCTTACATACACGTCATACACTTTCCCATTCTCTGCTCTGTGACCCTACTAGGTGCAGGAAACAAGGATGTTTGGGCTGGAGAAGTGGCTGGCAGGAGGGAGGAAGGGCTAGTACAGCAGCTTGAGTCCCTTCTCCCATGCTGTAAGGGGACCGAAAAGAGGAATCGGGGCAGGTTCTGAGTAAGGCCATTTGGAGTGGTAGCAGGAGTGAATTTGACTCAGGCTGTTTGGGACTAAGAGGAGGGAGGGAGGGAGGAAGAGAGAGAGAGAGAGAGAGACAGAGAGAGAAAGAAAGGGAGAAGGGAGAGAAAAGGGTAACAGATGAGAGGAGGAGAGAAGAAAGGAGAGGAGAAGAGTGGAGAGGAGCAGAGAGGAGAAAAGAGGACAAGAAAAGAGAGAAGAAAAGTTGCACCCCACACTAACCATTCCTTGTGTTGTGAAAACCTAAGAGCATTAAAAATGCCATGGGGATCAGGCCAATGATCTGTGCCATCTTGGGCAAGAACATCAATGGATGGTTTGGGAGAGATCAGGAGGGTTACTCCCTCCCCAATAATATTCAGCTCAAAAGCTTAGGGGTCAAATGACATTTTTATGATACTTTTAAAATATACAAAGTATTTTACCTACACAATCTCATTTGATCTCTATGAAATGGGTGCTGTAAGGTTTTATTATTCTTATTTAACAAACAAGGAAACTGAGGTTCTGAGGAGTTAAGTGACTTATCCAGGGTCACACAGCTACAAAGAGTGAAAGTCAGGACTTGAACACAGGTTCCCCCTTTCAAGTGCAGCACCTTATCTGTTATATCAAGGTGCATCTTTGTCAGTTTGTATTCTAAATAGTCCAGGTAATGACCCATTCAGGCTCTCTCATCAAGGAATTTATTAACAGTGCAATTTAACCTGTTCCCATTCTCTCTCACACCTCTCAGTGCAAGTGAAAGGGACATGTCACCTCTTTCTGTTTGGCTTTCTTATCTCCTCCAAACAGAAGGTACAGTACACCTATTTTTAGTATTGAGAAATTTGGTGACCAAGGTAACGTGGTTTCATGGGAAGACCCCTTAATTGGGGGACAAGAGACATCAGTCCTGATCTTACTTGGCAAATCATTTCATAATGATAGTTCATACAGATGGAACATCTTGAAAATATTTTCCTCACAAAGACTCTGTGAAGTAGGTATTTTCCCCATTTTATAAATGAGGAAACAGATACCTAGAGATGACAAGCTACTTGTCCAAGGCCACTCATCTGACAAATGTCAGAGTGAGGGCCAGACTCACAGGGTGGCTCCTTCTATCCCCTTTCATCTTTCTGGATCTCAGTTTCCTCATCAATGTGACCTTGAAGGTTCATAACAGATCTAACATTATGTAATGATAATTCTGACTTCCCTCCACATTGACTACAAACATAACTCGGTCGATTTGCCATGTCAGTGAGCTTGTAGGGACCTTGGAGATCATCCAGTTTTGGCATCCAGTAAGTGTTTAGTAAATAACTTTGCATCCATCCATCCATCCATTTATGTAAACCCCCTCGTCTTACAGTTGAGAAAACTGAGGTCCAGAAGGGGAAAATGACCTTCAAAGTTATGCAGAACCAGCAAGCGTCAGATTAAGACTTGATTTTAAATCTTATGACCCCCAAACCAGTACTCTTTCCACTATAACTACCTTCTCTCCTTCCTTCCTTCCTTTCCTCCCTCCTTCCTTTCTTCCCTCTTCCCTACTTCCTTTCTTCCTTCCTTCCTTCTTATCATTTATTACTCTTCAAACTCACGGATTCTTAATATTTTTTGCACTCCTCTGGGAGGTTTGGTGAGGGATATAGATCCCTTCTCAGAATCATATTTTTAAATGCAGAAAGTAAAATATATAAGACTGCAAAGTTGTCAAGATATTTTTAAAAGTCATTCACAGACTCCACGAAATATGTCCACAGAAGCCCAGGTTTAGAATGCCTGTCCTAAATGGATGCTGAGAGGATAAAAAGAAATAATGGTAACACAGTCCTTCCACCCTCTTCTTGCTTCCAATTATGTCAATTCCTCCAGCTCACTTCACTCTTGTCTTTCTGTCAGTGCATCGACTGGATTGGGCAGGATGTGAGTTAGATGCCCAATACATCACTGCTGTTATGATTTCGTAATGTAGCCTTGCAATCTGGAATAAGTGCCCGCCAGAGACTGCACAGTTAAATAGCTCAATTGGAGACTTAATAAGCTTTTTGCCAACACAGTTATTATATTGACGCTTGGAATAGTAATGCGACATTAATTGCAACAATTCACAGAGGTGAGCACCCTCAACGCAGCTCCCTCCCTGCCAGGAACCAAGCAGAGACACAAAGCCTGCTGCCTGAGCTCCCAGTCAGCAAGGGAAAGTGAGGCAATGAGCCCAAGAGCACCCTCCAAAGGCCAGAAAGGGGATGACAAAGAAAGATCCTTGGAAGGGAAGTGAGAAGACCCAGGTTCTGGTCCTGGCTTTGTCACTGACTCTGGGTGACCTTGAGAGAGAAGGTTACTTCACTTGACTGGGTCCCCTTTCCTCATCTTTAAAAAAAGACAAAATAATTCCAACCTGGCCTTCTTGCAAGGGGTGATATGAAAGCCAGGTAAGGCAATAGAGGTGAGAGAGGACTTTGAAATATTACAGGTACGGGGCAACATGGTGGCACATCGAATACAGCACCAGCCTTGAAGTCAAGAGGACTGGAGTTCAAATCTTGACACTTACTAGCTGTGTGACCTTGAGCAAGTCACTTAACCCCAACTGACTTGCCTTCCCCCCTCCAAGGGAAAAAAAATTACAAGTATGACCCTGTCCAGCTTACCAGACAAGAGAGGGGACAGCTGGAACTTGTTTCAGTTGCTGGCGTGGGGAAGGGCTACCTTTTCACCTCAGCAGGCCCATACTCACGCAATGGTTAGAAGGTAGACAGGCCCTAGATAAAGCTCAGGGTGATGGTGCAAGAAATGTAGACTCAGAGATCATGGGAGCACAGGTTTAAAACTGCAAGGACCTTAGAGGCCATCTAGGCTCAATTCCTCATTTTACAGATGAGGAGACTGAGCACAGGTGACACCAGAGACACTTTACTTAACTGGGCCTTTCTTTTCTCATCTATAAAATGGGAATAACATTTCCAGGGAATATCTGACCATGTCACTCAACTACTCAATAAACTCCAATGGCTCTCTGTTGCTTCCAGGACAAAATAAAAACTGACTTTTATATTCCTTCACAACTTAACAGAATTCTAACATTAATATATTATGCCATTTTTGTACCCTTTGATCCAGCCAAAGTAGATTCTTCTCTGGGCCTCCTGTTTCTTCTCACCAGAGCCTGGAATTCACTCCTCCACATCTGCTGAGTAGAATTTTTCCCTTCCTTCCAGATGCAGATCAAGCAGTATCATACACAAAGCCCCTTCTGATCCTCATAAATGCTAATGCATTCCCTCCCAAGCTGTCTAATACTTAACAATATCTTATATTTTTTTGTATTCATTCTCTACATTTTTATTCTGTATATATTTATATATCCCCAGGCTGTCTCTCCTGATAGATTGCAAGGTTCTTCAGAGGGTGTTGCCTCATTTTCCTTTTTATTTCCAGTGCCTAGGAGGCACTTAAATGCTTGTTGATTGACCAAATGGTCCAAAGACTAATACTGGATTCACTTAAGTGGATGTGAATTTTGCTTCCTTAGTTTGATAATTTTCTTAGAGCTGAAGCTGTGGCTTCCCCCTTATAGTTTATTGTTATTGTTATTTACTTGTGTTCAACTCTTCATGACCCCTTTTGGGATTTTCTTGGCAAAGATACTGAAGGGGTTTGCCATTTCCTTCTCCAGTTCTTTTTACAGATGAGAAAACTGAGGCAAAATAGGTTAAATGACTTGCTCAGGGTCACACAGCTAGTAAATATCTGAGGCCAGATTTGAACTCAGGAGGATAAGTCTTTCTGATTCCAGGCCTGGTGCTCTATCTGCTGAGTAATGGATCTAACCGACCTAATGCAATGATTTTGCTCTCTTTCCTCCCCTTCTTCTGAGAGTTGGGACCAAACCCTGGGTATAACTGTAAGGAGAGGAAATTTAGTTTCTAGGGCTCTTACAACATCTTCTTGAAGGGCTTCTCTGTTCCCTCTTCTTAGAACTTCTCTCTCTAGCACCCTGGGCTCTGCAGCTGCTGCTGTCTCCCCAGGGCCTCCCCAAACCCTGTTTGCCTTCCCTGAGGAGGTCAAAGGACCTAGAAGTGACCTGAGAGACCATCTAGTCCAATCTGATCATTTTCCATAGAAGGAAACTGAGAACCAGGGAAGTCACTTGCCCAAGGCCACTAGGGCAGTAAACATTCGAGTTAGGAGGCAAGTCCAGGTCTTTGGAAGTCTGACCCCACGATCCTTCCACTTTACTCTGTTGCCTCTGGGGCTACTTTTCTGTCTTCCCCAGTCTCCTACCGAAACACCAAAACAAAACACAACAAAAACCCCTTCCCTTTCCTCTTTTAGATCTGTCTCACTGAGAAGCATTTTTATCCTCAGTAAAGTTCTAGTGACTAGTTTTGGCTTAAAGCATCCTAGTGAACTTTTGTATTTTCATCCCTAGCTCTTAGCTCAGCACATAGTAAGTGCTTAATAAGTGCTCATGCATTCACTCACTCATATCTCTTGGGGAATTTATACTTTAAAGGAAAATACTGAGAAAGAGCAGCTAGGTGTTGCAGTGGATAAAGTGCTGGCCCTGAAGTTAGGAAGACTCATCTTCCTGAGTTAAAATCTAATCTCAGACACTGACTAGCTGTATGACCCTGGACAAGTCACTTAACCTTATTTGCCTCAGTTTCTTTTTTTTGTTTTTTTGATGTCCAATAAATTTATTGTCTTAATCTGAAAATCTTCATAGAAAATTACAGATTTTGATGTTTTAACTATCAGCTCCCCGTTTCTGGGCTCTGAGGAAACTTGCCTTCTTCTGAGCAACCTGATCTTTCTTCTGGGCAAGGGACATTTTGGGGCGGTTCCATCTTTTCTTTTTAACTTCCCTCTTGGGTTTCTTGTCATACGTTGGATTCTCCCGTATACCAGCATCAGTTTTCTTGTACATTTCCTCCATCATGTCGGGAGTTATGCTGTTCTTTATGTACTGTGAGAATTGCTTTTTACAAGCGTCTTCATCTTCTTCCATGAGATATCACATATAATCTGCAACATTTTGGCCCATGATGTGTTTACAATGCACTTCAGCATTGAATTCCTTGCTTTCTGAATCATACCCAGGGAAGCGTTTGGTACTGTGAGGAATAGACAGACCACCATCCACAGCTCCCTTAAGGGCCCCAAAGACTTTGTTTCCTAAGTAGTTCTGGCCAGACCTGTGTCTAGGTAGCATGTAAAAGCATCAGGCTGACCATCAATGCTTTCCCCATTGTACTCATCTCCAGCCACTTCCACCTGACCTTCGTCGATCTTGTCCGTGCCAGATCTGTTAAGAAGCCTGCGGGCCAGCAGCAGGCCTGTGCAGTAAACGGCAGCATAACTTGTCAAGCCAACCTTCACACCGTACTTTGGTAACTCATGGGCATAGGCTGCACGGACAGTCATATCCCCTTCCATACGGACATGAGCAATCTGGCAGATGGTGTCTCTGCTGGCGACTCGGACTATCAGCTTGTGTTTTGGTGTGTTATATTTGTTTTTACCTTGGATTACTAAGTGTTTCCGTGCATAATAATCTGTTTTTCCCTCTTGCCTTCTCTGGAATTTCACTTGGTACCTCTTGAAGTAGGTCTTATTCTTGACAACTTTAACAAACCCCATCCTGCAGAATGAGACCCGCGCCCTCGGCACAGACTTGTAGGCCTTGCAGTGGTAGGGGGAAGAAAGGCTGCCTCAGTTTCTTCATCTGTACAATGGGATAGAGAAGGAAACTGCAAGCCATTCTAATATCTCTGCCAAGAAAACCCCACATGGGGTCATAAAGAGTCAAACACAACTGAAATGACTGGACAACAACCATCTATAAAAAGCATTTCCTTCCCCCTAAAGTTCCTCATTTTATGTTTCTCAGAACCTACTAGGCTTGCAATATGTGTGATATGATAGATAGGAAACTGATTCTGGAGTAAAGGGATATGGGGTTCAAATCCTACCTCTGATTCTCACTCCCTGAGTGATTTTGGTCAAATTACTTAAGCCGTTGGGTTTCAGTTTTTCCATCTTCAAAATGAAGGGATTGACCCAGATGCCTTTGGGGTCTCTTCCAGCTCTGAATCTATGATTCTATAAACACTAATAATGGAATTTCAGGCATTGGGACAAACGGCGACATTTTGGGTGTGGGTGTTCCTTCTTGTAAATATCTTTTTAGTGCCACTAACATCATAGAGTTGGTGGTTATCTACTCTGACTACATAGAATACCAGCTATGGCTGGGGTCATTTTTTTTATTAAAAAAAAGCATAGGGGCCTCCTGTTTGGATAAAATGATCAGAGACTTAGAGCTAGATTGAGCCTCTGAGGCCATATAATTGAGCCCTCTCTCAGATTGGGAATCTAAGGCTCAGAAAAGTAACATGAGTTGTCCATGGTCACACATATATCAAGTGTCAGAAGCAAGATTCAGAACTTTCTTCTTCACTCCAGGAAAAGTACATACAACAAGTAGTTGATTTTTCTAAAATAGAAGACTTGCGATAATTAAGTGATACCCACATTTGCTAAGAAAGGTCATGAAGACCTCAGTCAGACCACTATTTTGAAAAATCTTTCCTTAATTAAATAAATTCATTAACCTAATTAAAACCATGCTGAAGCTAATTCTGTACTTCTTGGCCACTTCACCTTGTCAACCATTCTGCTGCCACCAATGAGTTACCTCTTCTCCACACTTCAATCCAGTTCTTTAGCCATGTGATCAATCAACTCCATCTTTGTTCCTGGATGCAGTGTGTCAATATGCTTCCGCATAGTCACAGTCACCAGTACTTTTCTAGACTAAGTATTCCTCTCTGGACATCACACACTTGTGTGTGTTTCTCCCTTGTTCAGAGTGTAAGATTCCGGATGGCTGGGCTGCTATTGCTTTATGTTTGTATTATCTGCACTTAGCACAATATTTAGTACAAAGTAAACAATGTTTTCTCCTTCCTTCCTTCCTTCCTTCCTTCCTTCCTTCCTTCCTTCCTTCCTTCCTTCCTTCCTTCCTTCCTTCCCTTATCTGTAAAATAAGGAGATTGGAATAATCAATCTCTAAAAGTCCTTCCTAGCTCTTAATCTTACGAGTTGTAAAAAAGCCTCTGGTGTGCTCACTTACTCCACGGTACTGAAGTGGTTAACTAGGGGAGAACATTCCTTGGGCTAAAGGGTCCAGGGAGCACCCAGAAAGGTGAATACAGAAGATGCATGGTAGCTTTAAGCAGGGGAGGGGGCTCCAGTCTCTGGAGGTGAGGAGAGAGGCTTTCAAGCAGGTGGAGAGAGGATGTAAGTTTAATGGCTTTTTCCTGGCAGTACTAATTCCTCTGAGCCCTGAATATATTCCAGAAACTTAAAGGAAGCTGAGACTTCTTCCTGCACTTTCTGACATGACAAGCAAATACAAACCTGCTGCTTCTTTTACAGGACAAGTGAAAGACCCAAGCTAGCTGTCATCCTCTGGCCACAAGGCCAGGCCTCTCTAGCTCCACGGCCAACTTGCTTTGTGAGTCTGTGTAAAGCACTCTGTGAGGCTGCCCATTCCCTGAGCTAGGATCTGCCTGTCTGGCCAGAAAGAGGAGACCCTGCAACGGCCATTTGGCCCATGAAAGTCTGAAAACTCTCTGTGAGCATCCTGTGCCAAAGAACGAGTCAATCACTCAGCATTGGTCAGGCACTGCACTAAGAGCTGGGAATACAGGACAAAAATGGAAGTGTGAGCCCTCATGGGCTTCCGTTCTAATAAGGGAGACAACATGCGTTCATATGTATGCGTATAAAACACACATATATATGTGCATACACTCATGTATATTACACTCAAAAGAATGTGTAATACATATATAACACTGCATACACATGTACATGCATGTATATATGATATAGACATGTAATGCACTGCACATGTAAAAGAAAGGTTGCCAGATGTTACACTCAATATACATGTATATTGCAATATACATAGAACGCATGTATATATGTATATTGTATATATGTATTACATTCAATTTTCTATATAATACATGTTGTGTATAATATTCAATGCACCATATAATGCATAGGTAAATGTGTTGCAATAGATATAAATAACACATTAATGCATTATGTGTATATTCATGCATTACTTTCAATATACAACATAAACTTATGTACATGTATGCACCATGCATACATTCTATATACTATAGATAACACAGTATATATATATTCAACATATATACTCACATACATGCATGATATGTACATCATATATCTTTATATATTCAGCCTACAATGTAATATTATATTCAACCTACAATATAATACATATGCTCAATATACATGTGTACATACATGAATTATATGTGTATGTATTTACATGCAATATATTATTTATAGGGGACAGCTAGATGCATAGTAGATAGAGTCTAGAAGACTCATCTTCCTGAGTTCAAATCTGGCCTCAGGCCCTTACTAGCTGTGTGACCCTGGGCAAGTCACTTAACCCTGTTTGCTTCCATTTCCTCATCTGTAAAATGAGCTGGAGAAGGAAACAGAAAACTTCTCCAATATCACTGCCAAGGAAACCCCAAGTGGGATCACAAAGAGTCAGATGTGACTGAAACAACTGAACAACAATATACTATATTTAATACAAATACAATATACAATACACAATATAATTCAATATATAATATATAAAGATACAATATATACATGCATACATTATATTGTATGTATGTATATGTATGGCATTTAATATATTATATATAATACAGATTAATTGATTAATTAATCCATCGTTAAAAATAAATGCAAGGTACCCTTGTAGGGGAAGGGTCTGATAGGGAGTGATGAAGAAAATGCTTCCTACAGGAGACAATGCTTGTTCTGAGTCTTACAGGAGCCCAGAAAGTGGGGGGAGGGAGAGCAAGGAGGGCATTTTAGACATGGGGCCATTCAGTGCAGGGGCAGGGCCACAGGAGCTGGAGGTAGTGGTAGCAGAGCACATGGAAGGGGCCCGGTTGTGAAGAGTTAGAAATGCCAAATGAAAGTTTCCATTTGAACCTAGAGATAATAAGGAGCAAATTATTAAGGCAAGGCTTTACTTTAGTGTGACACAATGGAATAGGGACTTTATTTGGAGCCCAGAGAACTGTGTTCAAATCTCACTTTTTGTCTTATTGCTTGTATGACTTGGGCAAATAATGCCATCTTGCCTAGATCGTTTTCTTGCCTGTAAAATGAGGGGGTTGGATTCTATGACTCTGAAGTCCCTTCCAACTTTGGACCTATGATTTTATGATGCTTCTAGCTCTAAATTGATGACCCTATTTGCTGTTGTGGCTCAGGGACAGGATGTGAGGCAGTGTGGTACAATGGAAAGAGTCCTAGATTTGGAGTCAGATAACTTGGGATCTGATCCTGGCTCTGCCTCTTCCTTCCTGTGTGACATTAGTCTGTGGAATGAGGGGGCTGCACTCAACAACCCCTAAGGTCTCTGCCAGCTCCAGATTGTAGGACCCAATAGCTGTACTTCATGGGAAGAGCGTGGGAAGACAGTGCCAGGGAGACTGATGGAACAAAAGAGCAGCTCACTGTCTTCTCCCCTTTCCTCCCCCATCAAGGTCCATGAAGTAACTCATAGAGTGTCTGGAGTCTGCCCTGAGATGCAGGATGTAGGATCCCAGACATGGGATGGAGCTGACTGGCTGTCAAGTCTCTTGACTCATAACTTATAAGGCTGTCTTGGGCTGGGAGCTATGGAAAAAACTTCTCATCCCTGGGGAACCACATTTTTGTGGGTTTGAAAAACACAGTGATCATAGCAATGGCCCCACGTGTTTCTAGTTTGGGCCTCTGGGTCCCACGTCTTTTCCCCAGGCATAAAGTCCTATAATGCAGCACATGGGGAACCTGGGGAGAAGAGTGATGGAGATGTGTTGCATGCATGTGTTGTGGTCGAAGGCTTTTGAGGTCCCTTTGAGCTTCGACACTCAGGGAGTTGAGAGAGGGACAATGCAGTACAGTAGAAAGAGCACTGGCGCTGGAGTCAGGAGATCTGGGTTCAAATTCTCTCTCTGAGGCTTATTGTGCCTTCTTACAGAATAAGTGAACAAGGACTTACCATCTCTTCTCCAGGACAAGAGAAAGACCTAAGTCAATTGTTATTAGCTAATGTGTATACATAGAGTTCTAGGTTTCTCTAACTAAAGTTCTAGGTCTATCTACCCAAGAAGTCAAAGTCCTCTGTGGTTCTAGATTAAGCACCCATACTTTCATTGTCTGTAAAAATGGAGAAGGGACCATAGAACCTCTGAGGTCCCTTCCAGGTTGATGATCTTATGACCTAGAACCAAAAGACCAAGGAGTGATTCCAGGTTCTAACATTTACTGGTCCAACAATTTAAGCAAATCATTTAACCTCCTAGTCCTAGAGGCTCAATTTCAGCAGTAAAATGGACAGAGCTAATATTTATCTAGGTCAGAGGACTATAGTAAGGAAATGTACTGGGGAAAAAAATCTCATATATCTCCTGTGCAGAATTCCATATTCCCCCTCCCCATCTCTACATCCTCCTAATGATTTCCACCTTTGTTCTCTGGAATACGTTGGTCATTTCCTTGATGACTGTAGGAAACATCTAGACCAATTCATCTCTAGACTAATTCATCTCAATCTGATTGCCCTTATGCTCCTTTGGCACTCATGAACCAAGGGGACATTAGGTGAAGTTGCTAGTGGGTGCCCTATCCAAGAGATTAACTTTTAGTATTCTGCTCCTCCTTCCTGGAAAGAGTAGCAGAAATTGTTATTAGTGGGTGTAGGTTCAAATTCTATCTTAGGTGCTTACTCTCTGTGTTACCTTAGGTGAGTCCTTAACCTCTCTAGATGTGTTTCCATAGCCTTAACTAGATGACTTTAGAGGACCCTCCCATCTCTAAATCTATGATCCAAATATCCTGTAATTCCCTCTTCTCCCCCCAAACCTACCCTAGGCACCTATCTTGTAACCCTTGTCTTAAGGATCCAGTGCTCAGCTTAGAGTCAAAATGCATCTAAAAATAATTTCCACCATCTCTACTAATAAACCTACTCCTCTTAGGGATATTTAGATTCTCATGAGAATTTGGAGGCTTGTAAATCCTGCAAGATTCAAAAGGATGGGTATCTAATGGTGGAGTTTCAGGTGGTAAGAGAGCAAATAGAGATTTAAGCTGCCTAATAGTGTAATTTGACAGGCACTCTGGGGCTATAAATGCTTCACTTGAATTGGAGAGACATAATATAGACACATAAAGTAATTCTAATTTATCTAGTATATTACAATGTATAAATCTCAATCACAACAACCCAATGTGGAAAGAATCCCTGTTTTACAGGTAAAGAAACTGAGGCTAATTGACTTGTCATTAGTCTCACAGCCAGTAAGTCCAAGAGCTGAGATTTGAACCCAAGAGTTTTGACTACAGGTCCAGAGTCTCTCTCAAATAGAAAACAATTCAGTGAGAGAACATCATGAATCAGGATTTTAATAATATATTGATGATGTCATGGCCTGGCAGATAGATAGGAATCTTTGGAGTCAAGAAGACCTGGGTTGAAATCCTATTTCTTCACAGCTACATATTAGCTGATTGCTGAACTACTCAGTGTTCCCAGGAAACTTAAGACAGGAAGTCAAATTCAAGTTGCTGTTCTACATTAGTGAATTTTCTTAATAGGTTGAAATCATTGACTTATCCACGAAGAAAAAAAAATTTAATCAATTGCTAGAGCCGAGGCGTCGGACTCTCACTGTGGGAGGTCAGAGGAGGAAAGGAGGAAACAACCATTTATTAAGCACCTACTACATGCCAGGTGCTTCACAAACATTATCTCATTGATCCCAGCAAGGACCCTGGGACATAGACACTATTATTATCCCCATTTTACAAATGAAGACTGAGGTCGAAGTTAAGTGATTTGCCATGCGTCATATAACTAGTACATACCTGAGGCTACATGTCTACTCAGTTCTTCCTGATTCTATCCCCAGAGTTCTAGCTACTGTTCTACCTACCTGCCTCTAAGAGGGAAAGATCATGGGGTCATAGAAGCACAAATTTCAAGTTAGAAGGGACTTTAGAGGCCATTGAGACCAGGGTTCTATTCCATTATACCATCTAGCTCTACCTAGAGGAGTCCAGGAAGTGGGGGTTTCCTAGAGGTGAACCTCAGCTGGATCTTAAGGAATTGGTATGATTTAGCTGAAGGGAGAGAAGAGGGGATTCTGGGGATGTAGAGAAAGGGAGTGGGGAGGGGATCCTGGAAATTTTTTCATCTTTTTCCCTCCTTGGTGCCTGGCACTGGATTGGATGGGTGACAGTCCAGTTTAGGATATATTAAATAAAGGAACATATAAATGAATGTGTGTGTGAGGAGGGCAGTTAGGGAAGTTGATGCTGGACAAAAATGGCCCTAATACTCCAAGTACCTGCCTCCTGAATCTCTGGGTATAAAGACAGAGAGAACAGATAAGAAAGTGGGGAGAGCAGGTGCAAAAAACCTTAGCTCTCCCCTGACTCCTCGCTCCCTATTCTTCCTCTCCCCCCTGTCCCCACTATACCCACACCTGTGTTCTTCTGTCCCTCCCCCCCATGTCTCCATGGGTCATATGATTGGCAGACTCAGACACCTCATCTTTTAGACCTGGAAAGGACCAATTCTTGGGGGTCCTAGAGAGCTGGGAGCCTCAGCATGAGGGAGATTTTTCCTCTCCTAGCCTGCTGTCTCCTCCCACCTGTTCTGACCTCTCTGCTCCATTTTTCCCCTCAAAGCAATAAGAAGATGAAAATTTAATGACTCTTTCTTCCAAGAGAAAGAGAAATGAGGCAGAGGAAGGGAAGAGGAGGAGAAGAAAGAGAAGGGAAGGGAAGAGAAAAGGTGAGAGAAGAGGAGAGAAGAGTTCAAGAAGGCAGGGAAAAGAGGAGAAGAGAGAGGAGAGGAAGAGAGGAGGGGAAGAGAGGAGGGGAAGGGAGGGGAGGAGAAAGAAAGGGAGGGGAGGGAAGGGAAAAGAGAAGAGGGACAGGGAGAGGAGGGGAAGAGAGGAGAAGAGGGAAGGGGAGGAGAGAGGAGGAGAAGGAAAGGGAGGGGAGGAGAGAAGAGTACAGAGGGAGAGAAGAGAAGTTAGAGGAAGAGAGGGGAGGGGATGGAAGTAGAGGAGGGATGAGTAGAGGAGATGGGGAGGAGGGGAGAGGAGAGAGAAGAGAGGAGAGGAGAAACAGAGAGGGGAGGAGGAGAGGTGTATGAAGTAGGGGAGAAAGGAGGAAGAGAAAAGAAAAAAAGTTCAGAAAAAGAGATAATGAAAAGAATGTGCAGAAGGAAGGAGAAAGGCTGCCACTAGTGGGTCCATACCTTGCCTACCTAGACAACACACCCCAGGTATGCCTATTGCGGTGGTGTTTCCTATCAAATGACTTCATCCCCTCACTTAATCAGCTCTGAGAAAGACAAGGTCAAGGCTGAAACTGACCTCTCCAGGGGAGACCCAGGTAGGTTGGACTAAAGATTAGCACAACGTCTGTATCCTTCTGGCAAGGTTGGAGCCTCCAAACCTCTGATAATGAGCTCCATGAGGGATTCTGGACAAGACGTGCCATGGATCCTAATGTTGGTGGAGAATGGGCAGCAACGGGGAGTTCATCAGCCCCCCAGCATCCACAATCCAACCAGAGGTCCAGCCCAATGCCAGGGAACTGAGTTGGGGAAACCTGGACTATCAATTCTCAATAAACAAGGATGAAACAAACGCAGGACTCCTCCCCTTTAAAGCTAAGAAGAATATGGCAAAATGTTGCAGTAAATAGAAGTGTTTGAGCCAGGAAACCTGAGTTCAAATTTTGCCTCACATGCTTTCTTGCTGTGACCATAGGCAAGTCACTTAACTCTCAAAGTCTCAGTTTCTTTATCTGTAAAATGGAGAGGAAAAAGTAGCCAAATGTAGCTTTGATGTAAAACCTTTTTTTAAATTTCAAGGAGCAGTGGAAATAAGATTTACTATTCTCTTTCTCCAGCCCTGTCTTCCCATTACCCTGGTACCCAATAACAAACAACCTACAGCAATACCATTCCCTCCTTAAAGGGGGCTAGGAAGATGATCATCTGTTAAGTCCTTTGAGCTCATGGGAGGAAGTCACTTGAAACAAGAAAAGAGCTGTTATTTCAACAATGCCAAGGGCTGTGATCATTTCTCTTCTCAGTCAGAGCTTGCAGGGTTTCACCCATTAATTAGAGCCATAATGAACAACCACTAATGCCCCTTGGGCAAACAAAGCTACAGGTGTGCCTGGCTTTAAGAGACAAGTGCAGAGATAGGACTGGATAAAAATCAACTCCCTGTCCCCACTGATGCTGATTAATTCCTCAGAGAAGCCCTCTTTCCATTCTGGATGGATTTTTCAATGGTTAGAGGCTTCTGGATGCTTACAGTTTCAAATTCTTTGCCAAGACTCTTAAACATTTCCTGATCTCATAATACAATAATCATAATTAGCATTTATATTGCACTTTACAAAACTCATTTTATCCTCACAATCACCCTAGAAGGTTAAAATATTATCTCATTTACCTATGAGGAAACTGAGGCAGACATAAGTTAAATAACTTGCCCAAGGCAGCTGGATGGCTCAATGGATAGAGTTCTGGGCCTGAAGTCAGGAAGACCTGAGTTCAAATATGAAACCAGACACTTACTAGTTGTGTGATCCTGGGCAAGTCACTTTGCCTCTACCTTAGTTTCTTTATCTGTAAAATGGGGATAATAATGGCATCTGACTGCCAAGGTTGTTGTGAGGACAGAATGACATAATAATTGTAAAGTTCTTAGCGCTACTACTACTACTATACACAGCTGGTAAGTGTCTATAACGTATTAATTACTGTGATATTGATTTAAGGGAGGCAACGCGGTACAAGGGAAAGGGCTGAATTTGGAATCACAAGTCATGAGATTGAAGCCTGAATGTCTATTTAAAGGAGCCCAAGGCATTCTGTAGGTAACTCTTTTGTAAAGTGAAGAATCATCTTGTGCAATTTGGAACTATTTCCCCATAGTTACTAATCTGTACATATCATTTGATCCAACAATAGTAATACCAGGTCTATACCTCAAAAAGATCAAAGAATGAGGAAAAAGATCCACATATACCCAAAATATTTATAGCAGCTCCTTTTGTGGTTGAAAGGAACTGGAAATTAAGGAGACATTCATCAGTTGGGGAATGGCTGAACAAACTGTAATGTATGATTGTGATGGAATACTACTGTGCTGCAAGAAAATGACAAAGCACCATGGTTTCAGGAAAACCTGGGAAGATTTACATGAACTGATGCAAAGGGAACTGAGCAGAACCAGAAGAACAATTTATATAGTAATAGCAATACTGTAAAGATAAAAAACTCTGAAAGACTTAGTAACTGTGATCAACCCTGTAACTAATCACAATTCCAAGGCCTTATTTTGAAACTCGCTATCCATCTCTAACCAGAGAATGGACAGACTTGGAGCTTAGATTGAAGCATATTTTCCTTTCCTGTTCTTTGGTTTCCTTTCTTTTCCTTTCCTTCCCTGCTCTTCCCTTCCCTTCCCTTTCCTTTCCTTCTCTTCTTTTTTTAATGGGGAGGGGTCAGGGCTAATGTGGAAATCTGTCTTGCATGACTATATGTTTTTGTAGTGAGTTCTATTTTTTCTTGACTTTTCAATGGGTTGGGGAGAGGGAGGGAAGAGAGAAAGAAGTTGGAACTGAAAATAAAATATTAAAAAAAGAATTGCTCTGTATAAAGCCAGTCATGCCTCCCTCTTTATTTTTCTAGTTCCTAGACTTGGGTTCCTAGGTATGTTGGGATTACTTTCATCAGTTCATCACATGGCAGTTTTTTTGGAGCTGAAAAGAACCTTACAGGTAATTTACCTGAGCTCTGTCATTATACAGAGGCTCAGGAGGCAGCTGTGACTTGCTCAAGGTCACACAACACATTGGCACTTAGATACCATCAGTACACCTCTCATACTCATCTGTAAAATGGGACTACTTACACTCATTACACTTCTAGGGTGTGCTGAGAAAAAAATCTCATCCCAGACCCTGAATTACTGTAGAAATAGGCACTGGGCAAGGTCCCATGAACAGAGTACAGGACTTCAAGTAAAGAGTCCAGGCTTCTAGGGCTGAGTTTCTGGGCCACGGGAGAAAAAAACAAAACAAAACATGGGGTTTGAGGTTGTTCTTGGTTGTGTAACCTGGGCCACATCATATCTCTCATCTTTTGTTCCCCAAGTCTATAGAATGGAGATAATAACACTCACATAGCTTCCCTGCCTCTCGGGGTGGTTGTGAGGAAAACTTTTAATACCGTAAAGTGCTAAAGAAATATGGGTTGTTTGTATTATTACCACTAGAAATGGCATCAGTTTGGGAATTAGAGGTCTTGGGTTCAAATCCTACCTTTAATGCTTACTATCTGGAGGTGGTGAAGTGGATAGAGTGCTTGAGAACTTCAAGTGAGGAAGACCTGAGTTCAAATTCAGCCTCAGACACTAGCGGTGTGACCTTGGGCGAGTCACTTAACACATGTAAAATGGGGGTAATAATAGCTCCTGCACCCCAAGGTAGCTGTTAGAATCAGAGGTAATATTTGTAAAACCCTCTGTAGAGCGTTATATAAAGTCTCCCTATTGTTATTATCGTAGTTGTTTTTATTTCTACCTGTGTGACCCATTTATCCTCATCTTACACCACAAAAAGAGAAGACTGGACTCCAGGAATCTCAAGCCCTTGGCAGCTCGAATCTCCTCCTGCCCGGCTCTTACAATAGACGGTCTCTCTCCAGCTCAGACCTTCATCTCTGCTCTCCTCCCCCCGCCCTCTCCAGAACCAGCCTAAACTCCAGCTGTGGGGAACAGCGGGTAGAGATGGGAGGGGCTCACCCCGAGAAGTGCAGTCCTCACATCCCCCCTCCGGCTCTCCACTCTCTGCTCTCTCCTCCCCCTCCCCACACTCCGCCTAGCACCGTCTGCCCTGCTAAAAGATACTTCGTGTCTTTGGGTGTGACTCGCGCAGATGTGGCCCTGGGTGGTTTTCCCATCTGAAGCCGGCTTCCTGGGAGCTTTCTTTGTCCCTGCGGCAAATCCCCGTCTCCCCACCCCCACCCCCCCGTTGAGGTGCCTGCTGGGACCAGAATGGCCAGGAGTGATGAAATCAGTTAGCCCTAGTTCTTTACTGACCAGAGACGGAGGGGAGTGGAACACAGAAAACCGAGTTGGGAGATAGCGGGGAAGGTGTGCAGGGGAGGGCCGAGCTGGAATTGCGGCTTAGACCGAGGGGCTTAGGAAATTGGTCTGCCTGAACCAAGAGCAAGAACTGGGGGACCAGGAGAGCAGCTTCTGGGGCTGGGGGCTCGGGGAAATAGTAATTTGTTTTTCTATGACTCTCCTAGGTTTCCAAAACACTTTCCCTGTGGGGCAGGTTAGCGGTGCAGTGGATAGAGTTAGGAAGACCCGAGTTCAAATTCCACCTCCCATAATTGCTTGTTGTGTAACCCTGAGCAGGTTACTTCACCTCTGTCTGCCTCCGTTTCCTCAACTGTAAGCTGGGTATAATAATGGTATCTCTCTCCCGGGGTTGCCGTGAGGATCACATGAGATAATAATTGTAAAGTTCTCGGCACCATCCCTAGCAGATGGAAAGTTCTATGTAAGTGTTAGCTCTAGCTAGTGCAAGGATTATTATCCTCATTTTCCAAACCCATAGCAGTGAGCAGCTCTGGGTGGTCACAAAGATTGTTTCAGAGGTAAGATTTGAACCCAGATCCTTTCACTCCCAACTTTTCTTTTCAGTGCCCCATTCCAGTCCCCAAGTCTAGAGTGTCCTACCCCACAACACTTCCCTCACAATGAGCCCGTGAGGTGGAAGAAGACATATGGAATATAATAAAGAACCTCGGACTCAGTGTCAGGACATCTGGGTTTGAAACTGAGCACTACTGCTAACTGGCTATTTGACCGTGGACAGGTAAGCTCTGGGCCTTAGTTTCTTCATATCTAAAATGGATATTAATAATACTGGTAGTACCTACCTTACAGCTAGATCACGGTAGTGGATGAGTTCAAATTTGTCCTGAGACATTTGTAGGTGTGTGATCCTGGGCAAGTCCCTTAACCCTTTTTGCCTCATTTTCCTCATCTGTAAAATGAGCTGGAGAAGGAAACGGCAAACCCTTCTAGTATCTTTGCTGTGAACACCCCAAATAGGGTCACAGACAGTCTGATATAACTGAAATAACTGAAAAACACCCACCTACCTCACAAAGTTGTGAGGCTCCAAGACTTTACAAACTCTAAACTCCCCAATGTCTTAGTTTTAAGTTTAAGCCAGCACTAAAACTTTAGAGATACCCTCTATGATGTCTGATATCATGATGTCAGCAGAAAGCAAGATTGGGAGCCTCCGAGGGAGTTGGGAAGGTTTCCAGAATGGAAGGAGAGAGACAATGAGCTTGACAGTCTCAGTAAATGTGGGAGATTCACTCCCAGAACTTTGACCACAAGGGGATGGATTATTTTTTTCAGCCACAGATACTCATTAAGATGGTCCTCCTAAGGCATGGAGTTGCAATAAGTGTTAGTAGAGGGAGTGATGTGTATGTGAAATATCCCTTCCTGCTCTCTTCATCTGCATTTTGGACAAGCAAGATGTCTCTGACTTCCTCTAAGATACTGGTAAAGATGGGGAGCAGAATGATAACAGGACAAGACATTTGAGTTGACTGGGATGCCAGGGGGGAAAGCTGGTAGGGTTCTTGGCTTGGTCTTACCATAGTGAGGGGATGTGAAGAAAACAGTCAAGAAAAAAAGTGCTTTAGGAACTGTAGGGAAGAACAAGTGTGGCACCAGTGTAGACAGTGTCTTTAAATTAGAGGAT
Source organism: Notamacropus eugenii (assembly GCF_028372415.1). Taxonomy (NCBI): domain Eukaryota; kingdom Metazoa; phylum Chordata; class Mammalia; order Diprotodontia; family Macropodidae; genus Notamacropus; species Notamacropus eugenii. Next base: position 242,162,838 of record NC_092872.1, read on the forward strand.
CACAAAATATTAGAATCTCAGACATAGAAGGGACCTAAGAGACCAATCCAATGCATACTTGAACAAGAACTCTCTCAATAATGCACCTGACTACTGGTCATCCAGCCTTTTCTTGAAGACCTCCAGTGATGGGGAACTCACTCCCTCAGGAAACAACCCATCCTACTTTTGAATGGAAATACAGACTTAGAGCCAGAATAGATCTTCCACAGCATCGATTACAGTCCCCTCCTTGGAAACTGAGATCCAGGGGCACAGAATCACAGATAGGAGGACATTTGGAGGTATTCTAGTTCAAATCTCTCCTTTTACAGATGAGGAAACTAAGGTTGAGAGAGACTTGGCCAAGGTCACAACTAGAAAGTGACAGAAACAGGATTTGAACTCCAGTCCTCTGATTCTAATTCCGACTTCCACGTAACGAATCAGAAAGTTTTTCATTATTTCATCAGTTACCTCTTGGCAACTTTAACCCATTAAACAGAATGAGTTTAATCTGTTTTCCAGGTAATAGCCCTTGAAATACTTGAAGACATCTATTGGTGTCCTTCTGAGTTTTCTCCAGGCTAAACATTCTCAGTTCCTCTGACCAATCTTAGATGACATGGGCTCCAGGCCTTTCTCCATTCTACCTGCCCTTCTCTGCCACCATCAGAGGGAAAGGTGGGGTTGGTTGATAGCAAACTTTCTCCTCTTTACATTTATTTTCCTGCCGGCCCATCCTTCCCTGTGTTCAGGCCGTGTTTACTGCCTTCTGTTGGTCTCCAAAGCATTTTTCTAAGTTCTCACCAAATAAAAATTCAATAGTGTCAAGAGGAAAGGAGACCAATGTTAATTGACTTCAGGCCTCTCTGGATGGCTGGACCAAAGAGCAGGCAGTTCTGGCCTCGAGTAAGCATAACAGCTACCCAAGCTGGGGTCCCTGGGGATGCAATGGGATGTTTGCCTAGTCAAATTGACTGCTTGCTCTCCGTTACCTCCTCTTCCTATTCTTTTCCCCCCCATGTCCAGAAGGCCTGGAGCCAAGAAGACAGAGAGGAAAGGAATTCCAGATGCTCTGGATTGGGCCAGGTTCTCTGGAGAGTCATCTGGTTCTTTTCTGAGAATCCAGGAATGCAGGCCTCATTGTCTCCTGGTGCATCTGGGAAGAGGGTGGGTGTTTCTTTCAAGAAAGGAAATCATAGATTCATAGACTGAGCTGGAGGCAGTCTTGAAACACTAGGCCATGCTTTAGAATGTTAGAGCTGGAACAAAGCCTTACAACAAAGATTGTTAGGGCAGAGAAGAAGCAGTCATTTGAGGACTATTTCCTCATTTTACAAGTGAGGAAACTGAGACCCAAAGAAGGAAGGTGGTTTGACCAAGGTCACCCAGAGGGCTGATGCCAGTACCAAGACTAGGGCCCTATCCAGTATTCTATTTCCCCACATATGTCAGATTGTTCTTCAGCAACATTTTGGGGTATGGTAGTATGAGGACTGAATGGACTATGGTAGAAAGAAGTAGGGGAGGAGGGACTTTCAAGCTCAACTCTAAGTGTGGTGGCATACACCAAGATCTGCCCTCTCTCGAGTACCACCCATCCATGGCTAGTATACATTTGTGAGTCATCTACTTAGGACCATGGTTAAGGTCACTGATGATACCTGCTACAACTTCATGTAGTATAACATATGATCCTAACTCTAGAGCTGGGAGGATCCTCAGAGGACCTGTAAGACCAGTTACCCTCATCATTTTATAGAGGAGGAAACGAAGACCTAGTTAGATTAAATGACTTAAGTGTCTAAGATCACACAAATAGTAAGTGTCAGAGGCAGGATTTGAACCCAGGTTCTCTGACTCCAGAGCCAGGGTTCTTTTCACTGTGCCATTCTGAAAGCTTCTGTTCAATGGCCCTGTCCAGTGCTATGTTCTTCCCCATACCTAAAAATGAATCTTTTTTCAAGAGCAGGACAGGGAACTGGAACTACATTTCTTTCAGTAGAGATGAAGTTCATTGAAGCATCCACTCTCTTTCAAACATTCCCCCTTTAATAATGATAGCTAACATTTATATTGTGTCTTAAGATTTACAAAGCAATTTATGTATTATTTTATTTAATTATCACAACGACCCTGAAGGGTTATGTTATGATTATTATTTGCAATTTATAGATGAAGAAACTCAGGGAAAGAAAGATTAAGTGACTTTCCCCAGGTCACCTAGGTAGTCCGAGGTCAGTTAATAAACAGTTATTAACTAATTAAGGGCAACTAAATTGCACAGTAGATAGAGTACCACGTCTGGAATCAGGAAGACCTGAGTTCAAATGTGGCCTCAGATGATTACTAGCTGTGTGACCCTTGGCAAGTCACTTAACCCTGTTTGCCTCAGTTTTATCAACTGTAGAAGAAAATGGCAAACTACTGCAGTATCTTTGCCAAGAAAACCCCAAATGAGGTCACTAAAGTGTGGATAAGACTGAGAAACAACAATTAATGGGAAGAAACTTGTGGCAGGAAGATCAAGTGATAAGAGCCCATACCAGGGTGGTGGTATTATCAGAAGAAAGTAGAAAGCACACACAAAAGATATTGAAATTGGAAATTCAATATGGGGAAATGAGAAAGAGAATGAGGAGGGTTGCTAGTGACTGGGAGGATGGTGGTACCCTTAACAGTAATGGGAAAGTTAGGAAGAGGGTTTTGGGGGGAAAGATAATGAGTTCAATTTTGGATTGAGTTGTCTATGGAGCATTCAAATTGAGGTGTCCAATAGACAGTTGGAGATGTGGTACTAGAGGTCAGCCCTAGCTAGATAAGTAGACTCAAGAGTTATTAGAACTGAGATGAGAGTTGAATCTATGACAATTGATGAGATCATAAGTGAAGAAAAGAAGGCCCTAAATAGAGCCCTGTGGGATACTCATAGCATGTGTGACTTGGAAAAAAATCCTTCAAAGGAAAGAACAGTCATGTAAGTAGGAGGAAAACTAGGAGAGAGCACCAAACTTAGAGAGAAAATGTGTCAAGGAGAAGAGGGTAATCAACAGTGTCAAAGGCTGATGTCAGAGACATCAAGACATCAAGAAGAATGAGGACTGATAAAAAGGCCCTTGATTTGGTAATGAAAAGATTACACATAGCTTTGGAGAAAGGAGTTTTTGAGTGAAAGATGAAATTGGAAGATGGAAGAGAGAGAGGGAAAGACTTGGAAGCACCTGTTGTAGATGGGCTTCTCACAGAGTTTGACCACAAAAGGGAAGAGAGATATGATGATAGCTAAGGGGGAATGGATAGATCAAGCAAGGCTTCTTTGAGGGTAGGAGAGACATGGTTGTGTTTGTAGGCAGCAGGGCAACAAACAGGAGATAGGGAGAAATTGAAGGTAAATGAAGAATGGGGGAGCATGGCCAATCACCTGGAAAATGGGATGGAATAGAATCATTTGTGCAAGTAGAGGGGTTTGCCTCAGCAAGAAGAAAGACCACCTTGCTATATAAAACAGAGGGGAAGGAGATAGTGGCAGAAGGCGTCTGGGTGACAGGAGATGAGGAAGAAAGAAAAGGATTTTAACTCAGGTTTTTGTATGAAAAAGAGTAAGTCTGTGAGTTTAGGGGTTACTCCACGGCTAGGGATGGGGTTAAGTCTATTGTCAGGGCTCATTGTTTGGCCTGGGCAATGAGCCAGGCTATGACCAGGGTCAGGATCTAGTGGCTAGAAATCAGAGGTGGGGAACCTGTGACCTCAAGGCCACAGGTGGCCCCCAGGTCCTCAAGTGTGGCCCTTTGACAATACAAACTTCAAAGAACAAATCCCCTTAATAAAAGGATTTGTTCTGTGAAGTTTGAACTCAGTCAAAAGGACCTAGAAGGCCACAGATTCCCCACCCCTAGATTAGATCTATTGATAGCATAGGAGTTCAGTCTATTGACAGGGAACTTGATTTTTCTCTGTGTGACAACTGTTTCAACTAGGCTCCAACCTACTTTCCTTGCCTTTCCAGTGCCCTGCTCCCTGGTCCAATGCCCAGCCTGCTAGCTGATCTGGTGGGTCAATCATTAACTCCCCAATAGCAGGCCAGTGGCAACAAGAGTCTACAAGTGGCCTGTCCTTACCATTGGCTAGAAGTGAGAACACTTCAGACTGATCTCCTGACTATGGACTCTACCCTTCTGGCTACCATCTTTCCTGACATGTCACATGTCATCCTCAATTGCTGAGCTTTTACTGACATATTTGTTCATGCCAAACCTGGGAGAAGACAGGTGCTAATTCCTTGATCCATTGTACTGGGCAGCGACAAGTTAGCTTTAGGATTTGAGCACCAGCCCAAATGGAAAAAAAGGCCAGAATTTTCACCTTACCTCCTGATTAAGGCCAACTAAAGTCATAGTTTACATGTTGGATGGCCTTGAAGGATATTTTTACCTGGGGTAAAAGCAATGGGTCCTGCCTAAGATGGTCTGATGGGTTGTAGTGGCAATGGAGGGGGGCAGGGCAATCTCAACTGGAGAGATAAATTCTGCCCTTCAGTGAATCTGTGTGGGAAAGACCCTAAAAGGGGTCAACCAACCAATAAGCATTTCTTATGATATATCATGTGCCAGGCACTGGAGACACGAAGGCAAAATGAGTCTTCATCCTCAGGTGCTCACATCCTACCAGAAGGCAATGCACACACATACAGTTACACAGCAAACACATACAGGGTAATCTTAGGGGTAAGGAAGGCAAGAGAAGCTTAGAGGGGCAGGGGTCTAGGGAAGACCTCATGAAGCAAGTGATATTTAAGTTGTGTCATGAAGGATGATTTGGAGGCAGAGGAAAGGAGGGAGAGCCTTCCTGCCGTTTTGGGGAAGGGGGCAGCCAAAACAAGTCACTTTCTTTCTCAAAGCTTACTCTGTAAAATGAAGAGCTTAGACCAAATAGTCTCTCAGGTCCCCCTTCACTTCTTAATTCTACGATCTTATATAAATAAGAATAAATAAATAAGAAAGCAAGCTCATGTGACTGCCTCAAGATTTCTATCCCAATAGTTCATTCACTCCCGTATCATCCCATAATCTCTCTTCCCTTTTGTAGTCAAACTCCTTTAGAAGGCCATTTACAATAGGTGCCTCTATTCTATCCCAATGTGTGCCTGCAAACAGGGTCTATGATCTTACCACAACCTATAAAAATAAAATAAAAATTCTGAGTCTGTATTTCCTACAGGGACTATACAAGATTCTCCCTTGCCACTCTTGGGGAGTTTATTTTGGAAGCCCTGTAGAGATAGCTGTGATTAGTGTCCCTTTCTGGTCTCTAGGCAAGGTATCTAACTGATCCAATGAGGATTCTTACTTGCTCTACTCTCAAAGCTCATACCTTTTTGTCTTATTGATGATCAAAAGCTTGCCCAAGCCCAAGCATGATTTATTCTCATCATCTGACTCCTTTGCTCCACATCACATACATGTTGGTGAACAGAGCTGGGAGTAATCACAAAACCCTGCCCACTGGGCCCACCACAAGTTCACACTATCTAGCTTCAACTGGGCTCTCACTGCAGCAAGGCAATCGCTCAACTCTTCCCTTATGGATTTTCTCTCCCACTCTTCATGGTGACTGTTCCAAACCTCATTTCTCCTCCAACCTTCAATGATATTTTCTCCCTCCACCCTCATAGCTGATGAACTTGCCTCATATGTTACCATTCAAAGATAGCTTCCTTTTCCCTTCCTCCTCCTACCATCCTCTCCTTTATGCCAGCTGCCTGTCTTCCATGCCATGGAATGTCCTCAAGAGCATACTCAAATCCTACTTTTGGTAAGAGGCCTTTCCCATTGTCCCAGTACCTAGTGCCCTCCCCTCTGAGACCATCTTCCATGGTTGTGTGTCCTTCATTAGATGCAAACTACTTAAATGCAGGAACTTTTTCTTTTCATTGCATCCCCATTGATTAGCACCATACCTAGCCCATAGTAGGCACTTAATGATTGCTTGTTAACTGACTGATCAGTGACCAGAGCTTAGCAAAGTGCCTAGAAGTAGATGCTTAATAAATGCTTGTTGGTTGACGGATTTACAGAGAAGTCCAGTCACTTGGCCCAGGCCACAGAGATAAGAGCTTGGACCCAGAGGTAGAAAGAACAGGGGTCTTTTCAATCCCTGGTTCAAAGCCACATCTCCACAGCATCTATCAAACCTTTGAAGGCCACTTAGTGCAACTCCTTCGTTTTACAGAGGAGTAAAGTGAGGCCAGGGCATTTAAACAACTTGCCCAAGATCACATAGATAGTAACAAGCAGAATACAGATTTTTCTGACTTGAAAACCAGTGTTCTTTCTGAAGATAATATTTGTAAAGTGCTTAGCTTAATGCCTGACACATGGTGAGCACTTAATAAATGCTTCCGCTCTCCTTCCCATTCGCCCCTTCCCTTTCTAATGTTCCATATGTCTCTCCATATAATGAATGCAGTTGGTTCTTTAAAGGTCTTTTCCAGCCCTACCTTTCTATGATCAATGAATCACAGGGCAGGATGGAACAGAATGGAGGAGACCTCACACTCTCCTCCCTGCCTCCATCAATGTTCTCTATGCCTCAACCTGAGATCTGACCAGGGGCAGAGGGCAGAGTCCTCAGGATAGAGTCAGGCAGTTGGGAAGGGGGAGGGTCTGGATAAGACTTTCATCTCCTTCTTTTGATGACAGCTGGGACTCCCTTCTCTCCTAGCAGCCCTGTCTTTCTCCTTTCATGAGCATTTCATTATCACCTGCAGCCGGGGTTGGTGACAGCTGCTTCAGGGGCCCTGGATCTCAGACACCTCTTCGTCTGCTCCTTGGCTGGCACTCACCTCTAGCCCCCCCCAAGATCCATCACAGTCCCCCTTCCTCTTCTACCTCTGAATCCCCCCCCCCCAACTCTGCCTCTGGGTTCGATGTCATCAGCGTCAGCTTCTTTTCACCAAGTCCCAGACTTGGCTCCCTCCCAGACTAAGTCCCTCGATGTGCTTGCTAAGAGGAAACTTGATGTGCCCTGCATGGCTAATTCCCAGATCCTCACGCCCACTGACTGGCTCTGGATCTGGTTCTGGCTCTGGCTCTGGTTCACTCTGCTCCATTCTCCCCATCCAGTCTTGGCGTTTCCATGGTAACATGGTGATGGAGACTGTCACAATTGTAGAGGGAGCTGCGACAATCACATGCTTGTGCTTATCTTGGTTACTAGTGTTGTTGGACTCTCCTGAGATCATCTGGTGATAATTAGTTTATGGAAATAACCCAGGGGCCTGCCAGGAAGAAGGTAAACCAAGCTCTCTATTAAAAGGAGAGTTTGTTCTTCCAAACAGGTTTTCCCCTTTTCCCTCATCCCCCCAACCTGTCCTCTCATGATACAATCCCCATCTACATGAAAATGAGGAGTGTGCAGAATATGAGGGAGGAAAGGAGGGGAGAAAAGGAAAAAAAAATGTAGCAAGGGCTGAGGGGAGGAAAAGGAGGCAAAGTGTGCTGGAAATCTCCACCTACCCACCCACACACAATGAGCAGGTGTTTCACCTGTTGTATTAGGGCATCTCTTCTCTGCTCAAATCCTCTTGTTCCCAAGGTGATTATTGCTATAGCAACCAGGTGTTTGCCTCCATGAGCCAATCTGCAAATCTCTACCCAGGCACCTCCTCTGTGCCTGACCCTGTGATGAGCCAGGCTATATGGAAGAGTCAGGAGGAGAAGACTCAGGTTCTGCCATCCCGATGGACTTCACAGTGGTTTGAAAGATCACAGAATCTCAGAATTGAAAGCGCTTATAAACCATTGACTTATCAATTGGTAAGCATTTTGAGAAGAGAGAACTAGCAACTGGGTGTGGATGGGAAGGAGGGCAGGAAAGGTTGCATACAGAAGATGGCCCTTGAGCTGAGGAAAACAGACCTGGGGGTAAGAGCAAGGGTTTGGACAACCAGGACAAAGGCACCTGTACCAGAAAAAGAAATTGCCACTAGAACATATCAGATAAGTTCCATCATACAAGCTGAGACCCTTGTAAGAAGGCGGTTAATGTGTGCTAGAACTGTATGGAACAGATTATACTGGTTAGCAGTCTCTTCTGTGGGTTAATAGGACTAGGAAGAGAATCCAGGCGCCAACCTCAATCTCCCTTGAATGAAGGATCTGAGGATCTCAGTCTAGTAGCCCACCCAGGCAGGTCTGGGAGGCAAAGAGGACCCATGGAGGCTGAGCATCTCATCCTCTGAGCCAGCAAAGCTTGTAGGAAATGACACACTAAGTCACATTAGGATGAGAGGTCTGCTCTGTAGAATTCTCTGCTTTTACCACTTGCTTCTGCTCCCTTTTCCTCTGGTTTTCTGGCAGCTTTTCACAAATCTTCACTTTGTTATATCTGAACTAGGAGGAAAGGGGGTTTGTTCATGCCTCAGGCAGGATAGAGAAGGCTCAGAGCATTCTAAGGGGCCACTCATAGTGATGGTAACAGCCAGTCCACTTCCCTAGGAAAAGGTGGTAGAACAAGGCAGGAAAAGCTAAAAACTTAGGCAAGAAGGGAGCTTGTAATAGCTATTATTATAGACCCTCTCTGGATATTGACCTAAATTTCTAAGATACTTTATTGTCTAAAATGCTTTCCTCCCAACAATGTCGCTAGGAAGGCTGATCAAGAAACCTTAATTTGTACTTTATGAGGAATGAGTAATCATACAAACAAGGAAAGAGAAAAATAACTGATGTAAAAAATGTCATCAACACATAAGCAAAAACAAATTAGGCAGGCCACAGGGCCAGGGAGAGTGTAGTCATTGGGCAGTGCATGCGATTGAGACCAAGAGAAAGATAGGAATGCTTCTTGAACCTTGTCCCATAACATGTTTATGGTAAGCCATGGAAAACTTCCATGGGCAAGTATGGATGTTTTATGACTAACATCTGAAGTTATTCTCATATCACAATGAGATCACTGATCTCTCAGGTGACTGGAGAGGTAAAAGACTTACCCAAGGTCTCACTGCTATTATGTGTCACAGCAGGACTCAAATCTAGGTTTTTTAGACCTTGAGCCCAGTACACTTTCCACATTAACTCAGTTGTCTGACAACCAAGGATGAACCAAGAGGAGAAGGGGACAGGGGGATCCTGTTGCCCATTCAGGTCTTAATGGATGGCTGATACATGAGGACCAGGAGTGAACGAAACCTTCCTGGGTTACTCCAACCATCATTAAACTTTCTTGACAAAACAGAACACTTATTGTACCTTTCAGTGATAAGGAACCCACCCCTGACTGATATCAACCCCCCCAAAAAAGCCGTATCTGTTCTTAAAATAGAATGGTCAGAGGGGCTGACGAGACTGCTGAGGTCCAATTGTAAATAATCTCACAGTCACAAAACTGGAATCAGCGGGAGATTTCCCAGGAATGCTAGGCTGAAATAGAGATGACTGTGCTAGGCATGGGAGAAGAGAGCAGTGTTGGAATTGTGTCTTCTTCAGCAGCAGCAGACGTCCCCTCTTTGGTGAAGGCTGTCAGCCCATCAGGCACAACACAATGGCAGGAACACCCTCCTGCACTGGTGGTCTGTTCATCATCTGTCTAGAGCCAGAAACTGCAGGATGGAAGATGTGGGGCTCTACAGAGAGGCTTCTGCAAAGCCAGTGACACTACCATCTTCCTCCCCTTGCTGCTCGTGCCCTTGAGGGAACTTGAGCAAGTAACAGGCTGACTTCTATCTGTGCCAACATGACAATCTCCCATGTGCAAGACTTCATCCTCCTGCTGCACCCAACTGATCTCTAGCCTCAAGTCAGAATAATGATCCTGATTAATAATAATAATAGCCAACCTTTATATAGAAATTACTAGGTGCCAGACACTGTGCTAAGCACTTAACAACCCTGGAAGGTAGGTGCTAGTATCATTCCCATTTTACAGATGAGGAAACTAAGAGAAATGAAGGCTAAGTGATTTGCCCAGGGTCATATAACTAGGAAGTGCCTGAGGCTAGATTTGAACTCAGATCTTCCTGACTCCAGGTCTGGCACTTCACGTGTTGCATCACCTGGCTGCCCTAAGTGGAGTGAGTCCTTCCTCTGACCACTAGCTTTCTATTTCCTGTATGCCCTGAGGAGAGGCTACCATCCAGAGTTTCATCTGAACTAGCACAAGATTACCTCTACCACCTTCTTGGTCTCATTTTTGGGGTCCTCCTCCAGATCCTACCTTCTAACCATAGGTATCCCACTCATGGAGTTCTAGTCTGGACTCTCTTCTCTTTTCTCTCTATACTGCTTCATTTGGTGATCTCATCAGCTCCCATAGATTAAATGGCCATCTCTATGCTGATGATTCTTCGATATACCTTTCCTGTCCCAGCCTTTCTGCTCACCTCCAATCTCACATCTCCAACTGCCTTTTAGACATCTTGAACTGGATTCCAGTCAAATCTCAACATTGCCAACTGAATTCATTATCTTTCTCCCTAAACCATCCCTGCTTCTAATTTCCATATTGCTATAGAAGACAACACCATACTTCCATTCCTCAGGCAGGCGATCTAGGAGTCCTCACTATCCCTCACCCCCTTATATCCAATCTGTTTGTTGCTATACCCTCTCAATTTCCACTTTTTAACATCTCTTGAATATGACCCCTTTTCACCCCTCCTATGGCCACCACTTTGGTACAGTCCCCCAGCATGTCAGGTTTGGACAATGGAAATAACTGCCTGCCTCCAATCTCTCCCCACTCCTATCCATCTTTCATGCAGCCACTAAAGTGATTTTTCTAAAGTGTGAGTCATCCCTTTCCTCAAACTCTCTATCACCTCCTGGATCAGATATAAAGCCCTCTTGTTTGGTCTTCAAAACCCCTCCTAACCCATCCCCTCCTACCTGGGCAGTCTTCTTATACCTTACTCCTTTGACAAGTACTCTTTAGTCAGTGACACCTGCCTCTTTGCTGTTCAGTGAACCAGACATCTCATCTCTCTATGCTGGGCATTTCTTCTAGTTGTCCTTCATGCTTGGAATGCTCTTTCTCCTCACCAATACACCTCCCGGCTTCCTTCATATCTCAACTAAAATCCCACCTTCTACAGGAAGCCTTTCTCAATCCCTCTTTATTCTAATGCTTCCCCTCTGTTAATTATTTCCTATTTATTCTGTATAGAGCTTGTTTGTACATATTTATTTGCTTGTGGTCTTTCCCATTTAGATCATGAGCACCCTGAGGGCAAGGACCTCTTTTGTATCCTAGCCCTTAGTGCAGTGATCACACGTGGTAGGCATTTAAAAAATATTAGTTGATTGACTCCTTGGTGCATCCAGAGAACTCTCTCACCAGCAGTAATCTACAAATCCTGCTCCATGTTCTGTGAATGTATTAATGGACCTTGCCTGGAATCCATCTCATCTGTGTATGTGTTCTTGGAAGAATGAGGACCCTTATAAAGTGACCTTTGTCTCAAAGCAGCCAGAAGGAAGCAGAGCTCTATCTTGAATCTGTCAGATTGCTTACATAAGCGACTAAGAATGACTTGTGTCCCCAGAGTCAACCCATTGAACTGGTGCCTGGTCACCTGAAGGCTTGCTCTTTCTCCATTTCTGAGAAATTTAACTGAGGAAGGAACAAGGTACCATTCCATCAAGCAGTATGCTATCCAACATCCTTTATTCTTTTCTAAGAAACAGTTTGATATGTGTAAATCCCACTTTCTTAAGGAGACTAAGCACTGGGATTACAAAAAGAGACAAAAGACAGTTCTTGCTTGCAATCTAAATGGGAGTGAAATAAGCAAATATATATACAAAATAATCTAGATACAGGTAGACATAGAGAGAGAAAAGGAGAGAGACAGAGACAGAGACAGAGATAGAGAGAGAGAGAGACAGACAGAGATGGTATGATCATCAAGAAATGGATGAGGTGGGTAAGGAGGTTGTTATGGAGAGGTCAGGGAAGATAGGTGGCACAGTGGATCAAGCATTGGGTTTAGACTCAAGAAGACTCATCTTCATGAGTTCAAATACAGACACTTATTAGCTATGTGACCCCAGGCAAGTCATTGAACCGGGTTTGCCTGAATTTCTTCATCTGTAAAATGAGCTGGAGAAGGAAATGGCAAACCACTCCAGGATTTTTGCCAAGAAAACCTCAAATGAGGTCACAAAGAGACAGACATGACTGAAACAACTGAGCAACAACACAGAGAGGTCGCCACAGCAGAAAACCCGCCACCCGGTTTCCCCAACCTGGCTCCTTGCCTCAGACATGCCTCCTCCTTCCCTTTAAGCCTCCCTCATCATATCTCCCCGGCAATGAGTCGTTCCCACTAGAAAGCTGCAACATGCCCACATTCTGGACTGCTGAGACATTCTGAGCGATAACAAGAGCTGTAAATACCCTGTGGGAACCTAGACCTCCCTCCAGCTCTCACATGGGAACATGGCCTAGGAGGCCTTGATGGAGGAGGGGGTGGGATGTATCTGCAGGCCAAGCAAGGTGAAGGCCAAGCCAATTCCTCTTCCTTCCTTTTCTATCCAGCCCTTAATGCCCCAGAGAGCTCTAAATTCCTGGAGGAAGATAGAGAAAAGACAAAGGCCCAGACCTTTGTGGAAAGAAGCAGCCATGAACACAGCTAGACAAAATCGAGGCACACATGACTTGGGAACCTGAACCACTTGGGGCCAGGGTGCTGGGCTCACTCTTCCTCTGTCCTCAGAGATCTGGATTCTATGTTCACAAGCATTCCCTGAGTGCCCCCAACTACCGTCTCCCAAGGAAGCAAATTCTTTTACTCTGATCACTCTGTGTTCTTCATCTCATTCTCCACCTTGAAGGGGTTAACAGAGAAGGGACTCTTTTGTTTTTCATTGTACTTATTTTTCCTTTACCCTCTTGGCGCCCAGCACATAGTGGGTGCTTTATAAATGCTTATTGACTTGAATTGGCCCATTCCAGCCCCCTATCCTGGGTGGGATAGTGTAGATCAGCACCAGCAGGTGCCAGGCCAGACGTGTGGAGAGGGCACCTTGGGGGAGGAGGTGTTCTCTTTAACTCTGCCTCTTGGAATCTCTAGCACCCTTCAAAGCTACTTCTTCCTATGAATGAGATCTTTTGCTTATTCCTCTGTTGTTAGCGCTCTCTTTTGTTCTGTTGTTTAAGTTGTTTCAGATGCGTCTGACTCTCCATGACCCTATTTGGGGTTTTCCTGCCAAAGATACTGGACTGGTTTGTTATTTCCTTCTCTGGCTCATTTTACAGATGAGGAAACTGAGGTAAACAGGGTTACGTGACTTGCTTACTGTGTTGTACATAGTAGATATTTGATAAATGCTTATCAATGGATTGACTAATAAATGCTTTTAAAATTGGATTGAACTGAATGAAAGACTGCTAAGATAGAGAGGAAAGAGAGAGCTGGAAATGGGGATCAGAACACTCAGATTTAAGAGGGTTAGACTGGATGCTTCTGAAGTCCCCTCCACATCTGGATCCATGTGTTCCTTTGGGACAGACAGGCTTTATCTCACCCTGCTCCTCTGGGGCCAGAGTAGCCCAGAGTCACCTGTTAGGAAGGGCCTGGGAGGAAGATAATGGGACTACATCAGAGAACCTAAGAAATCAGGATAGAAGGGTGAGGGAGGAAGCCGAGGTGCCAGCTTGTGACAGGAGCCATCAGGAAACATCAGGCAAAGAATATCTAACCCATTGCAGACCAGATTTCAAGGTATGATCCTGGTCTATACAAGCCTCAAAACTGCTTCAGTGTTTTCAACATGGCTGCTGTGACAAAGGAACCCAGGACCATCCATTCAGAGATGGAAGGAACTTTAGAGAGATTGTCTGCTCCCCTCATTTTACAGATTAAGAACCCAGGACCCAAAAATAGAAAGTACTTGCTTAAGGTCACCCAGGTAATAAATGGAAGGGATGGGATGAAAATCACATACCTTTGAGTCTAACTCCAAATCTCTCCATTGCATTATTCTACAACAAAAGACATTCTCTCTGGCCACATGTACAGGAACACACATGGACAGACACACAAACACTGCTACTACTCTTGGTTCAAAATCTGGTATTTGTGTTTCTGATTTTCATCCCCTCACATCCCTAGATTTCAAGGACTTGACCCCTCAGTATTCAATCCTCCAATAGTCCTTCACAGCCCAGGTACTCACACTTCACTCTTCATATTGTCCTATAATTTTCTTTGGACTCTTGTTGTCAACCTCTGGAGTTTTACATACCCAATATTCATACCTCTGGTAAGTGTATCTCTAATACCTATACGTTATGAAGTATATATAAAGTATATATGACCCTAGGACCTGTTCTTGACAATCCCCCACCCCCCCACACCCTACCAGGTACTTACGCTATCACAAAGGCCAAGGGTTTGGAGCCATTCTTTTGAGGGGGCAGGTCCACAGCTCCATGGAGTGTGATTATGATGCTTTCCTTTTGGGCTGGTGCCAAGTGGCCCCAGGTGGTCTCTGCATGGCGGTTAGCTTCTTCAAGGGGTAACGGGGACTCTGCCACCTGCCAGAAGAGACCCAGGAGAAAGGGATATTAATTTTGCAGCCAGGCTATTTCTAATCCAACTGGCCCCACCATCTTTTCTCATTGATTCTCTCTTCCTTTAGGACTGAGTTTACTGTTGAGTTGTGGCTTAAGCTGACTCCTTAAATTCAAAATGTCCCAAACTTTACCCTTGTCAAAAGAAAAAAAAAATAATACATTCTGTGTTGGAAGCACAGGCCTGCCAGAAGCAATTTTAATTAATTTGTCATTCTTCTAATTCAAGATTCATTCTGAAGAGAGGGAGAAATTTCTAAACTGCCAAGGTTCCCCTCATACCCTTGAAAATCTAACACAAGTCATTTTGCTGTCCCAATTTTTAAGATTTTTGGACAAGGTTGAACTTTCACAATATGATAAAAATAATTATACTGAATGATAGAGCTCAGGGTAAGGTAATAAAGTTCAGTCAACAGTTTGCTTTGCCACTTGGAATAACAGTCACAAATTATTTCTTAAAATCACTCAATCCATCTTTGACCACCCCCATCACAAAGTTCTCTTTTTGAGATGGTCAAAGATGATCTTAAGAGGTTTCAGAGTCTGATCGTAATCTGGTCAAAATGACTTAATCCAAGGACTCTGTACTCTTGTCTAATCACTTCCCTAATCACTTCCCTAATTAAAATGCTTTCTTAGTATTTCTAAAAGAGGGAGCAGGGAGGGCTTTGTTTGCTTCCATAATCTCACACCAGCTTCCAATTTCTAACGCTCAATTTAACATCTGTTCAGTCACCCAGACTCAAAACCTTGGAGTATTACTTCATGCCTCTCTTTCTCTCATTCACCACAGTCCATTAAATGCCAAGTTCTGTCAAGCCCACCTCAGAAATGGACAGTTGACTTTGATTTCCTTGCTTGGTGGAAAGCATACATATCTGCCTGTGTACTGCACAAATTTTCCGAAAAGTTGTATGCAGCTTAGAATTTTGTATCATAGTACCAGAGAGGCTAACTGAACTCCCTCTTTTATGGAATTATATAGTGTCACATCCTTGAGGGCAGGAGCTATTTGTGTTTTATACCTTTGGTACTTAGGATATTACCTTGAACATGGTAGGTGTTCCATAAATGTTTGTTGAATTGAATTGGATTTTACAGTGAATCCTTTTCTAAAGGGAAGGAATTTTCTGTATTGCAGAGAAAGAGAGAGAGAGAGAGAGAGAGAGAGAGAGAGTGAGTTGACTCAGGTGGGCTCTAAGGCCCCTTTAGCTCTGAATTCCTAGGATCCTAGGAAAGAGCTACCTTTCTGGAGGGCAGACAGCCTGAAGACAGTGACTTATTACCTTGAAACTAGAGTTAAGTAAAAGATTTCCTTAACAGTTCAAGCCAATAAAGGAAGACATTTTGAATACCGCCAAATGAATTGATACAGACAGTAATTGTTAAAGCAGCTTAGAATGGGGAGAAATCACCAGGAATTGAAGTAGACCTTGAAACATGGCCAGGTCTTAAATAGTCAGAGGGAAGAGCATTCTAGGTGAACAGAATTAAACTAGTAAAGGGGGAAGGAAAAGGAATACACATTTATATGTAGTGATTCCACTATGCCAGGCACTGTTTCAAATGCTTCATAAATATTGTTTTATTGATCTTGACAACAAGCCTGGGAGGTAGGTGCTATTATTCTCCTCATTCTGTAGTTTGGGAAACTGAGACTGGTGAAGGTTGAATGACTTGCCTAGGGCTGCATTTATATCTAGGAAGTGTCTGGGGGCTGAATTTGAACTCAGGTCTTCCTGACTGCAGTTCCAGCGTTCTATCCACTGGGCCACTGAGGTGTGAAGGGCAGAATGTGGGAGGATTTCAGAATCTCAGAATGGGAAGGAATTTCAGGAATCTTGTCTTTATGTTCCATTGCACAGTCCCTTGTACGTAGTAGGTGCTTATTACATGGATGAAGGAATGAATGAGTGAATGAATGAATATGCCTGGTCTAACCCCTACCTGAACAAAAATGACCTCTACAGCATCCCCAGTACATGATCATCCAACCTCTATTTAAATATCTTCTATGAAGATGCCACCCCTTCTTCTTTTGGGTGGCTTTAGTTGTTTGGAAGTGTGAACTAAAAGTCTCTTTATAAAATATCTTTTATCTGTTGTGCCTTCTTTTGTCTGCTGGGGCAAGGAGAAGGAAATGACTCCTTCTTTTACAAGACAGTTCTTTCTGGCCCCTCCAAGTCATTTCTTCTCCAGGCTGGCCCAGTGTCTTTAAGTGACCCTCTAATGACTTGGCTTGTCTTCCTCTCCAGTCTGCCATGGGCCTTCCTCAAATGTGGCAGCCAGTGCTGGAAGCAATATTCCAGATCTGGGAAGGCCAGGGCAAAGTGCAATAGGGCCACTCTTGCCTTCCTCATTCTGGACACCACCTCTGTCTTTACTCAGTCAAGGATGGCATGAGGTTTTTTCAGTTGTCATGTTGTACCATGGATACAGTCTGAGCTTACTGTCCACTAAAGCCTCAAGGCTCATCCACAAAATCATCTGGTTTAACCCCCTCCATTTACAAGAGGCAGACATGGGAGAGTAGTGATGCACAGAGAGAAATGGATGTGGCATCTGGAAGACATGGGTTCAGATTCTACCATACATATTTACTTATTAACTGTGTAACCTGAGATTCCCATTCTGTAAAATGGGGATGATAATAACTACTATATCATATATTATAAGGTTTAAATGAGATAATGTGTGCAACCTACTTGGCAAACCTTAAATCAATAATCATTGTGAACTATTATTACAAACTTTGGTTCAGAGAAGGGACAGTGACTTGCCCAAAGTCACACTGCTAGCCAGTGGCATGTTTTATGGAGCGCTGAGTAAACCTTAGTGAGAAGTTACATTAGAAAGAAAGGCAAGGACCAGATTGTAGAAGGCTTTGAATGCCAAGATAAAGAGTTTAGACTTTATTCTACAAGCAATAGGAAACTATGGAAAGTTCTTGAGTACAACACAATAAAACCTGTGCTTACAGAACCTGGGTGTGGTAGGAAGAGAAAGACTAAGGGAAAGATGTTAGGAGGGTTCTGTGACTTTCTACAAAGCTGTTTTAATAGATGGTGATCTGAATTGAGGGAGGAAATGAATGGAGTTAGGTAGACCTAGATTCGAGTCCTGCCTCTGAGACTATAATCGATGTGGCTGTCTTTCTCTGAGCCTCAGTTGGCTCATCCATAAAATGGGGATAAGGACCAGAATATCACAAGGTCATTACAATGTTTTGTAAATTTAATAGCTTTTCACAATCAGTTTTGATGGAAGTGGGAGCTGCGTCCCCTTTCCCTCATCTGCTATAATCTTGACCATACAGTAATGGAGTTCAAGGATAGCTTCTCTCATCAAGTGGAGATGTTATAGTTGAGTCCTTTTTCAAAACTTAAAGTAACATGTAAATGGAAGCTATTATTATTATTTTGTTCTTATCTTTTTTGGTTATTATTCTAGGTGAACTAATTAGCCTCCCAGAGGAGGAGAAGAGCAGGCTGGGATATGTCTCAGGCTTTGTCTATCACAGTGACTAACTCCCCACCCTGGGAACAGGGCCTGCCCTGGTCAAATTTCCACATATATCAAGGCCCACTTGACCTAATTCCATCTGTAAGGAAACCAGTGGGAGGCCTCTGCTTCCCTCTCTCATTAAATGGCATCAGAAGATGTGATAAGACAGAGAGAAAAGCCTGAAGCTGGAGCCAGGCACTTAGGACAGAATACAACTTGTCTTCTCCCAGACCCCTTGGCATTCTCTGCTTCACCCACATGGACAAAACCGGTCCCTTCCTCCCCCGCAATTAAATCTTTTGATTCTCTGTGGCCCCTATCTAGTCTAGGGTGATCTGGGCCCAGACTCAGGCTCTGCTTTATTCCTGATCTGAGGGTCTGAGGGAGACTGCCATCATCATGACAGGACTTTTCAAACAAAGCCTCCATGGGACATCCCTCCCTAGACTACACATTTAGTCACCATGCCTCAAGGGAAATGTTGGATGTTTACCTGAGGAGAACTTTAAAGATATCATCTATTTCGGGGGTATGTAACATGCTGGAATTTAAAGGCCCCTCAAGGGGTGCCTTGGATGGATTTCAAAGTGTCTATAAATCTGGATAAGAAAAAAAACACCTCTTTATGTTTACTAACTTCTAACTGAAATTTAGCATTGCTTTCAAATAGTTCGAATTTATTATCTATATCTATCTATCTTTATATATATATATATATATATATATATCTTCTGAGAGAGGGTCCAGGAATTTCATCATGTTGACACACACAAAAAGGGTAGGAACCCCTCATCTAATTCAGCTAACTCAGGACTGAGGAGGATAGAAAGAAAAACAATTTTCTCATGGCCACCCAACTTGTACATTGTAAAGCTGGGCCTAGAACTCAGGGCTCCTATCACAAGGCCAGTGTTTTTCTCCTAGACCAAGTTGGGGAAGGTAAAAGAAAGAGAAGGTGACTTTAATACAGAGAAAGAAGAATGAGGGGAATGGATCAATGGCCTTTTGAGATAAAACGACAGTCTGTGGCTTCCTCAGCTGAGAGGCACAGGCTGCATGTGGATGGATACTGATAAGTTCTATAAGGGGGCTCAAAGGATCCCAGACTTAACCAAGTACATTAGAATCCGGGGTCCCAGGGCACAAGGAATTGGAAGAATAAGCCCAGGCTATCTTGCTTCCTCTGGAGGTAGCCTTAGGGTGCTAGATTCATAGTAGGTCTAAGCTGGGAGTACTACCAACCCCCAGAAGAGGGAAATTCCTAAAAGGATCCTTATATAGTTTCTGATGAGTTTGACATTTTGGTGACATCCCTGTCCTTCAAAGTTGGCATCAAGGAAAGTGGCTGTGGCCTCTTCCGATGACCCCTGGAATTCTGAGAGAACCAGGATTGGGGCTAAAGGGACCTCATGGCTAAAACCAAGAAGCATTACTGAGGGGTGTATGTGAACCCCCTAGAACAGAGGTTCTTAATTAAAAATTTTTTTAATATTTTATTTTTTAATTACATATAAAAAACAATTTTAACTTTTTTTTTTTTTTTTACAATTTTTAATTCCAAATTATCTTCTCCCTCCCCCTGCCTGGAGAAGGCAAACATTTTGTAAAGATTATACATGTGCAGTTCTATAAAATATCTCCATATTAGTCATGTTGTAAAAAGACAACACAGACAAAAATAAAACCCCCCAAGAAAAGTAAAGTAAAAAAAAAAACAACCCAGTATGTTTCAATCTGCATTCAGATTCCATCAGTTTTTTCTCTGGAGGTAGATTAGCATTTTTTATCATAGGTCCTTCAGAAGTATCTTGGATCTTTATTATCGCTGAGAATAACTAAGTCATTTACACTTGATCATTATAAAATATAGCTGTTTCTCAGACAATTTTCACAAGAAGAAATTAAAGCTATCTATAATCATATGAAAAAATGCTCTAAATCACTATTGGTTAGAGAGATGCAAATCAAAACAACTCTGAGGTACCACATCACACCTATAAGATTGGCAAACATGACAGAACAAGAAAATGATAAATGCTGGAGAGGATGTGGGAGAGTTGGAACACTAATTCATTGTTGGTGGAGCTGCGAGCGCATCCAACCATTCTGGAGAGCAATTTGGAACTATGCCCAAAGGGCTACAAAAATGTGCATACCCTTTGACCCAGCAATATCGCTACTAGGACTATATCCCCAAGAGATCATAAAAATGGGAAAGGGTCCCACATGTACAAAAATATTTATAGCAGCACTCTATGTAGTTGCCAAAAACTGGAAGTCAAGGGGATGTCCATCAATTGGGGAATGGCTGAATAAATTATGCTATATGAATGTAATGGAGTACTATTGTGCCATAAGAAATGATGAACAAGAAGACTTCAGAGAGGCCTGGAAGGACTTATATGATCTGATGCTGAGTGAAAGGAGCAGAACCAGGAGAACTTTGTGCACAGCAACGACCACAGTGTGCGAGAGTTTTTTCTGGTAGACTTGGAATTTTGTAATAACGCAAGAACTTCTTATAAAAAAAAAAAATCCCAATGGTGGTTCTCAAGGCAAAATGCCTTCCACACTCAGAGAAATATGGAAGTCATTCGCAAAATGTAGCAGATCATGTTTGTGTATGTGTATGTGTTTGTGTATCATGTTCTGATTTGTTATATGATTTCTTTCATTTATCTTAGTCTGACTACATAGCATGACTATAGTGAAAATATACTCAATAGGAAAGTATATGTAGAATCTATACAGAATTGTATGCAGTCGTGGGGAGGGAGGGGGGGAGTGGGGGGTAGGTGGGGGGGATAAAATCACAATTGTATGGCAGTGATTGTTAAACATTACAAAATAAAAAAAAAATAAAAAAAAATAAAAGTAAGCAAAAAAAAAACAAAAACAAAAACAAAAAAAAAAAAATCCCAAAGGTGGTTCTCAAGGCAAAATGCCTTCCACACTCAGAGAGAGAAATATGGAAGTCACTCACATAATGTAGCAGATCATGTTTGTGTATGTGTATGTGTTTGTGTATCATGTTCTGATTTGTTATACGATTTCTTTCATTTATCTTAGTCTGACTACATAGCATGACTATAGTGAAAATATACTCAATAGGAAAGTATATGTAGAATCTATACAGAATTGTATGCAGTCATGGGGAGGGAGGGGGGGAGTGGGGAGTAGGTGGGGGGGATAAAATCACAATTGTATGGCAGTGATTGTTAAACATTAAAAAAAAAATAAAAAATAAAAAAAATATATTGCTGTTTCTGTATACACTGTTTTCCTGGTACTGCTCACTTCACTTTGCATCAGTTCATATACATCTCAGATTTTTCTGAAACCATCTCCTTCATCATTTTTTATAGCACAATAGTATGTCACAATCATATACCACAACTTATGGGCATCCCCTCAATTTCCAATTCTTTGCCACTACAAAAAGAGCTGCTGTAACTATTTTTGTACATATGGGTCCTTTTCCTTTTTTCATTGATCTCTGTAGGATACAGACCCAGTAGTGGTATTGCTGGATCAAAGGCTAAGCACAGAGTTTTATAACCTTTGATCATAGTTCCAAATTGTTCTCCAGAATGCTTGGATCAGTTCACAACTCTGCCAATAGTGCATTAGTGTCTCAACATTCCTACCTCCTCTCCAGCATTTGTCATTTTCCTTTTCTGTCACATTTGCAATCTGATAGGTATAAGGTGGTACTTTAGAATGATTTTAATTTGCATTTATATAATCAATAGTGATTTAGAGCATTTTTTCATATGAGTACAGATAGCTTTGGTTTCAGCATCTGAGAATTGCCTGTTTATATCTTTTGACCAGTTATCAATTGAGGAATGATTCATAAAGAACAAGGGTTGTTAATAATTTCTTTCTATATCCCCTTTTGACAGTCTGGTGAAATCTAGGTACCTATTCTCAGAATGATGGTTTTTAAAATACCTGAAGTAAAACACATAGGATGTTACAAGGAAGAGACCAATTATATTGAAATACATTTATCCAAATATGCTTCCCAAGATGATGGACCCTCTTGAAATCTATCTATGATGGGTCCCTGGGCTAAGAAATCCTTCTCTGAAAAGGAGCCTTTCTTAACAGATGAAACAAGCTAGTGGCTCTGATCCCTACCTGGTGCCCTTACAGGAACGTTCCCCCCTTTCCTGCAACATTCATAGCAAGAAAAGGATAAGTGTGGGACAAAGAGGACTGGGCTAAGAATACCATCTCCTTTTGGGGGAGGAGGAGAAGGGCTCTCTTTGTGTCCTTGGTGCCTAGTCCAGTGACTGACACACTCCTATGGGTATATCTTGATATCAAAGAGGCAAACTGAGATTAAATGTCAGGGGAAAACTTCCTTAACAGTTAGAGCTGCCCAGGAGAGGAATGGGCTGCCTAATGGAGGAGGGGGAAGGGGGCTTCCCCCTCTTTGGAGGTCTTCAAGCAGAGGCTGGAGAGGTGTGGGTCAGGTATCTCCTACTGCAGATTCCTCTTGGGTGTGGGCTGGACAGGGAGGTTGCTGAGCATCCTCCCAGATCTCTGGCTTCTGGATGTTCTTCAAAGTCCTTTCTCTATGGAAATGTGTTTTATGTGATTGTGCATATCTAACCTACATCAAAGTGTTTACTGTCTTAGGGAGGGGGAAAATTTGGTACTCAATATTTTTTAAAAAATGAATATTAAAAAAAGAAAATCCTTACTCCAACTCCAAAGTTCTTATTCAAAGCCCTTTTTCTGCTCCCAGAATTCTTTCTATTAAGTCCTTCCTAATTTTCAGCTCTCTGCTTCAAAGCAGGGGGACTTCATGGGAGTAACGTTGCTGCTTGCTTTCACTGAAGAAATCTGGCAGCTCCTGTGATCCTAAGTCATCTTGTCTTTGCCTCTGGGGAGCTCCTTCTGCCTTTCCTATTCAGGCTGATGGGTCTAGGTGTGATCTGATGGGCACAGAATGCCTAACCTAACCCAGGTCCCTAGGCATGCTCAGACCTACCTTATCTATCCAGTTAATAGGTGATTAACTCCCTGTCAACCAGGAATCCCAGGGAGAGCTTCTTTAGGTAGGGCTACTGCTTCTTCCTCTGCATAATGACTCACCATCTCTCTCTCTCTCTCTCTCTCTCTCTCTCTCTCTCTCTCTCTCTCTCTCTCTCTCTCTCTCTCTTCCTTCTTTCTGTCTCTCTCTTTCTCCTCTTTTTTTCTTCCTCTGTCTCTCCTTGTTTTTCCTCCTTCTCTCTTATTTCTCTCTCTTTACCTCTCCCTCCTTTCTCCCTCTTTCTCTAAATTTTTCTCTAAAAATGTTCTTCTCACCTCAGAGGATTGTTTAAAGGAGCAAAGGTCTGTCTGTACAATGGATGAGGGAGAGACAGAGATAGAGGGAGAAGGGAAGAGAGAGTTAGAGACACAGAGATAGACAGAAAAAGAGAGACAGGCAGAGGCAAGATTAGAGAGAGGGAGAGATGAGGGAAAGAAATTAGAATTTAGAGAGACAGAGTGAAAGGGGGAGAGATAAAGAGAGAAATAAGAGAGAAGGCAGGAAAGCAAGGGAGAGACAGTGAGTGAGTTCAAATTCTTCCTCAAATGCTTACTAGCTGCAACCTTGGCATTCAGCCCCAGTTTTCTCATCTGTAAAATGGGAATGATAATGGTTCCCTACCACACATGAGGATCAACTAAAATAACTTATGTAAAGCACTTTGCAAATTTTAAAAGCTCCATATATATGTGCTGTTATTATTATCCAGGGCCCATCCTCTTGGCTTTGGAGAATTATTCCCTGTAGTCTGACTAGGGAAGAGAAAGCAAAAGAGTGTATAACACAGCAGGCTAAGTACTTTACAAATATGACCTCATTATTCATATATTTATATATATATGTATATACATATATATATAATTGTATATATTTCTTGTTGTTTTATACATGTATATTCAATATATTTTTTGCTGTTGTTCAGTTTGCTTTTCAGTTAAGGCCAGATTTGAACTCAGGAAGAAGAGTCTTCCTGACTCCAGACCCAGTGCTCAATCCACTGCAACATCTAGCTGCCCCTTAACTGATATAGACAGATAGATAAATAGATACACATGCATATATGATGTATACCTGATTCCTGTGTGTATGTACAGGTGTGCATGATATGTATGTATATGTAGGCACATCTATGTATGTGTCTCTGTGTGTATACATGTATTTATGCACACATTTGTACACACACATACACACATACTATCAGTATAAAACTGATTAGTCTGACCCTTGACTGGTCTGCTGTGTGGTCCTGGTTTCCAGACAAGGTTGCTGATGCTCTCAGGAGAGGATGTTACTTACACAAGGTCACCAACAAATTTGCCTCTGAGCTTAGACCAGGAGCAAGTTCTCCTAACTCCCAGGACAGAGACCACTGCTTTCTGCCTCTGCAGTGCTTAGAACAGCTAAATAAGCATGTGAGAAGGCAAGCGTCTGCTGGGGCACAGGCTAGTTGCTAAGACAGTGCCCATAGCAGCTTTTCTCTGGGCAGAAATGCCAGCAGCACCCAGGGATCCTGCCCCTCCTTGATTGACAGAACCAATTCACTCCTTTCCCCTCCCCTGTCCCAGCCCCAGCAGGTGTCATCAGCAGTAGCAGAGGTGTTAATGAAAGTCCAGATTGCTGGGACTGCCTTCCTTCTGAGGGGCCTCATTGATGAGACCCCCTTCTCCCTGCTTCCTCCCCATCTCTCTGGCTCTCAGTGCTCTAGGACAGAGGCTGGGGCAGATGGCCAGTCAGGAGTCAGGCCTCACCACAGTCTGAAACCAACATGAGTGAAAGCTGGGCACACACACATCACCTTCTCTAGCTCTCTGTTCTTTCTCACAGGCTCTGAATGGGACAGGATGGAAATGAACTAGGGACAGGGGAACAGAAGATATGACTTGATGTAGCTTTTTTAGGGAAGGAGAGAAAAGGTAGAGTGTGAATAGAATGCCCGATCTGGAGTCTGAAGACCTGAATTAAAATCTAGCCTCAGATACTTACTAGCTGTGTGACCGTGGGCAAGTCACTTCACCCTGTTTGCCTCAGTTTCCTCATCTCTAAAATGAGCTAAAGCAGGAAATGGCAAACCCCTCTAGTATCTCTGCCAAGAAAACCCCAAATGGTATCACAAAGAATCAAACACAACTGAAATGACCGAACAACAAGGAAAATGCTGCAGCACAGGGACAGGTTATTGGCTCAGGAAAAGTGTACTGCCTCCAAATTACCAGAGCTCTGCTTGGTGTCTCATGGATTTGGAGTCCACAGGACCTGGGGGGAATCCCAGTTCTTCTGATTTTTAGGCACATTACCTTAGGCAAGTCAGTCAATGAGCATTTATTAAGCACCAGCTAGGTACCAGGCACTATTGTAAGTGATGGAGATACAGAGAAATGTAAAAGACAGATCCAGCTCTCAAGTCTCATGGGGCAAGTCAGTTCACCTTCTGGGCCTCAGTTGCCTCGTCTTTAAATTGGAAAGTTTGAACTGGATAACCTTTAAGGTCCTTCCCAGCCCCAAATCGACTCTCCCATGATCCACACTGAGACTGGAGCACAGTAATCCAAGTGATAAATAATATAAAGATTGTCTAATATAAAAATTGTCTGTGTATGGCTTGGGTATCTGTCATCTCTTCCTCCATCCACATCCCCCATACATACTCCCTTTCTTTTTATACCACCCCTCAGTCCTCTTTCAAATCATACACTCCCCTATGGAATTTACTTTTCTAAGTAGTCTAATGGAAAGAGCCCTGGACCAGGAATCGGAAATCCAGATCTGCCATTGACTAACTTTGTGGCCATGAGCAAGGCATGGTCTTCTCTCTGGGTCTGTTTCCTAAACCAGAAAATAAAATGGGGAGATGAGATAATTATGATCCTAGAACTGAAAGGGACCTCAGGGGTCATGCACTCTGACTATTTAGAAGATAGTGTTATAATTATATCCATTCTACAAATGAGAAACTGGAAGTGGTTAAATGACTTGCCTAGGGTCATACAGCTAGTAAGAATGATCTCCCTGGCTCTGAGTCCAACATCCTATCTAGTATACAAACATTTTACAGATCAGGAAATTGAGGTCCATGGAGGAAAGCAGCTTTTTAAATATTCCTTCCAGTATTTTGACTCTACTTGCCCAGCACCTAGGCATGGAGGAAAGGCGGTTGGTGTTTGTCCTTCCCAGCAACAGAGGAACCTAATTCAGGACAAATAATCCTCTATGGATTAATCATAACATTGTCCCCTTGAGTTTATGTAAAGCACTTCCTTAATTTCTATAGAAATTAAGCCCTTTCTCCTCCTAGGACCCTTTTAAAAGATTAAAAGGAACAAGGTTCGTTGTTGGTTTACTTTAGCTGGAACAATCACAGCCCAGAAGAGAAGCTCTATTTGCCTACAATAACAGAATAAATTAACATCAGACCTAGGATAAGGCCCTGGGAATCTCAGTTTATTCTGTGTCCACACCCAGATTCAAGTTTCCCTAGAGCCTGGATTGACCCTTCCAGGCCTGGAGAACCCAGTGGTCCTGGTTTCCTGCCCAACTTGGGACAAAGGATAGGAAAAGAGCAGAGGGGCCCAGAAGTCAGTAAGATGGCCAATGGGGATGTCAAGAAGGCGCCACAGAATAAAGGGCCGAAAAAATATAAGTTTACTCCTGTCACAGAAGATCCATCTCATTATCCATCAATGTCAAGTTTGCTCCCTGCCAAGCTTTCCAGAAATGAGAATCAATCCTCAAGCCATTTATTTTTTGTATATACATATGTATTTACACATATTATATGTATACATGTGTATATATTTATGTGGCAGCTAGGTGGCATAGTGGATATAGCTCCCAGTCTGGAGTTAGAAAGACCTGAGTTCAAATCCAACCTTAGACACTTACTTACTTACACTTACTGTGTGACCCTAGGCAAGTCACCTAACACTTATTGCCTCAGTTTCTTCATCTAGAAAAACGACTAGAGAAGGAAATGGCAAACCACTCCAGTGTCTTTGCCAGAAAACTCCAAATGGGGTCATAAAGAGTCAGACATGACTGAAACAACTGAACGACGTATTTATCTATCTACAAATTTATAAATATATGCATTTATATTTATACAATTATACTTATAAATATGTACATATGCCTACACACATACATATGAATATGCCATAGTAGATGGAGAACCTGCCCTCAGAGCCAGGAAGGTATGAGTTCTAGACCTGCCTCTGACATACTGGCTGTATGACCCTGGGTAAGACACTTTAGTTCTCAGTGTTGGAGAAGGAGCTGACCTGCATTGGTAAATAGAGTTTCCACCTAGAGGTGATCTCCATCTCTATATCCATATATGACATATACAACATATATGTATACGTATATGTGTGTGTGCGTCATCTCTTGTGGTAGAAGGCAAGCTCCCTGAAGTCAAGGACTGTTTGACTTTTTTGCCTTTGCATTCCTAAGGTGTAGCACTGTAACTGGCACACAGTAGATGCTTAATAAATGCTTGTTGACAGTTATCCTCTCTGAAACTCTGAATTAGATGAGCTCTACAGTCCCTTCTAGCCACAGAATGGACAAAATCCTAGACTTGCCAGCAGATAAAGCTGAATCCCTTTTCCAGTCTCTGAATTCCTCTCCAACATCTTATCTGTTGGAGAAATGAACTAGGACCCTAAGCTTTGTAACTGCAAACGACCTGAGAGATCATCTGATCTACCAGAACTTCCTCATTGTATAATATGAGTAAACTGAGGCCCAGAAGTGAAGGGACTTGCCCAAGATCACACAGCAGCTGAGCACTGAGGTCATGGGAGCAGGTTACTCAGAGCCCCTCCCTTTGGCTTTCCTCCTGCCCATCAGCCAGTCTCCCAGAGGGCACATAGTCATGAGGGTGCAGGCCCAAGGAGCTGAGTGAGGAAGGACCTATCAGAGAGGAGAACATGGAGTCACATGGCCAGGGGACAGTATCTCAGGAGATCCAAAGTTAGGAAAACAATGTAAGAAACCCCATCTTTCTGCACATGTTGTAGTCGTCCTGTAACCTTACTGGGGAGGCTAAATGGACGTGAAGACTAATAAAGGCTTTTCTGATTTCACAACAGGTATTCTTTGTTTAAGGTGAACATGTTTCTCATCATTGGGGGCTTGTTAGATGGGCTCACTTCTAACATCGAGGATGTAAGTTGTTGGCCCCTCAGGGATCCTTTGGGACTGGCAGCCTTGAAACCTATCTGGAGCTCTCTCATCTGTGGTCTAGTTTACTACTCTGGGCCTCAGTTTCTCCACCTCAGTCACTGAATACTATAGGATGCTGGAGTTGGAAAGGACCTAAGAGAATCTTTAGTTCAGCCCTTGCCCCACCCCTGTTTTACAGATAAGAAAACTGAAGCCCAGAGAGAGAAATGATTTGCTTTGGGTCACACAGGTGGAATTCAAACCCAGGTCTTCTAACTCAAGATCCAGTTCAGAGCACAGCAATGCTCCCTTGTTCAGCACATTTCAGTACCTTAAGGACTTGTAATTTCTACAATTTATGCTCCTACTGATAATGCAGCCTCAGATGATTTGTTCAGTTGTTTCAGTTGTATCTGACTCTTCATGACCCCATTTGAGATTTTCTTGGCAAAGATACTGGTGTGTAGTCTGCCATTTCCTTCTCTAACTCATTTTACAGATGAGGAAACTGAGGCAAACAGGGTTAAGTGACTTGCATAGCTACTAAATGTCTGAGGCCAGATTTGAACTCAGGAAGAGCAGTCTTAACTGACTCCAGGGGAGTTCTCTATCTACTACGCCAGATGTAGCCTCAGATGACAAAATTGAAGTAGGGGCTATTTACTCCTTGCCCTTTTCTCTAACCTGGGCGCCTTGGACAATAATTGGCACATAGAAGACATTTAATATATGCTTGATGAAGTGGATTGAGCTGCCATGTTTCAAAGACCACTCCTATTGAACTAAAACTGCAGCTCTATACTTGTAAAGTTTAATCTTTTAACCTAAGAACAAGACTCTTATTTATCCATATTAATTCATTAATTATCCATATTAGATTTCATCTCATTGAATTTGTCCCATCATTCCAGCCCATCGGGATCTTCTTGCCTCCTATTTCTGTCGAACGATGTGTTGACCTCTCCTGGTTCCTCATAATTTAAAAATGGGAAAAAGCAAACCATCTATTTCTTCAAGCAAATCATTGACCAAAATTTTGAGAAGAACAGTTACGTAGTATGTCCCAGCAGGATGAGATCTACACACTGCTTGTTCAGTCACCTAGCTGAATAAATATATGGTATTTTTCATTTAGTTCACTGTACTATTAGCCAGCCCACTGGAGACAGCACAGTCCAATGGAAGGAACATGGGATTTGAAGTCAAAAGCTGGAGGTTCAAATCCTGTTTCCCCCCTTCAGGCAAATCTCTTCTTTTTCTCTGATTCTATGATCTTTTCATTTGTTCACCCTTAAAAGACATTCTTAAATATATGATGTATTCAGTAATTCCATGATCCAATGATCTTATCAAGCTGGTTTTGATAGTTACCCTGTCAAAAAAGGAAATGTGTCTAGTCTGATAGAACCTGGTCTTAAGGGACCTTAAGGGACCTAGGCTGCTTCCTTCCTTAAGCACTCACAGATCGTATGTTTAATAGTCTGTTCTTCATTTTTGCCCAGTGATGGGCATAACAGTCTCACTTAGCTATAGTTTGCAGAATCCACCATTTTCTCTTGAAAAATAGAGCCTTTGTCCATCTTCAACTTGTGGCATCTCTCCTATTGTTCCAAGTCCTCATGGACAGCTATTCTACTGGACAGCTGTCTTACCTGAACCTTCTGAGAGTGCCCAGGAATGACATTCAGTGGCAGGCAAAGTGATAGATTTGGGAGTTGGTAAGACTGGGGTTTAAGTCCCAGGTCAGACCCTTGTCAGTTGTTTGACCTTGAACTCAGTGTATAGAGTATTAGACCTGGAGTCAGGAAGCCCTGGGTTCAAATCTGGCCTCAGACACTTACTAGCTGTGTGACCCTGGGCAAGTCATTTAACCCTGTTTACCTCAGTTTCCTCATCTGTAAAATGAGCTGGAGAAAGAAATGGCAAACTACTCCAGTATCTCTACCAAGAAAATGGGACCACAGAGAGTGGGACACAATTGAAACCAATGAACAGCAACTGAGTTTGTTTCCTCATCTGTAAAATGTGAAGACTGATGGTGTCTACCTCATAGGGTTATGGTGAGGATCAAATGATTATGACTGGTTGTGCTTATGACTGATCACACTTGTACTTGTTATGATGTGATGAGAATGATGAAAATTGTGATTTTGACTCAATTGGAAACCTGAATACATTGAATGGGTTGGGGACCCTTTCATCTCCTCACCTGTAATGAGCCTCAAATCTTCTTCTAACCTCATTTGTCTCTCATGTTTGGGTTGGGATGTTCTCGTCAGGGAGTTTCCTTGGCAGTAAAGTAAGGATTGTTTCTTCTCTATCATCTGTTACCATTACACCATCTGCCCCTTCTCTCTTCCCCTTGCTCCAGACAAAGATGAATACAAAAGACATCCTTTATTTCCCTCCAAGCTTCCATTCATCCTGGGCTTTATCATTCCCAACCTGATTCCTAAAGGTCTGTGCTGCCTGCCTGTGTTTGGCCTTGGTTATCGCCCTCGGCTGCCATCTTTTTGTAGGTTTCTTTTTAAAATCTGGGCCCCTCTGTGCAGCCTAATTGGTCTCTTTAGACACCTGCTTTTCTTATTCTTCTCCATCAGGGTAATTGAAATTGTATTGTGAGGATTTCTTCTGTGAGAGTCTCCCTTGTCTCAGTCTCAAACCAAGAGACCCTGCCTATTATTTCATTTGGAAATCTGATTTCCTAAATCTAACCCCCTTGTTTTACAAAGGAGGAAACTGAAACTGAGACTAAGAGACATAAACTGATTGCCCCAAATCACAAAGTAAAGTAGTGGCTGGGCTTAAATGAAGTTTCCTTGGTCGTAGAGGTCAATGCTCCTCAAAGGCTTTCATGCACATTTTTGCTATTATGGTTTCCCAATCCCACGTAGTCTCACAAAACCAGCCAGAGAAGGGGAAGAATGTGAACTTCTAGTTTCCTAGATGAACTAAGGTTGTTGCATTCACACAAGTAAAGATCAGAACTAGAACGAGAACCCAGGATTCTCATGTCCCACACTAGCATTTTATTAACCACAGTGTAGGTGAGAGGATATGTGAATGTCCTGTAAACCAGAGGGACACTGACAAGGTGTGTGTGGGGCCACATATGGAGAAGAGAGAAGAGGAAAAATAAAGAGAGAAGAAGGTGGGAAGGGTTGGGGGAATGGGTGTGAGGCCATAACAGGAAGGAGAGCATCCAGACACAATCTCATTTAGGATTTTCCTGCTTTTTTCTCTGCCTGGCATGCTCTCTCTCTTTACTTTGCCTCATAGAATCTTCCACTTCCTTTGAGATGAAACGAAATATCACCTTTTATATAAAGCTTCCTAATTCCCCAAAGGCTAGTTCCCTCTCATCACTCCAACTATCTTGTGCTTCTTTGTTTGCATTGATTTCTTATATATTTGAATAAGCATTTCTCTCTCCCTTTGGAATGGAAACACTCCTTGAAGTCAGGGATAGCTTCAAATCCCCTGATTTGAACATAGTCCTTGGCACATGGCAGGTAGAAGCTTAATAAAATACTTGTTGACTGATTGATTTTCTGCACAGTCTTGCTCAGTCTTTCTCTGCCACCTCCCATTCACTCACCCCAAAGCTGTTAAAATGTGACCCTTTTTGTATATCTTTACTGATGCCACTGGATCTTCCCTAACCTGATATGGACACCTCCTTATTTCTTTTCCTCCCTAGGGACAAATGTTTAAGTTAAAATAAAACCCAGCTTGCAAAGAATAGGAATCTTCTCCTAAGGTGATGATAATAGCTAGTATTTATGTCACACTTTTACAAATCTGCAAAGGCGCCTTTACCTATGGTAACATGTCTGAGCCTTGAAACAACTCTCTGAAGTAGGTGCTATTATTATCTCCACTTTCCAGATGAGTAAACTGAGGTGGGATTCAAGTTCGCTCTATTCACTATACCACTAAAGAGCCCCATCTGCCTCCAGAGGGAGTCCTCATCTGACCAGAGATCAGATTAATATCCTGATATCTGATGAGGCCTATGGACTCTTCTTCAGAAAAGTGTTTTAAGTGCATGAAAACAAAATATGTAGGATTACAAAAGAAAGCAAAGATGAATGAAAGTTTATTTCCTCCCCTGCCCAACTTCACAGATTCTCTGAAATCTATCCCTGAACCTCAGGTTAAGAATGCCTTGGGGGAAGCTAGGTGCCTGGAGTCAGGAGGACCTGAGTTCAAATCCAGCCTCAGACACTTGACACTTACTAGTGTGTGACCTTGGGCAAGTCACTTAACCCCAATTGTCTTGCCTTTCCCCCTCCAAAGACAAAAAAGAACACCTTGCTGTAGAGACCTGGGTTTCCTCAGTGCGAGGAGCTTCCTTCTTCCTCCACAGATCAGCAACTACTCTGTAGTTTATAGTCAGTAAGTCAGTCAACTAGCATTTTTTGTGAAAGGCATACAAAGCCAGTTCCTGCTCTCTGGGTCTGAATTACCAGGAAACATTGAGAGGTTGGTTAGTGGACATGTCCAGGGCACCACAGCCAGTCCGCATCAGAGGCAAGACTTGAACTCAGGTGCCTCTGGCTCTACAGTCAAATCAATGAGTCATAATTCACCTCAATCTGAACAATAGTCATTGAAAGTATTCCCCCTCCCCTTCTCCCTCTCATTCTCCCCTTCTCCCCTTTTATCCTCCTCTTTCCTTCTCCCTCCCTTTTCTCTCTCCTCCTCTCCCTTTCTCTCCCCACTTCCTCCCCTAGCTAGGTCACTCAGTGGTTAGAGGACCATGCCTGGAATCAGGAAGACTTGAGTTCAAATCCAACCTCAGAAACTTACTAGCTGTGTGACCCTGGGTAAGTCACTTCACCCTATTTGCCTCAGTTTCCTCATCTGTAAAATGAGCTGGAGAAAGATATGGCAAACTACTCCATCATCTCTGCCAAGAAAACCCCAAATGGTTGGGTCATGAGGAGTTGGACATGGCTGAACCACAATAACAAATCATTTAATAAAATTCCATCCAGCAAATGTTAATGAAGTACCTCCAATGAGCAGAACACTATACTCAGGAATAAGAGGAGATAAGTCTCAAACAAGACCTGATCCTTGCCCTCATGGAACTTATAATTCAATGGGGGATAAAGAATCCATGCATTTAGCTGTATTGCCCAATTGTCATTATTTAGTCATTTTCAGTAGTGTCCACCCTTGGTTACTCTTTTGGGGGTTTTCTTTACAAAGATACTAGAATAGTTTGCTTTGTTAATTTTACAGATGAGAAAACTGAGGCAAATGGTTAAGAGACACTGCTAGTAAGCATCTGAGGTCAGATTTGAACTCAGGTCTTCCTAACTCTATCCTTTGTGCCACCTAGTTGCCCTAAGTACATACATTCATGCTTAATAACATAAAGGAATAGGGGGCATTTGTTTCCTTGAAAGACCATGGAGGTTGGAGGTCCTGGAACAATGGTCTCAGAGCTACTTAGCCAAACATCATGGACTCTCGAACTGTTCACATAAACATATTTTATTGTTCAGTTATGTAAGTTTTGTCCAACTCTTCTTGACCTCATTTGGAAGAGATACTGGATTGATTTGCCATTTCCTTTCTAAGCTCATTTTACGGATGAGGAAACTGAGGCAAACAGGGTTAAGTGAATTGCCCAGGGTCACACAGCTTTTAAGCATCTGAGGCTGAATTGGAACTCAGGAAGATAAGTCTTCCTGACTCCAGGCAGGGCACTCTATCCACTCTGTTACCTACCTGCCCCTACATGTACACAGGGCTTTGTATTTTACAAAGTACTTTCTTTAGAACAATTTTGTGAAGTAGGTAGAGTAAGTATGACTATTTCCATTGTACAGTTAGAGAGGTGGCCACCATAGTGGATAGAGAGTTGGCCTTAAAGTCAAGAAGACTTCACGTTCCACACCTGATAGACATCACTGGTGTGATCCTGGGAAAGTCACTAACTTCTAAGAGCTTGGGCAATTCTCTAAGACTAAAGGTTGATGTTAATCTGTGAGGGCAGTTTACACAGGAGTTCCCTATACCACTGAAATCAAAGGTCAAGTCCTCATCCTTGTTCCTCTTGTACTGATAAGAAAGTGAAGCATAGAGAGGTTAGATTTGACCAGTTATGCAGCTGGTATCAAAGCTGGGATTTGAATCCAGATTTTCTGAATCCTAAGTCCGAAGCACTCCATGCAAAACTTTGCTATCTAAAAACAAATGCAGAGTCCTTGAGTCTCTTCCACTCTACTTTGGACTCTTCCATACGGACCTTTTATAGAACCTAGATTTTGAACTATGCTGTCCTGTGCTTGCCTACACATTGTACTACATAGTCAACATGCATGACTCCTTTCTCTCAAGATAGATTATTAATATAAGGAAGAATTTAACAATTTAGCTTAGGAAATATCCTTTCCCCCTGCTGGCTTAGGCCTGAAATCCCTTTCCTTGAGGACAAAGCCTTTCACTAGGGGGTAGAGGAGAACTCTCAGGCTTAGTACACACAGGGTTCTGGGAGAGGGGCCCCAGGGACTGTTAGCCACAAAGTGTCTTTTAGAGCATATACCTTCCTAAAGTTCTTTTGGGATTAAGGGCACCATGGAAGAGGAAAAATAGTTCACAAAGAGAAGACAGACCATGGGTTCATCTGAATCTCCAGTTTCCCCAAGGGCTCATAGGGTGTTTTTATATCAGCTCATTACCACTTTTGCCAATGATATGCAAATGTCTCTTTAAAAGTCCATAGCCCCAGATGGATCTTATTGGCAACAGGACTATAATAGCTAACAATCCGCCTGATGACAAAACCCCTTTAAATTGAGCAGATCTTTCCAATGCCTGTGGCTGACCCTCCACATGAAGTGGTGGGGGGTAGGGACTATGAGCCCAGAGCAGAAAGTAGTGTCAATTTTCAGGAACATTGGGAAGTGTTGATTAGCTGTCTCCATGGTGAGAGTCCCCCACTCCTCCCCCCAATGAAAGCCTTCCAGAAATTATGAAATTTGAACACGGCATGAATCAACACTAGAGTAATTGCTTGGCTTGTTTGCATGTGTAACAAACAGATTTCTGGAGGTGAGAAGAGAAGAAAAATTGGACCCTTAACTGTATAATTACCTTTGAGAAAATCCATCTTGATGTTAAGCATTTGCATGAATGCCAGAAATAGATGAAACTCAGGTACCAAAGGGCTGTCATAAATATGTACATATGTACGTATGTACTATATATATATATATACTCACATGCATACATATATATGCATATATACTGATATATAATAAATAACCCCTTCAGGGCTAGTTATTTTCATTAGCATAGCTCTGGAAGGTTTACAAAGCCTCATAGGCAGTAGTCCACCTGTTATCTACAACTACCCAAGAGAGAGGACTCGTCCAGGGTCACACAGCTAGTAAGTTCCTGAGATGGGATTCGAACCCAGTACTTCCCAACTCCTAAGTCCAGCCTTCTATCTGCTTTATACCATGCTGCCTCTAAATAAACAAGAACCCATCTGAACCTCTCAAAAACTCTGTGTGGAAGATACAATCAATATTATTATCCTCAATTTACGATAATCAAATTATATATTTGTAACTCATTTGAAGTACACATAGCAGGCACTTGATAAATGTTTTCCCTCACACTGCATCATAACCGGAATTTCCAGTTAGCATCAATCAGTCTCATCCCAGTGACTCCCATGCACTGAGCTCATCAGCAGAGAGGAAGACCAGGATCTCTTTCCTTAGGGACCTCATAGCCTAGCTAGAGAGAGAAGACTTATGCAGGTGACAAAATTGGAGAAGTATGGGCCAGTATGAGATCATGGGCTAGCTGGGAACCTCCTCTCCCCACATGACCCAGCTTCTCAGCTCCTCTTTGTATGTTGTCTTTTAGAATGTAAACTCCCAGAAAAGTTTAGTATTGAGAAAATTATAAGCATAATTGACCATATTAATAATAAAAACAACAAAAAAATCATATGTCAATAGATGTAAGAAAAGCTTTTGACAAAATGCAACCTCCATTCCCATTAAAAACAACAGAAAGCATAGGAATAAATGGAGCTTTTTTTAAAAAATGATAAGTAGTATCTATCTGTTGCTGGTCCTTTGCTTTCAAAGAAGACCAATGACACCATGGGGTGATGTCTTGACCAGTGCACAAACTGGATTTAAGTGAGGTAGAGTTGCATAATGTCAATAAAACCCAACAGGAAGAGATAAAAAGAGAAATTCCATTTAAAATTAGCTGTAGACAGTAGAAAACACTTGGGAATATACCTGCCAAGACACACATAGGAACTCATATGAACACAATTACAAAACATTCTTCATACGGATAAAGACAAATCCAAATAATTGAAGAAATATTAATTGTTTGTGGGTAGCCTGAGCAGTACTATAAAAATGACAGTTACCTAAATTAATTTGCTTATTCAATATCATGCCAATCAAACTATCAAAGAATTATTGTAAAGAGCTAGAAAAAATAACAAAATTCATCTGGAGGCGCAAAAGTTTCAGGATATCAAGAGAATCAATGAAAAAATGAAGGAAGGGAGCCTAGCAATACTAGCTCTCAAACTGTACTACAAAGTGATTATCATCAAAACAATCTGGTACTAAGAAAAAAATAGAGTGGCTGATTGATGGAATAAATTAGGTCCATAATATACAAAAATAAACAACCATAATAATCTAGTGTTTGATATACACAAAGATCCCAGCCATTAGAGCAAGAACTCACTTTGACAAAAACTGCTGGGAAAACTGGAAAGCAGAATGACAGAAATAGGCATAGACCAACATCTCACTCTATATATGAAGATAAACTCAAAATGGGGACATGATTTGGACATAATGGTTGATACCATAAGCAAATAAGAGGAATACAAAAAAATTACCTGTTATAGCTATGATAAGGAAAGAATTCATGACCAAAAAAGAGACAGAGAGGATCAAAGGAGATAAAATGGATAATTTTGTTTATATTAAATAAAAAAGTTTTGCACAAATAAAACCAATGTAGACACTGAAAGCAAGAGACTGGGAAGAAATTTGTTAACAGCAAATTTCTCTGATAAAGGTCTAATTTCTCAAATATATAGGGAGCTGAGTCAAATTTATAAAAACAAGAAACCATTCTCCAATTGATAAATGATCAAAGGATATGAACAAGCAGTTTTCAGAAGAAGAAATCAAAACTATCTATAGTCTTCTGAAAAAATCCTCTAAATCGCTAACAATTAGAGAAAGGCATATTAAAACAACTCTGAGGTACTATGTCACACCTATCAGATTGGCTAATTTTGACAGCAAAGGCGTATGACAGATGCTGGAAGGAGGTGGAAAAACAGAGACACTAATATACTCTTGGTGGAGTTGTGAACTGATCCAGCCATTCTGGAGAACAATTTGGGATCTATAGAGATCTATAAAATCCTTTGAAGCAGCTATTAGGTCTGTATCCCAAAAAGATCTAAGAAAAAAGGAAAAAGACCCACATGCACAAAAATATTTATAGCAGCTCTTTTTGTAGTGGCAAAGAACTGGAAGGTGAGAGGATGCTCAGAGAATGAATGAACAAGTTGTGGTATGTGATTGTGATGGAATACTATTGTGCTGTAAGAAATGATGAAGGAAATGGTTTCAGAAAATATCTGAGAAGACTTACATAAACTGATACAAAGGGAAGTAAGCAGAACCAGGAAAACAGTGCCCATAGTAACAGCAATATTGTGACAATAATTCACTGTGAAAGACTTAGCTACTCTGATCAATAAAATAATCCACAACAATTTAAAAGGATTCATTATGAAAAATGCCATCCATCTCCAGACAGAGGAATGATGGTCTCAGAGTTCAGATGGAAGCATATTTTTTCTTAATTTATTTTTCTTGCTTTTTTTCTTTTTTGCAACATGTCTAATGTGAAATTACTTTGCATGACTTTATATGTATAATGAGTGTTGTATATCTTACCTTCTCAATGAGTGGGGGAGGGGTGGAGAGGAAGAGAATTTGGAACTGAAAATTTAAATTTAAAAAAATGTAAGGTCCTCCAGAACAAGGATTGTCTTACTTTTTGCTTGTATGTATATTCCCAGCATTTCACATAGTGCCTGGCACATAGGAAGTGCTCAGTAAAGACTTATTTGTTGCCTGAGTTCTTCAATCCTAGGCTAGAAAAGGGAGTTGGGGAAATTCTCTAGATACTTTTCTGGCCCTATGATTTTGCTACTTGAAAGTTAGACCACCCTATTGTATTAGGCACACATTGGATTGGTAGGATATTAGAACCAGATGGGTACAGTTATCTGTTGTCTCTTCCATTTTACAGATAAGAAAACTGAGGCTTATAGTGGGGAAGTGAAAAACTGAAACTCACAGAACTAATGGATAATAGGCTTACCCTTTTCTTGCTCCATCCCATTCTCTTTCAGAGTAGAAGCTTTCTTGTTGGATTCCTGCTCAATTAATAATCTTGCGTGCTAATGTCTGGCACTTCTGGGTCAACTAGAATCAGTCCCACTCCACCTGGGAATTGGCACAGATGTCTCCAAGTCTGTGGAGCAATGACACAGGCACGGACATCCCCTGAGGTAGGTTTGAGCAATAGCTAGAGGCTGTGTGGTCCACTGGGCTCTGGTGGCCAGAGACAGCGGTGGACGTGGCAGAACTGTGGCTGGATGTCTTCCTTAGTGTAGGGGCATTCCAGGTCTGGCAATGCCATCAGGGGCCACAGACATGGCAGTCAATGGGGGGGGGTATGGCAGGGTCAGTAGCCAAGCATCCTTAGTCTTTACGTCC
The DNA here is from genome assembly GCF_028372415.1 of Notamacropus eugenii. NCBI lineage: Eukaryota > Metazoa > Chordata > Mammalia > Diprotodontia > Macropodidae > Notamacropus > Notamacropus eugenii. The sequence continues at coordinate 242,201,913 of NC_092872.1, forward strand.
CCCCATGAATGACAAGGGGTGACACTGTCTCCCTGCTCTCACGGAGATCTGGGGAACCTACTCTTCCCTCCCCTGAGGGGTTGGGGGTTGGTTCTGTTGCCATAGTGATGCTATGTGATGTCAGAGGTAAATGAGAGCACAGGGAAACCACCCACTCATAGACTTGTAAGTTGTTAATATTTGATGTTAGAGTCCTAGAGTTGGTAGTCCTCCATTCAAGCCCCCTTATTTGTACAGATGAGTTCACTCTTGAAGGTAGTTATATGAAAGAAGGATCAGAGTTACTCTGCTTTGCCCAAGGCAGAATTGGAAGCAAAGGATAGAAATTGAGGGAGATGGGAATATGGGAAGAGAGGACAGGGGAGCAGAGATCAGCTTAATAGAAGGAAGAACTTTCTTCCAATTATCACTGACCAAAAGAGGAGCTGCTTTTCCTTAGGAAGTAGTGAGTTCCCTGTTACCAAGATCTTTAAGGAGAATTGGGGTGACCACTTGCTAGTGATGTTGGAGAATTAATAAGAAGACTGATGTCTCCTGGCCCTTCGGAAGTTTATATTTGGGCTGGGGAAGCAAAATCAATGCATATGTCTGACTTATTTTGATTTCTCACTTCTCTGGAGCATTTGATGCTTTTGGGCCCCTCTCTCCTCCCTAGGTTTTTATGACCCTCCTTCTTACCTATCTGACCAATCCCCTCAATCTCCCCCACAGGCTCATCATCCATGGCCCAGCCCCCAGGTGAACAGGAACATCAGGGTTCACTTTTCTCCTTTCTATAGTTTCCATTGGTGACTTCCTTAGGCCCCATGGACTCAACCATCAGCTAGTGGCCTAGTGGATAGAGCACCAGGCCTGGAGTCAGAAAGACCTGAGTCCAAATCCTGCCTCAAACACTTCATAGTTGTGTGACTGTAGGCAAGTCACCTCACCTCTGTCTGCCTCAGTTTCCTCATCTATAAAATGGGAGTAATAATAGCCCCCACCTCCTAGGGTTATTGTGAGGGTCATGAGATAATGTTTGTAGAGTGCTTGGCACATAGTAGGTTCCTTTCTCTTTCCTTCTACGCAGATGCCTCTAATATCTACAAAGTAAGCTCTCATCATTTTCTTGAATTTCATTTAGTCGATTAGAGTTTATTAAGTGCTCACAATATGCCAGGCATTCTGCTAAGCACTGAGGATACAAAGAAAGGTTAAAAAAATGACTGTTCTCATGTAGCTCACAGCCTAATGGAGGAGACAAGCCAATAAGTTAGGTACAAATAAGATAGAAACTGGGGGTAACCTCAAAGGGAATTGTGCATGTTCAATCATTTTAGTCATGTCTGACTCTCCATGACCCCATTTGGGATTTTCTTGACCAAGATACTGAGCAGTCTGCCATTTCCTTCTCCAGCTCGTTTTACAGATGAGGAAACTGAGGCAAACAGGATGAAGTGACTCTCCCAGGATCACCCAACTAGTAAGCATCTGAGGCTGGATGTGAGCTCAGGAAGATTTTTCTTGATAGACATTAAGATTAATATTAAGTTCTTGTAGAACATAGGACTTCAACTGAGCATCAAAAGAATTCAGGGAGTCTAGAAGATAGAGATACAGAGAGAGTATGTTCCAGGTATGGGGTGGGGGGGGTGGCCAGTCTGAGGAATAGACAGGAGATCAGTGTCATTGGATCTCAGACAAAGTGAAGGGATGGGGAAGTAAGGGAATAAGGTGTAAGAAGTCTGGAAAAGGAGGAGGCAGCTCAGGAAGAGCTTTAAATGCTGCGGTCCAGCATCTCCAACTCCTTGCTGGATATGTGCCCCTAGATGTCCTATAGGTACTTCAAACTCGAGAAGTACAAAATATATTGCCCCCCTCCCACTCCCACTCCCCACCACTTTCCCTTTCCTCTTAGATTCCTATTTTCTTCTGAGGTGGTGCTAATAATCTTCCAGTAACAAGGGTGAGATCCACACCAACCTTGGAGTGCTCTTGAACTCCCCACTCTCACTCATTCCCTATAGGCAAATCGTGCTGATTCGGCCCATGATTCTATGTTTGTTGATATTTCCTCAGAAGGATGAGACCTTCCAATGACTCTCTTCCCCATCCTGATGGGGGCTATCTGATTTATATCTGACCACTGGACCTAGAAGTCTGTGGAGGAGAAAGTGAAGCTGGTGCACAGCCCTTGTCACTTAAATCCAATTCATTTGCAAGTCACAGCATCACTTTCCTGGTGTCATGGTCCTCTGAGAATGAAGGACAAACAGCGACAACATCCAGATGTTATGTCCAGACTACTCAGGGAAGAATGGCTAGCTTCTAAAGGCTAACTCTGCCTACACCTTCTCTTCTTTGGGGTCACAGGGCTGGCCCATTAGGAAAGTCAAAGGTCCAGTTGCTTATCCAGCAGAGAGCTATGTTCCCACCAGCAGGGCTTTTAACAGTCTGAGGGGGACCAGACTGATGCTGTTAATCAAGGAGACAAGGATCTGCCTTCTGCTCAGACACTGTTCTCTGGTTTTGCGAGTCCTACTTAATCCCTTACCCTTTCCCTTCCTTCCTTCTCTACTCAGTATCAATAAGCAGAGAGGAATTTCTCAGCAAAGTTTCCCTGGTCCATGGATCAATGGGAACAAGAGTTGCCCTACTGGGAACCAGGAAATAGGTGATTTGCTTTCCACTTTCCATTCCATTTTTCCTTTTAACCTGATGGCTCCAGTATCTGCCTGCTGCTACCCCTCAACTTCCCCAGGCCCACTCCTGACTGGACCCCAAGACTTTTTCCTTCTTCCTTTCTCCTCATTCTCCCTCTCATCTCTCCCATTCCATTCTTCTCCTAAACCTTTTCAGATTGTGTTCCAAGGATACAGGGCTTAGCTTTTAGCTTTGGTTAATCTGATGAACTAAGTCCAGCCAAGTTGTTAAGGACTGATAATAACTATATATTTTTCTACCCCATGTAATATTTGCTTATTTTAAATTTAAAACTCAGAGGTCAAAGAATGGTAGATGCTTCTGTCTTGTTCTCAATGGTGGGGGAGGAGGAGGGAAAGAAACACATTTGGAACTGAAAATAAAATAAAATAGAATTTATAAACAAACATAAAATATCCTCTCCTCTCCCTCTTCCCGCCCCTCTCCAGGAACAGAAGGCAGTTGGTAAAGAAGATATTTGGGAGCAGCCAGTCTTCCTGTACCTCTCTGATCCAATCATCTGCCAGCTTTGCACTACTCCTGTGTTCTCAGGATCTACAGGGAAAATGGGGACAATAGAAACTAATATTGAACAGAAGAATAGGACTGGGTTACCTGGACAACATAAATATAGGGGCTGCTAGAGAGCTTTTACTTTAGTAATTTATCCCTCCCATCATTTCCCATCCATGAGTTTATTTCAAAGACTTAGAGTGTCATATAATGACAAGAGTCCTGGACTTGGTGTAGAAGGATTGAATTCAAATCCTGGCTTGCTTGTTTGTTGTTTATATGACCTTGTGACCTCATCAGAGAAATGAAGGGGTTGGGTTAGATGGTCTCTAAGGTCCCTCTCTTCCCTAAATTTTTTCATTTGATACCCATAGCCTAACTAAAAAAATAGGTAGATGAAATTCTTTCTATTTTATTGATTGTAAAACTGAGGTCCAACCATAGCTACTCACCAATATAAATGTTCCATTTTCACCAGGTCAGTCTCCTCACTATCTACATGAGTCCTCTTGGAGTCTTGGAATGATTCCATGATCTAGGATGCACCTTTATCTGCTCTGAATCCTGCTTATCCTGTGAGGCCAAGTTCATGTCCTGACTCTCCAGGAGTGCTTCTCTCACCTCTCTAGGCTACACTGACCCCACCTTTCTCTGACCTCTTACAGCCCTTGTTGACCATAACTCCATCAATTGATTATAAACTCCCTTCAGTTGTCTGGTAGTTGCTCCACAGGTCAGTTAGTCAACAAGCTCTATTAAGCGCTTACCATATACTAGGCACTGTGTCTTACATAGGCCCAAATTTGGAACTCTGCTCCAAATGTTGCTACATATGTTAATGTTGCATACCCTTTGATTCAGCAATTCTGCTACTCATTCCATACCTCGAAAAGATTAAAGAAAGAAGAAAAAGAACCAAACATGCAAAAACATTTATAGCAGCTCTTTCTGTGACAGCAAAAAATTAGAAACTGAGGGAATGCTCTTCAACTCCGGAATGACTGAACAAGTTACAGTATTTGAATGTGATGGAGTACGATTGTGCTGTGAGAAATGAAGAGATGGTTTCAGGAAAATCTAGGAAGACTTTTATGGACAGATGCAAAGTGAAGTGAACAGAACTAGGAGAATGACTTAAGCAATAACACAATGGAAAAGATAAAGCTCTGAAGAAAAACCTGGAAACTCAGGAAGATGAGTCTTTCCCATTCCAGGCCCAGCATTCTGTCCACTGAGTTCAAATACAGCCTTAGACACTTACTAAGTATATGTCACTGAGCAAATCGCTTAATCCTGTTTGCCTTAGTTTCCTCATCTATAAAGGATCTGGAGAAAGAAATGCCAAACCAATCCAGTAGCTTTGCCAAGAAAACCCCAAATGGGGCCACAGAGTCAGATAAGAATGAAAAGTGACTGAACAGAAACAAAAAGAAGTATAGAATAATTTACATACATATATGTATGTATATATGTATGTATATATGTATACACACACACACACACATATATATATTTGTGTCTAATGATAATTATCTCTAGGGTGGGGAAGGGAAAAAAATAAAAAAGAAATTTACGTGATCATTATATATTTAAAAGGAATAGCAATACACAATATATTTGCACTTCGTATGCAATCATCTTTTTATTATACTATGTTATGGAAATGCTTCTTTTATTTCATAAATAAAAACAAATGTGGGGAGAAAAAGGAAGCTATACACATCCATTACTGGACCTTGAAGTTTCTGGACTGCTTTACCTATATTACTTTCGGAGTGAGATGACCTGAGTTCTAATACTAGCTCAGCTTTGCCAGTTTTGATTTGTACGACCTTATAAATGGCTTTTAACTTCTCCTTTGTCAAATGAAGGGCTTGGACTAGGGGACCTCCAGAGTCTCTTCAGGATCCTGTGGTGTCATTTCTACCTCACAATGCCCCTGTGAGTAAGATTAGTTTTTGCTATTCCCATTTTATGGATGAAGAAACTGAGTGAGTGCCAATGGCAAGACTCAGACCCAGGTCTCATCTGACTCTAGGTCTTTTGATCTTTTCTACCCTTGAACCCCAGAATCTTGATCCACCTTTTCCCTGTACCTCCAGGTTTGCTCAGCCTGGAGGGCCAGAGCTGAGGAGGTCCTGGCCTGCCCAAGCTAGTGTAAGAAATCTTGTTGAGGAAGAGAATGATGAGCTTGTCTGGGGCTGAGAGCTCTTCCCAAGGAGTGATGGATGGGCGGGGCAGTGGGAGGCAGCTTTATCTCTCTCCAGAGACCCCTCGAAATAACAGCCAGAGGGGTAATGAGAATGAAGAGGCTCTGAATTCCCCACAAGCTTTTCTAAGTCAATGCTTCCCTGGGCTCTCTTAAATTGTCCTACTTCACCCTGCCCCTCCCCTCTGGCCCGCCTGATACCGGAACACCCGGGAGCTGGTCTTTCATCCAATAGTGAAGCCTATTTTGTGTGTCACCAGCCCCATGCTCCATCGTGATCTCTTCTTCCCCTTTCTCCACCTCCAGCAAACAAAAATGCTCACCTGCATCCAGCTGGACGTGGCTTTGGTTCTTACTCAGCCACTGCCTGGCCAAGCCCTTTTTCCTCTCAGGGTCTCAGTTTCCTCATTTGTAAATTGAGGAGGAGACTAGATGATGCCTGATGTCTCTCCCAGCTCTGAGTCTCTTACCTTATCCTGGGCATAGCAGAACTGCCCTAGACAGAGTGAGAGAGAGCACACCACCATGGCCCCCTGAGCAATATAATGCCACAGACATTTGTCAGCCCTGGAGGGTCTTTTCAGAAGCTGGTTGTTCACTGCCTAGTCCCACATCTTGGGGAAAATCAGGACATTCAGTTTGTAATGGGGCTAGAGTGGAAGGGAGGGTGTAGTTCCTTTCATTAAAGGATAGATGTTAGCCAGTCAACAAATAGAGAGCTGCTTCCTTGCTTGTGGATGCATGGTATCTAAGAAATTAGAATGACCAAGACAGCCCTGGAAGAGAATTGAATGGATTTGAAGGGGGCTGGTCTAAAATATCTCTGAGGTCTTTTTCAGTTCTAAACCTATAACCCCTGACCCCATGGTCTTCTCCCCACTCATATCTTCGTCCAGGGGCAGTGTCCTCCTCCGTGGCCTCTTGCCTGTCCCTCTCTGCATTTCCTGTCTCTGATGTAGCTAATGCAATTTGGATCCTTTATCTTGGGGCTATCATCACCATCTCAACTTCAATCTCATCCTCTGGTATAGCATGGGAAGGCTCTTTCTCCTTGACTTTGTGATACAGGATGGGGGCCCTCCTGGGATCTCCCCAGATAAGGGTAAGATCTTGGCACAAGAAGAGAGAGCTACTCTTAGGCTCCCATAATTTTAAAATTGAGAAGGGCCTTAGAGAGTGTCTAGTTTGATTTCTCAATCTACAGATGAGGAAACTGAGGCCCAGAGAGGGTTAGAATGTCCCAGATGATACAACTCATTAGAAATAGAGCTGGGACATAACTGGAGGTCTTTCAGCTCTCCATCCTATGCTCTTTCCATTATGATACAGTTGTCTCCTTGGATAATGTCAAATTGAAAAACATATAGACTCCTAGATTTGAAAGTGGAAGGGATTGAAGAGGTCATTTGGTCCAAAACCCCCATTTTACAGAAGGCCCATGGCTTCTGTAGGGTCACACAGCTAGGAAATATCTGAGGCAGGATGCAAACCCAGGTCCTTCTGACTTTAAATCTATCCCTCTCTCCACTAGTCCTGAATAGGAATAAGGAACTAATCATTCTGTTGAGTTCTACTGCGCTCAGACCACATCTTGTCCCCAATGTCCAGATTGAGTTCCAAGCTTTAGGAAGGACATTGACAAGCTAGTGAACATCTTGAAAAGAGCAACCCAGACAGAGAGACTGAGATTAAGCCATACTGACCATTAATGGAAGAATCAAGGAATATTCAATTTAGAAAAAATAAAATATGGAAGGGCAACCTAGTTGACTTAAAGTCTTTGAAGGAATGCCCTTGTTCTGCCCTCTGGGGCCAAGCAGAACAAAACTAATCTCTCTTTCTACACAATCATCCTTCACATTCTTGAACACAATGATCATACTCCTATTATGCACCCTGTATGGAGTGCAGCATGTCTAGTTTTTTCAACATGGCATGATCTTAGGGCTCTTCCCCACCCTAGTCACCCTTTTCCAGAGTGTTTGTCTTAAAATGTGAGCTAGAATTTAATACAGTCCTCCACATGTCTCCCCTAGGTTTAGAAATACAGCAGGATTATTACCTCATGGGTCCTCTTAACTCTGTTTTCCTACCTGCAAAACGAGATAATAATCCCTGCCTGCCTTCTTCTTGGAGTTGGTGTTAGAATCATGGGAATGAAAGAATTGGGAAAGTGCTTTGAAAAAGTAAAAACCTGTAGCCATAGTAGTAATCAGGATATTTAAGCAGCAACTGACCTCAGAGATCTAATTCAACCCACTTATTTTACAGATAGGGAAACTGAGGCCCAGAAAGGAGGACAAACCAATTCAATTGCCAGAGCTAGTAAGAGTCAGGAATAAGATTTTGCTGTTATTCACAGCTAAGAATAATAGTGAATATTTGTATATGGATCTTTAATGTTTGGAAAACTTCTCCAATTGCAAGTCTAGGGTTTTTTGCACGGCCATGTTCTATCAGTCACACCACAGCCATTTAAGACATGAAGGGGAAAGGGGTGTTGCTGATCTGCAAAATCATGGAAACTTAAATATACAGTTTCAGTGATGGATAACATTTATATGGGTCTTGGAGATCACAAAGTGTTATATTTGTATCATCTCTTATTGTGAGGGAACAGTGATTATTTTCCCCATTTTACAGATGAGGAAACTAATGTTGAGAGAGGTTAGATTATCTGACCAGGGTCACATAGAAAGTCAGTGTCTTAGGCAGGATCTGAACTCAGGATTCCCTGAGTCTTACACTTTCTATGTTAAAATAGACTCCCCAGGTCTCAGGCCTCTACTATTTCCTGTCTGCTTATTAGATTGTGAACTCCTTGAGTGTAAGAATTGCTTGTTGTCTCTTTCTGTATCCTCAATGCTTAGCATAGCATCCGGCACATAGTAGTTATTGATTATTACTAAAAGGTAGAACTCAGTCTCCCACTCTCATATTTTCTCTTGGATGAGGAGGGTACAGACCTGTGATTTCCTTGGTACAGGGAACTCTACAAATGCAGATTGGTAATTGTTCTGGATGCTGAGAATTTGCCCTGGGGTCATGAAACCAGAGGCAGGATTTGAACCCAGGTCTTTCTGATTCCAAGAGTGGCCTCAGTAGTATTATACCATGCTGCCTCTTCCCAGCTATGATCTTCTAAATGGTCTTTTTTCCCCCTCCCTCTCCTAATATCCCATTTTATAGCTGAGGAGATTGAAGCAGAGGTGAAATGACTTGGCCAAGGTCACATAGTTAGTAAGGGTCTGAGTCTAAAATTGAACTCAGGATCTTCCTGACTCTAGGTTCAATGCTCTATCCACTGTAACACCTAGTAGACTCCCTAAAACAGTTCTTACTAAATATGACCACCGGTTACACTATGGCCTTTTGCCCTTCTAACTTGAAGAAGATACAGTTTCTACCCCAAGACTGACCTGGTCCAACCCACTAGGAAAGGTGAGACTAAAGGTTGGCCTGACTCCTGCCTTGTGTCTTCCTAGTCTAGAAGTGGGCCATCTGACAACTGATCTGTCTGCTAATTGGTAACAAAGGGGTACTGGGGGTCAGGAAAAGGAGCGTCGTACTCAGTCTCATACCTTCCTTGGCAAGCCACAAGGCAGCTGTCGAGGATTAAACAGAGATGCTGTCATCTGGGTAGTTCACTAACAGGGCCAGGGTTGGGAGATAGGGTTACAACCTTGTAAGGAAAGAAGAACATTTTATGTAAAGTATAATTCAGATTTTCTCAACTGCATTCTTGTACTGACTTCCTTAATTCATTCAACAAATCATAAATTGTAGGATCACAGGTTCCAGTTTATGATGGAGAAACAGAGGGCTGAGCTGACTTGACCAGGGTCATGAAACAAGTGGACAACCAGAGATTCAAGCCCAGGTCCTCTGAATCCAAATCCAGACATCTTTCCATAGCTAGCCCTGCAGGGGGAAAGAGAAACTTTTCTGACACCTGCTGCTGTTGTTGTTCAGTTATTTCAGTCATGTCCCCATTTGGGGTTGCCTTAGCACAGATCCTGGAGTGGTTTGCCATTTCCTTCTCCAGCTCATTTTACAGATGAGAAAACTGAGGTAAATGGAATTAAATGACATGCTCAGTTTCACATAGCCAGGAAGGGTCTGAGGGTAGATTTAAACTCAGGACTTCCTGACTCCAGGCCTGGAGCTCTATCCACTTCACCACCCAGCTATCCTGGAAAGGACTATAAGGGTTTCTATTTTAAAGAAGGGGAAATTGAGGCTTACCTGAATGACTTGCCTAAGATGAGAAAAATAGTAAGTGACAGACAGGATTTGAACCCAAGTCTTCTGATTCCCTAATTCAAGTTTCTTTCCATTGTGCTAGGGCAAGGATTTTTTTAAATTTTAATTTTTCATATTACAGCATTCCCACCACTGTAGAGAAGTATTCACATTCTGAAAGAACACAGGATTTGAAATCAGAATACTTGATCCAAATCCTGACTCTGCTACTTAATATCTAGGAGAACTTGAGTAAGCCTCTTAAGTCAGTAAGTCAATAAACACTTACAGTTAGTAAATATTTATTAAGCTACTATATGCCAGGCACTATGATAAGCCTCAGGGATACAAACAAAGACAAAAGACTTCCTTCAAGGGAGCAAAGCTAGGTGGCCCAGTAGATAGAGTGCAGGGTTTAAAGTCAAGACAACTGAGTTCAAATCCACCCCCAAACACTTACTAGCTGTGTGACCCTGGATAAGTCACTTAACCCTGTTTGTTTCAGTTTTTCACACCTATAAAATGAGCTGGAGAAAGACATGGCAAACCACACCAGTATTTTTGCCAAGAATTAAGAATATTACTGGACTATAAGAAATGATGAGCTCAGTGATCTTAGAAAAAACACAGAAAGACTTGCATGACATAATGAAGAGCAAAATGATCAGAACCAAGATAACACTGTATACAGTAATTACAATATTATTTTAAGAATGACTTTGAGTGAATACATCATTTCGACTATTATAAATCCCCAAGTTAATTATAAAGAATATATGAAGGGGGTGGAGCCAAGATGGCAGAGAAGAAGGACCAGCTGGCTCTAGCTCTCCCCTCATAAGCCATAAAATACCTGTAAAAAATGACTCTAAACAAATTCCAGAGCAGTAGAAGCCACAAAATGACAGAGTGAAACAGATTTCCAGCCCAAGACAGCCTGGAAGGCTGACAGGAAGGGTCTATCACACTGGGCTTGGAGCAGAGCACAGTTCAGCCTGGGCCATGCAGCAGGGACAGGACTGGAGCAGGTTTCATGGCATTGAATCACAGGTAGTGGCTGTGGTTCCCAGATTTCTCAACCCACAAACACCAAAGACAGCTTCAAAGTAAGAAAGCTCTTTCCTTTGGGTGAGAGGGGAGCATGATCTGGCCCCAACCTAGGCTTCTGGCAGCAGCCACTTGTGCAGCAGCTTCTGTTTTTGGAGTCCTCTGCCTAAAGACCCTGGGGGAATTGAACTGCTGATCTGGGTCTCAGTGTGGAGTGGGGGTCCTGGGGTGAGCAAAAGTGCTGGCATGGTAGAGCTAGCAGTGGCTGTGGAGACAGAACCCTACTTGCAGTTCCAGGGCAGAAAAGAGTGCTTGTGGTTGATCACAGACTAACTACAGCACAGACCAGGAGAGGAGTAAACTCCTCTTACTTGATTGTGCCACCTTGGAGGAATTGAGAACTTAAAGGTTCCTAGAGATATCTCAGAGAACAGCTGCACAAAACTTCTGAAGCCTAGGGTAGTATACCCTCTACTTGACAAAGGACTCAAAAGTCAAGTAACTGACTGGGAAAATGCCCCCAAAGGGGAAAAAATAATACTACAGAGGGGGCGGAGCCAAGATGGCAGAGTAGAAAGACACACATACGCTAGCTCCGAACCCACAGCCCATAAAATATCTGTAAAAAAGAACTCCCAACAAATTCTGGAGCAGCAAAAGCCACAGAACAATGGAGCACACGAGATTTCTGTTCCAGAGAGCCCTGAAAACCTCTCGCAAAAGGTTCATTGCACCCCGGACCCAGAGCCGAGCCCAGCCCTGCCTTGGCTGCACGGCACTGAGAGGAGCGGATCCAAGCAGGCTCCAGGGACAGAATCTCCAGTGGCCGCGTGGGTCCCTCCACCCACGGGCCCCAAAGGTTGGTGAGAGGGCCTTCTCAGCTTGCCGAGAGGGGAGTGGGGTGCCCCCATAACTCAGGCCCCCTTGGGAGGCAGCAGCAGACCTGGGCTCCCCAAGAAGGCAGGAGCCTGGATCCACTGTTGAAGGTCTCTGCATAAGCCCCCTGAGGGAACTGAGCCCCGTGAAGTGGCCCTGCCCCTACCTGAGCACCTGAACTTAATCTCACACTGAATAGCAGCCCTGCCCCTGCCCCAAGTCCTGAGGTTGGGAAGCAGCATTTGAATCTCAGACCCCAAGCACTGGCTGGGAGGATCTGGAGGCAAAGTGGGTGTGAAAAGAATACTCAGAAGTCAAGTCACTGGCTGGAAAAATGCCCAGAAAAGGGAAAAAAAATAAGACTATAGAAGGTTACTTTCTTGGTGAACAGGTATTTCCTCCCTTCCTTTCTGATGAGGAAGAACAATGTTTACCATCAGGGAAAGATACAGAAGTCAAGGCTTCTGTATCCCAGCCCATCCAATGGGCTCAGGCCATGGAAGTGCTCAAAAAGGATTTTGAAAATCAAGTTAGAGAGGTGAAGGAAAAACTGGGAAGAGAAATGAGAGAGATGCAAGTAAAGCATGAAAAGCACGTCAGCACCCTACTAAAGGAGACCCAAAAAAATGCTGAAGAAAATAACACCTTGAAAAATAGGCTAACTCAACTGGCAAAAGAGGTTCAAAAAGCCAATGAGGAGAAGAATGCTTTCAAAAGCAGAATTAGCCAAATGGAAAAGGAGCTTCAAAAGCTCACTGAAGAAAATAGTTCTTTCAAAATTAGAATGGAACAGATGGAGGCCAATGACTTTATGAGAAACCAAGAAATCACAAAACAAAACCAAAAGAATGAAAAAATGGAAGATAATGTGAAATATCTCATTGGAAAAACAATTGACCTGGAAAATAGATCCAGGAGAGACAATTTAAAAATTATGGGCCTACCTGAAAGCCATGATCAAAAAAGGAGCCTAGACATCATCTTTCATGAAATTATCAAGGAAAACTGCCCTGAGATTTTAGAACCAGAGGGCAAAATAAGTATTCAAGGAATCCACAGATCACCACCTGAAAGAGATCCAAAAAGAGAAACTCCTAGGAACATTGTGGCTAAATTCCAGAGTTCCCAGGTCAAGGAGAAAATATTGCAAGCAGCTAGAAAGAAACAATTCAATTGTGGAAATACAATCAGGATAACACAAGATCTAGCAGCTTCTACATTAAGGGATCAAAGGGCATGGAATATGATGTTCCAGAAGTCAAAGGAACTAAGACTAAAACCAAGAATCACCTACCCAGCAAAACTGAGTATAATACTTCAGGGGAAAAATTGGTCTTTCAATGAAATAGAGGACTTTCAAGCATTCTTGATGAAAAGACCAGAGCTGAAAAGAAAATTTGACTTTCAAACACAAGAATGAAGAGAAGCATGAAAAGGTAAACAGCAAAGAGAAGTCATAAGGGACTTACTGAAGTTGAACTGTTTACATTCCTACATGGAAAGACAATATTTGTAACTCTTGAAACTTTTCAGTATCTGGGTACTGGGTGGGATTACACACACGCACACACACACACACACACACACACACACACACATAGAGACAGAGTGCACAGAGTGAATTGAAGAGGATGGGATCATATCTTAAAAAAATGAAATCAAGCAGTGAGTGAGAAATATATTGGGAGAAGAAAGGGAGAAATGGTATGGGGCAAATTATCTCTCATAAAAGAGGCAAGCAAAAGACTTTTTAGTGGAGGGAAAAAGAGGGGAGGTGAGAGAAAAACATGAAGTTTACTCTCATCACATTCCACTAAAGGAAGGAATAAAATGCACACTCATTTTGGTATGAAAACCTATCTTACAATACAGGAAAGTGGGGGATAAGGGGATAAGCAGGGTAGGGGGGATGATGGAAGAGAGGGCATGGGGAGGAGGGAGCAATTTGAAGTCAACACTCATGGGGAGGGACAGGATCAAAAGAGAGAATAGAAGTAATGGGGGACAGGATAGGATGGAGGGAAATATAGTTAGTCTTTTACAACACGACTATTACGGAAGTCATTTGCAAAACTACACAGATATGGCCTTGCCAGGCCTAGAGGCCTGAGGGCTACCCGAGTCTTCCCTTACCTCACCTCCCGAGGTCTTCGGTTGGCCAAACCGGATGCTAGTATGAGAGAAAGGACGTTCCAGAGTCGAACAAGGGTTGAGCTTTATTTCAGGGTCTAGTTACAAGTGCAGGGGAATTCTTCCTTAGGAGAGAAAGAGAAAGATCTCCCAAGGAGGCAAAGATCTTACAATAAGAGATTGGAAGTAGAAGTATAAGCAGGGAGAGAGGGGGAGAGGAGAGCGAAGAGAGGAAAAATGGAGCCTTCTGTCCTGTAACGACCCCTCCCGAGCTAAGAGCGCCTTCAGGCTTTCCTGATCCTAATTAAGCTCTCCAGCCACATAGTTTGCGCCTGAATACCGTGCCTGTTAGATAACAATAGGTGTGCCCAGATCCGGGACAGTCTCGAGGGGGATGCTCCTCCCATCACGTTTCTCACAGGAAGAGGCGGAAATACTCGAGATTGCTCGGTCTCACTCCTCGATTCTCTGCTGTTTTATGGGGGGGCCTCATGAGAACTCTAAGATTTAGAAGTTCCCACCTTTACCCGCCCGAGACTGTCCACATGGAATTGAGCTTCCATCCCCAGCATGGCCTATATTGAATTGCTTGCCTTCCAAAGGGAAGGGGTGGGGAGGGAGGGAGGAAGAGAAGTTAGAACTCAAAGTTTTAGGTACAACTATCGAGTACTGTTCTTGCTACTAGGAAACAAGAAATACAGGTAAAGGGGTATAGAAAGTTATTTGGCCCTACAGGACAAAAGAGAAGATGGAGACAAGGGCAGAGAGCGATGATAGAAGAGAGGGCAGATTGGTGATAGGGCCAATTAGAATGCTCAGTGTTTTGGGGTGGGGGGAGGCGACAAAAGGAGAGATAATTTGGAACCCAAAATTTTGTGAAAATGAATATTAAAAGTTAAATAAAAAATAAATTAAAAAAATAATACTACAGAAAGTTACTTTCTGGGTGAAAAGATATTTTCTTCTATCCTTTTAGATGAGGAAGAACAAAGCATACAATCAGAGGAAGACATCACAGTCAAAGCTACTACAACAAAGCTTCCAAAAAATATGCAATGGTCTCAGGCCATGGAAGAGCTCAAAAAGGATTTTGAAAATCAAGTAAGAGAGGTGGAGGAAAAATTAGGAAGAGAAATGAGGGTGGTGCAAGAAAAATCATGAAAATTGAGTCAACTTCTTACTAAAGAAACTCAAAGAAATACTGAAGAAAATAATGCCTTCAAAAATAGACTAACCCAAATGGCAAAAGAGGTCCAAAAAGCCAATGAGGAGAAGAATGCTTTTAACGGCAGAACAGGCCAAATGAAAAAAAGAGGTTCAAAAGCTCATTGAAGAAAATGGTTCTTTAGAAATTAGAATGAAGTATATGGAAGCTAATGACTTTATGAGAAAACAAGAAATTATAAAACAAAAATCAAAGGAATGAAAAAAAATAGACAACAACGTGAAATATCTCATTGGAAAAACAATTGGCCTGGAAAATACGTCCAGGAGAAACAATTTTAATATTATTGATCTACCTGGAAACCATGACCAAAAAAAGAGCTTAGACATAATCTTCCAAAAAATTTTCAAGGAAAACTGCCCTGATATTCTAGAACCAGAAGATAAAATAGAAATTGAAAAAAATTCACCAATCACCTCCTGAAAGAGATCCATCCCAAAAGGAAAACTAGGAATATTGTAGCCAAATTCCAGAGTTCCCAGGTCATGGAGAAAATATTACAAGCAGGCAGAAAGAAACAATTTAAGTATTGTAGAAATGCAATCACAATAACACAGGATTTAGCAGTTTCTACACTAAGGGACTGAAGGGTTTGAAATGTGATATTCCAGAAGTCAAAAGAGATAGGATTAAAACCAAGAATCACCTACCCCGAAAAACTGAGTATAATACTTCAGGGGGATAATGGTCATTCAATGAAACAGAGGACTTTCAAGCATTCTTGATGAAAAGACTAGAGCTAAATGGAAAATTTGATTTTCAAACATGAGTCAAGAGAAGCATGAAAAGGTAAACAGGAAAGAGAAATCATAAGGGACTTACTAAAGTTGAACTGTTTACATTCTTACATGGAAAGATAACATTTGTAACTCTTGAGACTTTTCTCAGTATTTGGGTAGTTGGAGGGATTATATACAAATAGATAGAGGGTATAGGGTGAGTTGAATAGGAAGGGATGATATGTAAAAAAATAAAATTAAGGGGTGAGAGAGGAATATATTGGGAGGAGAAAGGGAGAAATGAAATGGGGCAAATTATCTCATAAAAAAAGCAAGAAAAAGCTTTTTCAATTGAGAGGAAAAGTGGGGAGGTAAGAGGGGAAAAAGTGCAGCTTACTCTCATCACAGTTGGCTCAAGGAGGGAATAATATACATACTCAATTTGGTATGAATATCTATCCAACACTACAGGAAAGTAGGGGAGAAGGGGACAAGTGGGGTGTGGGGGTGATGATAGAACAGAGGACAAATGGGAGGAGGGGGTAATTAGAAGTAAACACTTTTGAGGAGGGACAAGGTCAAAAGAGAGAATAGAATAAATGAGGGGCAGGATAGGATAGAGGGAAATATAGTTAGTTTTTCACAACAAGACTTTTATGGAAGTCTTTTGCATAAGTACACATATTTAACCTATATTGAAGTGCTTGCCTTCTCAGTGGGGATGAGTGGGGAGGGAGGAAGGGAGAGAAGTTAGAACTCAAAGTTTTAGGAATGAATGTTGAGAATTATTTTTATATGCAACTGGGAAATAAGAAATACAGGTAATGGTGTATAGAAATCTATCTTGCCTTACAAGAAAATAGAGGAGATAGGGATAAGGGAAGGGAGGGGTATGATAGAAGGGAGGGCAGATTGGGAGAAGGGATAATCAGAATGCATGGTATCTTGGGGTGGGGGAGGTGAGAGATGGGGAGAAAATTGGAACTCAAAATCTTGTGTAAATGAATGTTGAAAACTAAAAATAAATAAGTAGATTTTTAAAAAGAAACTCATTAAAATTGAACTGTTTACATTCCTACATGGAAAGATTTATTTGTAACTCATGAGACCTTTTTCAGTAATAGGGTTGTTAGGGGGGACATACATATATATATGTGTACACACATACATGCATACATATATGTACATGTGTATGAGTATGTATGTGTATATTATATATGTGTAGGCATATATGTGCATGTGTGTATATGTGTGTATACAAATATGTATATACATCTACATATATGTATGTATATGTATACACACACACATAGAGGGCATAGGGTTAGTCGAATATGAAGGGAGAATACCTAAAAAAAAATAAAATTTACTGTTGAATGGAATGTACTAGGAGTAAGAGAAAAGAGAGGTAGAATGTAGCAAATCATCTCACATAAAAGATGGAAGAAAGAACTTTTACAATGGAGGGGAAGAGGGGGGAGATGAAAGGAAATAAGTGAGCCTTACTCTCATGGGATTTGGCTTAAGGTGGAATAATACACACTCAATTGGATATGAAAATCTATTTTACCCTACAGGAAGGCAAGAGGGAAGGGAAGAGGAGAGGGAAGATAATAGAAGGGACAGCAAATTGGGGAAAGGGATAATCAGAAGTAAACACTATTGTGGGAGGACAGGTCAAGGGAGGGAATGGCATAAATGGAGGGCAGGATAGGACAGAGGGAAATGTGATTAGTCTTTTACAACATAACTATTATGGAAGTGCTTTGCATTGTTACACATGTATGACCTGTATTGAATTGCTTGTTTTCTCAGTGAGGGTGGGGAGGGAGGGAGAGAATATAGAACTCAAAGCTTGAAGAATGAATGTTAAAAATTGTTTTAGCATGCAACTGGAAATTAAGCTATACAGGCAATGGAGTATAGAAATCTATTTTGCCCTACAGGAAAATAGAGGGGAAGGGAGATAGAAGAAGGATGGGTAATAGAAGGGAGGGTAAACTGGAGGAAGGAGTGGATGGGGTGCATGCTTTTCTGGGGTGTGGGGTGCGGAGAGATGGGGAGAAAATTTGGAGTTCAAATTCTTGTGGAAGTCAATGTTGAGAACTGAAAAATAAATGAATTATGTATTTAAAAAAATACCCTCACTTGGCAACAACTAAGATAAAATCTTCAAATGACAAAAAAAAGAACATGAAGAAAGACACTATCTGCATTCAGAGAAAGAACTGATAAATAGAAGTATGGATAGAATAATTTTATACACACATACATACACATCTCTAGGGCAGGGGAGGGGGAAAGGAGAGAAGAAAAAGAAACTTACATAATAACTTTATTAGATAGTTAATAGAAATAGCAAGTTGTACATAATAGATTTGCAGTTTCATGTGCAATCATCCTTTTTATTACACCATGTTATAGAAATGCTTGTTTTGTTCCATAAATTAAAAAAAAAATTTAAAGAACTAAAGGAAGAAAAGAATGCGGGGCTCAGGAAAGGAAATGGGAGGTAGGATTCTAGTTGGGTCTTAAAGGAAGCCAGGAGGTGAAGATAAGTAGGGAGAACATTCTAGGCATGAAAGACAGTCAGAGAAAATCCCCAGAGGTGAGAAATGGAGATTTTTGTCAGAGGAGCAGCAAAGAGGCCAATGTCACTGGATTACAGAGTATGTGGGGAGTGTGAGATGTAACAGAACTAGAAAGGGCAAATGTTCTAAAGGGCTTCGAACCCCAGATTGAGGACTTCATATTTGATCGCAGCAGTGACAAGGAGCCGCTGGAATTTGAGTAGACGAGGGACATAGTCAGACCTACATTGTAGGATGATCACTTTGACAAGTGAATGGAAGATGGACTGGAGCAGGGAGAGACTTGAGGCAGGCAGAGGCACCAGAAGACTATTGCAAAAGTACAGTCATTCTGCAATGAGGGCTTACAATGTGGTGGTGGTGGAGAGAAGAGGGAGTATACGAAAGATGTTATGGTGATTGAATCAACAGACCCTGGAGACAGATTGGACAAGGGAGGGTGAGATGGTGAAAAGTCAAGGATGGTGTCCCAATGTGAGCCTAGGTGACTGAGAGATGGTGGTAACCTCAATAGTAATAGGAAAGCTAGGAAGAGAAGAGGGTTTGGGGGAAAGTTGATGCGTTCAATTTTGGACAGGCTGAGTTTAAGATGTTACTGGACATCCAGTTAGAGACTTGGGCTGGAGGTCAGCAGAGAGGTTAGGGCTGAGTAAGGAGACCAGAGCAGCATAGAGATGGTAACTAAATCCATGGGAGAGGATGAGATCACCAAGGGGAATCATATGGAGGAAAAAGTAGGTCTGAGTGATATCCTCCATAAAGGTTTTGGACCAGACGTCCCTTCGAACTTGACAACCTTTACAGAGAAGGGAATAAGAGATGGATGGGAGTGGGGGAGAGGAGGAGAGTTGGATTACCTTATGGGGAGGGAGAAGGGGAAGAAAGCAGCTTCAGTTACCTAGAAGAGCTGATACAAGCTGAATTTTTCCCTTATTTGACATTCCCCCATCCCCTCTCCTTTCCTTTCCTCTAGCTTTTCTTCCTCTGGTATCTCTGCTGTCTCCTTACTGGCTGATTGCCTGCTGCTATCTGTTTGTCTGTCTGTCTGCCCCCTCCCTAGAGCCTGGAAATCCTTGGAGCTAATCTCATTTGAAGCTATGAAATCTCATTTGCAGTTGGATTAATGCAGTGCTGAGATGGGCCAGGCCCCGGCCTGTCTCCCAGCCCAGAAACATAGAAAGCAATCTAGAGGGGAAATCTGCCTTCCCCAGTGGGCCCTGGGGTCGCTGAAAAGCAATCACGGGTAAAAGGAAGATTAAAACAATATCTGCCGTCCCCTCATTCCATCCCTACTCCCAGCTACTCAGGAGCAGGTGTGTAAGGAGAAAGTCCCAGCCCAGGAAACTGGGCCACATAGACAGGCCTGGGCTGGAAGAAGGCAGGTTCATCCTTTTGCTTTTCCTCACCCTCACCAGAGCTGAGTTATCCTGGACACTGGGACCAGCCCTAGGCCAGAGGGGCAATGCTTAGGCTGGCTTCCTAAACCACCATCCTGCCTGGATAAATGTCTCTAATCCTGTAAATAGAACTTCCACAAGCATTCAGGGGATTGTGTTTTCAATCAACAAACATTTATTAAATTAAGGGCTATCTAGGGC
This sequence comes from Notamacropus eugenii, assembly GCF_028372415.1. Taxonomy (NCBI): domain Eukaryota; kingdom Metazoa; phylum Chordata; class Mammalia; order Diprotodontia; family Macropodidae; genus Notamacropus; species Notamacropus eugenii. The sequence continues at coordinate 242,221,745 of NC_092872.1, forward strand.
TATCAAAGGGCAGCTAGGTGATACAATAAGTAGAGTGTTGGACTTGGAATCAGGAAGACTCATCTTCTCGAATTCATATCTGTCCTCAGACACTTACTAGTTGTATGACCCTGGACAAGTCACTTAACCCTGTTTGCCTCAGTTTCCTCATATGTAAAATGAGCTGAAGGAAATGACAAACCTCTCCAGTGCCTTTGCCAAAAAAACCCCAAATGGGGTCTCAAAGAGTTGGATATGTCTGAAACAACTGAACACATGAACACACTAATTTTTTTGGATTCATTACACATATTGACTGTTTTCATGCCAGAAGTTGTCTCCCATCACCTTGCCTTTGCATGGGCTGTTTCCCCAGGGGGCTGAAATGTTCACCCTCGTCATCTCAAGCTTTTAGAATCCCTGGTTGTTTGCATATTATCTTGTGCATCAAGCTGTGAGATCTTGAGTGTGGACACCCAGTGTTTGCTTTTCTTTGTGTCCCAGGTAGTGACAGCATTTAGAACACTACCTGCCACATGTAAGCAGGCTGAGTACATGCTTGTCGACTGACTAAGCGCCCCCTTCCTTAGGAAGCCTTTCCTAACTTGTCCAGTGGCTGGTATTCTCCTCCTTCCCCCGTCCTCCATATTACTTCATACTTTCTTTGAATAGGTTTTGTACTCATGTGTATATGGTATATCCTCCCCAGAAGAATGTAAGCTCTTTGTCTTGTTTGGATATTTATAGCCCTAGAACCCAATACAGTTCCCAGCATGGAATAGATCCATTTAGAATGCTTTTTAATTGAATGAATAAGTGGCCTATTCTGTGCATATCCTACTCCATGCTGGAGAAGATCTAAAGTTTAGGTAGCAAAGAGATCTATGCTCTCATTTCATCAACAGGCATTTATTAAGCACCTACCATGTACGAGGCGGAAGCACTGAGGTATAAGGGAGAGATTTCAATGGTTCTTGAGTTCAGGGAGACCTAGGTTCAAATCCTGACTCAAGCACTTACTGGGTAAAATAGAAAATCCTCTTTGTCTTTTAAAGCTCTGTTCCAATCCTCTGTCCCCCTCCTCCAGTATTCATAGTTTGCCATTCTATACCTGTCTTCTTTGCTTCACACATCCAGCAACATATGAGGAGAGGAAGACACATCTTGTGGAAGTACTATGGGGCTGGGGTTTGCCTAGGTAGGACTGAGAATAAGGGGCAAGGGATTCAAAAACAGGGGGCCATGTAGAGCTGATCACATGTTAGGAGAAGAAACCTTCGAGGTCATGAAGAACAACCCCAGAATCACAAAACTGGAGAGGTGAAAGGACCTCAGCATCCATCAAGTTCAAGCCATGGCCAACATGGAATCCCCATTAAGTCAAGTCACTGAGCATTTACTGAGCACCTCCTGGGTACTAGGAACATTTAAGGAGGGGTCCTGACAAGCTGAAGAGAGCCCAGGGGAGGGGAACCCTTAACAGCAATGATTAACTTAGAGCTGGGAGGCACCTTTAAGGGCAGTTAGTCCAATCCTCTCATTTTCCAGATGAAGGAAAGGAGCTTTTAAGTGATTTGTCCAAGGTTATGCAAATAGAAGAGTCAAGATCTGAACTCAAACCAGATTTTAAGCTAAAAGGAAACTTATAGCTGCAGGGTCCAAATTCTCTTGTTTTACAGGTGGAGAAACTGAGGCCTGCTGGAAGGGTGACGTGATTTGCCGGATGTTACCCAGGTGGACGGAGAAAGCACTCAAACCAGTCTTGTCTCCCTTTTTCCACCACCCCACGCACTTGTGAGCATAAGCTCGGATCCATCAAATCTGTTTTCTCTTTCAGGAGCTGTCCGCCCCTTCCCAAGGGGTGGGGTTTAGAATCTCTAGTCAAAATAGGAGGCCAGGATTTCAATTATCTGTTCTTCCAGGTCGTGACCGACGATGAGTCACTGTTGGAGAGATGTTTTTCTCTAGAAAGGGTCCCAGGTCAGGAAGGGAAGGGCCAAGTTTAAGGGGCTTTCAGGACACCAGGATCAGGGGTAGCATCAGGAGGAGGAGGGAGGCTTCCAGCCCCCCAACATCATGTCATGTAAAAGTCACTTGGAGCTTTATAGTTTTCATCTCCTTTCATTTCTAGGAGGGTGCCCTGCGGGATCTCATTAGAAATTGCAGGCGTATCTCTGCCATTTGCCCCAGCTCTCCCTCTCTCTCCCTCCCTCCCCTTGCTGTCTTTCTCCTTCCTTTCCTCCCCACCCCTTCCCCGCTTCCTCCCACCCTAGTCGAAGTAAGCAGAGTCTTCAAAGACAGGGCTTCCTCCTCTCTCCTTCTCTTTCTCCTTTTCTCCCCTCTTCTCTTTCAGTTCTTTCTCCTTCCCTCCCCCTTCCTCCTCCTCCTCCCCTCCCCCCCTCTTCCTCCTCTTCATCCAGAGAGGGGCTGGAATGATCTCAAAATTCCTCCGGGCTAAACCGGCAGAATTAATTCCCTTTCCATTTATGGCAAAAAAGAAAGAAATACCAATTCACCTGTGGCATAATTACAGCGGCTCGGCTCTCTCTCCTTCCTCCATTGTCTGCTCCATTAAGAGACTTTTATAGTTTCTGTATTTGTCAGGCCCAGGGTAATTTTCTCCCTCTCTTCCCCAGATGCTGGGAGGGGAGCGATTTCCCTCACCCCTGAAAGTCATTTTCCTGTCTCTCCAGAAGCCAACACCTGACACTTTAAGAGGGAACATGGCAGGGGGATGATGACTGGAAATTATAGAAATTAGAGCAGCTAAAGACCTAAGCAGCCATCTCGTGTGTCCCCCTGGGGGCTTTAGTGCATGGCTAGGGCCAAATCCTGCAGATCTACTTGTTCTGTCTTGCCCCTGGAAGCTGTCCCTCACGGCTCTCTCCCAGCCCTGAGGGCTATGGACTGGCGAAGGCTACAGGTTGGGTAGCTAGACTGCAATGATCTCCTGGGGCACAGGAAGCAAATGCCAAAGGTCCGACAACATGGCAGAGCGGGGAGGAAAAACCCCCTGGAATTAGGGTGCTAAAATTTGGGAACAAAACAAAATGTTACTGAATGAAGTATTAAATCCAATATAATCATTAGTTGTGGGTAGTCAGTGATAGTTGGTGGAAGGGGGAGGTCATCATGGCAACCTTTTTGGAAGAGATAGCACTTAATATGGGCTCAGAGTCAGGAGTCCTACGTTTTAATCCTGTCTCTGTCACAAATTTTCTGGGTGATCTTAAATGAATCAAGTCAGAATGCACAGGTTCGAATTTCACTTCTACTACTTGCTATGTGACATCCCTGGGCCTCAGTTTCCTTGTTTGAAAAATAAAGTAGTTGTACTAGATATGCTCCATCTCAAACATTCCATGATTTTGAATGAAACTGGAAAGAACAGAACTGAATTGAATCTCTCATCCCTCCAAATTGTCAGGTATTCATCTTTAAAAAAGAGAGAGATAGGAAAGAACTGAAATATACATAATCTGCTTGATTCTATTCATCCATTCAGAAGGCCCCTCTGGTCAGGTAAGGTCTGGGTATTTTAGATATTTCTGAAAGCTAAAGGAAAATTTAAAACTGACTGGGTGTCATTCTCTGCTCACTCCTTCTTCCTCAACATTACATCCAACAATTGTCAACTTTCACGGCACCTTCAGTCTATTCATTCTGCCATCACCCCAGCTGTGCCCTTCATTGTTTCTAATTGGCCTAGAGAATTTTGGGTAGTTTTCTTGTGCTCTTATCACATCCTACCTTGGATAATACTTATCTGTATACTTGCAGTGTCCCACTCCCTCCGTAGAGTGTAAACTTGGTGTTATTAGAGACTGTCATTATTCATCTTTGTATCCTCCATGTTTAATACATAAACTCTGAGGAATCTTTTCCCCAATCCTTGCCCACCACCAGTGGATGAATCAACATGGTTCCCTTTTGACTGCCTTTGATCCAGGAACTACCATCCTCGCTGGACTCAGATGTCCTGAAAAATCTACATAGACTCTAAGTCTTTGTTAATTGGATGTCTCCACCTGTGGAAGTTCACAAGGTCAAAGCCTAGTTGGACATTCCTTTCACAAGAACAGGAAAGAACTAACAAAAATACACAGAGAACAAAGGCTCTTATTCATGGGCCACAATCCAAATCTAAACTGGAGATAAAGATCCAAGGCCTCTCTCTCTCTTTCTACCCAGAGACATCTCCTCCTCACTTGGAGATGCCTTTAGGAGAATTTTTGGTCTGCCTCTAAATCCTAGTTCAGCAGCCAATACAAAAGACTGCTTGCCACAGGGCAGACAAACTCAGAAGGACAAGTGAGATTCTATCTAAGGAGTAGGATACACATGCTCATAAGGGCTACACTTATTGGCCAATTCCCACCCACTCAACACTCCTTCTTACACTTGCTTCCACTGAGTTGAACTGAGTTGAGTTCTTGTTGTCACAGATGGAGTCTTCTTGACTGTTGTGCCCTGGTGGGAAATATCTACATCTGAGAATCAAGATATGATGAGTCCTAGTCCCATTTCTGCCATGCCCTTGCAAAGTCATCAATCCCCAAGCATTTATTATATACCTGTGTGCCAGGTACTGGGCTAGACTATGGAGATACAAAAACAAAAGTAAAACAGTCCCTGCCCTTATTTTTAAATATTTATGATGTAAACAAATGAAGGCAAGTTAGTTTGGGAGAGTGGCAACCAGGAAAGGAGAAAGGATATAGAATGTCATGTGTGAAGAAGATTAAGTCAATGTGGCTGAAGTATGGGAGAGAACAATGTGATCTTTGGCCAATCACAGAAGGTTAGAGTGGACTTGAAGCTCGTTTCATCTACATGCAATGAAGCAATACTCCCTCTATCATCCTTTACTCATGGTCACCATGAACACTTAATAACAATAATAGCTAGCATCTATATAGTGCCTACTATGTGTTTATCACTTTACAAATATCATCTCATTTGATTCTCACAGCCTACAAATCTTGGAGGTAGGTGCTATTAATATCTCCATTTTCACAATGGAAGAAACTGAGGCAAACAGAGGCTAAATGACTTGCCCAGAGCCACACAACTAGGCAGTACCTTAAGCTGGATTTGAACCCATGTCTCCCTGACATTGAGTGCTCTATCCATTGTGCCACCTACTTCACTATCTTTTGTTGTTGTTTTTCAATTGTGTCTCATTCTTCATGAACCCATTTGGGTTTTTCTTGGCAAAGATACTGGAGTGGCTTGCCATTTCCTTCTCCAGCTCATTTTACAGATAAGGAAACTGAGGCCAACAGAGTTAAGTGACTTGCTTAGGATACACAGGTAAGTATCTGAGGCCGAATCTGAACTCAGATCCAATGTTCCATTCACTGTACCACCTAGAGGCCCTGTTCACTCTCTTACTCAGCAGCAGTTCATCATTAATATCAATATCATTGTCCTATCCCTCTCATTGCCATAAAGTTCTTTCTTATGTTGAATTGAAATCTTCCTTTAATTTCCATCTAGTTTTCGCTCTGAGCTCAAACAGAAGATGTCTAATTCTCACCTGCATAAAAATAATCAGTGACTATGTACAAACAGCACAATACATGCTCTTCAGTCTCACATTTGAGGTCCTCCCTAATCTGGGTTCATCCTACCTTTGCAGCTTTATAGATGATGGTCCCCTTCAAACCCTGTATATTCCATTAAACTTTACTTTCAGCTTCTTTCCTGAATTTGCTCTGCTCTCTCCCATTGTGGTGTGTTCATATAGATCACTCCCCAAGCCTCCTCCTTGTCGCCCCATGAAATCTTCCTTTTCCCTCACAGACTAGCTAGTATGTTACCTCCTCCAAGAAGCCTTTCCTGATCTCAGCTGAAAGTCTTCTCACCTTTCTCAGATTTTTCTAGAATACTTTGTCCGGACATATTCTTTGTCCCCGTCATGCTCCACCTTTTGATACCTGTATTTGTTTCAATATTGTATCCTTCCTAGTAGAAAGTAAGCCTTCTGAGGACAGAACCCTGCCTTCTAAAATATTGTTGTATCCCCAGTGCCAAGCATGGTACCTGGCAGGTAGTTGGTTCTTGCTAAATCACATCATAGATTTAGAGTTGAAAGGAGTCCATCAAGTCCAACCCCCCTCATTTTACAGATGAGGAAACTGAGCCCCAGAAAAATTAAGTAACTTGCCCAGGATCAAACAGCTAGCAAGTGTCTGAGATGGAATTTGAATCCAGGTCTTCTTGATTACAAGTCTGGCACTCTATCCAGTGCACTTACTGAATTGAATTGAATTCTTCTTCAACTTGACATATTTGTCATGTCCCCTTAATGTATTTTCTTCAGGCTCAGCATTCCCCACTCCCTCAACCAAGCCTCGGTATTCCAGACCTCTAGTTGTCCTGGCTGCCTTCCCCTCAAAGCAGTCGGGTTTGTCAATAATTAAAATATGGTGGCCACAACTGAACAATAGATTTAAGGTTTAGAATGTGTTTTCTATCAACTCCCTGTGAGGTGGTAGGAGCCTTATTACTCCTTTTCTCAGATCATAGAACCATAGGATTATAGATTTAGAGTTTGAAAAGACCACACCCAATAAGCCCAACTCTAAATAGGAAGATGGGCTAAATGATTCGATCTAGACCACACAAATTCAAATCCAAATACTTATTAGCTGTGTGACCTTGAGCAAGTCAATTCACCCTGTTTGCCTTGGTTTCCTCATCTGTAAAACAGGCTGAAGAAGGTAATAGCAAACTACTCTAGGATCTTAGCCAAGAAAATCCCAAATGGGATCAAGAAGAGCAAGATACAATGAAAGGACTGAACAGCAGCAAAGATGGTACAAGTAGCAAGTGACAGAGGCAGAAGAATTCACACCCGGTCCTTTGCCTCTAAATGTGGCATACTTTGCTCTGTGCCAGAGACAGAGAAAGCTTGTGTTATTTGTCCAAGGTTATCTAGTTAGTGTTAGAGTCAGAATTCGAACTCAGGTCTTCTGACTCTAGGACTAGTAAGCACCCATTTCATTGCATCCCCTGGCTCTCAAATTTTTAAAAGTGAAGAAGAAAGAACCAAATGCAAGAAGAGATCATTTGTAATTTTGATGGATTTTTTTTTTTTTTTTTGCCTCTGATTTCTTGGTCTCTCAAGCCCTCTGACCTTACTGCTAATGAGAAACATACTCATCCCCAGGGGAGGAGGCGGACCCCCAGGGTGATAACCCATCCATCCTAGGAGGTTGTCAGAAAGCGAGACAACCCTCTAGAGAGATGAGGACTAGCAATCGTTAATGAAAAACTGAAGGTGAATTGTTTCTCCTTCTGACCTGGCAAAAACTAGTCTGGATCTGGATTCATCTGGTGTGGTAGGTGAGGATTCATTGACAGTGTCAGGAGAGGCCCCTCATGCTTCCCATGAGGCCACATGTGTTAGTTAATTGGGACTGGCCCCTCCCCAAGCCTATTCCTTGGCTGGGTTGGTGGGAGGATGGGGGTGGGAAAGAGAAAGGAGGAGAAGGAGTGAGGGGCATGTGGAACACAGAGACACTGAGAAAGTGAAGGTTATGCTCTCCCCATCTAGGCTGGGACCCAAGCCCAGGGCTCCATCTGAGTGAGATTCAGTGCCTCTCATTTCAATGTCAGCTCGATTTCATGGACTTGGTCCCCATGAATTCCAGAATTCATTTCCGATTCCTGAAAAACTATGACATCTGTTTTTACAGTGTGAGAGACAGTAGTATAGTGGGAAGAATGGTGGGTTAGGAGGCAGAGCATTTGGGTTCAAATCCCCCTTCTACTGCCTGTTCTTGGGGTCTCTGAGTCTCAGTTTACTCATTTGTACAATTAGAAGGTTGGATTAGGTCTTTTCTAGCTCAGGATCTATGAACTTGTGGGGAAAAAAAGGGACTGTATAAGAACATTAAACAGAACAGTTTACAAGTCAATGTAGCATTGTAAAGGAAAGCCAAGAAAACAGATTTAGCCCTAGCTGGCCCTATCCTACCGCATGACCTAGGTTGAGTCTTGGCGGTTTCTGTTTCCTCATTTTAAAAATGCAAACAATGCTGACTTTCCTGGGTTGCTGTAAAACTCCAATGAGACAATTAATGGGGAAAGTGTTTGGGGAAGAGTTAAATCCAAAAGTAAGGACCCTTATAATTTACTTTCTTAATGAGCGATGGCCAGGGTTAGGGGTTAGTCTCTTAGTAGGGTTAAAACTCAGTCTTGGACTAGGATTGGGGCTTAATCTGTAGATAAAAGGCTGGTCTATGGTGGGGTTTAAGGGTTAATCTGGGGCCAGGGTTAGGGAATCAGTTTGTGACTGGAGTTAGAATCCAGTCTTTGGCCAAGGTTCAGGGTCAGTCTGTGGCCAAGGTTAAAGGTCAATATATGGCTAGGGTCAGTCTGGGGTTGGATTTAGAACTCAGTCTATAGCACTGCCTTCTTGGGCCAAATAGAACAAATCTAATTTCTCTTCAAATGGTAGCCTTGCAAATATTTGGGGAAAATGGAATGACTCTCTCCCTAGTCTTTTCCAACCCTTTTTCATATGACACATTTATCTATATATGTGTTGCCTATGTGCATATATACACTTGTGTGTATATACATACATCTACACACACACATATATGTATGTATGTATGTATATGCCAGTCTGAGTGGAACAGAGCCAGTGAATAGTCCCTCTGCACTTTTAGCCTAAGTGAAATAGGGAGGCCCAGTCTTACACATGCACACACACACACATACACATGTATGTATGTGTATGAATGAAAGAACTTTTGACCATCTCCATTTCCACTCTGGGCCAGTTAGTCTCATCTTAGACAACTTGATGGCTCCCTTGATCCTGGGGGCTTACCATATTAATGACAACCTTAGTGATGACACCAGAGTCACATACTCTATGGCATCGTAGGACACTGAAGCATACCAGACCCACTGTGATTCAGAATTCCTGAGTTCAATAGGTTAGGTGTGTGTTAGAGATAGCTCAGACCCGTCTGGGAGAGCCAGTTGTTAAATTTTCAATGTGAACATCTACAGAGAGTTGGTTGTGAAATATTTACTTGCTATGTCTCTGTCCTCAAACACCAGCCTTCCTGTTAGCAGGGATTACAGAATTGTACCACCAAGATGAGTGACTGTATATTTATAACAAGAGCTTTCTTTTTCTTTTCTTTTTTCACTGAGAGGGAGAGAATAAAGTGTTAGTTAAATGAGAAGAATTCAATTAGATTTTTAAAAATTGGGATCATAATTTTGTTACTCAGTGAACTAGCTTTCCCTCTCTGAGCATGTATTCCACATCTTCATCAGAGTTGCTGATAAATTATTGAATAGGAGAGGTCACAGTTCTATCTGACCTCCCTCTTATCTTCCCACTACTCCAACCCCAGGTTAGATTAATTCATTATTCAATTTTCTTTTGGTGTGGTCTTTCAAGAAGTTATAAGTCTACCTTGCCATAACTATGGTCAAATGGAGATCTCTCCATCTTATACACAAATTAAATATACATACATACATATATACATACACGGATATATATATCCTAATGACATATATATGTATATATATGTATGAATGGATGTGTATATAGATATTTTGATAAATAGATAGTATGTATATATATCTATGCTTATGTATACATACATATATGTTCTGAGAGAATTTATCAAATATATTGACAAAGTTTATATATGCCATTCTATAACATTCTCCTGTTCTGACAATAAAAATAAAGCAAATCAGATTAATCTGGCAGGATTTTGTCTTAGTAAACCCATGTTGTCTCCCAGTGATTACTGCTTCCCTTCCTAAGTGCTCATAGACAATCTGCTAAATATTTTGTTCTAGAAAATTTCCAGGAGCTATATTCAGCTCACCAGATTTTCAGAATCCACTTTCTCTCTTTTTTTGGAAATAGCTATGATAATTGCCCACGCCCAATGTTAGGGTACTTCTCTGTCCTTTCTTACAGATGGGTAACTGGAATTCAATAATCTCATCTCTAAATTCTTTCAGGAGCCTGAGATCCATCTGGATCCAGTGACATTAACTTATGGAAGATAGCTAAGTACTTCCTTACTCTCTTCTCACCAGTTCTGGTGTTCCGTTCCCTCTTATCTATGTTTGTTCTAACCTTTCCATTCTGAAGTTCATTCTCCTCATCAGAGAAAGCAGAAGAGATGTAGGATTGAATATTTCAGCTCCTCAAATCTAATGCCCAGATTTGCCAAGCCCTATTTGGAAGAGAAAAGTGGGAGTGAATCACCACCATATGGAATTTCAATGTCTCCTTCAACACTCCAGCTCAAGGAAGGAATGGAGAAAGTGTTGGCTTTCTGGAAGGAGATAGTCGTTGGCTGTTGGGGGTGGTGATGGGGAGATGGCTGAGCCTGCAGTAAGAAGGCCCTACATCTTCCCTTTCACTAGTTATCTCCCTGAGGCCCAATTTGAATTCACAAAGATGAGTCTTCCTGACCCCCGAATCCAGCGCTCTATCCACTATACCACCTACCTGCCCCAAGTGCCATAGGTACTTAGTATAAGATACCAAGGCATTATATAAATGTTAGTATTATGGCAGAGGGCAGGATGAAAAGAGGATGACTGCTAATTCAGTTTGAAACACAGAACATGTAAATGGCAGACAAAACTGATAGACTGTGGTCACATTGTGAGAGACCTTGAAATCCAGGATCAAGAACGTGGACTATATTTGGCAAAGGAGAGGAATGAATGTTTTGGAGCATAATTTCATGATTGGAACAAAGCAGGAAGCTACAGGGTGACCTTGTGGACAGAGGGCTTGCATCTGACTCCTGGCTCTGAACCTATAGTCACTTCACTGCTCTGAGCTAAGGTTTACTCCTTAGCAAAAGAAGGGGTCAGATTAAGGAATTTCTAAGTTCCTAAGCCTAGTGGTAGCTCCACAATCCCAGTCAGTCTTGCTAACTCCTCACTTCCCACCCATGCGCTGAGAAGTGGTCCAGGTAGGCCACCTCTACTTCGTGTTGCAGACGTTTTCTTCTTTATTTGCAGATTTCTTTCTATAAAGTTATCCTAATGGCAAAGGGAACACAAATGACCTGAAAGAATGCCATGGAGTTCTATTTCTGAGGGTAAGTTTGCCCCCAGATGCCAGATGCCATGGGAACCATGTCTAGAATTGGTGGTACAATAATCTAGCTAAAAGCTTGCTTTGTGGAAGATGGAGTACCTATCTTTTGTGACCCCAGAGAGCAAAAGGAGGACCAACAGTGTGGAGGTGGGATAAAGGAAGAGAGGAGAGCTGGGAGGAGTCGGAAAGATTCCAACGTTCAGAACTGTCCAACTGAATTGTAGAACAATGAGCTTTGTGAGGTGTAATGATGCTGGTCACGAGAGAAACTGAATATCCTCTGGTCAGGGATGCGGGTTTTCTTATCTTGAGTAAAAGCTGGATTAATTTTCTAAAGCATCTTCCACCTCTGAGATCCTATGATGCTAAAAATCTATTGATCTAGTAGTCTGGGATTCTATTCCTCAGGAAAGGCAGTATAACACAGTGGATAGAGAGCTGGCCTCAGAACCAAGATGATCTTAGTTCAGGACCTACTTCTGATACATACGGACTGCGTGACCTCTGGCAAGCCACTTGATGTCTCTATGTCCCAGACACTGTAAGCAGAGAAGATGCTGATCTGTATTGGTAGAAGGAGCTTCTCCCTGGAAACTTCTTATACCAATGAAATTACAGACCTGTTCCAAAAACAAAATGAAATTCCCCAGGAACACAGCTACAAATTTGTGAAGTGGGGGGGAAATCCCAACAAAAAACCACTGTGTTGAGTCCTGGGTCCTAGTCTTAGCTTTGCCAGAAACCTACTATTTGATTTTAGGGAATCTTCTTTCCTTTGAACCTGGGTTTCCCTATTTGTATAAGCCAGGGGTCTGATCTAAATCAGCCCATCAAATCTGTCCATTCTGTGATTCAAAAGATCTCTTCAAGTAGGGTGTGTTTCCCTTTCTGGGAAGTCTTCCATTTATGACTAATGGTTTGGTGTTGACCATCATCTATTTCTATCACTGCTTGTGGATAGGTTCCTGAACTTCGAGTCTGGAAGACCTGGCTTCAAATTCTTTCTTGGGCACTTTCCTTGCTCTGGGACCCTGGGCAAGTCATTTAACTATTCTATGCCTCGGTTTCCTGATCTGTAAGATAATGGAATTGGATGTGATGGATTGAAGATCTTTTATATCTCAACATCTAGCATCCTATGACCCTAAGTTCTTACCTGAAGTCACCTGCTCATTGGCAACATAGATAATAGATTTGGAGGAATGTATAGATAGCACTTTAATAGGATCCTAGCACTAATGGTTCTCTGTCATAGAGTAATTGAAGCATCAGGCCCAATTTGTTTGTTCCCAAGGAAGTACTCTGGTGTCTCTCCACCCCACCCCTAGTTAGAGCCTCCAAGGTAAGATCTCATTTCAGCCCTTTTTCTGGCTCCCATCTGGACACAGAACTTGCCAGAGGTCTGAGCAGGAGACCAAGCTGAGATTTGAACTCCTAAACTCTGAAACAGCTGAAGTTCCCTGCTGAGTCCCGGTGGCCCCAGGCCCACTCCCATGACACATTTCTGAACAGGAGATGGGCTTGCCTGTTTGGAAAGGTTGGCTGGCTGGACTTCAGGGCTTTTGTGCTCAGAAAGCATGAGGAGAGCAGGTTCCTGGAGGAGACTGCCAATTTTCTCCTCTATTAAAAAAATTCCTGTTTCCATCCATTTCTCTCACATCATGCTGCTCAGATGTTCTCACAAGCTGAGGACATGCAGGAAATGTCTTTCCTGTGTTCCTATCCCCATGGCAGACACTCCATTAGCGCCACTGATTTAGAGCTGGAAGAGACTCCAGAGGCATACAGATCAATTCTCTCATTTTACAGGTAAAGAAGCTGAGGCCCAGAGAGGTTAAAAGACTTACCCAAAGTCACACAGGGAGCATGCATCAGAGGTGGAATTTGAACTTGGGTCCTGACACTGACCTTTTCAGGCAGTGTTGACCTTATGAAAAAGCAGAGAAGACAGCTGCCAATATGGTGTGATGTGATGGGTGATGAGAATCTGACCCCTACCCTCTGCAAACCCCTGACACACACCAAAATGCTGATCAGGGTTTGGTGCTTTTATCATCTTGTTACAGGTCTGAAATTCCATCATTATCAGTGGAATTACTATCAGCCTATTATTAGAGGATGGAGCTCCAGGCACATGAAGTCAGGAAGACCTGGTTATATCCAGTCTCATACATTTACTGTCTATGTGACCTTGGCCAAGTCACTTAACCTTTGCCTGTTTCAATTCCTCATCTGTAAAATGGGGATGATAATAATAGTACCTATCTGCCAAGGTTGTTGAGAGGGGGGATCAAATGGGATCTTAATTGTCAAGCACAAAGCACATAGAAAGCATTATATAAATGTTAGCTACCATCATCATTTCATTTCTTTGGGCTCAGCATAGATCTCCCTAAGATTCAAGCATTCTCGTTTATACTGTGAAGCCCCCTGGAAGGAGGAGACCATCAGCCCATCTCAGAGGGAATGAGTGAATCTCCTGTGTTCCACCTTGAGGGAAAGCAGCATAAGGTTGGGTAAAGGGTATGATGGAGATAGATGTCATTGACTGAATTTTAATTGCAGGAGATGCATTTTAATTGCTATGGGAGTATACAAGGTCTCCCTGTGTCATGTCTAGACTATTGTGCCAGCCTCTTCAGCTGGTCATCCTCCCTTCTGTGTTTCCTCAACAATCCTTCCTTCTGGGTTAACCTTCCTAATGTCCACGTCTGGTCACGTCACTCTCTCTGCTCATTATTAGTCTTCTGTATTTTCCCATTGTTTGCTGGGGGAAAAAAAATAAACACACAACATGAATTCCTTAACTAGACACGTAAGGCCCTCCACAACTGAGTACCAAGCTACTTTTCCCCAGCATCTGTTTCCCTTTTTCTCTTTAGAGCCAAACTGTAACTCTTAGGATTGCCTGACAGCATCCTGGAAATTCCTTTTGTTTATATCATTCCCTCCACCTGAAATCCTCCCTAATCTTTGCCTATCTGATTCTTAGTCAAACTCCAAGACTTCTTCCATTAAGACTTTTTTGACCATCCTCTGCCAGAGATGTTTTCCTTCTCTTCTGAAACCTTCTGTGGTCACACCCTTCCACTGACATTTTCAACATTCTGCCTTGTACTGTTATTATGTGTGCTCCGGCCTCACCCCCCTTTCTATACTAGGGACTCCCAGGGGTCAGGGATTGCTTTTAATTCATCTCTGTAGCCTCCAGAGTGCGGTGCTTTGAACCCAGTGGGCATTCAGTAAATGTTTGTTGAATTAAGGGGGGAGGAAGGGGGAGCCAGTACACATGGTTCTATATAGGTCAACCGCACTAGGAGGAAACAAAGTGTATAAAATCTGAGTATGAAGTTTGGCTCAGATTTGGATGTTGGTTGGAAGACCTGGTTCAAATTGGAGCTCTGCTCCTTACTAATTGTGTGACCAGGGGCAGAACGCTTCACTTGCTCAGGCTTTAATGTGTATAATGATGAGACTGGATTATTCCGATGACCTTTAAGGTCCCTGCCAGCTCCAAAGACCATGACATCATGGTACTATTAAAAACCTTTCTCCTTTTCTTTCCAGCCCTCCAGAGTATAAAATTCTATTCTGCCTCATTTTACTTCTAGGTCCAAAACCCATTTAGCACCACACATTGTTATGGAGTAAATTTTTATTTTTGTTTAGGGTATAATTTTGTGTCTTTTTTTGAACTGTAGCTTTAAACAAAGTTTTAGGGGGAAAAATCCAACCATAAGATGACCTCTCCCTAATCATCATTATTTAAAGGGAAAAAATCTGAGATGGCAATTCCTAGGAGTACCTCTAGGGCAAGAGCTTTATTCCCCAAAACAGGAACTGTTGATTCTGCGCCCTAGAATTTTTAGGGTCTGTTCCTAAACCAGGTCATGTCAGCTCCTTTCTCCTACCCCAGAGAGCCCTTTTCGTGTGTCCAACGGGAAAGAATCTGGGATATCCTAGAAGTCCTCATTCTTTACCACTGTTGTTGAATCATTTTTCAGTTGAGTCTGACTCTCCATGAGCCCATTGGGGATTTTCTTGGTAGAGATTCTGGAGTGGTTTCCCATTTCCTTCTTCAGCTCAGTTTTACAGTTGAGGAAACTGAGGCAAACAGGGTTAAATGATTTGCCCAGGGTTACACAGTTAGTAAGTGTCTGAGGCCAAGTTTAAATTCAGGAAGTGAAGTCTTCCTGACTCCAGGCCCAATGCTCTATCCACTGACCCACCTAGCTGCCCACTAACGTGGCCCAAACAATCTGGTTTCTTTATGGAGATGACTGAAAACCCACTAGAACCTTTGTAATGTGGCTTTCTAGCTTTTCTTATTATTACTATTATTTAAAATCAGTTTTCATTCTTTTCTTTCAGGCAAATGATCTTTTAAAAATTTCTACCAATAACATCCAATATAATAATAAAGTGATGGTAAATCTTTGAATCAATCTTGTGGATTTGAAAGGACTACATTTGACAGAGGAAGTGTTTGTTCTCCATCTTCTTTAAGGAGAACTAGAGTAGAGAAGCCTCTGACCAGGTAATTGGTGGGATAGCATTGATCTACATGATGGGAGCTCCCTGAGAAAATGGATTAGAATTTTGTAGGCCCATGACAATGACTGTCAAATGTCCCAATATGGAAAACAGGAAACCTTCCCATGGGAATTTTCTCCATGAATGCAGATTGTACCTTCCATAACACATAGAATTTTCAATCTGAGATATTTGCCAAGGGGCATTGAGAAGTTAAGTACCTGGTCCCTGGTTTCTCATTAGGGGCAGAATTTGAAGCCGGCTCTTCTTGGTACAGAAGCTAGCCGTATTGTCCATTAGGAATTATATTACTTTTTATTTATCATAGGAGGAGGGACTGGACCTGTGATCTAATTGGCATAAAGAACTCCAAAATATGAAATATTCCTCTACCAAGGAAGGTGAGGACTTTCTCTGCATCTGCTAGTCAGAAAGAGCGGCTATGGGAGCTGCCATGAGCACTGAGAGTTTAAGTAATCTGCCTAGCATCACAAAACCATTCTGTTTCAGAGAGAGTACTTGAACCCTGATTTCTCTCTCTTTTTCAAAGGCCAGCTCTCTACCCACTATACCACACTGACCCTCATAGGATACATTTATAATATTGTTTATTTAGCTGCTTACTATTCAGTGAAACTTCATTCAGTTTATCACCAGGGGCCATCCAGGAAAGTATGCCTCAAATACCTCCTCCTGGAGCAGAAAGCCACTCATGGCCATAAAAATGGAATTGCTGCCAGGTGTGACACCTAGCCAGAAAGGCCGCATCACATCAGCTCATAGGTCTTGAAGCAGAAAGGACATCAGAGACCATCTAATCCAACCCTCACTTTTTGTGGATGAGGAGACTGAGTCCCAAGGAAGTAGAACGACTTACAGTTGGAGGTAGAATTTGAACTCAGATCCTCTGTCTTGAAAGTCAGTGTTCTAGGTGGAGAAATCAGGCTTATCACCAGAGCATTAGGTAGCATGTATTGAAATGTTTTGGCTACAGGAACACAAGACAGAGTAGAATAGTGTGAGTTCCATCATGGAAGGTGGATAAAAATAGATAAAATCCCCTCTCCTTGGAGTATTACAATTTTGTTTTCTGGTGATTCTTAGAGCACAGTAAGTTCTTAGTAAATGCCTGCCCATTGATTCATTCACAATGGAATTATATCCAGTATTTTCATTGCTACTCAATAATAATGATATTTGACATTTATAATATAGTGTAAGGTACCATACATAAATGATACCTTAAAATGCCTTACATGACAGTTTATATAGGGAGAAGGAAAGCATGTAGATTTCTGTGATTTTTCAGCCTGGCTAATCCCCTGGAGAGCTGGAAATCTGCTTCCAGATGGCCCTGAGTCCTCATTCACAAATTGGCTTCTGGACACTCTTGCTTTGGCTACATCTCCCAGATCCCCTCCAGGCTCATTATTCCAGGCTTCTGAACCTATGAATAGATAGGAAATATAAAAGCAAGGCTCATTTTCCCCAAATTTCTAAAAGAGGAATTACTACTCCCATTTCTCAGATGGGAAAACTGACATCTGGGGAGATAGGCTCAAATTGCTTCCCTTCTTCCACTTGTAAATTCACAGATTTTCTAGAATCTCCAAGTCACCCCAAGGGCAGTGGGTGCACAGGAAAGAAGTCAGGGTCTTTACACAAGGTGTTTGTAATTGGGAGAATGGCAGCTTTCTAAGGTTTGTGAAGGGATGTGATTCTAGCTATTGGTCTGCCACTGTGGTGAAATGGAAAACATTGGCAGTCACAAGACCTGATTTCAAATCCCACTTCTAACTACCTGTGTGATCTCAGACAAGTTCCTCTACTTTTTCTGAGTCTCGGTTTTCTCATATGGGGTTGAACTCTAAGTCCTAAGATGTTGGTTATGGAGAGTTGTTAGAGGGATATCTAATCCAACAAGTAAGGCTCTCTTTTAGGCACAAATATACCAAGAGAAAAATGAGGAAAAGTATCTTTTTCAGGGAGCTTAAATTCTGATATAAACCTGGAAATACATAAGTTAATATAAGAAAATTTTAGAAGTAATACATAGTTAACAATATATGTGTCAGCGTTTCCCTCCTGTAACATCCACGGCTTGCTGTGGTCAAAACATTTCAATACCTGGTTGTGCTGAGAAGCCCACTTCCTCCACATAGAATAATGCCTCTGGAGTAAAAGGACCTGGGTTTAAATCATACCTATGACTGCCACTTGCACCACTTTCTTTTGGCCTCAGTATCCTCATCTGTGAAATTAACAGCTTGAACTATAAATCCAGAAAGGATTTTGGTAGGAAGTAAGCTGAGCCTCAAAGAAAAGCAAGCATTTTAAGAAAGGAAGAAAGATGAGGAGAAAGTACTTTTCAGGCACAGAGGGGAAGGGAGAAATAAAGGTCCAGAGGTGGGAGAAGAGAACTCAGAAATCTCAAAGAAGCTGGTTTGGTTGGAATGTGGAGTGTGTGAAGATGAATGATATGATGTAAAGGTAGATTGAAGACTCGCAGAAGGGCTTTAAATGCTGTGTTGAGGAAGGTTTATTTTTATCCTAGAGTCATAAGGAGCCACTGAAAATTCTTGAGGGAGAGTGACACGATGGGGGGCCTGTGCCTTCAGAAGATTATTTCGGCAGCTACATGGAAAATGGATTCGAGAGGGGAGAACTGGAAACCAGGACAATGTATTTTTTTCAGTAGGAGGTGATAAGGGATGTGCCAAAACCCAGATGGTGGCTGTATGAGTGGAGAGAAAGGGACCATATCAAGATTTTTTGGGGGGGGGGAGGGGAGGGAGGAAAAGAGTAGAGAAGATATAATAAAAGAGAGGAAAGGTTAATGAAGAACCAAAGCCAGAGGTCTCAGTTCCTGGTCAGTTGCCTTAGCTTTCCCATCCTTTTCCTCCAGACCTCTCATCCTCAGCCCCTAGCTTGGTCCCTCCTCCTGCTGATTCCTACTCCATCAAGTCTGGCTGTTCCCTTCTCCACAAATCAGGCAGTTTTATGGGCTGTAGAAACACTCCAATTGTTCACTCAATTACCCTGAGTGGAATGAATATATTCATCTCTCTCTTAACTCCAGTTAGAGACTCAGGCTCCCCTCCCCCATGCTAGGGCTGGCGTTAATAATGCAGGTTCAATAGATATATTATTTTTTTAAAAGAACGACCCCAGGCGGCTCGTAATTTCTCTCAGTTCCAGCTTTCCCTCCCCCTCTCTCCCCTCCCTCCTTCCTCTGAGAGCACAAGTTACAAATGACATGTGCTAAGTTGCTTCCCTCCCCCACATCAGGCCAACAGCTGCTTAAAATTTCTCTTATGATAATGCCAGTTGCCCCTGATTAATATTGATTTTTCCTTTTCCCCTTTTCTTTAGAAAGATTCTCTCTCCCACTGGTCCTTGCCTGAGCAAACTCAATCAGGCCCCAGGCAGGAACCACTTCCATCAGCTAATGCAGTGAGGGCCTCTCAGGGAGAAAGGAAGGAGAGAAGAAGCAAAGGGAGGGAGAAAAGAGGAAAGGAAGGGATTAGAAAAGGAGATAAGGAGAGAGAGAAGGAGGAAATGAGGGAGAGAAGGAAAGAAAAGAAGTTAGAAAGAAAAGAGGAAAGGGAGGAAAGGAAGGAGGAAAGAAAGGAAGGAGAAAAGAGGAAAGGAAGGGATTAGAGAAGGAGAAAAGGAGGGAGAGAGGGAGAAAATGGGGAAAGGAGGGAGGAAAGGAAGGAAAAGAAGGGGGAAAGAAAAGAGGAAAAGAAGGGAGGGACTGAAGGAGGAAAAGAGGAAGGGAGAAAAAGAGAAAAGGAGGGAGGGAGGGAGTTAGGGAAAGGAGGGAGGGAAGGAGAAAAGGTGAAAGGGAGGCTTTCTTATTCTCTCCCCCCTACCCTCCCCCAGTGACAGCCGCCTCCAGCTTAAACACGTTCTGCCCCAGGCTTCCCCAGTGCTGGTTAAAAGCTACCTGAGGCTTTCTCTTTGTAGAAACGATTTTCTTTTATGGAAAACCAACAAAGGCTCTGTCAAGATATTTTTCATCGCTTAGCAAGGGAGACTGTCAGCCTCGGAGTCACGCAGGAAAAGGGAGGGGAAAGGCAGTGTAGGTGGGGGGGGGGGGGGGGGGGGGAGGGGATGGAGAGAGAGAGAAGGAGAAAGAGGGAGGAGGGGAAGGGAGAGGGGAAGAGAGAAGGAGAGGAGAGGGAAAGGGACTGGGGGTGGGGGTTTTCCTCCGCTTCAGTACCAGCTTCAGTAACTGAACGCAGCGGTGGAGCTGCGAGGCTCGGGCGACGATTTGTCGCGCTTGGAAAAGGCAATCAGCCTAATGCCCTGTAATTACCTGCCCGGTAGGTCACCTCGAGCGAGTCAGGGAGCACTGAGCCAGCCTCAGCCCCAGGGAACCTAAATCCGGGCTCCGGGAAGGAGGCAAGTGATGGCAGCCCCGCCAGTCTGGGCCAGGCCAGCTGTTCCGTGCCCATTCCGATCCCGCCAGTTCAGTTCGCTTCAATTAATTTCAATTCAATTCATTTTTTAAAAATTCAAATCAATTCAGTTCACTTTGTTGTAATTCCGTTCAGAACAATTCATTTTGTTTCAATTCAAGCTAATTGTTGGTTTTAACTCTTTTCCTTCCAGGGCAAATTAACTCCAAGTATTTCCAACCAATTTCATTCAGCTCAGTTCAGTTCAGCCTGGCACATAATTCATTTCACTTCATCCTCAGTCCAATTCAGTTCAGTTCAGTCCAATTTTGTTTAGTTAAGTTTATTTCCATTCAGTTCAGACAATTCAGTTCGATTCATTTCATTCAAGTTCAATCCAATCCAGTGCATTTCAGCCGGGTTCCTTCAATTCGATTTAACACAATTTAGTTTCAATTCAGTTTGGTTCAATTCCACAAACATTTATTGTGTATTTGAGAGCAAAGCACCATGCTGGGGACTAGGGGATAATGACATGTATGTAAGCATCTGAACTTTGCCCCCAGGGAGCTTATTGTCTATTAGGGAGAAAAGACCAACCCTGATTACTGTGATACACAATATGAGGTGTGTGGTCTGATGTGGGAATGGTCACTATTGACAGGAGACATCAGGAAAGTCACCCTAGAAGAGTTAGGCTTGAAGATGTCAGTAAGAATTCAATAGACAAGGCTGGTGGGCATTTTATGTATAGGAAATGGCTCTAGCAAAGGCATGGTGTTAAGGGAGGAGAGCAGAAAAAAATTAACTGGTATAAAGTGTGTGGGCAGCAGTAGAAAGAGAAGTTGGCCATGTATGGAAGTACCAGTAGTACTTAGTTGGGCCAGAAGCATGGGACATCCATGGGATTGTAAAAGTATAATTGACAGGATTTGGCAATTAATTTTATATGAGATAAGAGAAAGAGGAAAGAGACTCAAATTAGCAAATTAAGGTATAGGACCAGGATGCCTTATCTTTCAGCCAGGGACTAGGAAGAGCAGAAAAGTGACTTGGAACTTCTCTGAGGTGCATTTCCCAGGTCTCCCCATTGGGTTGCTCCCTCCTCCAATCTATGGGGTTGAGGAAAGAAAAGGAAATGAAAAGGGGCAGAAGTAGTCACATAGATGTGTTTAAAAAAGAAATGTTTTGTGTGTTTTCCTAACTCTGCTATCCACTGTCCCCTTCCAATAGAATATAAGCTTCTTGGAGGGCGGGGGCTGTTTCACTTTTTGTATCCCCGGACAGTGCCTTACGCATAGAAGGTTCCTAATAAATGTTTCTTGATTGCTTGATTGGTGTATTCAGATGTCCCACTATCAGGTGATGTGGTCTCCACTGACTGATGGATGAAGCACCAGCCCAGCATTTCATGCCTGTGGCAGATCAAGCTCCCATGCCTTTCTGTGGTTTCTCCCAAGCTTGGTTTTCTACACCCAATTAGGCTTTCAACCAGCATTTATTTTTGGCAGCTCCCAAATTGCTGCCCATGGTCATCTTGGGATTCCCTTGCAAGGTTTGCTGCCAGGGGAAGCCTGGGGTTTGGATGTCTGAACTGTGTCAGCCAAAATCCATGTGATCCTGTGCACTGGGAGAAAGTTGAACTGGGCATTATTAGGTAGTTGATGGGTGTAGAGGAATAATTGACCTATTGCTTTGAGACGAAGCACTGGCAAGCTGAGGTGAGCACAGAGTTCAGGAGAGTAGGGCTACAGAGGAGTAGAGATCCAGCACTCTCTAGTAAGCTCCTCCAGATGTTATTGGGTTAACAGCCCCCTCCCCTGCTACCACCAGTTTCAGTCTGACTTCCAAGGACCCCATCTCCCCTAATCACTAGGTCTTAGAATGGCCAAAGCAGAAGCAGCCATCCCTCACTGAAATCCAATTCACTGGCATCACCTTCCTGACATCATGGTCCTCTTGGAGAAGGAAGGGCAAACAACAAGGTCTTAGAACAAACTTTTTCCTCTTAATTCACTGGGAACAAAGGTTGAGTTTTTTCAAAAAGGACTTGGTGGTGATTATAAGATAGAGGGGAAAAAAATAAAACGGAGAACACAGAACTGACTAATTTCATTTTGGAACATGGAAATCTTGTCTTAAATATCCCTGATTTAACCACAAAGGCTTACCCAAATGCCAAGAGAGAGGGTTACCTTGTTCCCATCTGATCTCAATTTGAACTCAGCCTCCACCATTCTTATGCACCAATCACCAAGGCTGGTTAGTATCATCCTTTAGTGAAGGGCTTACTCTGTCCTTTGGTCTGACCTTGCCACAGAACAGCCACCATAATAATAACAGACACAACCTGTTGAAGATCATTGATCTAGAAAGCATCTTGAGATACTGAGTCCAAGGGATGCTCATCAGTTGGGGCATGGCTGAACAAGTTTTAGTACATGATTGTAATGGAATATTACTGTGCTGTAAGAGATGATGGGCAGACAGCTTTCAGAAAACCTTGGAAGTGATGCAAAGTGAAGTGAACAGAACCAGGAGAACATTGTATGTAGTAACAGCATTACTGTATGAGGATCAACTGTGAATGAGTTAGCTATTCGTGGCAACACTGCGATCTAAGACAATTCCAAAGGACACAAGATAGAAAATGCTATCCACCTTCAGAGAAAGAACTAAGGAAGTCTGGATACAAATCAAAGCACACCATTTTTCACTTTCTCTGTGTGTGTATGTGTGTGTGTGTATGTGTGTTTCCTTTGGGTCTGTATCTTCTTTTACAACATGACTAATATGGATTGAATATGTATAATCTATATCAAATTGCTTACTGTTTCAGGGAGGGAGAGAAAATTTGAAACTCAAAAAATTATTTAAATGAATGCTAAAAATTGTCTTTACATATAACTAGGGAAAAATAAATATCATGAAAAAAAGATGCTGAGTCCAATCTGTTCATTTTACAGGTATAGTGTGCATGTATGATAATGACAATTCTATGATAAGCAAGGAATTGTTAGTTCCCAGATTTGAATTCTCATTGTCTACTCAGAGTGGGCCTGATTCTGATTGGGCTAGAAGACAGGGAGGAGGGAGTTAGGGGACAATCTTTCTCTCTGTGTGTACTGGCTGAGAGGAACATACTCCTCCTTTTCAGTCTACTTTTCTGGATCTTCATCCAGGTCATGCCCATAAGCCATAAGTATTCTCCAGGTCTCAGCCCTGGGCCTTTATTCCTTTATAGTTTCTTGCTTGGTAATCTCATCAGCTCTTATAGGTTTCCTAGATTTATATATTGGGCCCTAATATCTCTACAGCTCCAGGCCTGTTGGGCATCATAAACTAGATTCCTGTAGGCATCTCAAACTCAACATGTTTAAAACAGATTTCATTATTTCCATTCTCTCCAAACCTTTTCCTCTTCTGAACTTTTCCATTATTACCAGGATATTCTCAGTCACCGCAGATTTGCAGCCTTGGAATCATCCTCAAGTCCTCACCCTCACTCACCCCAACATAGCCAATCCACTGCCAAATATTATAATATGGGGAGCTAGGTGGTGCAGCGGATAGCCTTGGAGTCAGAAACACCTGAGGATCAACTCTGAAGTTCAGAGGCATGAAGATCTCTGAATAACCTGGTCCCTCCCTGGTCTTTCCAGTTTCTTTACATTTCACTGCCCTTTATGTAGTCAGTATAGCTATCTACTTGCTGTTACATGCACACACAAGACTCCATCTCTGCCCCTTTGCTTTGACTGGTGTCCGTGTCTGGAATGCTCTTCCTCCTTACCCCCACCTCCTGGTTTCTCTGGCTTCCTTCAGACCTCAACTAAAATCTTACCTTTTTCAGGCTCTTCTTTGTCTCCCCCCCCCCCCCATCTATCTGATAAGCTCCTTGGGAGATGGGGGTAATTTGTTTGGTTTTCCCAATCCCCAAAAAACAGTCATCCTGAAGAGGAAAGAGAGAGGGGACAAGACACTAGCTTCTTTGCAGTCTTCTTCCTTTTCTTCGTGTAGTATAGTGGACAGAGTGTTGAAGTTGGAGTCAGGAGGACCTAAGTTCTAATCCTGTCTCAGACATTCCATTTTATAGATAAGGAAACTGATGCCCAGAGATTGGCCTTGCCCAAGTTGTAAGTGACAAAAACAAGATCTGAGCTCAGGGCTTCTGACTCCAAATATAGGACTTTTTCTACCCTAAGATGCTACGTTCAGACTCATACCAATATTCTCATGCACCCATGTATGTATTCAGATAGTCACACTTATACATATACAAACACACACATACCATGAACATTCATCTATACACGTAGGTATAGTGACATACAGAAACATACATACTCATACAAATCCATACAGAAATATATATACCATATATATTCTAGATGCAATATGTAGTATGTACAAATATAATACTCTATATAGTATATGTACTATATATTATGTATAAATATATACTATATATTATATATACTATACACGCATATGTCTATATAGTATATATAACTATATACAACATTTTTTATATAAATATATACTATGTATCATATATAATAAATACAAATACATACTTCATGTTCTATATACTATATACAAATAATATGTACTATATTCAAATATACCATAATAATACGTCATGAAATATAGATACTTACATAATCTGCACCCACAGATTCATTTTCATCCCCCTAGCCCACAGTAACATCTATATGGACACGCAGACACACCCACTGAACTCTTCAGTTCTATCTGTGCTCATCTCCCCAAAGCTATGGTGGCCAAAGGAGGAAGAGGCCAGAGGGATGGCTGATATATGAAGCAAGATTTAAAAAGCCCAGATGAGTAATGGGATGTTTAATAAGTGCTTCTACAGATGGAGTGGGGCGAGGATGCTCACAAGGGCTGAGGGCCAAGAGCAGACCACAGACACAGAGCAGGGCCAGGACCACCAGGAAGCAGAGAGGTTGGGGAAGAAAATAACAAGTGAGGGTAACCCTTCCATGCTTTCTCCATCTCTACAGAATTACTTTGGGAGTGGGAGGGATAGCCCTTTGATCTCCTCTGCAAGAGGAGCTCCAGGATGGGCAAGGCAATCCACTTCAGGGTGAGTCCAGGCTGGGTGACCTTCCTCTGGTGTGGGGACAGAGAGGTCAATAAAAGGGAGCCTGCTCTCCCCTTACCTCTGCCTCTCAGAATCTCTAGCTTCTTTTATTGTTGTTCATTTTCATCATTTTCAAACAGAACCAATGATATCATGGCATGATGTCTTGACTTGCTCTCGAGTTAGATTTAAGTGAGACAGAGTTGTACAAAATCATCAGCCTCCCTCTCTTTTCCAGAGTCATTGAAGTCCAGTGGCAGGACAATGGTCGATGCAGTGGTCGACTTTGGCATTTTCCATGCCTGACCGAGCTCTAAGTGCTTCACGGTGCCTACTTCAGCCATTTTCATGGCTCTTGGAACAAATTGTCCTCAACCACCCATTCCATTAGGCATAGACTTCCCCCTAATTCACCCATGGGCCCGAGGTCCCTCAGTTGTCCTCAACAGGACTTAGTACATCTGCCAAGATGGTTTAACTGAAGTGTGGCCACTCCACTCGAAACAGCTTCTTGGAGTCACAGATGAGAGCTGGGTGAAAGGAGGACATCAAGATGGATGTGCATCCCTGAGAAGGGCTCAGCAAGCCCTCATACCAAGGGTGCTGAACACCCCATCCACCCCTCTGGTTTCTTTTAAAGCTTAATTCAAGTACCAACTTCTACATGAGGACTTTACTGATCCCCAGGCACAGAGCCTATTCTCCCTGGAAATTACCTGGTATTTTGGGAAGAGTATATATTTGTATATGTTGTCTACATATAAATACATATGTTGTCTGCATAATACATATGTTGTCTATATATAGTACATATATTATACATAATACATATATTGTCTATATTTAAAACATTGTCTAGTGGATAGAGAGCTGGGCTCAGTACCAGAAAAGCCTTGGTCCAAGTCATGCTTCTGATACATAAGGTCTGTGTGACCCTGACCAAGTGACGTCTAGTGCTCTAGGCAATTCTATAGAACTAAATGTCAGTAAGTAAGCAAGTCAATAAACTCCTACCAAATTCTTACTATGTTCCAAAAACTGTGCTAAATGTTGGGGTTACAAAAAAAAAAAAAGCAAAAAGAAGTCCCTTCTGTCAAGGAGCTCTACTGAGGGTGATAATATCTAATTATTTAGAAACAAACTATGCATAGGATGCATTGGAGATAATCCACAGAAGGAGAGCACCACAAGTAATGGGGATCAGTTTCACTGTGCACTGGTAGAAAGAATTCCTCATCTGGTAGTTTCCTATATCACTGAAGGCATAGGCCTATCCCTCAATTTGTTCAGTATGTGTAGTATTACCTCTGGGTAACCTCCCCAGTTTAAAAATGACAGGTTTTAAGGTTGGGTCTCCAAGGGTGTCATAATTCTCCAAGTTTCAAAGTATGCTGTTGGTCCAAACTTCTAAAGCTATAACTCATGAGCCCCCACCAGTACACTCGGTTTTCATGCTCAGCCAGTAGACACAACTAGCCCCAAACAAAGGCAATTATTAGGATGAATAAAGTAACAGTACCTTTAAAACATTATGAACCTGGAGCTTATTCTCCAATGAGCACACACAGAATCAATGGAAAGAAGAGGCAAATTTTTAGAATATACTGGTAATAAGGCACATTATATAGGGAAACTATGAAGTCAAGGGAAAAATTGCCTCTGCTACTCTAGGACCCTCTACATCCACAGCAGACAGTTGGTAATGATTTGAGGTTTTTGTCCCTGTTTTATTTTTGTATTCTCAGTGACTAGCTTAGTGTCTTACATATAGGAGGCACTTAATAAATGCATATTAGATTAGATTGGAATATTATTTAACTTAAGGACCTATTAATTACATTATACTAGCTAGGCAAGTCTGTAGTATTCATATGCTTTGATTGAACTGTCTCATGCAGATTATACCTAAAGCATTGTGTTCAGTTCAATACAACATTTTAGGAGGAACATTGACAAACTACCGCATATTAAGGTGCATGACTAGGATGATAAAGAGATGACTGAATACAGATCTGTAAAAAAGTAAAGCAGAAAAAGCCAAAAGGTGAATGAAAACAGAGTCAAATTAAGTATAAAGGACACATGAAGAAAGATGCTATCTGCATTCAGAGAAAGAACTGATAGATAGAAGTATGTATAGAATAATTTTACATATATAAACCAATTTGTGTCTAATGGCAGCCATCTCTGGGGCAGAGAGGGGAATGGAAGAAAAAAGCAGAAATTTACATGATAATTTTGTTGTATATTTGAAAATAATAGCAAGTTGTGCATAGTAGATTTGCAGCTTCATGTGCAATCATCTTTTTATTATATTGTGTTATGGAAATGCTTGTATTCCATAAATTAAAAATTAAATTTAGTAATAAAAATACATAGGTAATATCTCACTCACAGGGTTATCCTAGCTTCAAGATATTTGTGGGTCTCCATCCATTCAAAAACCATAAGTCAAGAACCACCCCCAACACGCTTAATTTTGCTGATCAGTGAGAGAACACAATTTGCTCAAAGCAAAGGCATTTAATGAAATAGCAGAGAAAGCAAGGTAGTAATGTGACATTTCCCCAAACAACATGATGAACAGTCTTCTCCAAATGCACAAGGTATCAGTGAGATGTGAACACATATAGAAAGCATGCATGGGTAACAAATATGACCAGGACACGTTGCTGGAGTGGCCAGGACATAATCATAGAGGGCAAATCTTTCCTCTGATGGTCTAGACCTATTAAGGTTGTTGTATGTATTTTTGTTTCTTTCCCACAGCACCCAGCAAAGAGAGGGCCATAGCAATGTCAAATTTTTTTACTTGTTGATTCAGGGAATGTAAATTTCCCAATTTATCTGTCACAGGAACAAGACAATGAGGTGCTTGAGGTGGACTGGGGAAAAGGTCTGGGTTCTCCTGTGATAAGCTTTCCTTCTCTGTTTCTCTTCACAGACAAAGGTATTTGGAGTGTTATCAAAACTTCCTCAGACGCCTGTCAACGATGTCTGTGGCCCTTGTGCCATCAGTATGGGAAGAAATTCCCATCATCCAATTGAAGCAGTATACCTATAGTAACCTGCTTTCTTTAACTTGGTATTCGCTACCTCTATCCCAAAGCTTTCTCCTCTCTTTACAATTTCTAATTTGGCAGAGTCTTAAGGACTTAGGATTATATCCCTCTCTGTACCATCATACCCAGAAAAGTCCCAAAAGTCTGAGAACATAGCAGGTGGATAGAAAGTTGACAATTTCAATCCATGGGGTCACCACCAGTTTTGCTTTCCAAAGTCCTGATCTACTGGTCCATTCGTATTTGTCCTTGATCCTGTCCCGGAATGCATTGCCATTCTTTTCTGATCTGGACCCCAAACCTGCCCTCATCTTCATGGATAAGATCACCCCAAAAGCTGGAAGCTTCAAACTAGCCCCTTCCCAGGAGGTATGGAGACAAAGAATACTACAAGGAAGGATCATGGGGCACAGGGAAAGTAGAGGTAGAGTTGAGGGAGATATAACTTGTCTCCCTTATGACTTGGGGCCTCCTTAGAAAGCATTTTTTCTGCAACACCCTATCTCTGTTTGAGAAGAAACCAGATAACCAGATATATACCCTTACAGGCACCAGAGAGGTCTAAATAGCCTAAATAGGTTTAAGATATGCCAAACAATGCTAACAGACAAACACTCTCAGAGAGGTCAGAGGATTTTTTTAGACAATGAGTTCAATAGGTTTATAAGTCCTAGCTTCAGAACCAGGAGAAGCCTGAGTTCAAATCAGGACTCTGACATTTACTAGATGTGCGACTTTGGCTAAGGCTCATATTTGAGTCAGCTTCCTCTTCTGTAAAATGAAGATGATAATACTTGGATTACCTGTTTTACTGGGTATTCATAAGGAAAGTGCTTTATAAATCTTAAAGCTCCAAAGAGATGTGAATTATTATCTTCCTCTTTAAATCAGCTCAAGATGAAAAATTCCAGATTTTCATTCCAACAGGGGATAAATTCATTTTCCAGAACCATCATCCTGAATTTACATAATCTCAAAATGGAGATATCATATATTACTCATTGGCTGAAATTCAGGGACAGATAGATTTCAGAACTTGGAAAGGACTTTGAAAGTGCTCTCAAAACGGACATTTTACTTTTATTCAATCGCATGCAAGCCATAGTCTGGCTACCATCCTAACCCAGATGTTGCCTAATATAGCCAACAGTCCATTGGAGAATGTTGACATCTCTACTTAACCTTGGGAAGACTTTTTCAATACTCAAAATATCTCTGTTATCATCAGTTTGGGAACACCTTTCGCTGATATAGGTTGCAACACCTCTGTGCTTCAAAGTGTTCATGAGTTACTGAGATCACAAACAATCACAATTTGTTGGTTGTCTCTCTAGGAGAGAACCTCTAAGCATTTAACTTGACCGAATCTCAGCTAGGGAGTTCAGTACAGCTCATTTGAGTAGAGAAGAAAGAACTCAGGCTTTAGAGCCAAAGGACTTTTAGAATTCAAGGTCCCCTGCCCTCTATGCAGCTTTGGACAAGTCACCTAGACTCTGTGGGTCTCAGTTTCCTCATCAGTAAAATGGGAGAGTTAGACATGATAGCCTTTGAGTTTTCTCTTTGCTCTAAATCAATCATCCAATAACCCTGACAGAAAGAGATTATTGCTTGGCTGTCCTTGAATGTTCCAGTTGAGCAGGACTCATCAGAATTTGTATTTTGCTGGCATGGAAGTAAATCTCTGATTCTATAAAGATAATCTAGAGGGAAATAGAATTCACTTTCCAGCCAGTTTGGCTGCAATGCCTTGATTCCAATTCAACAAACATTTATTAAGCATCTGTTGTGTTGAGAGGAAAGCTACTCCATAAAGCAAAGAATATCTGGATAGAGACATTATATAGGCTGTTCCCTCTAATGCAGTTTCCACTGTATGCACAGTATGGCTCTCTCTTTTGATGTTATAGGTCCCTTCTTCCTATTCCTCAAGGTGAAAATCAGAGTCAGAAATCCTGCGTACTAGTCCCAGGTCTGCATGATGTGGGTCAAGACATTTCATCTCTCTAAGCCTCAGTTTCCCCATCTGTAAAATGATAGGGTTGGATGAAATTATCCCTAAAGTCATAAGCTCAAGAGAGCTCAAGCTAAGGAAAAACTTTATTTTTTCAAAATTGATATCTTTTGCTTTTATATAACTTTTATTTCTTAATATCTCCTTTCTCCTCTACAACCAGAGAACCATCTTTTATAATATAGAACAAAAAGAAAGAAAAAAAATCAGCTCAGCGTAACTAACAAAGACATTGTCTAAGTCAGGCAGTATATCTGAAATCCATAGTATCCTACCTCTTATTTTTTTATTTTTACATTTTACTTTATTTTTCAACTTATTACTTATTTTTAGCAGCTTTTTATTTTAAGTTTCAAATTCTCTCCCTCCCTCCAGCCCCTGTCCCACTCCCTGAGAAGGTAAGCAACATAACATCATCTATACATGTAAAATCATGTAAAACATATTTGCATATTAGCCATGCAGTAAAAAAAGGAAGAAAAATAATAATTCAATTTGCAATCAGAGCTTATCAGCTCTCTCTCTCTGGAGGTGGAGAGAATTTTTTCATTATGAATTCTTCAGAATTATCTTTGATCATTATATTGATCTAAGTAGTTAACTCTTTCACAGCTGATCATCATTACAATATTACTGTTACTAGGTACAATGATCTCAAGGTTCTGCTCACTTCACATATTCATATAGTTCATATAGGTCTACCCATATTTTTTTTTCCAAAACCATTTCCCTCATCTTTTCTTATAGCATAAGTATTCTATCACAGTCATATACCACAACTTACTCAGTCATTTCACATTTGATGGATATCCCATCAATTTCCAAATTTTTGCCACCACAAAAAGAGCTGCAATCAATATTTAGCCAAATCCATAATCTTCTACCTCTTCAGAAATAAAGGAAATGTATTCTCATATCTCATTTTCAGGGCAAAGTTTCGTTATAATTATACAGCATTCATTTTCTATTTATTTCTTGTTCCTTTCACTTTTACAAGGTGTCCCAAAAGTCTTATTGCAGTTGTCAGCTACTAAAGGACTTTTGGAACACCCTGTATTGTTGCAATCATTGTGTATATTTTTTCCTCTGATTCTGCTTACTTCACTACACATTGCTTTGTATAAATCAAGGAAGAATTTTCTAACAATTGGAGTTGTCCAGCAATAGAATGAGATTATCCATTAATCAGAATAGCAGAAATAGAGTAGAATTCAGAGACCATCTAGTCCAACACATACTTGTAAAGGAATCCCCTCTGTGGGCACCTACTCAGCCTTTGTTTGCAGACATCCAGTGATTGAGCCCTACCTTGGGAAACTGTGCATTTCACTCTGGATTGACTTCAGTTCTTTGGAAGTATTCGTTATATATTGTTTAGCTGGTTTTCAGATGTGTCTGACTCTTCATGATCACATTCGGGTTTCTTTTGGCAAAAATACTGGAGTGGTTTGCCATTTCCTTCTCCAGTTCATTTTACAGATGAGGGAGCTGAGGCCAACAGAATTAAGTGACTTGTTCAGGGTCACACAGCTAGGAAGTGTCTGAAGCTAGATTTGAACTCAGGAGGAAAATTATTCCTGCCTCTAGGCCCAGCACTTTATCCACTATACAACCTAGCTGCCCCTATATATAGGAGAACCTAAGTCTCCCTTTTTGTGATTTCTACCTCTTCTTTCTTTGGGCAGCTAGGTGGTGCAGTGGATAGAGCACCAATGCAGGAATCAGGAGGGCCTGAGTTCAAATCTCACCTCAGACACCTGACACTCACTAGCTGTGTGACCTTGGACAAGTCACTTAACCCCAATTGCCTCATCCTGGGTCATCTCCAGTCATCTTGATTAACATCTGGTCACTGGATTCAGATGAGCTCTGGAGGAGAAGTGAGGCTGGTGACCTGCACAGCCCTCCCTCACTCAAAACAAAGCCAAGTGCAAATCATGTCATTATTTCTCTGATGGCATGATCTTCTTTGGCAATGGATGAACACACACACACCTCTTCTTTCTGTTTTTACCCTCTGGGGAAGCAGAACAAGGCTAATCCTTCTACATACAACTCTTCCAGAAATTATGCATCTCTTAAGAGATTTAAATCTTCTCAGGCTAAACTTCCCCACTTGACTCAGCAACTTCCATGTCACATGGTTCTTTAAGTTTTTCACCATACTGGATGTCCACTAGTCTCTCAATTTCTTTCCTAAAATATGACACTCAGATCTGAGCATAGTACTCTAAATGTGTTCTACCTAGAGCAGCATGCAAGGCCACTATCAGTGCCCTCATTCTGGATACTATGTCTATTTATGAAGCATAAAAGCTAGTTAATTTCTTTGGCTGTCACATTACATTCTTGATAAATATTGAGCATGTAAATAGTGAGCGTTACATCCTTGATATTTCTAGCCTGTCAGAAAGGTTGTAGAGAATTTGTACTTTGGCTGAAAGTTTGGTTGAGATAGCCTTTAATTTTCTTTCTGACTCAAAGAGCCAGTATTTTTGTGGGTTTAGAGATGACCTAGGCTGGGTCCTCCAAAGTTAAGCGACTATATTAGCAAGCACCCTGGCACGTCCAGGATGACTTGCTAGCACAGGTTCTTTGATCTGCTTTGCTAATGGAAAGACAACCTTTAAACGGTTAACAATCTTACTTTAATTAGAAAGAAGTGAGTATAGAAAATACAAGCAGAGAAATTAATATAGAGATTCAACAGACAGGGCTCCAACTATCTGAACAAAGTAATACAAACCACCTACATACATCATTGGACTGGGAGAGCACAAACTTCTGAGTAGTTGGGGGCTCTTCACAAATGGCTACGCAGAGTCTCATCCAGGGAATCAAAAGGTCCTACTCATGAGCAAGCCTCCAGAGCAAAATGCCAACCTCCCAAAATATGTAACAAAGACTTGGCCCTTGATTGGTGGAAAGGCTTGAAAGTCCACATGCTTAGTGGATAATTGGCTCAGCCCTTGCCAGGTCTCTATGTGACACAGGATGCACCACAGCTGGGAACTGAGCTGATGTTCAAAGCAGCAAGATATCTGTGATTGATATGTGGTCACATAGGCCTATTAATGGATGGGGAAGATCTTATATTCCATTAACCCTACAGTGACCTGTCTAATGTCACATAGAGAATTAAATATCTGATGTCTCATTCCTCTCCAGGCCATACTTCTGACATTCTCCACCATGGCTGGATACCTTTGTCAACCACTCCCTCCCTTTCCTCCTTTTCAGCATTCTTTTATGTATTGTCTTTCCCCATTAGGATATGAACTCCTTTGAGGGCAGGGGCTGCCTTTTTACTTGTGTTTGTATCTCTGGTGCTTAGTGCAGCCCTCTATCATCTGAGCCACCTAGCTAGACCTGGAGTCAGGAAAAGTTGAGTTCAAATCAGGCCTCAGACACTCACTAGTTGAGTAACCCTGGACAAGTCACTTAACCCTGTTATCTCTCCAGTATCTCTGCCAAGAAAACTCTAAATGAGGTCACAAAGAGTCAGACAAAACTGAACAACAATAACAAAGCTTAGCACAGAACAGAGCATTGCCCATAATAAATGCTTATTGACTGACTAATTGATGGGACACAGAGAAGTCTAGTGAAAAGAAAAATGAATTTGAAAGTCATAGAACCTGAGTGAGAATGCTGGCTCTGCCATTTACTACATATGTGACCTTGAGGGAAAGTTGCTTAACCTCAATGGGTCTCAGTTTTCTTAATCTGTAAAATGGGAATATTTGATGAGATATCTTCTAAGGTCCCTTCTATCTCTATATCTCAGTCTATGATGTAAAATGACTTTTAATGATAATTCTTAACAATTATTTATTACTTACTAATAATCATAATCATGACCATTATTTTAAAAATGTTTTAAAGTTTTCAAAGTACTTAAAATGTTTTAACTCATTTGAGCCTCACAACTTCTCCCACAGCTACTAAGCATCAGAACCAGAATTTGAACCCACAACTTCTTGACTCAAAGTACAACACACTCTCTTCTCCATAACACATAATCCAGCCTAAAATATCACTACTATCCCCCATCTGCAATGGCATCTCCAATCTTCTTTGCCTGTTCATCCTGCGGAGTCCAGCTTAAATTATATTTCTTCCAGGAAGTCTTCTTTGTTAACTGTCCCTTTACTGAGAGAGATAGCACTTATTATTTATGTCAGTGGTCCCCAAAGTGGAGGCTATGGACTTACCCCAGGAGGACTGCCCTGGGAGCATCCCTACCCTGACTGTGATAGCTAATCCTGGGGCTTGTTCCCAACATAGCTGCATCCTTTGGTAACCTCTCGTACTTTCTTTCCTGCCTCTTTCCTCTATGAAAGTTCCCCCTTTTTGAGTAGGGCTCCTAAGCAGCAGGTACACAGGTGGCGTTGGGAAAATTTTACCAACAATCCCTTGCCGCTTCTGTTATCCTGGGAGGGTGGGCACTTGGCAACAGAGACCAGTGTGTAAGAGGCCCATCTCCCCCTCTTTCATTATGTACAGGGCAAAGTGCATCACACAAATAAGCAGGCATGGATAGATGGCCATCACCATAACAGATCTTATTTTGTTATATCTGTTCCCCCTCAACCCACCCCTCTTCTAAATCTTAATACTACAGCCAAGGGCACTACCATCCTTCTTATTCAGTCAGGTTCTCACAACCTTAAGATTATCAATTACTCACTTCTCCATTGAACGCAGCCAGGGTCAGTTGTCAAATCTTATCTTCATTGATCTCCTTCTTTGTCCTTACACGGCCACCACCTTCTTTTATCACTTCTTACCTAGATGATTCCAATAGCCTGCTACTTGGTCTCCATATCTCCAATCCATCTTTCAAAGACCTCTCTGGGCTTCATTCTTGACTCTTCAGATTACATCACAGCAGTCTTATACCCCACCTTCACTTTGTCCCCACAATCTCCTTACTCTACCCCTGGTCTTCTCACATTGAAATTTCACTGCATCTGCAGGGCCCTTCCTCTGTTCAGTGCCTCCCAGAACCTCATTTTAAGGAAATTGCCCAGATCTGCCACATCGTCATTCCTCTCCAGGCACTGCTCCTGACTCTGGACTTACCCCATCATGCCCACAAGTTCCGGGTCCTCCTCCCTGCAGTTCCCTTTTATTTGCTGTCTCTCCCCAGCTAGTCCCTTCTTGAGGACAGGGACTGTCTCTGTGATGGTATTTGTATCCCCAGGGTTTAGGATGGTGTCTGGCATTGCTAAAGGGATTTTCCTAAAGCTCAGGTCTGACCACTCACATCTCTTCAAATATATTCTAGTGTCTCCCTATTGACTCTAGGATCAAAGATTCATTTTATTTGCATTTTGTCCTTTGAAACTGTCTACTTTTTGTGTACATTTATAATGCACATAATGATGGAGGTCATAATACTAAGGAAAGAACCCTGGCCCTGGAGTCAAAGGACCTGACTTTGGATCTCACCTCTAATGTTTTCTGCTGAGGTAGTTAGGAGGTGCGACAGCTAAGTGGCCCCATAGTGAATAGAATGCTAGACCTAGAGTCTTGAGTCAGAGGCTGGTCAGTTCCAACCACGAAGATGCGAGTTCATATACAGCCTCAGACACTCACTAGCTGTGTGACCGTGGGCAAGACACTTAACTCTGTTTGCTTCAGTTTCCTCATCTGCAAAAATGAACTGGAGAAGGAAATGGCAAACCACTCCAGAATCTGCCAAGAAAACCCCAAATGGGGTCACAGACAGAGACCCACTGAAACCACTGAAGAATAAGGAGTGTCACCAAAGGAATACTGGCTTTAGAAAGAGAGGTTCTGGTGGCAGAGAGAAGCCTGGGATGACTGAAAGTGGTGCTGAACCACTTTCCAGCTGGGATCCAGGTCAATGTCATCTTATTTAATGGCAACTCATTGCCTACTTGTAAAACTTGTCCAAGGCCCTGATGGTCTTTGTCAAGTCAACAAGAATTTATTAAAGCCCTCATATACACCAGGGTCTCAGTAAAGTGTCGGGAATTCAAAGAAAGGTACCAAACAGTCTCAATTTGAAGATCTAACACAATCTAACAGGGGAGACAACATGAAAACAATGGGGGACAAATGACACATCGGCAGGTAAATTGGGGCTGATCTCAGGGGGAAGTTACCAAGATTAAGGAGGACTGAAAAAGGTTTCTTGCAGACAGTAGGACTTCAAGGAATCCAGGAGAGACCAGAGCAAGAGCCTTGTGGACCTGGGGGCCAGTGAAAGTGGAATAAGAAGGGAAAGGACATTCCCTCCACCCACGTGCTTTCTCTGCAATTTAGCCTTACAGCTTCCTAGAGCACCCACCATTAAATGATTTGCCCAAGGTCATACAGTCAGAGGTGGGACGTGAACCTAGGTCTTTCTGACTTCTATGGCCAGACTGATGCCTTCTATGCCCTGCTGCTTCTCATCTTGCGGAGAGTAGATGTTTAATACACGCTTCTTGGATTGGACTGAGTTCAATCTCTAATTGAATCTCCCTTCCAGGTCCAAAAATCTGTGATTCTGGGACTAGAGTTTTGCTGTAAGATATGTGTGTGTGAGAGAGGAGAGGAGGGGTGGAGAGTATTACCCCTCCCCCTTCTTCAGATACCCCTCCCCCCAGTTCTTGCCTCCTGCTAACACTGCCCCCCTCCCCATCGTTCACAGAACTTGAGTATAAGATGGATTCTTCCTAAAGTTTTTGACTTTTAGGGAGAAGCTGAAAGAGCCCAGTGCCTTGTGAGGGTTGGAAGGGAGAGGGGCTTGCAGATGGATGTTCCAGAGATAGTGGACCCAGAACAACGTGAGATGCTCTGTCAATAATGAGCCAGGGTTAAGTGATACAGCCTATTTATGCAGATTCTGTAAAGAGTGACGGGAGGAGGAGAGAGGATGGGATATCAAAGTCCTAAGGGCTCTTCCCCTTAAAGGGGCAGGTGGAAGAGAGCCAAAAAGGAGGCATAAGCAAGGAAGATGAAAAGAACACCGCACCAACAGAAGTCCGGTCTCAACTCTGGTTCCAGCCTTGCCTCTGACTCATCGTGGGGGACTTTGGGCACCCCTCTGGGCTTCAGCTTTTTTCTTGGCTTAGAAGATTTCTAAAGTGTCTTTTAGAAAGCCTAGCTTAGGGGGTGGTAGCTACAATTGTAAGAAAACACCACCCGCCAAACCCCTCAATGCAGAGTGCAACTTGTGAAGGATTTAGGACAGGGTAAAATTTGGATTCAGTCAAAAGGCTACACTTAAGGACCTAGAAGGCCACATATGGCTGAAGGTTCTCCTCCTCTGACTTAGGACCTAACTCAGACAATTGCAGAGAGCACAGTAGGGTTAAGTGACTCAAACCAGGGTCACACAGGTAGATGAAGAGTGTCAGAGTGGGATTGGAATGTAGGTCTTCTTGACTCCAAGCTCAGCACATCAAGTTCTGCTGCCTTCAGTTAAGGAAGATAATAGTGAGAACAATGACAATTTATAGCATTTTTAGAGCATTGTCAAATTTCCACAACCTTTTGTATGAGTGTCTCTTTTGAGTCTCAGGTAGTTTTCTCTCCCTGTGGGTCAAGGGGGAGGCTGTAGTCAGAGAATCACCTACTTACAAAATCGCCTACACTTACAAAATATGCTCATGAGCTTGGCAGTCTGGGATGCCACCTCCATTTTATAAATGAGGAAGATGAGGCTCTGAAATGTAAAATGACTAAAGGGTTAATCACTGAATTGGAAATCTGAAGATTTGAGTTCAAATCCTGAGTTTTCCACTGTCCAGCTTTGCCAAGTCATTTAGCCTGTTTCCTCATAAGTGAAATAAGGGCATTGAAATGTAAGGACCTTTTTAGCCCTTGATCTTAGGGAAATCTAAGAGATCTAGGTAGATAGACATGGCTAGAAATATTAAGAGGTGAAGCCCAGACACTGCTCTCTTCTTCTGTCCATGTTCTCCCTGGGGTACTAGCTGTCTCCCAGCCTGTGGCCAGAAGTATGGCCATCACTTGCTGGAAGACTGAATGCTGCCTGGCAAAAGGACTTTTTTTCTTCAGAAATTTGGATCAAACCTTCTTTCTCTCAGAAACCTGCCTTGATTAGGCCTGTCTTACTCTGATGACTATTTTTTCTTGTCCCCTTCAACTTCCCAAATGATAGAGAGTTGTGCTTAATTGAAATTTGCAGGAGGATAGACTTGTGGCTTTACAGGTATGGGTATAGGTGTGTACATAGGTCTCCAACCCAGGTTGTCCTGATGCCAATCCCTTCATCTATCATCCCATGTTGTTGTTCATCTGTTGCTACTTTATAAATGTTTCATTCATATATGAGGTTGTAGCCTCTGTCTCTGTCTCTCTCCTCTCTCTCTCCTCTCTCTCTCTCTCTCTCTCTCTCTCTCTCTCTATCTCTCTCTCTCTCTCTCTCCCTCTCCC
This sequence comes from Notamacropus eugenii, assembly GCF_028372415.1. Taxonomy (NCBI): domain Eukaryota; kingdom Metazoa; phylum Chordata; class Mammalia; order Diprotodontia; family Macropodidae; genus Notamacropus; species Notamacropus eugenii. The sequence continues at coordinate 242,260,365 of NC_092872.1, forward strand.
TCTTCCTCCTCTCTCTCTCTTTGTTTTCCTTTCTGTGTGTCTTTCTCTTTCTGTCTCTTCCTCTATCTCTCTATCTCTGTCTCTCTCTGCCTTTCTGTCTGTGTGTCTCTCTGTTCTCCCCTGAGCCCCATCCCCACTCTCTGATGATTGCAGTTAACCTTTAAATAGAAAATTGAAGATCTTCAATCTTTATATACTGTTTCTCATACTTTACATACATTTTCTCATTTGATCCTCACTAGGATCCTGAAATATCAACTCTACAGTTATTAATATTCCCATTTCAGAATTGAAGAAGTGAAGACTCAGAAACAGATAAATGACTTGCCCAGGGTCACACAGCTGGCGAACTATCAGACATAGAATTTGAAACCAGGCTTCACCTGACTCTTTGCTCTACCAGGATGTCTCTCAGCAGCTCTTAGAGACTGGGACAAAGTCTGTCTCTTCCTTCATCTTTTCCCACATGTACAAGTGGGAAGTTTGCCCTGGGCTGGGAGCCCAGATTTTTCTTTTCCTGGGACAGCTCTAACACAGACTTTAAAAACATTAATATGAACATAGTAATCATCAATAAATACACTTTAATATATGCAGAACAAAAAAAGGGAGAATTGAAATGAAACCATTAAGTTCCAATAGGTGCAATCCAGAAGAAATGGGAGATGGGGGAGGAAGCTAAGTCATCTTTGTGTCTAATCGGGGCATCAGTAATCCCACTCCGGCTCTCCCCCAGGTGCAGAGCTGTGCCCCCAGAAGCCTCTTGTTCCTGGACTGGAATGAAGCATAAGAGCCCCTGAGAGAAGGTAGGCCAGGAAATATGAGAAGGGGGAGGAAGGGGTTTTGACACCAGGACCCCCTGGGGTCTGAAAGGTCTTGAATGGGGGCCCTTCAATTTTCTTTTATCTAGGGAAAGAGCCATTCTGTGGCTGCTGGCTTTGTCTGAAGGTACCCTCTGTCCCATAATTAGTCTGACCTGCCTGTTTCTCCCAAATCCCTTTGGCTTCCACAAAAGAAGAGTGGACCTTTTAAATCATCTGTCCCCTCCTTCAAATGACCTGGGGGGACCCTCCTTCTGCTCCAGATATGCCCCCCCCAACATATTTGAGCCTCTGCTTGGGATGTGTAGGAGGCGGTTGTAACCTGGAATTCTCCTCTCCTTTTTCACATAATTTTATGTTTCTGGGGCCCCTCCTCCTCAGCTGCTTTTCTGAGACACCCCATAAAATTCTTGAATGAAGAATGTTAAAAATGGAAAGGTCCTTGGAGATTATCTAGTCCAGCCCCCTCGTTTAATGGAGGAAGAAGTCGAGGTCCAGAGAGGAAACATAAAGCAAGTAATCCTAATATCGGATACACTTTAGCCCTTAACAAAGCCCTTTAATTCATGTCAAGCATATTTGAAAAACCCTGAAACAACCTCATGAGGCTATTAGTATAGGTATTTTTGTCCTCATTTTACTAAGAAGGAAACTGAGGCACAGAGAGATTCAAATTAAATGACTTGCCCAGGGTCACCAGGCTAGGTAAGTGGCAGGGTCAGAGCTCCTGCACCCTTCTTTTTCCCCACTCTCCTACTTTGGGTAAAATGAGACAGGCTCAGATGTTTCCTTCCCACTTCACTGCTAACTGCTGAGTCTCATCAGTAGAAGACCAGAACCCAGAGACAAGGGGAAGGGTTCCCTTGCAGGCTACTGCTATTGCCCCTGGGGAAGTCCTCTTTACCAAAGTCCCTTATAAAGGAAAAGAGATTGATCTACTGAAGGCAACTAGGCTTATACCCCAGGGATTATTTTTAAAAAAAGAGGAAAAGGCCCCAAATGAACAAAAAATTTTTATAGCAACTCTTTTTGTAATATCAAAGAATTGTAAACTAATGAAGTGCCTGTCTGTTAGGGAATGCCCTGAACAAAATACGGCATGTGAATGGTAAGGAATACTTCTTGTTGTTCAGTCATTTCAGTTACATCCAACTCTTCATGACTCTTTTTGAGGTTTTCTTTTTTTTTTCCAAGGCAGACACTTCTCATTTTATGTAAGTTTGCGTTACTCAAATTCAACTTTATGTAAAGAATTCTGAAAGAAATTTCAGCCAACCGTCATGATTAAAAGTGAGGTGTGATGAGTGGAGAAGAGGCGACAGGCTGAACATCTATGTTAATTTCACAGTACTGGGAATCTCTCATTTCGTAATTTTTTATTACCATGGTACCACATTTAATATCTGAATTTTAGTACATTTTATTACTTGTGTAAAGGTATTATTTTGTGTATTCCTTTGTTATGTAGGCTAAGTGAGGTGGGTAGGTAGGGACAAACTCTGACCCTAACCATACATCCACCTCCAACTCCAACCTTCAGACTCTAACCTTCAATTCTCCTTGTTTGCATTACATAAAATCGCTTTAGGTTGTTTGAGGTTTTCTTGGCAGAGGTACTGGAATGATATGCCAGTTGCTTCTCCAATTCATTTATAGATAGGAAAACTGAGGCAAGCAGGGTCACATGACTTGTCCAGAATCCTACAACTAATAAGTATCTGAGGCTAGATTTGAACTCACAAAGATGAGTTTTCCTGATTTCAGGATCAAGGTTCTATGCACTGTGCCACCTAGCTGCCTGTGGAATGCTAGTGTGCTGTCAGAAGTGATAAAAAGGGATGGTCTCAGAGAAACCTGGGAAGACATGTATGAAGTGATACAGCATGAGTAGAATCAGAATAATTTATGGGATAACACCACACTGCTGAATCAAACAACTTTCAATGACTGAAGAACTCTGATCATCAGCATGACCAAACACAATTTCAGAGTTCTGAGGAGGAAGCACTTTGCCTACTTCCTGTCAGAGTGGTGATGGATAAATTCAAAGTGCAAATGAAGATGTATTTTTTTTGGTCATATGACCAAGATGGGAATTTGGTTTGCTTGGCTCTGCATATTCATTACAGGGTCTTGTTTTTCCAATGAGGGGTAAAAATAAAGAGGAAAAGAAAATAAATTTTGTTTATTAAAAATATAAAATTAAATTAAAATATAAAATTAAATTTAAAAAATAAAAGGGAAAGCAACAGGGACTGGAAAGAATAAAGATGCTTCTCCTCCAGTGCGCACATAAAAGTGCCTTGTAATTTTCCCTTTCTCCCTACCCTCTACTATCACTCTTATTGAGAAATCACACCCAGTTTTTCTCTGTTAAGACCATGTCTCCACAATGACTCTAGAGCATTAATCTTTCCAGTGGAGTCTGGGATCAAGGAATGAGAGTGAATAGAAATCATAGGATATAGAACAAGGCAAGGTCTGGGCATCAAGGTCATCAGGGAGGGGAACTGATGATCAGTGATAGAAGCCTTGATGGGACGTTAAGGATTTGAGTCCATACAAAAGGCCTTCCAGAGAAACAGGCATCTGTCCTCCTAGGAAACAAGCAGCTCAGCAAGTCTTATGTCAAGCTTTCATCACTTTTAGGGAGTCTTGAGCCCCTCTTGCTGAAGATGAAGCTCTTTTGCCCTGGGGGGTGGGGGAAGCAGGGGAGTTCATTTGAGAACAGATATTAAAGGTCAGCACAACTTGAGGCCACAGCTAACTATGGATGGGCAGACCCTCAAGGAGAATGTTACTAGCTGTCCAGAAATCATCTGAGGCTTTGCTGGCTCCGAACCAAGCCCCTTTAGGCAAGGAGGGGATAAGATGACTGGGTAACGTAGCCAGTGGGGAGGGGAACACCAAAGAGCTGAACTTTGCCTTTCAGCTTGCATGGTTGCCTCCAGGCGGGCTCTGGGGGGAGTTCGGAGGCCCCATGGATCAGAAGCAGCTGCAGCGGGAGGATTATCCAGCCCAGGCCTCCCACTGGAGGCACTAGTGCAGCCGTCAGGGTGCAAGGGGAGGCGGGGGTTACAGATAAGTGGAGGCTGAGTCTGAATCGAACTTTGTAAGCGGTCCTCCGCTGTGCAGGGAGCCCCCTTCTGCAAAAGTGAATCCAGGTAAGAGATTCTGACTCCGTGGGCAGAGTGTGTGTGTGTGTGTGTGTGTGTGTGTGTGTGTGTGTGTGTGTGTGTGTGTCTGTCTGTCTGTCTGTCTGTCTGTCTGTATGTGTGGCAGCTGTGTGTGGGGGAAGGGGTAGTTAGGGTCCAAGGGCCTGGTTTGACTGGGTTGGGGTAAAGATGACCAAAAAGGCAGGGAGGCCAGGAGAGTAGTGGAGAATTTTTGACTGGTGTCAGCAGAGTTTTTCAGCATTAGGAATGAGAGACACAAAAGAGGAGGAAGGGAGAGGATGAAAGAAAAGAAGAGAGAATGAAGAGAGGGAGAGAAAAGGGAGGATTAAGGCAGAAGAGTTAGAAGGGAAAGGACCTGAGACAGAAACGAAAGGAGAAAGAAAAGAGAAAAGAAAAAAGAGACAAAAGAGTTGGAAAAAAGAGGGAAAAAAAGAAGAGATGGGAGAGAGATAGAAAAGAAAGAAGAGGTAGAGAGGGGAGAAAAGAAAAAAGATCAAAAAGACAGTCTAGAAGAGAGGAGGGAAGACAGAAAAGGAGAGATAGAAAAAGGAAAGAAAAGAGGAGAAAGTGAAAAAAGATTCTACTTCTGCATTCTAGCTAGACAAAGGGATAAATGAAGAGGAATTCTAAGGATCAGTGTAATGGAAAGAGTTCAGGATTTGAATTCAGAAGACTTGGAGTCAGCAATAGGTTCGAACTCAATGGTCTCTTGATCTTTTCCAACTCTACTGAGTTATGAATTGATGTCTTAGACCCACCCTTTCATCTGGCTTACATGAACCTTGCCATGTGACATGAGAAAGGGGGTGTGGGTGGGCAAAGGTAGTATCAGGGGCTGTCAGGAGGCTCTGTCGTGTTATATTGGGGAGAGGGAGGCTGGTGGTGGTTTCTAACGAAAAGAACATGAGCCTCGGAGTCAAAGAATCTGGTTCCATCCCCAGCTCTGCTGTAGGTTCTGTGTGACCTTGAGGGAGTCCTAACTTCTGTGAGACTTGGTGTTGTATGAAATTGGATGATGTAGCCTTTTCCTTATCTCAACCATTGTTTAGCATTTTTGCCACGATCACTTGGGAACTGACTCCCTCACATGTGAGCTAACAGCTCTCTACCAAATCCACTCCTGCCTGCTGATAGCAAAATATGTGCTTATAGACACGTGTATATGGCATGCATGTGCAAATATATGTATATGTATGTTTATTTCTATATGTATGTGTTACACATATGTAATATGTCCCGTTTAGAATCTGAGAGCTGAAAAAAAATCTTTCAGGTCATCTTAACCAACTTGCCAATCTCCTCTAAGGAAGGAGGAGAGAGGAATCCATATAGTAGTCATTCAGTCTGGTCTGGATCACACATATAGAGATAGGCACCATACAGGTTATGTAGTAAAACTCCTCATATTCTAGATGAGAAGCATGAGCTGAAAGTGCTAAAGTTACTTGTCTAAGATGAGCAAGTGACAGAGATCCAGGTCCTTTGACCTTTCCATTGAACCACTCATCCAATGAATCCTAGTACCTCATAAGGGGAACCAATTCATTTAAAAAATTCCACTAACAAACATTTATTTCCTCTCCCTGCCAGCTACCTCCTCCCATTAAAAAAATAAGAGAAAAAGAGAAAATCCTTACAACAAGTGTGCAGAGTCAAGCAAAATTAATTCCCAAATTGGCTATTCTCAAAGATATATGTCTTATTCTGTATGTTGAGTCCATCATACCTCTGTCAAGAGGTGGGTATCATATGTCCTCATTAGTCTTTAGGAATTGTGATGGATCATTGCATTGATTAGAGTTCTTGGCTTTCAAAATTCTTTTTTGTAGAATGTTGTTATTATATAAATTATTTTTCTGGCTCTGCTCACTTAAGTCTGCATAGGTTCATATAAGTCTTCCCAAGGTTCTCTGAAACTGTCCTTTATAATTCCTTACGGCACAGTAGGATTCCATTGCATTAACATACCATAATATGGTTACCACTTCCCAGTAAATGGGTGTCCCCTTAGTTTCCAGTTTGTTGCCATTACAAAAAGGAGCTACTATAAATACTTTTATATGTGTGATTCATTTTTTCTTTTTTAAAAAATCATTTTTGGAGACAACCTTAGTAGGGGTATCTGTGATTCAATTGTTGTTCAGTCAATCCGTCATGTCTGACTCTTTGTGACCTTGTGGACCAACTGTCCATGGGGTTTTCTTGACAAAGAAACAAGCTATTTCCTTCTCCATGGATCCATTGTATCCTTTTGTCAGGCAATTAGAGGTTAAGTGACTTGCCCAAATTCACAGATAGGAAATATTTGAGTATGGCTTTGAACTTGGATCTTTCTGACTCCAGACATAACACTCTAAGCCAACAGTTGCTTCTCTCTGGCTCAAGGAATATGACAATTTTGTTTTTCATCAGCTGCTTTTTAAACTTTTTTTTGCTTAAACTGAACCAAAATCAATCTCTTTATAACATCTACCCATTGATTCTGACCTCCACAGTTCCATGGAAGAAACCTAAACCCTCTCTCATATGGTGTATGCCAGTATTTAGAAGGATTTTGATTTTGTCTCTGTGAGGAGTACTTCTACCAATGCAGAATTCAACCACTCCCCAATTCTGTAGAGAGTTTCTTGAGTTGCTGTGACCAACATTATCAAGTGGTGTCCCATTCTATAGTAGTCGACTTTGAACTTGGTTAAGGCTGGTGCTCTGATGACTTGCCAAACCAAATTCAAAAGCTTTCCAGATTAGTAGGACCTTCCAGAGTTTATGTTTCACTGGCATAGACCTCAAGTGCCCAGGATTACCTCTAATCCAGGATGAGGAAATAGATTAGGATGTTAATGGAAGTTCCATACAATGGTCTTTCAAATAGTTGAAATCAATTCATTAACATCAAAACTCTCTGGGTATAATTATTCAACCAGTCAGAAATTCGTCTATCTGTACTATCACATGTGATAGTTTTCCACAATTCTCCGCCTTGATCTTAAGCATATCATGAGAAAATTGTTGAATTCTTTGCTGAATTGACATTTCCGGAAGGAAGATATGTGATTTTATTGCTGTAAGAAGCATCCCTTCCATGGAAACAAAACACAACCTCCTTATGACTTAGAAAGTTTTGGAGAATTGTTGGACTTGAAGAATTTGGTGCATGTTCAGTGATTGGCAGAAAAGGAAATGAATTAGGTATATCATGTTTTCTTCTTAGTGAATCCATGCTGGCTCCTAATGAACATTACTTTATTCTTAATGAGCTCACAAGCCTTCTGCTCCACAGTCTGTTCTAGAGTTGTGCCAGGAATTGGCACCAAACTCACTGATGTATAATTTTTGAAATCTACCTTCCTTTCTCTTTATAAAAATCAGAGTATTTGTCTTCTCTGGTATCCTGGCATCTTTCTCATCCTCCAAGATTTCTCAGAAGTCATTGATAGTGGTTAACTGTGTCAAAGCTGGGCATGTGTCAATCAACAGAGCAAGCGAGGAAGATTTCACCAAGGGCTCAATAGCCACAGATGTACGTGCAAGTGATTCCACCTGCCGAAGGTGGGGACTGCTTGCAAAGTATAAAACAGAGTGCCTGGTGGCAGAGGGCTGCTGGTCAGAGAAACTAAACCCTCAGCTTTCTGTGGCAGCAAAGAATGGATACATACATGAGGTTACTCAGTCACAACATACAGCAGCAGCCCTGATGTCTTCCTTGTCTCATTCTTTTGGAAGTGTGTTCTGTGTATGCCTCTTTAGGAGAGTCAAGTAGCTAAATCCCACACCAAACAATGTGTTTATCTGTGTTCTGATTGGAGAGAACTAGTGCTCTTGTCTCTCTTACCAGAGCTGCAAGAAGTGGTGGGCATGGGGACCAGTGTTAATCAATGACCATCAGTCTGAGATGCAAGGGTATCCACATGTGGACCCGTCTGTCATGGAAGTGATACACCCTGGTTGAACTTTTCTTTTTTCCCTAGGAAAGTAACTATAGCCAAGGCCCCAGGCTCTGGACAGGGGCACTCATATCTTGGGCACAGAAGTATATATAATTCACCTGGCCTTGGGGAGGTAGCCTTCTCTTACTAGCTCCTCACCTATCTTGGATTTTAAGTCCTTCTTTATGTAATCTGTTCTCTCCCACTTGAAGGGTATTTTCTTTGGTAGAGAAGGTATTCTACCTTTTCTCTGTCATCTATTAATCTCACACCATTCCATCGACCCCAGGTAGTAATTCCTTTTCTCGGTAGGCTCAACTCAGGTAGGTGCCATGCCCTACACAAGTTCTTTCTTGATTGCCCCAACTACCCCAGCACTGAAATTATCTGGCATATATTTTCTATTTACTTATCTATATTTGTATTGTATCCTCCTAGTAATAATAATAACAATAATACATTTAAATGTTTACTAAGACCTTTACATCTATTACCTCATTTGATTCTCACAATAATCCTGTGAGGTAGGTGCTATTATTATACCCATTTTATAGATGAAGAAACTGAGGCAGATAGAGGTTAAGTGATTTGCCCAGGGTCACACAGCTAGGAAGTGTTTGAGGTTGAATTTGAACTCAGGTCTTCCTGACTCCAAGTCCAGAACTCTGTGCCCAGGTAGAATATAAGCTCTTTGAGAACAGGGACTGTTTCATTTTTGACTTTGCATTTCCATTAGGTGTATTTAATTTTTCATCTTTTCTGTATATATCTTTAAAAGGCCATTTTGGTCATCCTTAACATTTTTCCCAAACCTCAGTTCTTTTTGGACTTCATTTTTTCTGACAGTAAAGGGCAGAATAACACTCTTGCATTAATCCTTGGCTATATGCCCCTGCTTTCCACTTCCAATCTTTTATAAATCTGAATTCATTGGAGAGTTTCCTATGCAACCACATTGTTTGCTTTGGATATTGCTTCCTTTCTTTTCAGGGTCATAGAGCTAGAGCTAGAAAAGGTCTTAGAGGTCATATAATCTGACTCCTTCATTTTATAGATGTGGAAAGTGAAGCCCAGGGAAGAGAAATTACTTTCCCAAGGTCACTCAGTGTTAGGGCTGAGAACTGAATCTATGTCCTTCAACTCCAATTTAGCACTTCACAAAATATCAGCTGTATCCAGTGAGGTCCCGATTTCTGTGAATAATAAATTCCATGAAGGGGTCACATGTATTTGAATTCTCAGTATTTGAAGTTATAATTATGTAAAATATGGTAATTGGCTCTAGTTCAATGGAAATATGCATTGTGGATTCAAATAATGTGACCACTTTGAGGGATTCGTTATTTGCATTAAAGGGACTTAGCCATAATCAGAATTTCATTCTTTTGAGCCTTCTATCTCAACCTTTCCCTTTAAGAGTTCTCTCTCCATCCCTCTCTCTCTCTGTCTCTGTCTCTTTCTGTCTCTGCATTTCTGTCTGTGTCTCTCTCTGTCTTCTCTGCCTCTCTCTCTCTGACACACAATTTTTAGCCATGTCTAATCAATCTAATCTATGGCTTCCTATAAATCTGTCATCTATATCTATCCCTCTATCTATCTATCCATCCATCCATTTACCTACCTCTCTACTGCAGTTTTAAATCTGCTTTTCCAAACTCTTGTATCCGTGGCAGACTATAGATGACATTCTCTTTCTTTCTTTCCGTGAATTAATTACAAGATGACCCAGTCACTTTCTCCCAAGATTCCCATCACTTCCACATCACTAACTCACTCAAGTCAAGGCCAATCAATGGAAGTTGCAAATACAGTGCACATGGTCCCCGGGGTCATTACAGAGAGGGCAAGAAGAGGAAAAGCAGAAATCAAAAGTCAGAGCCTGTGTAGGGTCATTAAAATGGGAAAGTGGAAAAGATAACTAAGAGTGGAAACAACAAACAAAGCCAGCTTTGGTGCACAAGGGAAACTCATTGGGGTCAGGGTGGGATTCAATAGTACTTGCATCATGACCATGCCTGAGTTGCTTACTTTGGATTCTCCTGCTCCATGCTTGCTTTCAATGGCACCTGCCTATGTCCTTTGGTGTTATCCAAGAGTGTCTATGCTGGCTCATTTGAGTATCACTTTGGTCAGAATTAAGTCTGATAAAGTTGTTGTCAAGACAAATCAAGAATTAGGTGGTCTGCCTTTAGAAGAATGAGGTTCTTAGAAGAATACCTAGATGGTTGAAGTTTTCCATTTGATTCAACAAATATTTATTAAATAACTACTGTGCACAAGGCATCATCATTTCAAGAATAACTGATACTTTCACAACATTTGAAGGTTTGCAAAGAGCCGTTCATTATCTGTTTTGATTATCACTATGTAGATAGAGAACCATAAACCTATACAGATATTTATTTTTATTTATAATTAAGAGAAAGTATATATAATAGATCCACAATTTCATATGCAGTCTCCATTTTCTTATCTTCTTTGTATATGAAAATATTCATGTTTGTTAATAGCTGACATTTATTTATGTAATGCTTGCGAAATACTTTGTATGTTTGTACATATATAGAGAGAGAGCATATATGTGCATATGTATAGTATATACATGTATATACACACATATACATCTTAATTAATTCTTACAATAAGTTGGTGCTGTTATTATCCCTGTTTTACAGAGAAGGACACTGAAGCCAAGAGATTTTAAGTGACTTACCCAGGGTCACACAGCTGGTAAGCATCTGAGACAGGATTTGAGCTCGTTTTCTTAACTCCAAATCTAGTTCTTTACTCATTCTACTACATGCTGAAGATTTTCTAGTTCAGAATTTTAAAAATTCACAATTAAAAGAAGATATGTCCATATAGACATAAATAAGCATGTTTCATTCTATTAAGTCTTAGGGATGCCTCCTTTTGTTAAAAATAATAATAAATCAAATTCTTTTAATTCCTCGTGGGTATCCTAGAATCTTAAGGTGGTGACAGAAGGCATTTGACATAAATTCTACTCTAGAAATGAATCTCATCAGCAGTAATGGGAGAGGTGGAGACAGCTGAGACTGGAAGTATTTTTCCCAACACTCTTCCCTGTTATTTTCATTGGAAAATTCCCAGATCCTTCATGCATTGCTGTGTTTTCTATGTCAGACCTGTGGTCCTCCAGAGCACCTACCTGTGAGACCTCATGGTGAAGCATTTGGAGTCAGGAGGGGGATCTAAGGTCTGCCACTCGCCACCTATGGAACCCCTCTCTGGGACTTAGTTTTCCCAATTGTGAAAGGAGGGCCTTGGACTAGATGATGGAGGAGATTCTTTCTGGCTATAAATTATCTCATGATTCTCTCTGAGCTTTTCTCTCCTTCACTTTCAGATTTCCATTTCAATTCTTGACTAGGCCAGCAAATGTCCTGCCAAATGCGTTCTTCGCCTTCTACCGGGGATTTACTCTTTTGCCAGAAGCCCTTTGTTCAGGGATCATAATCCATGGCCCAGAAAACCAAATCCTCCTTTTTAATGTCACCTAATGACCTCGCTATTCATTCCGCACATTCCTTCTCTCTTCCCTATAATCAGGCATGATAAGAAGAAAAGCACTGACTAGAGTTGAAGCACCTAAATGGAAATCCTCCCTTTGTCATTGATTTTGCCTGTCTGGGCCTCAGTCCTCTCACATCTGTAAAGCAAATATGCTGGACTAGATACCACCTAAGGGTCCCTTCTAACTCTAAAGCTATGATCCATGAACATGAGATTTAGGGTTGTGATGGACCCTAGAGACCATCCATCTCCCTTATTTTACAGAGACTGAGGCTCAGGGACATTAAGTGATCTTCCCAAGATTACGGGTAATGAGTAGCCAGTTATGAAGCCAGGACTTCTAACTATAAACCTGGCATACTTTCTCCAGCTTCAACAGAATTACAACTCAATTTGTGTCCCCATGGACTTCAGTTTTCCTACCTGAGTCTTCAGGTAGAAAAGATATGTTTTGTGAGCAGAGATTATTTCTCTGATATTGTAGTTGCATCCCCAGAACCTAGCACAATGCCTGGTAGATAAGAAATGCTTAATAATTGCTTGTTGGTTGATTGACTTGGGTTCTCTGACTATAGTGCTCATTTGGGCATGAATCAGCAAAAGTGAGGAGCAGCTGGTGGTTGGAGGAATCTTGAAAGAGGCCCAATCCCATCTCAGATAGATGCTTCCTCATTACCCATGAGATGTCTCTATGTGACAACTTCCCAGTCCCTCATTAGAGGGAGTCATTGACTCTCATTAGTAGCCCCTTCCCCTTGGGTCCTGCTTGGCACCAGATTCCTTCTAAGCATTCTACCAGCTGAGTTCTAGAGTGACCTTCTGGGTCAAGAGCCTCAAACCTTCAGAGTAGCACTGTTGCTGCAGACTTCCTTCTCCCACCTTTATCCATTCATTCACCAACTTCTTGAACACAATCTAGGTGCCACACACACATATTCTTTCTCTCCCCCCCACCCAGGTCTATTCTTTCCTACCTCCAAGCTTTTTCTCAGGTTAGTCCTTCTCTTTCCATGGCCTTGCCCCTTTTTTCCTGCCTGTAGTAAATGACTTTTCTGACTGTAGTAAATTAGCTTTGCTTTAATTGTCTCTAAGGGTTGACTGGTAAGGAAAAACACAAGGATGGTGGGCTCATGAGCTTTTAGAAATATAGACCCATTATCTGAAAGTTAAAGCAGGCCTCTAGGTAAGGAGGCCAGAGGGGTTCCAGATCCAAGGGAACCCTTTGGAACCTGTGCAAATAGTCTGCACCTCCCCCCAACTTGCAATAATGTGCCAGAGGGAGAGCCTCACTACTAATGTCTGGCAGGGCGAGGAAGGTACAGGTAGTCAGGGCTGAAGGAGGTCAGTATAGGGAGAATCAGTGAGGGCTGCTGTGGTCAGGGAAGGTTTCCAAGAATAGGGAGGATCTGAACTGGGCTATTACCACTGGGCCTTGTAATCAGCTAGCATCTAATAAATTAATCCTTTGCTAAAGAGTTAAGCTCATAACCCCTTCCCGGCATGGTCAGAAAGCCTACCAGATTGTCTGGAACAAAGCTCAATGGAACTCTAGGGGAGTTTCAGACCCTGGAGTTGACATTTATGGGCTCCAGAGCCTTTCAATGTCCCTTGCACCACACTGTGAGGTAGCCTCATTCTCTTCCTGTGGACTGTCTGCTGGAAGATCTAGGGATGGGTTTCCCTAAGTGAACTGTCTTAGTGAACTCAATTGAAGAGGCAACATGACAGATGGGAAATAACACTGACTCAGGGGGGTGAGGACCTGGGTTCAAATTTTGCCTGTGTTGCCTGTTGTTATTCAGTCATATATGACTCTTCCTGACCCTGTGGACCGTAGCATGTCAATACCATCTATGACAAAGACAGTGGGATGGTTTGTCATTTCCTTCTCCAAGGGTTTAAGGCAAACAGAGGTTAAATAACTTGTCCAGGGTGGTGTAGCTAGTATATTTTGAAGGCTGGATTTGAACTCGAGTCTTCCTGACTCCATGGCCAGCACTCTGTGCACCAAGGCACTATCTAGCTTCCTCTATTTCCTCTGGAATCATGGGCGGATCACCTAAGCTCCCTGGGCTTTGGTTTTCTCGCTTGTAAAATGTTGGGGTTTAGTATATATATTATATATATATATATATGTGTGTATATGTATATATGTGTGTATGTACACATATATGTAAATACACGCATATATTTGTGTATATGTCAATATACACACATATACACATATGTACATACACACACGTATATGTGCCTTATGTACACATTTATAATATATTCATATATACTATATATGTGTATATGTGTGTGTATAAAATATATGTGTGTGTATATATATATGTATGTGTGTGTTTGTGTGTGTGTGTGTATGTGTGTGTGTGAATAATATTAGATGGCCTCTGAGGTCCCTTGTGAGAATCCCTTGCATGATTCTGTGGGGAGATGTAGATTCTCAGACAAGCCAGGTCACTTTCCATGAACCTCAGTTTCTTCATCTGTAAAATGGAGACATTGGACTAGATCAGGGATTCATTGCTTTATTAATATCTTGGGTAACTACTTTCACTTTAAATTTGTACTCCTTTGTATCTCTGTGCATTTTATCTTGCATACTTGAACAAGTCATTCTGAGGACCAGGTCTGTAGGATTCACTGGACTGCCAAAGGAAATGATAAAGAACTCCTGGACCACACGGTCTCTAGGTTCCTTCCCTCTTCCAGATTGAAGAGCCTTTCTGTATCCCAGTTTCCCCATTTGTAAAATCAGAAAGGAGCTTGATCTCTTCCAGCCCTGCCATTCTCTGATTCTGTGACTGTCTATGTCTCTGCTCTGGACTCAAGTTTCCACCCACAGCAGGAGCCATGACTGGGATCTTCTTTCAGGCCCTCCTTGCGCCCCACTCCCTCCCTGATGTTGAGCCAGCTAGAAGCCAGCCACTCCTTTCAGGCCAGCATATCCCCCCTCAGAGAAGGGGAACTGGCGGTTGCCCAGACCCCACCTCCTCCTCAAAGGGCCTTGTGTGTTGCCTTTGAGGCTGGCCACACCTCCCACAGGTTGGATGAAAAGACGGCTGTGTCTGGGGCAAGCAGGGAAGGGAGGGAGGAAGGGATGGGATTCGGGTGGCCTGGAAGCATCACCTCATTGGGGGAGGGGAGGAGGAGCTGGGGAAACAGGGAAATAGTGTGGGTGGAGAGAGGGCAGGATGTCCTTCTGGGTGGGGCGGGTGGGGAGTCTGCCCACAGACTGGGTCCTTGGCAAGGGATAAAGAGAGAATCAACATGTCAGAGCTAGAAGAGTCTTTAAAGTTCAGCTAGCCTAAATCTCTCTTTTTATGAAAAAAGAGGTGAAAGCCCATCCCAGGGAAATCAAGGCAGATGGTAAAGGGGAAGAAATTCTGAACCTGGAGTAAGGCTTTCATTTCCCCATGACATTGTATGACCCTGAGGCTCAATTTCTTTCTCTGCAAAAGGGATATCATTGGAGGTCTAGAGCTCAAGGAGACCTTAGAGGTCATGGGTTCGAATCCTCTCATTTCAAAGACAAAAAATGAAGATTTACCCAAGGTATCACAGGTAGCTGAAATTTGAACCCAGAGTTTCTAAATTCAATATTCCTTCTACTATAGATTGCCTGTGTCACCTTCCTCTGTCCCTCTATCTCCACATGGCATCTGTTCCCTCCTCTCCACTTTTAGTCACCTGCTTTATCCCCCTTCCTCCCCACTAACCCAAATCTGAAGAAACTCAGAGATTCCCTCACTCCTCATTGAAAACGAGAGGTCCTTTTCCAGGGCCATGTACATCCTGTCTCCAAAACCTGCACCAAGTCTTTTGGGACACCCCACATAAGCTAAGCCTGAACTCTTCTTGGGTAATGCCTCCTCCCATCAAAGAAGCTAGGGCTCCACCTCTGACTTCCAACCCACCCCAAACTGTAGATTGATCATCTTTCTAGGAGCCAGGGTGCCTGCTCAGAGCATTCCCCCTGCATCCTCCTCCCCTTCCTTTCTCCTCCCCCCATCTAGCATCTATTTCTATATCATCTTCTCTACATTAGAATGTCAATTCCTTAAGAGCTTGGATTGAGAACTATCTGCCTTGCCTTTCTTTCTACCCTTACAGCAGGACTCATGATAGAGATTTAGTAAATGTTCCCTCCCTCCCTTTATCTATCATCTACTATCATCTCTCTATCTACTCATCCATCTTTCTGTCTGTCTATGTATCTCTTCAAAAACAAAAGGGTCTAGCTGTGCGAGCCTGGGCAAATTACTTAACCCTGATTGCATCACAAAAAAATAAATAAAAATTAAGGGGTCTCAAGCTCACTAGGAGAAGAAAGGTCTTGGAAAGAGGGGGTATTTCTGTCCCTTGCCACCATGTGTGCTCCTTGTCCTGGTGGCTGACTCAGCCTATACTGAGCTGTTCTGTTCAAGGAACTCAGTGTCCAAGATGCAGTGGCATTCGCTGTGGGCAGACATAGTTTTAGGGCCTAGTTGTCTTCTATTCCACCCCCTGACCCACCCTGCCTCTCTTTAGAGAGGAGAGAACCAAGGACCAGAGAGGTTAAATAATTTATCCCAGGTCAGTCAAATAGAGACTAAGTAGAAGAGCTAGAATTTCAGCTCAGATCTTCTGACTGTCACCCTGCTGGTCTTTTCACTGCACCTCGATGATGAGGAGGAGAATTTTCTGTGTTTGGGGAGCAAGGGTAGAAGGGATGCTCTCAGACACATGGCTAGATCTTACTTTATGTTATACTATGCTTTTTTGTGTGGTGGGGAGAGGCTGTGCCCAGGGGAAGCCTGTTCTGTGCTGGGAAGGGCCAGACCCTGCTCAGTGGGCCCTTTCCTGAACAGAAGAAACCAGCAGAGCTCAGAGCTTCAGGTTGGAGTCCAATCTCCTGGGGAAAGATGAAGGACATTCTGGGGAGGGCAGAAAGGCTCTCTGGAGACACCTGCCTGCCCCATCCCTCCCCAGCCTTCTTATCTTTCAGAGGTCATCTTTTTACAACCTTCCAATATCCAAAGGGCCAGACTACAATTCTGAAGCCCAAGTCCAAAGTCAAATTGAATGGAATTAAATCTTCAAAATCCACAGAGCCCAGAGCATCTTGATGTTTATCATCTTTATTAAATGCCATGGGCTGCTGAGGCTCCCCTCTCTCTGGGCCCTCCCCTCCACCCCCTCTGTGAAATTCATCTGAACAAGACAGCAACTGGTTCCCACTCTCCACCCCCAAGGAGTGATGGATGGTGACAAATGAAGTGGGGAAGGGGCCTTATTGCGGCCATCAATCTGGAGCTCATCCGGGGGGCCCTCCCTTGATCTAAGCTGGAGAAGGGGCCTTTCCTCAGAGGTTAGACCCAGGGTGAAATGGATCTGATTTCAGGCAAATGGCTGGGGGGACACTTTCCATTTGGGCTGAGACAAGGAACCCTCTGTTTTCTTGTAGGCCCAGGGCTCCCTAGGGGAAGGGGCACACTGTGGTGGAAGAGCTTCCTCCTCATTAAATTTCAGGGGTTAGAGAGCTAGGCAAGTCACAGGGAAGAGAAAGAGTGGGGCGGGAAGGCAAGGCAAGGCCTCCTGGAAGCTGTAGAGCTTGAGCTGATCTGTGAAGGATGATATGGGTATACATGGGTGGGGAGTGCTGTGTCATTAAAGGCAGGGGGTATTTTATGAACCAGGGTCTGAAAATGGGAGCAAGCAAAATGTAATGGAAGGGGAGGGATCACAGAACCATAGCTTTAGTGTTATAAGGGACTTTAGAGGATATATAATCCAACTCTCTCATTTTAGAGGTGAGAAAACAGATCCAGGAAGGCTCAGATAGTGAGGGGACCTGTCTAGCTGCAGTAGAAGCTGAATGTTAGGGAGCCATGGAACAAGTTGGGTTGACCTGGATTATGAAGGGCCTTAAATATCAGTCTGAGGATTATAAGCTTGATCTACTATGAAACAGGGAGCCATTGAAAGTCCTTGAGCTAGGGAGTAACACAACTAAGGTAGTGTTTAGAGATGACTCTAACTTTATGCCAGTCTATGCAAGATGGATCAGTGGAGGTAGACTTACCCAGGACAAAAACTTCAAGGTTCTTGCCCATGGCTAGTGGAGAAATGAGAACCAGAACCCAGGGGTCCTGTTGCTAAAAGGTTGTATGATAAGGCCCCTGGATAGTAATTCATTTCACCCTTTGCCTTATTAATTTACTCCTCATTCACTGCACTTATAAGGAATAAAATGCCTAGTCCCACAAAATTTTCAGGATCTCAGAGCTCCAAATGACCTATAAAGATAGCCAGTCCAATAACCTGATTGATGCAAGCATCCAATCTTGATTTCCTTCAGGGATGGGGACCTCACTACTTTTGGAGGCAGCCCATTCCTTTGTGGGGCAGCTTAAATTGTTAGGAAGTTCTGTTGAGCAGAAACCTTTTCCTCTGTCCCTTTTACAGGACCCTTCCCATCTCCATGTTCCCCAAATGACTTTTCCTTTTAGAGCTTTGCCCTTTGGAACCACACAGAATAAAACAACTACCCCTCTTCTTCCTGGACCCAGGATCAAACTTCCTGCAGAACACCCCTCATCCTGTAGACCTCCTTTGCTTTCTTAGGTGGAGAAAGAGGATGGGGCTCCCCTGCATATTGAGTGAGGGTCCTGGTAAGCAGCTGATAATAACGTCAGTTGATACTTCTTATGAATGGCTAGCAGGGCATGGGCTGCCCTGAGACCGCCACGCTCCAGTTCATCTGCCCTCCTGCCTGTGGTCACATGAAAAACAGATGGATAGGATCAGGGGTCAGTGGGTAACTAGGGTTAGGGGAAGTTCGAGCCTGAAATTTGGGGTCAGATTGTGGAGAGAGTTGGGATGCAGTCAGTGTTTGTGGTCATGGAGAATGGACTGAGTCTCCTTTTGTTGCCAGGGTTAAGGCTTGATCTGTGACCAAGAAGCACTAGCCTATGTGGGTTAGAGACTGCAGACAGCCTTGTCTTACTAACAGTGCTTCAGGTGACACCAGGGGCCAGGGGAAAGTGACTCTCTTGCCTTTGACCTGGGCTGGCTTTTCTTTGTTGGGAAAAGAACTGTCCATGCCTGTCTGGTTTTTTTTCCTCTCTCTGACCTATTTTTAGCTCCCTCTCATTTTTTTGTCCTCTTTGCCCTTTTGTGGCTTTTGATAAAAATGGATTTTGCAGATTGGGCTGAGGGGGAAAAGGCAGGTCTTGTTTTCCCAGTGGTTAAAATTCCTTGAGTTTAATCAACAGGAAAGAAAACAGCAGGAGGGAGGGAAGGAGGAAGCCTTGTCCTTGGTCCTTCATGGTCTGAAGAACCCGGGCCAGTAGGGAAGGGAAGGAAGTTCCAGGATGAGCCCAGAGGACAAAGGCCTCTCTCCATCCAGGGATGATGAACCTTTTGGGGTATCCTCCTTTGCTCCAGTCAAGAAACATGGTGCTAGAGTGGGCACTATATACCTCATGCCTGCTCAGGAGTCCTACTGAGCTAGCCTGGTCAATGTCACTGGAGATTTCTCCTTTCCCCTTGGTGGGCCTCAGTTTACTCATCTGTAAAATGAAGATCTAGAGATGGTCACTCAGGTCCTTTCATGTTCTGAGATCTACATGAGGCATCCTCCTGAAGACTGATAAGCTGTGTGCACTGGCAGGGATCACCATGTTTGGAAGTTAGGGCTGTAGCTGGCTTCCTCACTACTACCACTGGCATGTTCTCCATGCTCAGATGCTCCTACGTCTTGTGCGAGCACCTACACACCCATTAGAATTGTTTTCCTGTGCAAATTTGACTTCAAGGTTACCTCAACTACTACCTCCTCCAGAAAGGCTTCCTGAACCACACCAGCCTATACCCTACTCTCTGCTCTAACCTATTGCATTTAGATGAGATTTCAGAGACCATCTAGCTTAACCCATTGTTTTGTAGAAAAGGAAGCTGAGGCCTAAGGAAGTTCAACAAAAATATTAGCTAGCATTTACATAATGCTTAGATATAAGGTTGGCAAAATGCTTTACAAACGGTATCTCACTAGATCCTCACAACAACTTATCTGTGAGGTAGATGTTACTATTACCATCTCCATCTTACAGATGGGGAAACTGAGGCTGGGAGAGCTAGTAAGTGTCTGAGGCAGGAACTTTCTGAGTCAGGCAGATTCCAAGCCCAGCTTTCTGTCTATAACAACACCTAGCTTCCGCTAAATGATTTCCTAATGCTTGAGAAGAGAATTTATAATTTTCATATTAATCAATATGATATATGCCATGAATATACTAATAATTTAGTTTTCTCAAGAGTTTGCCTCTCTGGCTTAGGAGTCAGAGCTCACAATGCAGCTGGAACTGAGCAATCAAACCTTGATAAGGCCCACAATTTCTGGTATCCTTCTGCCTGTGTGCCTGAAGTGAAATGAATCAAGACTATAGAACCTGTTGCCTCACAGAACTCTGGTCTTGTGACTCATCAAGTCACGACTGTTGTATTATGTTCCATTCATGGGTTTGTCCTAGGAAACCACACTGGCTCTGCAAATGATCGTTTGTAATCCACCTTTCCTCCTTCTTCCCCACTTGTGATTCAAGTATATAATCAGTGCTTTTACTTCAGCTAAGAAAACAGTTCTCTTTCTGAAACTGACTAATTAAACTCCTTGATTACTGGCACTGGTCTCTAGGCCTGCTTTGGGAGTCTCCGAGCTTTCTCAAGTTAGAGCCTGGCTCAGTAAAAGTCCTATTAACAGGTTATAGAGTCATATGTGGAGTAGGATTTGAACCAGTGGTGGGCTGGTAAACGTTTAACAACTAGCTCTCTGGGCATAAAAAGTATACATGACACCCTTTTTAGTTTAATCCACATCATTAAAATTTTCTCTATCATTTTCTTAAGTCTAAAGGATCAACAAAATCTTAAATGGAGGCCAGATTTGTGGGATGTAAATGTTCACACTGAAAATTTAACAATCCACTCTGGTAGTGTTTGAGCTGGCCCTAAAACACTCTGATTTGAATCCAGGTCCTTGATCTCCTGAGCTGGGTCTCTTTTGATTGTACCTATTACTTGTTTTTAAAGGTTTCCTAAGTGACCGGAGAAGGAGACCAAAGCACCACAGAATTAACTGCCCAGCACAGAGTCACCTGAACCCTATACTCAATAAAGCCAGTCCCCTTATCGCTACCTCTCCTTTAAAACTCAGTGTTCATATTAAGCACTCAGGGAAGTCTCCTTTGACTAAGGCTCCCTACTGGCAGTGTTGTCTTCTGTCTAGGCACTTACCATGATTTTAACATATTCTAATGATGTGTAAATTTGTCATTTCCCCTAAGCTCCATGAAGGATAGAATTAGGTCTGACCTCAGCTTTATACTTCCTCAGTTCCCAGGACCAGTAGGTACAAACAGTTTTGCTTAAGGGTGGTGGGAGTGGGGGGTGGGAGTGGGGAGGTGAAGGGGTGGGAAAGAGGGCTGCTTAATATACCTTGGCTGAGTTGTATTATCAATCATCAAGTTAACCTATCAACAAGTATTTATTAGCACCAACTACGTGACAGAGCACAGCTAGGTGGCACAGACTCCTCTTTCTGAGTTCAAATCTGACCTCAGACACTAGCTGTGTGACTCTGGGCAAGTCATTAAATACTGTTTGCATCAGTTTCCTCATTTATAAAAATGAGCTGGAGAAGGAAATGGCAAATCATTCTAGTATCTCTGCTAAGAAAACCCCAAATGGGTCAGACACTCCTGAAATAATTGAACAACACTTACATGCCAGGCGCTGTGTTAGGTGCTAGCACCAGGCATTACTGGGCAATCAAGAAGTTTTGTTGGAAGAACCCCCTCACCTGTACTCCTTGCACCCCACCAGTCCTTGAGCACGTTCATGGCCGAAGCCCACTTCCCAGAGATCTTCCTGAGATGCATCAAGGGCTCTTCCTTCTTCTCATCTCAATAGGAAATGAGTTTTTTTGTCCTGGAAGAGAGAAGATTTAGGGGACGCTCTGGTTGTCTTCAAATACATGGAAGAAGGATCAGATTTGTTCTGCTTGGTCCCAATGGGCAGAGGAACAATGGATGGTAGCTGTCAAGAGCTAGGTATAGTCTCATTGTAAGGAAGAAAAAACAGGCAGAGAATTAAGCTGTCCAAAAGTGGATCTGCTCCTAAGCGAGTGGGCATCCCAATGGTGAAAGTATTCCAGCAAAGACTAGAAGAGATGATGCTTGTTCAGGATTATTGTCTGTGCATGGGTTGGACCAGATGACCTCTGTTTCCAAATTGGTGAAAAATCTACCTATCCATTCATTTCAGCATCTGTTTATTCAGTGACTTCTCCAGGCAGGGCCGGGGTTTGGGGGTGAGAACACAGAGGTACATGAGACACAAGCCCCACCACCCAGGATCTCATCACCTAGTAGGGGGTGAACACCTGCCAAGCACCTTCTATGGTAAACAATTGTCTTTGCTTCCTGGGCCTTGCACTCAGTTTTCCAGGGTGACAACTACTTAATTTGATAAATTAATCTGGAGTGTGTGTGTGTGTGTGTGTGTGTGCGCGCGCGCACGTGTGTGCATGCCGTGCACGTGCACGCACATACATGTTTATGTTTTCTCTCTTCCCCTCCTGGGAAATGTAATTGCATTTTGGCTGAGGCCTTCTGGAGAACCTGCCTTTCCAGGAAGAGGGCGTCCAGGGGCACATCTGTGATCAAGGTCAAACTCCTGGCCGGGGAATGTAAGGGGGCAGACATCTTAGCCTTCTTCAAGCTTTTGGTGGACTGCCATGTGGGATGGAGATGAAAACACATTCTACTTGACCCCAGAAGGTGGAGCGAACTGCTACAGATGAAGGTTTCAGAGAGACCAGTTTTGGCTTCAAAGAAAGACACATTTTCTAACAATCAGAGCAATCCCCAAATGAGTTAGGTTGACTTCTGAGGTGGTGGCCTCCCTGTAACTGACTGAGGTCATTCCATGCCCTGTCTACACAAGGCAACAATGTGTGCCCAAGGCAGCATTTGAAAATTAGGGCTTTTGTTTGTTACTGAACCTCTGAGCCTTTCCTGGGACACAAGTGACTTGATTTACCATAAAAAAAATACCGATATGATACGGAGTATACAATTTTCTAGCAGTAAAAAAATAAAAACAACAAACACTATATGAGACACCATCACCACCAGCACTAATCCATGTATTTATAAAAATCATATGAAAAAGCATAGGCTTTGGAATCAGAGGAGGTAGATTCATTCCCTCCCTTGCCTGCCTCAGGGATCTTGGGTCACTTTTTTACGCTTTCTAGACTTTTGAAATGAAAAGGCTCAACTAAGGTTGCTCAATGATTGTTTTTTGCTGGGTTTTTCCCCATAGATATAAATACATTGTCCCCATGAACCTGTGAACTTTACTCCTGTGATATAATAATATTGAGTTGTGGACTTGGAGTCAGGAGAGAGCTCAGTTTGAATTCTGTCTCTTATTCTTACCAGTTATGGAATGATTCTCCTGTCCCTTCACCTCTCAGGACACACAGTTCTTTTCTCATTCCAAGTGCTGGTAGTATCTACTTCCCAGGATTATCCCCCAAATGAATTAGGTATGAAGTGCTTTGCCAACATTAAACGGATGTGTAATAGCTGACTGCAGGTCAGATCTTATTAATGAAAATGCTTTGTCCAGCTCCCACCTCCCTTAAAGCCAATTCATGGGCAAATCAAGACCTTACCCTGGGATGTCCTTGGTCCTCTTTGAAAATCCAGGACAAACAAACAACAACAACATGAAAATGCAAACAGTTCTCAGGGAAGACAAACAGAATTTGACTGTTGGAGGGGACCTCATTGGCTCTTACATGACAGAAATTGCGATGATAACATACTGACAAATGGTCATCTAGCATCTGCTTGAAAAATGGAAAGGGGAGGAGGGTATACAACCCCTGCAGACAATCCATTCCATTTTAAGATATGTGTGATTAAATTTTTTTTTAAATTTCCAGTTCCAAATTCTCTCTTCTGCCCTCCCCTGCCCATTGAGAAGGCAAGAAATATGCTACCAATTATACATAGGAAGTCATGCAGAACTTACTTCCACATTAGCCAGTTTAGGGTGGGGTGTTGAGATGGAAGGGGGTAAGTAAGAATTACAACAAAGTAAAAAATATGCTTTAATCTTCACTCAAAGTCTTTTTAGAAGTGATTAACATTGTTTCTCATGAATCCTGTAGAGCTGTCATGGATCATTGTATCAATCAATCCAACAACCAGCATTTATTAAGTGCCTACTATGTGGCAGTCACTGCACTAATTGATCAGAGTAGCTGTCTTTCACAGTTGATCATCATACAATGCTGCTCTTGCTTTGTACAATATTCTCCTGGCTTTGCTCACTTAACTTCGCATCAGTTGATGTAAGGTTTCCCAAATTTTTCTGAAAACATCTCCTTCATCTTTAGGCACCTGCAATTGTTAAGGAAGGTTGGTTTGTTTTTTTTTTTCTGAAATCAAGCCTATATTTTCTTCTTAACAAAAATTCAGTTTCTAATCCATAAAATTGGAACAGTAAGATCTACCTGCGTTGCCATGTCACAGGAGGATTATGATTTCTGAAAGGAAATAATTCTTTCTAACCTTTGATGTGCTCTATACATACTGGTTATTATCAATAGTACAAGTATAAACTTTCTGAGATCAGTCTGCTTTTCATTTCATCTCTGTATCCCCAGTCACCTAGCAACATGCCTTGCATGTGATTGACTTGTGTTATAGTTAATACTGATGCCAACTGTCACCTGCCATCAAGGGGTTTACAGTATGGTGTGGGAATAAGATACATATAAGTCTTTATAACGTCTATCACATTGATCCCCAGGTGTGAAATGGGCCCCCTTTCCTCCTTCAAAGTCCGGTTCAAGCAGCATCTCTACCCCACTCTCCAAAGGAAGTAGAAGGAGAAAGATATTGAGACCTAGGGCCTAGGGATGAAGCCAGACTCTGCCCCTGGGTGATACTAGGAAAGTCACTGAGTCTCCTGAGACTCCTTTCGCTTCCAGTAAAATCTCTTAAGTCCCTGCTAGCTTTCTGCCCAAGTTCTACTACCGTACCTCAGTTTTTCACAGGTTTGGCGATAAGGTTTTGTTGAGGTTCAGGGGTTATGGGGACCTTGAAATACCAACACGCCAGGTCCTGCTTGAATGAATTCTACTCAAGCCTTCTTAAAGCCAAAGAAAGACAAAGTTTGTTAAAGTTTCGACATATTGGGTTGACTCTTAAGGAGCCTAAGCATTTGTAACACTTGTATTCACAAGTGTGCCAGATAGAATCTCAGAGAGAGTCTGAGCTGGATTGAATCTGAGCCCCTTCATGGAGGTCAGAAGAAACTTAGATACAGAAATGACTGTAGGAGGGATCTGGGGGTGGTCTGGTAATCTAGGATGATGAGAGGAGGGGTTTAGGGAGGGTCTTGAGGAGAAGTCCAAAGAGGATCTTCCGGAGACTTCGGTGACTGGTCAAAGGTTGGAAACAGCTGGAGGCAATCAGGAGATATCAGACAATAGAGGACTTGGGTGGGAAGCCGTAGGGACAATCCAGAGGTAACAGACAATGGAAAGCCAGCAGATTTGAATATGAAAGGCCAGATTAAGTGGGGATATTCTAGGGGAGTTCAGGGAGGTTCCCAGAGTCTGAACCCCATCACTTTGAGTTGGATTCCTTTTCTTTGCGCTCTCTCAGGCCACCATCTTCCTTCCCTGACTACTCTCTGCTTTCCTTTTCCCATAGTTTCTCCCTTCCCAGTCTTCTCTTTTCTTATTCTTAGGTCCTCTTTCTCCCTATCCCCTTTCCTTGATACCTCTAGACCCCTTCTCTACAAAACACACACAGCCTGTGCCTTTTGGTGGTGATGCTTATAGGGGTAGGAGGGCTATTGACCTACCAATAAATAGCCTGGTCTGGAAGGGGAGGGGAGGAGGGGAGAACAGAGTTGCTTCCTTGGTTCTTTCTTTCTGGGTGGCTCCTGGTCTAGTTCAGGCCTAATGGGTCTGTTTCTTATTTAAATGTTTTCTGCCTTGGGGGAGAAGGGAAGGGAGGGGTCAGTTTATCTTAGGTGGGTGGAAGAAAGCAAAAGGTATTTGAGACTCTGGGCTACTCTTAGAGGGGGAGCCCAGAGGCCAGATTCCCACTAACTGGTTTCCTGGTGTCAGAAGGTCCCAGGGGAGCTGGCCTCCTCCTTTCTGGCTTCTTCTCCTGCCTTTGTACTTTCTTATTAACTGTTGTAAAAGTGGTCACTGCGGAATGGCCAGCCAGAGGGCCAAAAGGTCCCTCTGTGTGCCTGTTTTTCTCTCGGGGGATAGTGAGTCTGGAATGCCAGGCAGTGTGGGCCAGTAGCGAGAGCCTTGGATTTGGAGTCAGAGAATTTGGGTGAAAACCCTATCTCTGCTGCTTTGTGATCTTTGGTCATCTTTGTGACCCTGGGCAAGTCATTTAAACACAGCACCCCAGTCCTCATCTGTTAACAAAGAAGGTTGAACCAGATGACTCATAAGGGCCTTTCCAGTGCAAAATCTTATTAATTCCTTCCTGCAATCTAAACCAGTCTTCTGGCTTAGGAAAGTCAAATGCACATGTCTGAGTATTGGTGTGCATATGACCTGTGGGTACCTTTGATCAATCAATCAAAAAACATTCCTAAAATGCCACCACTTAGCACAGTGCCTGGAACATAGTAGGCATTCAATAAATGTTTATTGATTGATGAAGTGCTACTTTGTGCCAGGCACTGAGGATACAGAGATAAAAATGAAAAATTCCCTGCCTCAAAGAGCACGTATTCTATGGGAAGATAAGCTCTCTCTCTCTCTCTCTCTCTCTCTCTCTCTCTCTCTCTCTCTCTCTCTCTCTCTCTCTCTCTCTCTCTCTCACACACACACACACACACACACACACACACACACACACACTCCCATACACACTCACACACATAAATATAGACAAGGTAATTTTAAAAGTATATACAAAAGGCATAGAAATGGTACGTGCAAAGTAAATACAAGGTAATGGTGTACATGAATTCCATGTTTGTGGAGATTCGTGAGTGGATGTGTTTGTATGTGAACATGCAGGAGTTATCTTTGTGCAAATATATGTGTAACTCTGTGTGCATGTCTGTTTTGTTCATGGCTCATTTGTACAGATGGGTTCATTTTGTTTCCTGGTAAAACACTGGCATTAATATGATATATCGCTGAAAGCATTTGGATTATAAAATCTTAAAATTAGTCGTAGAAGGTGTTAACGGGATCAAAAGCAGGCCAACAACAAAGTACCAGTAATCAAGCAGTCATTTAATTAATTAGCTTTACTATGAGGAATTGCTTCACAAATCGGGAATTCTCCTGATCAGAATTGCACCCAGCTAAAGTGAAGATAGAGATTATATACATAAATCACAGGTGGGAAGGGAGGGGGGAAGGTGGGTTACAAACAATCATTGGCAGGGCCCGAGTGGTCCACGAATGGAAGACAATGCAACAATTGTGGAGTTCAGTGTTTGGGGATCATGACTTGGTGGGTCACAGGACTGGAGTTCTGTGACTGGAACAGGTTGTATAGTCGTTGCTTTGCTTCATTTCAGGTACACAGGCAGAAGGATGCCAGTG
The DNA here is from genome assembly GCF_028372415.1 of Notamacropus eugenii. Classification (NCBI taxonomy): domain Eukaryota; kingdom Metazoa; phylum Chordata; class Mammalia; order Diprotodontia; family Macropodidae; genus Notamacropus; species Notamacropus eugenii. The sequence continues at coordinate 242,287,483 of NC_092872.1, forward strand.
ATTGTGAGCCTTGTCCAGTTTCAGTTCAAGTTGCATTGTGAGCTCTGACTCCTAAGTTCCTGAGAAAACTAAATTATTAGTATATTCATTACACATCGTATCGATTAATATAAAAATTATAAATTCCTTCTCAAAGGCATCTTAGCAATCAACCTTCTGGTCCATTTTACAGAGCAGGAAACTGAGTCTGAGAGATTTAAAGGGATTTGCCCAGGATGGCACAATGGGAATGTTAGAGCCAGGCTGGGAATTCCACCTACTCCAAAATCAAATTCATCTCTTTTTTCCACTACAGTTGATTGTAGAGAGGGGAGAGTGGTACCACCCCCTTCGTGGCTTTAGCCCCCTAAAGTTCCCCTAGTATGATTGACCTCCTGTCCTGCTCCCTTCCCCTTTTTACCCCAGAGACTGACTTAACTCTATTTCCCTTTCCTGCCCCCTCTCCCGGGCCTTTCACAATAAGCCGGAGGTGCTGAAGGAAGGCAGCCCCTGGGCAGGTCTAGGTTGCACACCCCAAGGGAGGTGGCGAAGGCGGGGGGAGCTTGGAGGGCAGAGGCTGGACTCAACTCTAAACCCGCCTTAAGTTATTGTAATCACTTCACTTCCAGTCCCGACTGGCTTTCTCCCTGGGGTTGGGGGTGTGGGTGAGTATGTGGGTGTGAGTGCGCGCGTAGTGGGACAAGGGTTCGCCTTCGGGTTTTGTTTCCTAGAGCTGTAAGAGTCATCCCCATAGAGAGGGAATGATGGGCAGATGTGCCAGGGGGTCTTGCACCGGGGCTGTTCCCCACCCTGGCTAGGAGAACAGATTCTCCCTACCTCTCCCAATAGGGCATCCCTGCTTCTCGGACGCCGGCTTCGGACAAACAAGAGAGTTTTTGTTGTCTTTTATTTGCCTGCACTTAAAAAAAAAAAAGAAAAGAAAAGACAACAAGGAGATCTTTGCTTTCTTTCCAAAACCCCTTTTAACTTTTTGATTTTTTATTCTGTGTCTGGGGTCAAAAGGAAAATTGCCTGGGAAGATGTCATTCTTGGCATCAGCAAACCAGAGCTCCGGGGAGCCTGAGGATTATTCCTACGGGAACTGGTACATTGATGAACCGACCTCAGGAGGAGAGGCATCTCAACCAGAGAAGTAAGTTTGGAAACTCCCTTTCTCGGCTTCCTAGGGGACTGGCATTCCAATAGCTCCTCTGTTCGGGGTTAAGTAGCGTCTAGAAAAGAGTCTCTGCCTGAGAGTTAGGAATTCTAGTCCCAGCTAGGCAACTGAATTGACTGGGTGACCTTAAGCAAGTCATTTACTTTCCCTGGGTTTCAGTTTTCGCATCTATAAAATAGGTCTTTTTAAAAAAATTTCTTGTCTGCCTATCTCATAAGGGTTGGTATGGAGAACTATTGACTTATAAATGATCAAAAAGTGCTTTGCAAAATGTAAAATCTTGTAGAATAGCAAGTAATGAGAATACCCCCAAGCAATGTTTTCTGTTCTCCCTAGAGACCTTTTATTCAAAGAATTCCCTCCTCCTGAACCCCATATTATAATCTACTAAATCCTGGGCTTGAAGGTGGGAGAGCCCTGTTTAGTCTCAGCTCTCTTTATGATAGGGGTTAAATTACCTCTTTCCTCTGGGTCTCAGTTTTGTCTTCCTTAAATGGGAGTGCTGACATTGGAATCAAGTTAAAATTTCTACACAACCTATATCATATATGTGTGTGTATGTGTGCATATGCACACATACATATATATACACACACATACACTATACACATATATCAGATCTCTACTAACTGTTTATTCTGGAGAAAATAACTCAGTCTCTGGGCTTCAGTTTCCTCAACTATAAAATGAGAGACTTTGACTGGACAATCCATGACCTTATGGTCCTCAATGTCCCCAACATCCCTTTCAACTCTGACAGTCTATGTAAAAAAATGTTTTGGTCTACGTAGAGAAAATTCTATTGGTTAATGTCTGGTTATCTGCTAGAGAGTGCATAATAAAAAGAAGGGAGATCTAAAAAACAACCTTGGCAACAGAAATAAGTTATTCTGGAAACACTACTGATATTTTGATTTGGGGGTTCCTTTCTTGGGTGCTGGCGTTATTCTGGAGTGACGATCTTCTATTACGTAAATGTAATAGTTTTGTTACTTGTTAGCTGAGATCTAGATGGGAGCGGAGAAAGGTATGGGTAGAGGAATCTTCAGCCTTGACCACATTTGTCTTTGCCTGGAAACTTTGATGTCACTGTTCAGACCAAGTGTGTCAGAAGAATGAGGGGTGTATTATTAGATAAGTCATCTCTGCTGGGCAAGTCTCAAAGTAGGCTTCTTGTTCCCTTCCCATGCATTTCCCCACAGCCAGCTTCCTGCCAAGGTCTGGCCCCATCCCCACCTCACAAATCTGTTTTATGGGGTAGGAAACAGCAAAGGTAAGGTGAGGGAATTGGAGAACCAGCTGTACTCACATCTGCTTCACATCAGCTTGAATTGTAGAAACTAGAGTTGGAAAAAAAAAAAAACCACAACAACTAGTGAATGTTACTCCCTGGGGCCTCAGGACTGGGTTATTCAGGGGAGGGAGATTATCCTCTGCTGGTTATGGGAAAGGTTCGTAGCTCCAGAAGGCTTCAGTCATCCTACTTACTGGTAAGGAGCAGAGGAAAGGCTGGAAATGTAATGGTGGCCAGCAACTAATAAACAGGGCTTTGTGCCATTTGGTACTCCCTCCCCGCTTCTGCGCTAGCTACAATGCAATAAGAATCGTGGTGTTTGGGGGTAAAGAGAGAACATGAATCATTTGGGTCAGAGTACTTTTTGAGAAGAAGCTAAATGGAGAAAGAGGATGGGGGATGGGGAGAATGAATGGAGGAGAGCGTAGAATCTGGAAACAGAAGATGAAAGAGGGAAGAAATATTTTAGGAACAGGAACGACATCACTACAGGGCAGGGACTTCCCAAAGCTTAATCGAGTGCTATCTTGGATGCTAGGCTAGGACACTGAACAAAGGAGAGGGTGCCTACTTCCAGTCTCTTGCTATCTGACCACATAATTTCAGTGTAGATATTACATCACCCATAATTAGGAACTGAAGAGACTTCTGTGTCTTTTCTTGGGCTCCCTGGGTACGTGGAAGGGCCTAAAGATCCTTGAAGACAATGAACTTTTTAGTCCAATCTCTGTTACTAACTCACTGAGAGACTTTCTATATATCTGTTTTCCTATGGGTTGACAATAACAATATTGTATTGAGAGCCACCCTCAGTGCCAGGACAGAGTATCCATGTGATGTCACTGGGGAGGTTAACATTTTGTGGAGGGAGATATCTTCAGTCTCAGAACAAAAGGCTCATCCTTCAGTTTAATCTGGGTATCAAGGAGTTAACTCTGACCAGGTTCTTCCTAGCTTCTACTTTGTGGATCTGTGATATCTACCATATGGGCTCCCATTGTAATCTACACATGTCTTCTCATCCCTCCATGATGTTTATCCATGTTCACAAATCCTCCACAGAAGAGCCCCACCACCCCTACCCTACCCATCCCAACCCCCCGGAATGCTGGGGCCCTTCTTCTATGTCCTAGGATCATAGGGTCCAGAATTGTAGAGGACCTTAAACCGCATCTACTCCAGCCCTTTCTTTTTGAAGATGAGAAACCTAGAGATGCTAAGTGACTTGTCTAAGGTCACACAGGTGCTAAGTAACAAAGTCAGAATTTGAACTCAGATCTTCTCCAAACTCCTCCTGACTCCAAAACAGGGATTTGTTCCCCTGTTCCACATCTGGCTATTAATGCAGTTAATAAAGATAAATCAAGAAAATTAAGTCAGGACTATGAGTGGAGCCATTGAATGAGTGTTGTGGGGATTGTAAGGAGGGATCACAAATGTGATTGAGTGGGTGTTTTTAGGATTCTTAAGCATTCCCTCGAAGGTATGTATCACCGCTAAACAACAGTCTAATGATGAGATCACGACCAGAGTCTAATCACATTGCCAACTTTCCAAAATTCAGAAACCCCCTGATGCTCTTGGGAAGAGGCTGGGATCCTGGGGGCTTGACCTCTGCTTGACTTCTCTTTTCTGAGAAGAAATGCCCGCTGAGTCAGACAGGTAACCCTAAAGTTGGCAAGAAGATCAAGTCAGTGGCAATGAGAGACGGCATTTACATTTGCTATTTCTATTCACTGTTGCATCTGATCTTTACCATGACCTGTGAGCTGATGCAACCCCATTTTGGCAAATGAAACTGAGCCTCAGAGAAGTGAAATAAAGTTGGGTTTTTTTTTTAACCTTCTCTTTATCTCCAGTACATTAGCACATAGTGTCTGGCACATAGCAAGAGCTTAATAAATGTTTGTTGACTGGCTGCTAGTAAATGATAGAATTGGGACTGTAACCCTGGTTTGGACTGTTAAGTCCTATATTCATTCCACTTCACAAAGGTGGACCCAGCAGTGACGACAGATCATGAAAGAGGCTTGAGGGGAACCAGAACGGCTTGGAGGCAACCATGGTGAACCATGGGCTCTGGGGCATATCCTGTTACAAAAAAAAAATGCATGATGCTGGCCAGATCCTTGAGTTACATTGGACTTATGTTGTATAGAGGGAATGTGGCTCAAATCAAACGAATCACTGGCCTGGGGCTGGCATATTTTGTGGTTGCAAGGAGACTTTTATTGTAACAATATTGGGCCTTTGGGAATCAGCCTCCATCACTCCTCTTTCCTTCTCTTCCAGATGTGATTTTGAAGGGGAGGAGGTAATCTATTGGTTTCTTTTTTTTGGTAGGGGGCTTCACAAGGGGTACTTGGGTACAGTAAAGAGAGCCTAATTGACAGTCAGAAGGCCTGACCTTCTCACCACCTTTCCCATACATGTGACTTCTGGTTTTGAGGGAGGGAGCGCTGTGCAAAGTCACCAGCTTCACTTTTTCCTCCAGAGTCATCTGGGACAAGTGGACAGATATTCATCAGGAGATGACCCTGGATGCCACAGGAGACCCTATCTGGCCCTTTTCGGCTAAGTCCTTTTCAGGTTCTCACTTTGAGCGAGCAAATGCCCATTCAATGAATGGACCTCTTTAAGAAGCGAGTCAAGGGATGGCCCTTTTAATTGAAAAAAAAATCAAGCTGGGAGGGGAAGACCCTCAGGGTTTCTGGTCAAAAGAGAAACAGTTAGTATTGACATTCACTCAGACCTTGGGGGCCCCAAAATACAGACTTTAAGTGAAGCTTGGGCAAGGATCTATTGTGGTCCAATCTATGAGCTCTGGAGTGAGCTGGGTTTAAGGTTTGCTCTTTGAGGGTGACATTGCACAGTTCTCATTCCCTCAAATCAAAGTCAACTGCAGGTCATGTCATCATTTCCCTGATGTCATGGTCCTCTTGGAAAACTAAAACAAGGACAAACACAACGCACCATGAACTCTTTGATCCAGGGACATTGGCCTCTTTGCTGTTCTTCATGCAGGACACTCCATGTCCCAGCTCAGCATGTTCATGGGCTGTCCACCATGCTTAGGACATTTCCTTCTTCCTCTCTGACCTCTGACTTACCTCGGTTCCTTCAGGTCTCAGCTAATGTCTCACCTTCTCAAAGAGTCATTCTTGAGCGCCCTTCATCCAAATGACATTCCTCTGAGATTGTTTATCCTGCCCCAATTTATCCTGCCTTTAGCCTATTTTTATGGAGTTGTTTGTCAGTTCTCTCCCTCTTTAGACTGTGAACTTCCTGAGAGCAGGGACTTTTTGTTTTTTGGCCTTTTTCTGTATCCTCAGTACTGTGGATATAGCCAGCACAGTATCTGGCACATAGTAAGAGCTTAATAAATGTGTATTGACTGAGTGATTGACTGGGTTCAGCTTCTAACTGTATGCTGCCTATAACAAAGTGATCTTGGGCACCATTATCAGAAGGCAACATGACTCTTTGTGCCTCAGTTTCTCCAGCTATGTAGTTTAACACTAACACAATTAGGCCACAGTTGATTCTCACAAAAAGCCATCAAAATAGGGAAGGGTTACTACTCCCCCAGCATTCATGGAATAATAGGAACGTAAGTTAGAAGGGACCTTCATCAAGTGAAACCCCTTCATTTCACAGATTAGTAAACTGAGGCCCCCAAAAGTGAAGAGAACTGCCTAAATTTACACAAATAGTAAGTGGCAGATCTAGGATTCAAACCCAGGTCTTTTGACTCTAAGTCCTATGTTCTTCCTTGTCTATCTTGCTTGATAACAATTCTTTGTGCATTTGCTTCTATATAATTTCTTTTAGAAATGGCAATAGCCTTTAAAAAAGTCTTTCTTTGTATGTTCTTTCTCCTTTCTCAAGCATTTATTTTTCTCTTGCCTCACTCCCTCTGATTTTAAAGACAAAAATCCTTGTAACAAACATCCATAGTCAAGCAGAACAAAACTCCATGTTGTCCACGTCCAGAAATGTGTGTCTTGTTTCATGTTCCGAGTCTGTCACCTCTGTGTCCAGAATGGGTAGCAGAGTTCATCACCAGTCCTCTGGAATCATGCTTAGTTACTGTATTCGTCAGAGATTTTAGCTTTATCAAAGTTGTTCGTCTTTACAATGTTGTTTTTATTCTATAACTTGTTTTCCTGACCTAACACATATCCTCTCTCTCTGTCTCTCTCTCCTTTGTCTCTCTCTCTCTCCTCCCTCCCTCTCTCCTTTCTCCCTGTCTCTCCTCGTTCTTTCTCTCCCTTTCCCTTTGTCCTTTTCCCTTCCCCTCTCCCTCTCTCCTCTTCTCTCTCTCTTCCTCCCTGCTTCTCTCTCCCTTTTCCTCTCCTTCTCTTCCCCCTCTTTCTCCCTCCTCCCCCACCCTCCCCCATTCTGTTTTTCCTTTTCTCCCCCCCTCCATCCTTTCACTATCTTCCTTCCTTAGGGGGGAGCTAAATTCCTGTTGTGAAAGTCATAGAATCATATGATTTAGAACTAGAAGGAATCTTAGAGATCATCTGACCTTGGGGTTCTTGGCTTATAGTCCACAGACCTCCAAACAGTTCATAGCTGATTTCAGAGTATCCCAAACTTACATTGGGTAAAAGAAATGGCACCTTTATTTTCAATAGCTGTTGGGTTCTTTTGTAATCTTAGGTATTTTATCTTATGGATTTAAAATAAATGCATGCTTATTTTAATAGAAAAATGCATTATTCTGAGAAGGGGTCCATAGGCTTCACCAGGCTCTCAAAGATCCTCTGATCTAAGTCAATGCTCATTTTAGAGGGGGAGAAAATGGGGCCTAGAGAAATGGAATGACTCATCCCAATTCCCAATTCCCAATGGGTGATAGTTAGCTATGCTTATATATCAACCCAAATCCTGACTCTAAATCTCGTGGTCTTTCTAGTTACCACACTGCCCTTGGTGTCAGTCATGGTATTGAAAGAGCTAATAGTCTAATAAGAGGGGAGGTGGCCAGGGAGGGGTATTTTGGTTTGGAAAGTTCTGTGGCTCCTAATTGGAGCCATAGGGAAGTCCAAGGATGCCCTCTGAAGTCTCTTAGATTCTTAGGATCTTAGGATTCTTTAAGCTAGTTATTTCCTTGCCCTGTCTCCCATTCTTCGTAATTGATGCACAGTTGTACTGACCAGCTCCCTTCATATCCTCACAGAATGAATCATTTTCCTCTTTTTTTCTGGACTCAGAAAGTCCCAGTGATTATAAAGCTAATGGAAGGCTTGTAGGGAGCACAGACTGCATACTCCTGGCTCTCTGTCCTGGATTATAGCCCCCGTCACGGGGCGTGTACATCATGTGGAATCTACGGAGGATTGACAATGGCCAGTATCACAGACTATTTCCCTCCTCCATGATGAACCTAATGCTGTTAAGGACTGGACAATATTCTCTAAGTTAATAGAATGAAAATACTGCTTTGCTCTAGGGTCTGGATTGTAACTTCCCTAAGAAAAAAAGAACTGCTGGAGAGGGAGAAAGTGAAGGGGGGGGTCCTGTGGAGGCCCACAGCCCATCTGCATAATACATGCCGGGTATTATAAAGCAGAGAGTAATTTCTGTAAATCCAATCCTTTTTCCCCCTAGGGAGGCAGACTTGTGGTGAACACTGAGCTGGCTTTTTTCCCCCTGAATGCCTTCCTCTTTCCTGCATAGAAAAATCTGCTTTCCTTTCCTTAACTCCTTTCAGTCTGAGCTGGGATGAGGGGGGAGGGAGGATTCAGCCACAGGACTTTTTAATAGATTTCATAGAAAAAAAAAACAGAAACAAGATCTAGTGCTCAAGAGAACATTAGAAAGCATCTCATCTCATGCCCTCAATTTATAGATGAATGAATGGATGGCTGTATGAATGAATGAAAGAACCAATGAATGAATGAATGAAAAAAAACATTTCATTTATTAAGCACTTACTATGTGCCAAGCTCTGTGCCAAGTGCTGGGGATATACATTTTTTAAAAAGTAAAGACAGTCATTACCCTGAAGGACTTTGTACTCTAGTAAGAGATGACAACATATAAAAGGAAATGGGGTCCAGGGAGAGGGATTTTGATTTGGAAAGTTATGGGGATCCTGATTAGAATCAGAGGGAAGTAGGTTAACACACCCCTTCCAGGATTAATGGCAGTATTGATTTGATTATAGTTCTAGAGTTCAGCAAAGCAGCTGGCAAGAAAGTGGTGGGAGAGCTGAGTGGGGCTTGGCTGGGGCTGATCTGAAATAGGGGAGTCTGGGAGAAATAAAACAAACTGCCCTCAGAGGGGTTCAAATGATTCCCCAAACTCAAGTCTTTTGGATCCAAATCAAGGAGATGATAGATGTAGGCACTCACAAACCTTAAAGTGCTATATGTTATGTGTTCATGGTTACTGCTCTCCAAACCTAGGGCTCTTTCTTCTGTATCACTCTGCTTTCTTTGCCTTCTGATGTTCAGTAAGTTCAGTAAGTATAGAACTCAGCATCTCAGGTGCCTAGCATCTTCCTACTGCTCCCTTGACTTTCCAAGGTCTGTTATACCCTGTGCTCTAGAACTGACCTGTCACTCATCCATCCTTGGTCCCCTGATTTTCAAGGTCATGTTCTCTACTGGGTCTTAGTGGTGGCTAATGGCTTAGTCAGATAAAACATCTCTTAAGGAACAGAACTCATTGAACTGAAAGCATCTAACGCAGTGCTTGGCACTTAATAGGCTACTAAGAAATGTTTGTTGATTGATTATTTGAGAAGCAGAATGGTTCAGTGTCACCAAAGTATTAAGTCCCAGAGTTAAGGTTCAAACAGGTCTGCTGACTCCAAATCCTGTCTTCTGCTCATTGTGCCATTTGCACTTGAAGACCTCCGGTCATGGGAACCTCATTGTCTCCTGACTGAAGTCCATCTTTGCTTTGGACAGCTCAGACTGGCAGTTTTATCCCATTGTATTCTCTTCTCTTGAGCTCTCCAAAAGAAATCTAAATCCACTTCCCCATGGCACCTGTCAGATACTGTATGTCCTATTCCTTCAACCACTTTTCACATGACATGATGTCGTCATGAGCACAAGATGCCAGATGTAGTCTTCATTCTGGACATTAAAATTCTCTCAGTGCATCCTAAGATTTTATTACCTTTTGGCTTGCACATCATACTCTTACTTTTTATTGAGTTTAAAGTCTACTAAAAACCCACAAGCTTTTTTTCTTTATATGAACTAATTGTCTATCCACATTTCCCTCCTTTTATGTGTGTGCAGTTGAGGTTTTTTGACCTTTTCAAATTTAAATTTATCCCTGTTGAATATTCTCCTGTTAAAACATCATTTTAACCTTGTTGAGATATTTGGGGATCACAATTCTGTCAAACAGCTGTCCCTTATGGTTTCATGTCATCCACAAATCTGAGAAGCAGGTTGTCTATGCTTTCATTCAAGTCAGTGAAAAAATAATTGCATGGGACAGAGTCAGTGATACTCCTGTGATGCCCACCCAGAGATTTTGTTCTAGGTTGATATTCTTCACCACTCTTTGGGTCTGTTCAGTCAATAAGTTTGAAATGCATCTACCTACATCTCTCAGGTAGCTAGGTGGTACAGTGGATGGAACACTGGCTCTGGAGTCCAGGAGGACCTGAGTTCAAATATGACCTCAGACAGTTGCCAGCTGTGTGACCCTGGGCAAGTCACTTAACTGCACTTGCCTCCAAAAAACCAAAAACATGATCTCTCTCATTTTTTGCATTTCATCTTCCCATATCTCTTCCATCTGTTTCACAAAGAGATCTTGAGGGACTGTGTTGAATACCTTTTTCACATGCAAGTCTACCATGTCTATGGAATTGCTCTGATAAATCAGGTTATTCCCCTGGCAGTTATACAAAGTTCATGTGGTAGGACTGGTTCTTTGTTAGCCCATATTAGTTCAGATGTGATCACTGCTCCCCTTTGTCATAGGTAACCTGGTTCCTAGAGAGTCCTCTCTGGCAAGGAGAAGTCAAAAGTGCTGGGTATGATGGGAAGAAATTATAAAATTACTGACTGTGAGGGTCTCAGAGGCTGGTAATTCAGTGGAAAATGATGAGATTGTGGAGAAATATCCTCTTCTGGATGGATCTACTCTGAATCTCATCCCAGAATCTCATAAAAAAATAAATAAAAACTTACATTTGCATATTACTTAATGCTTTTCAAAGCCCTTTCCCATCTGTCATTTGGTCTTTATAGTACCTTTGTAAGGGTAGTAGGGCAGGGATGGTTATTATCCCCATTCCATACATGAGAAAACTGACACTCAGAGACAGGAATTGTCTTGCCCAAAGTTATGCCTGGAGAGTGATGTACACAGCTGTGGAGCATAGACTTCATGACTCTCAGCACAGGGCTGGTCCCATTGCACCAAACATCCTCGAAATGCCAATGAAATAAGAATTTCCACTTTCTTCCTCTTCCCTCCAGCATTTCCAAAGATCCCCATGGGATATGGAGACTGGGATGAATATTGAAAGAAGACATTTGTTAGGGGTACATCTGGAATGTCAGAAATATCTCAAGATCCAGAGAGTGGACACCTAACCAGGGGGTAGGGACAAAGGGAAATCATCTGATTGGTGTGTATGTGTGAACATAACCCATACAGTGATAGACAATGGGGAGGGGAGGGAACATACATTTATTAAATGCCTACTGTGTGCCAGACACTATATTGAGGGCTTCACAAATCTCTCATTTGATCCTATAAAGTATGAATCATAGAAGGACATGGGAGGGCGTGGACCCCTCTCCCATGGGGTGATGTCACCAACTCATTCCAAAATAGCAGAAAAAAGTACTGGATTTGGAGTCAGAAAACCTGGATTTCCACTCCAGCTCTGCCATTGAGTGAATCGCTTCTTGCTGAGTCTCGGTTTCCTTAAGTGTAAAATGAAAGAGTTGAACTTGGTATCACAAGTCCCTTTGGGCTTCAGACACCACTTGAAGAAGTGTAACATCTCTGTCTTTGAGGGAGAGGAGGTAGGGGGAGTTCCATTGTAGGAACCATATAAAAGTAATCATAATGTTTTTTTGCAAGTGGTGGAGTTTGTCTTTTGTTCTCCTAGCATCCCCTACTTTCTGCCTCCTCCCCTAGTCCATATGGTCCTCTTCCTATCAAACCTGCCCTCAGGAGTTTTTTGGGCATTGTTTACCATGACTCAGTTCCTGGGCTGTGCCTCTCTCAAGACCAAGGGCATTCTGAGCCAGAAGATCTCTTGGGAGCCCTCGAATCTTAGACTCTTTGGATGTTAGGGCTGGAAGGAATCCCAGAGGTCCTCAAATTCATTGGTCAGTGGGGACCATGAGGAAAGAATCTATCTGAATGAAACATGGTTTTTAAGCACAAAGGTAAGGGGGGGATTTTGATTGGGGGCTTTCATGAGATTGCAGGAATCACAGCTCTGGTTGCAAAGAAAGCTCTGTTCCTAACTCCTTCCATCCCCTACCAGACTCCTTGCCAAAAGGAGGGGACCAGATGACTTGGTAAGTTCTTTGTCAGCTCTCATTCTCTAAGTATTTCCCTGTGGGAGAGAAAGGAAGAGATGGTTGTGGCCTTGGGCAATGAGGCCACCATGTTCCCGGTTTTGGGGTCACAGTGTTCTCCATCTTGTGGGACTGGTTATTGGAGGCCTCCCCTGCACTCTTGGTTCTAATTTCCCAAGGACAATGTGAAGAGGGCAAGGGATGGAAATTCATTGCATGTCCTGCTGAATGTGCTGTGGGAGCCAGGCCAGATGAGGGTGAAAGATAAAGAACTGGAGGTGGTGGGGAGATGGATCTCTTTCAGGCTTGGAATCTTCTCTTCTTCATATATCCATTCACTCCAAGGCCTTCTCTGCTCTTCTCCTAATTTTCAAGCTGTGTTCCTTTTGAGTCCCCCCATTACCCCAATCTTGTGCTTCTCACTTCCCAGCTAGAACTATTGAATTATCAGTTAACTGCCAAGTCTACTGAGCAGCTTCTGTATCTACAGAGCCCTGGTGGGTGTTGTAGGAGAAGTGGGGTGGGGGGGGGCCGGAAAGAAGAAAATGATGATGAGGAAGAGATAGTCTCTTACTATGATGTTCTCACAGGCTAGTTGATGAGGCATAGATGTGGATGACATTAGCACTGGAAATCACCTTGAGAGGGAATCTCATCTGACCTCCCCATTTTACACATGAGGAAACTGATCTCATATCTGTTGAGTGCCTGTAAAGCAGTGTATCCATCAAGTCAACTCCTGGCTCTCACACAAAACAAAGGGTGAGACACAATGGTGTGGAATCCCAAGTAAGACTGTCTGGTCAGACTTCGAGGGCTGCAGGAGTTCCCAAAAGGATGTGGACTCCAGTAGTCAGGGAAGACTTCTTGGAGGAGATGGCCCTAGAAGGGAGCCTTGAAGAATGGAGAGGACTAAGAATGGGAGGTCATTCTAGGGTTGGGGGGGAATGAGCATGTTCATAGCATCACAGAAAATAGACTGATGGAAGGGACCATAAAGGTCATTGAGTCCAGTGTCTTCATTTAACATGTAAACCAAGGCCTCAGAGAGATGAGTTCATTTGCCCATGGTGCCAGGTGCAGGTTTTGAACCTGGACCCTGTGATTACAGACTTAACAGTCTATGCCCACGGGGGAGGGTGAAGTACCCAATAAGACTGTAGCATGTTGAGGAAACATGAGAAAGGATGTTGGGTAGATGCCAGAGGGCATGAGTCAAAGAGAAGTATTCTCAATGAGGGAACTCAAAGGTGGGGATGGTCCACCATGGTCCACTGGCCCTTGGTCTGTCTCTGTCTCAAGGCTGAGTAACTTCTGCTCATATCTTTGTGCTTCTCTCTTCCTCCCTGTGTCTCCAGGACTATTCCAGCCTGCCAACACAGCTTCCCACCCAGCCTTTACCATACCTGTTTGGCCCCTCTGTCGGTGAGTATACCTGGGCTTGGGGCTCTCCTGCCTTCCCATGGAGGAGGGTCTGCTCCAGTGCCTGCCCTAGGACAGGTGGTGCCTGCAAGCAACCCAGGGAGAGTGGGGAGGCCAAGGACCTTCCACACTCACTCATCCAATCATAGGTATTTTATTAAACCTCCTACTATGTGCCTACTGTGGCACTAGGGGTACATACAAAAGTGAAACAGTCTTTGTCCTGAAGCTTATAGACTTAGGGGGAAACAACAGCCATTCATCCATGCAGATATGTAAGTATATAGAGGTAAATATGAAATAATGTATATGCAAAAGGCATCAGCAGCTGTGGGGGATGTGGGAGGAAGGGGACAGAAAAAGTCTCAGGTCAAACTTGAGCTGAAGGAAGATGGATCTGAGAGGACAGGGTGAGGAGGGAGGTCATTCAGCTCAGATACAGATGGAATGTTGTGAGAAGAGGAGGCAGGAGACTAGACTGAAAAGTATAGGTACTTAGCTTGGAAAGATGACTGGGGCCAGATTGTAAAACAAGGGAGAAAGGAAGTGAGCACTTACTAAATGCCTACTATATACCAATTTACAAACTTGTGCCTACCATGTACCAATTTACAAAGCAATTTGCAGATATGATCTCATTTGATCCTCCTAACAGCCTTGTGATGTAGGTGATATGATATCCCCATTTTACAGATGAGGATACTGAGGCAAACAGAGGTTAAATGACTTGTCCAGGGTCATATAGCTACTGACTGTCTGAGGACAGATCTGAACTCAGGTGTTCCTGACTCGAGGCCTAAGTGCTCTACCTACTGTGCCACTTAGCATCTATTAAATGAAGTATTGTGCAAGGATTTTTAGGTGAAAAAAAAACAAAACTCCTGCCCTCAAAAAACTTACAAGGTACACTGATAAATTTAATAAAAAATAGAATGTGATGGAGGTTTAAAAAAAAGGAGATACAAAGTGCTCTAGGGAAATGTGAGAATATTTTCAGCTAGAAGCGGTCAGGGAAGGCTTTGCAGCATCTGAACTGAGTCTGGAAGGAAAAGGATTTCAATAGGCAGACTGAAGTGGGGAGGTGAGGGTTCTATGAATGTGAATGAATGTCCAGAGGTAGAGACAGGTGGGTAGAGATCAGCAAACTGCTAATAATTCCGTTTTATAGGAATATACATGTGTGGGTTATCTTCAAGACTCCATCCTTGGCCCCTTCTCCCTCTGCTTCCCTCCTATTTCTTCCTCTCCCCTTCCTTTCTCTCCTCTTCTTGCTCCATCTCTCCCCTTCCCCTTCCCTTCCTCTTCCCTTTCCTTTTCTCTTTCCAACCGTTCATTCACTTGACTCCAGGTATCACCTCTGGGCACTTGACCCCCTAATCTATATTCCCAGCCCTCAGTTTCCCTTGAGCTCCACCCCTGTACCTCCAGATACCTGTTCCACATCTGCACCTGGACATGCCTCTCCACCTGTCCAAAACTGAATCATCCTCCCTCCTTAAGCTCTTCCTTTGAACTTCCCTATCTTACTACTATCCCTCCTTCCTGTCAATCAAATAGACTCAAAATTTTGGAGTCTCCATTGACTCTTCCTTCTCTCTCACCAATTCCTGTAGATTCTGCCTTTCTGATATCTCCCTTTTACGCCCCATCCCTGACCACTCACTGTTACCACCCTTTTTCAGACTTCTCACCTCTTCCTATGCTCTCATAGCAGCTCCTGAACCACTAGTGTCTCCCCTAGATAGCCCACCTTCCCACTCTCCCCAAAGTAGCTTTCCTGATGCCCAATCTGACCATCCCCTCCCCACCTGAAACCTTCAGGGGGTTTCCTCTGCTTTGAATCTAACGTATTTCACGCTACTCCCCTCGCCTGGTTCTGTTGCAGAGCACTTGGCTGTCTCAGATCCCCTTCTGACTTCTTCTGCCTCTGACATCCATGTCCCCCTTACCTCCCCACTTCTTCTCTGTCCCTTGGAATTCTTTTCCTTTTTGGCTCAGCCCTATGAGGCTTTCCCCAAGCTGACGATATTGACCTTTTCAGACTTTTCTATAGCCCTTTGACCAGAGTTTCCTTTTGTGCTGATCTCTATCATTCTTACTTATTTATGTAAATCACAGACTTCTTATGAGATCACAAGTTCCTTTAGAGCAAACACTGTCTTACTGCAATTTTATCTTCTTACTACCTAGGTCTGTGCCTCATATAAAACTTCATAAAGGTTTGTTTGATGGTGTATTATGAAATGAGGCCAGAGCCAAAATTTGGAAGGCTTTAGATCCCAGGGTGAGGAGTCTGTAGATCTCCCCTCCACCTACTTCATCTTCACCAAGCCACATTTAAATAGTGCTTTAACATTTAGGCAATAGGAAGCTATCAAAGATTCTTGAGGCCCAGGGGAGTAATGTATGCTTCTATTAGACCTGCTTCAATTCAGAAATAGATAGAAGAGAGTGATTTTAAGGAAGGAAACCAGTAGGACTGAATGGGGGATGAACTAGGGGAAGGGGGAGTATGCTGGGGAAGCTGACTAAATGCCCCTTTCTGGGGTAAGAGGGGAAAGGCAGCAGTAGGGAGGAGAGTCCTGGAACACTTGGCATCTAGGTCCATTTTCCTGGGACAATCCTGGCTAGTTTGGGATTTGTGTAGGGATGCCCTTCCTTGCTTCCACTATCTCCCCTTATTAAAATGTGAGTTTCTTGAGAGCAGAGACTGCCCTGCCTTTCTGATGGTATTCCCAATGCTCAGCACAGTGTTTGGCACTTAGTAAGCACTGAATGAATGCTTTTTCATTCATTCACTCATTCATTCACTTTGTCCCCTGTGACGTTACATGGGTTCTCACCAATCCTAAGAGCCCCCTCCCCAGGCTCTGAATGACTTCTTGTCAGAACATTGCACAGATGATTCCTGTCTGGGTACATGGGGGGCTAAAGGAGCTCTCTTCCAGTTGTGAAATACTGGGGTTCTGCATTGGAGGCTCACAATCACCCCAGTTGGACTTGCTTCTCTCCTTTGTAGTTGGTCGCCATCTTGCTGCTGTCCTTGCTAGTGAAGAGACGGAGGCTCTGCTTGGGGTGCTGGCATGGGATCTTTGGACTTCCCAGGTAAAGACAAGGATCTGAGGAGGGGAGGAAGCATCCAAGGTGCTGAACCTGCAGGACCTAAGACCAGGGGCAGTGCAGTCTATAGCAGAAGGAGGCTTGGATTTAAAATACAGGGGTTTGGGATTAAATCCCAACCCTGCTTTGTGTTTTTTGTGTGACCTTGGATAAGTCTCAGTTTTCTAATCTATAAAATGAAAATGATAATCACCACACACCTGTCTTCAAGGATTTGGGGCCAGAAAGTGTATGATGAATGTGATCAGTTATTCAGAGCATTGGTCTAAGTTAGGTGCCAGTAGGCACCTATCAAAAGTTAGGGGAATATAAGGTACACAAGGATTTCACAGATATCCTGTGACTGTTAAAGACTTGCCTGAGACTCCTTGGTCCTTTAGGTACTGGTACATTCATTTGAAATTCCTGGAATTCCTTAGAAGATTTAGAAATCCTGATGGGGGCAGGGCTATCTCTTCTAGAGTAATCAGGAGTTAGCTGTGAATTCCAGGGCAGGTTACTTAACTTCTCTGAGACTCAGTTGCTTTGCCTGTAAAATGGAAACAGCCCCATCTCATGGGGTTTTGTGGAAATCTGGTGAGATAATAGGATTGGGATGTGAGCAGCATATATGGGAGGGACTGCTAACTCTAACTTAATATCTCTTCTTATCCCTGTTCCCCTCCCCCCCATCTCATCCATTTGGCTGCAGCCCTTTGGATTTCTTGGCAGAAGAAAGTGGCCGGCTGGTGCCCGTGGCTGTGTTTGGGATCCTCTTCACTAACCTCTGTGTGCTGGGTTTGGATGAAGACCCTTTGCCTTTCCTCCCCATCTCCTCATCAACCAGTCAAGGTAATACTGCATGTAGCTGTGGGCCACTTCATCAATGGCTGTCCTGCCCCCATAGGACTGGGGAGGTGGTGAAACACCTGTAATAGGAAGGAAAGGTCTGCCTGTGTGGGGTGATAGAAGATGCTTGGGGAAGGCTTCCTGGCCTAGAAATACATCCCTGCTTACTTAGTACAGTGCCTGAAATCTTACCATTAGCACTTTCTCCTTTCTTTGGGTTTAGCATTAGGATAATTCTAATAATGGCTGATATTGATAATATTGAAAATAACTAACATTTATAATGCTGATAATAGCTAGTACTTACATAGTATTCTTAAGGTTTGCAAAGAACTTTATAAATATATATGTATGTATATACATACATATATATTTATAACATATATTATATATAATAAAACATTTATACATATATATTTATAAAGTTCTTTGCAAACCTTAAAAATACTATGTAAGTACTAGCTATTATCAGCATTATAAATGTTGGAGATAGGTAGATAGGTAGATAGATAGATAGATAGATAGATAGATAGGTAGATATTCCTTTCAACAAACCCTATGAGGGAAGTGCTATCATAACCCCATTTTACAGAGGAGAAAACTGAGGATGACACATTTTGGGGGAAGTCACACAGCTAGTAAGCATCTGAGGCAGAATTCAAACTCAGGTCTTTATGACTCCAAGTCCACTAGGCTATATAGCTGCCTCTAGATCACCCAGCATTATCCTTTTTAGGGCACTCTCTTTTTCAATACTCAATCACTCCCACCTTGATGCTTTGAATTCTTTCTCCAGACTTTTGCTCTCAACTCCTCCATACAACCTGTCAAGTGCTAGGAATAGACGGCCTCATTTCTCCAATACCAGCTGCCTCTCCAGGCTTCCCTGGAGCAAGATGGATGATTGAGGTCTTAGGTTTCCAATTATTTCTTCCCATGAAAAACAGAAAAATTAGATATTAATGGAGCCTCATTTAAATAGATCAAATGAGGGCCAGAGGACATTAGTAAAGCCTGTGGTTAGGTAGAAGAGTGGTCAGTGAACCGGAAAGGCATGTTTGTCTTGATGAGCCTCTAAGTGGCTGATGAGTTTGAATGTGTCAGGTTTGGTGATTAGCCAATAGCAATTTGGACAAGCAAGCCTGGCTTTCTGGTTTATTGACTGCCTGACTGTTGGCTTTGTAGATATCTTTTGGGGTCCTCACTGGATCTGCCTTGTGGATTTTCTGTTAAAACATCAGTTTCCTCTTGGTTTACCTAATTTCAAATACCAGGATTTCCTCAGAGTCCCAACCTGAGAGTAGGCCATTGTGACCATGTTTTGGGATGTTAGATAGGGAGGCAGGGGACATAGGTTCAAATCCTGCCTTGACTACTTACTACTTTGTGACCTTTGATAAGTCACTTAACCTCTGTGGGTTTTAGTTCCTTCATCTAAGAGTGATTGGTTAAGATGACCTCTAAGGTACTTCCAGGGGTGCTGAGTGGGTACCAGCATATGGAATCATTTCTCTTACCTCTGTCTGACTGAATGGTCTTTTATAGAAAGTTCACTTCTGGCTACAGGAAGATAGTAAGACATGTCCAGGAAAGGAAAGGGAGGGGTGTGTGAAAGAAATCTCACAGAATGGGGGCAGAACATGTCCATCTCTGTTTAAAAGAATTATAATCATGAATGTCAACTACCTGGGGAGTTTTGTTTGAAAGACTTCAGACCTGAGGGAAATCCATTAATGAACCACCAAGCATTTGCTGAGTCTCTCCTGGCCATGTGCTTTATGGTAAAGAGGAAGAAAAGCCCTCCTGGCCCAGAAATGCCAGGAATATCAGCAAATGTTAGACTGTATGGTTCACGTGGATTTGAGATCAGCTTGTTGTTCAGTCGTTTCAGTTGTATCTGACTCTTATTGACCCCATTTTGGGTTTTCTTGGGCAGAGATACTGAAATGGTTTGCCGTGTCCTTCTCCAACTCATTTTACATATGAGAAAACTGAGGCAAACAGGGTGAAGTGACTTGCCGAGGGTCACATATCTAGTGTCTAAGCCTGGATTTCAATTCAGGTCTTCCTGACTCCAGGCCAGGCACTCTCTCTACTTCACCTAATTGCCTTTACTTTTGCCATTTACTAGCTGTGTGACCTTGGGCAAGTCATATGACCACTGTAGGTCTCTGTTTCCTCATCTGTAAAATGAAGGCATTGGATTCAGTGGTTTCTAACATCCCATCCAGCTTTAAATCTATGATCTGGAATAGTCAGAGAGGTCTTTCTGGAGAGGTGACAGAATATGGAGAATGTATGAGATGGCATCACTGTTCAGAGCCCCTCTGGAGTACTTTTCCAGTTGTGACATATTATAGGATGATATTAACCAGCTGGAGAATATGAGGGGGAGACAAATGAGGATGAGGAAGAGAAGAGAGAACCTGTGAAGGAAGGTCTCTTAGAAGAATGGGGATGTTGAGTCTGAGAAGAGGAGCCTTGGGAGGCTACAACAGTCCTCAGGTATTTGAAGGGTTCACATGTGGAACAGGGGTTACATTTATCATGCTCAGTCACAAAGAACTGATTTAAAGCATTGGCCAGAAGTGGCAGATCTATTAGAGGGTGTTCTGGGCTGCCTCAGGGAGTGGTGGGCTCCTCTTCCCCAGGGATGCTCCAAGAGAGGTTTCTGTCCAGATATGGGCAGGTTGGAAGCTTCATTTCTGAATCCCCTTCTACCTGAGAGATTTTGTGATTAAGGGGCTTGAACTGGAGGACATGCAGGCAGAGGGGATTCAAAAAGCTATTCCAAGCAGGGGGAATATAGCATTCTATGCATTGGGGAAAAGCCAAGGATGACACATAGGTTGGGGGAAGGGAGGAGGAGAAGTTGGACATTGAGACCCATCAGTGATGATAGTTTGTCTAAATATTCATTTCTGGAGCCATGTTGCATTGCCTCTTTCCCGATTCTCCCATGTTCCAGGCAGGGGTGAAGGTGGGGGTGGGGTTGTGTCTGTGCCAATTGCTTTATCAGTTGACTCCTAGTTCCAGCTGGAAGGAGTGGGGGACATTGGAACTGAGGATGGCACAGAGAAATGTGCTGCTAACTGGGCACCTCAGTCTGTTGAAAATGCACAAATCCTCCTGGGCTCAGCTGGCCAGGTTAAAGGGAGCTTTGCTGGGGCTCCTCTAGTTTTTCTGGCACTCGGACTCATGTGAAATGCCCTGGGGTAAGGGCTGTACTACAGATCCGGGGACCCTTCCTGGAGGGAGGTGAGAGCTTGGCCTGTGGTCTTGCACCACACAAGACATTGCCAGGCAATGGTAACTGGCAAAGGGTTTGTCATCTGGGGTAATAGACACAAGAGCTGAGTTTGAATTTGAATTCTTGTTTCAAATTAATTCATGTCAAATCACTTGCTTTATAATTCATGGAATGAACTCATGGCAAGTAATTTTACTTCTGTGGGACTTGGTTTCCCCATTTCCAAAATGACGCTTACGATCCTTGTCCTAGGTGTCCCAGAGAGACTCAAGAAGCTGATATATGGCACACCCAGCTCAATGTCTGGTCCCTAGGCTTCTTACATGGTCATTAGCAGCTGCCTCTTACTGTTAGCCAATTAACTTTCAGGGAAGCTTAGCTTATTTTAGTCCCTTCTCCCACAGTAGCACAGTATAGTTCAGGATCAAATAGAATTGATTTTTTTATTATCTGCTATTTTAGATTACCCCGTTACTTATCCCTGCCTAACTTTGGCGTCAGTTGAGGTGGTCAGTAATAGGCAGGGGCCATATGGAGGAGACCAGGGAGAATTCTCGTTCTTCATCCTTGGAAGCTCCCCGCATGGTTGGGAAGCCAGGGATCACTCACAGAAGATGAACTGGAACATTCTGAACCAAGTTCAGAATGACATCATCCGCTCAGGTTGCTGGAAGAATTCGGCAAGACTTAGAGTTAGGGGTTAATCCAGGGGAGGTGGCAATGTGGTAGTGATAGAGGGTAGGATTGGTGGCTAAGGGAAGCAGGGAGAGGAATGAAGTCCCAGACATAGGGACAGTAGAAGCCCGGGCTACAAGGTGGGACTTAGTGTAGCTCATGGGCAGAAGGTGTACAGATACTGACGTCCAGACTCTCCCTACGGGTCAAGGGGGGCAGCTAGGTGGTGCAGTGAATAGAGCACCAGTGCAGGAGTCAGGAGGACCTGAGTTCAAATCTCACCTCAGAAACTTGACATTCACTAGCTGTGTGACCTTGGGCAAGTCACTTAACCCCAGCTGCCTCATCCTGGGTCATCTCCAGTCATCCTGATGAATATCTGGTCACTGGATTCAGATGGCTTTGGAGGAGAAGTGAGGCTGGTTACCTGCACAGCCCTCCCTCACTCAAAACAAAGTCAAGGGCAAGTCATGTCATCATTTCTCTGATGGCATGGTCTTCTTCAGTAATGAAAGATGAAGACAACAACAGGCTTCTGGGGTCTCTCACTGGGTGAATCAGCTTCATTTAGCCCTGACATGACCCTTATGAGAAAAACCCAAGACTTTGGCTGAGTAACTATGACCCAAGTACTCCCCCCTCCTCCCAATTCCTCTATCTGTCTTCCTTCCTCTAGGTTACTGGAAGTCTGTGGCTTTGCTCTACTACCCTGCCCTCTATTACCCTCTGGTGGCATGCGCCACGGTCCGACACCATGCTGGATACATCCTGGGCTGCTTACTCTCCTGGGCTCACTGTGGGATCCAAATATGGCATAAAGTGGAGTGCCCTCAGACACCCAAGGTAAGTCCTGCCCTGGCAGAGCATGTCAGTTTGTGGGGAGATGCAAATACAGCCTGCTCCATGAAAGGGGCTGCTTCACTCAGGGTCAAGAAGCCTGGTATTCATATCTTGCCCATGTCCCTATTCCTCATCCTTACTCATCTCAGGCAGGTCATGAGCTTGGGTTCCTTAGCTACAAAACAGGGGGCTGGGTTATATGGTCCCTAAGATCCTTGGAGGAATCTGGGGGCTCAGTGAGTACAGTTCTGGCCCTGGAGTCAGGAAAACTTGGGTTTAAATCCAGCCCCACATACTTACTTGTTGCATGTTCCTGAACAAGTTACAACCTCTGCTTGCCTCAGTTTCTTCAACTGAAAATGGAGATATTAATAGTACCTATCTCGTAGGGTTGTTGTAAGGATTAAATTGGGAATAGGAGAAGTCAGGAAAGGCCCTCTGGAGGTGGAAGGACTTGACTGGGGCCTTGAAAGATAGGGAGGCTTGGGAGAGGGAAGGGAAGGGATTCTGCATGGGTGTGGGGTGAAGTAGGGTGAACGCGATGCCTGAAGCAACCAGCCGGGATGCACCTGCCATGAGCCTCAGACAGTGAAGAGACCAGCTCAGCGGGAGCAGATGGAGGGTCCATGTGGGAGAGAAGTGTGATAATAGGCTGAGGGGCAAGGGGGTGGGCTACAGACTGAGGAGGACTTGGGATAACACTGGCCTAAGTCCAGGGTTTCTCCTGTAAACCGTGAGGAGTCATCGGAGCATCTAGAGATGGAAAGTGACTGCATAGAAGTCAGGACCATGCAATTTAAAAAAGAATCCATCTATTCCTTTCTTCTTTCAATTATTCAATTGTTTTGCTGTTTTTATTGAAGAAAATAACAACCTTGTTTGAACCACAGAAGACTGCTATGTATATATATATGTATGTATACACACATGCATATATATACACACATGCATGTCTACATATACATATATGTACCATATGCATGTATATGGTGTCCCAAAAGTCTTAGCCCAGGTTTAAGCTTTAATGACCTTTAAATAGCACTTAGCACAGTGCTAGGCACACAGTAGGTGCTTGATAAATATTTATTGATAGAGTGATTTAAATAACTTTAATAGTTTTAAACTGCACTAAGATTTTTGGGCCATTGTACATATATAGATACACATACATGTATAGATACACACACATATATGTCACAGTCATAGTTCACATTTACATAGAACAAGTTACTCTCATGTCCATTTTACAGATGATTAAATGGAGCCTCAGAACTCTAAGCGATTTGCTCAGAATCGCTTAACTCAGAAGTGTCAGCTTCAAACCCAGATTTTCTGACTCTTGCGTTACAGCTGCATTTGCCTTCATCTCTCTCCAGGTCCATCCCCTTCGCCCCACACTTGTGGAGGTCAATTTGAGACCCCAGGGAGGTGGGCAGGCCTGGTTGTTAGTCTTGTTCAGGGATGGGGGCTGAGGGTTGGGTGGGGAGGAGGTGGGATAGCAGCTCAGGGAGCTGTTGGTCTGTCCAGGTCTACAGGTACTATTCCCTGCTGGTCTCCGTGCCCCTCCTCTCTGGCCTTGTGCTCCTGAGCCTTTGGTATCCTGTGCAGCTCCTAAGAAGTTGGAGTGGGAGGATGGCCCCCACCGGCCCAGAGGTAATGTGGGGGCTGCTCAGGCTGTCTCTGTGCCATGCCAGGCAGCTTTGGAAGATGTGTGGTGGAGGTGGGCACCGAGCTTAGCCTGTGGGTAGAGATAATAATCATGACTCACATTTCTATGGCAGATTTACATGTCCCTACAATACCCTGTGAGGGAGGGAGGATCATTCCTGTTTTATGGGGATGGGAAAACCATAGACTCCAAAGGTTAAGTGATAGTCCCCCTGGCTGCCAGATCAGTGAACTCTCTATGACAACAAATCAATTTAGTAGCATGCATTTATTAAGCACCTACTGTTTATAGCCAGACACTCTGCTAGCTCTTTCTATGACAACCAACCAGAAAGTCAGCAAGCATTTAGTCATGGTAGCTACCATTTATATAGCACTTACTATGTGTCAGGCATTGTGTTTTATGATTATTATCTCATCTGATCTTCACAGCAACCCTGGGAGATAGGTGCTGTTATTATCCCCATTTTACAGATAAGAAAACTGAGGCAAAGAGAGGCTAAGCAACTTAACAAGGGTTACCCTTGTAACAAGGGTTACAAGGGTAAGTGTCTGAGGCCAGATTTGAACTCACAAAGATGAGCCTTCCTGACCCGAAGTCCAGTGCTCTCTCCACTGCAATTTTGAATAACACTGACTAACTTCTCTCTCTTTAATAACAATTGATATCTAGGTAGCTTTTTAAGTTTTCTGATAAAAATTGCCTAACCTCCTTGATACCCAGTTTTGATCCTGGCCTGGCATTTTTGTATACTGCTCTAGGGTCACTTGTCCGCTCAAGCTTCTTTCCCTGACCTGGGACTTCATGCCTGTGTAACTACCACCTTCCTAAGCTGCTGGAGAAAGTCACATAATTGGCTGATTTCATTCAGTAGGCATTCATGGTACCTGACCTCAGCTGGGCCTTCCCGCTGTTTCCTAATCCTTCCATTCTGCCCTCATTGATCCTCTATCTTGCTCCCTGCAGACAATTCCAAACGCTTTTCTTCTCTCCTCCCCACCCCCACACTCACAGGGGAGGACCACACTTCCTCTTTTCCTCCTCAAACCCAGGATCAAGGTTACCCAGCATGAGCTCCCTCTGCTCTCCTCCTCTACCTTCTCCTCTCCTTCCCTTCAGTCTCAGATAAAGAAAGGTCCCTATTCTTTGTCCTGCATTCTATTTTCTCTTTCCCAAAACTGGCTACATTCAGCATCCTTGCTTTCTCATTCATCTTCAATCCCTCCCTCACCAACGGTTTTTTTCCATCTGTGCACAATCATTCAGGCCCCTCTAGTCCTTAAAAAAAAATCTGTCCCTGGATCTTTCTCCCCCATCTGATGATAATCTCATCCACCTCTTACCCATCACTGTTAAATTTCTTGAAAAAGTTGTTTACAGTAGATGTCTCCCCTCTCTCATTCTCCACTTTCCCTTCAAACTCTTGTCATTATGCATCAACCCTAATTGCTGCCTTTAAGCTCTGTAATGACCCAATTACTACAGGCAATGGATTTTTTCTTATTCCTCATCAGCAGCCTTTGACGCTTTGGACTGTCCCTGCCTATTAGTGTCTTGAGACATCACATGCTCTTGGTTTTCCACATTTCCTGATCCTTCTCTGTCTCTTTAGCTGACTTCTCATCCTCAACCTGACTTAACACAAGCATCCTTGGCCCCCTTGCCTTCTCTCATGGTCTCATCTATTTAAATGGCATCAGTGACCACCTTTATGCATTTCCATGCCTTCATCCTCATGCCTAACCTTTCTCCTGAAATCCAGACCCACATCTCCATCTGGATGATGTCCTTGTATCTTAAACCTGCCATGCCCAAAATGGCTCATCTTCTCCCTAAACCTATTTCTACTGTCTAGAGGCAGCTGGTAGTACAATGGATAGACCATTGGGCCTAGAGTCAGGAAGACGTGAGTTTGAATCTAACCTCAGATGCTTAGTAACCATATGGCCCTGGGTAAGTCACTTACCTGCTGTCTGCCTCAGTTTACTCTAAAACGGGAATAATGATAGCACCTACCTCTCAGGGTTACTCTGAGGACCAAATGAGATAATATTTGTAAAAAGTTCTTAGCACAGGGTCTGACGCGTAGAAGGAACCATGTAAGTGCTTTTTTTCTTCTTACTCCTTTTAATAACCGTCTTTGGCACCACTGTTGACCTAGTCTTCAGGGGAGTATCCTTGACTCTTCTCTCTCTCTCATGTTTCATATGTCATAAGTTGCCGGGTTCTATCAATTCTACATCTGCAATAATTCCAACATTTTCTTCCTCTTTTCTATCTCTTCCATCACCACTCCAGTGCAGGGCCTCATGGACCCCTCCTCTTCTGATAGGATTTTCTGCCTTTTTTGTCCTGCCTCTCCAGTCCATCATCCAACCTTCCATTGCCAAGATAATCTCTCATACATTCCTCTAGTATGTTACTCCCCTGCTCAAAAGTCTTCTGTGTCTCTGCCTAGCATTCAAGATCCATTACATTCTGGAACCACCTTATCTTTCCAGCTCTCTCTCATAGAATTGCCTTCTGTATAATCTATACCTTGACCAAACTGGATTCTTGTTTTGGCCTCCAGACACATCCTATGCTTTCCCTGGTCTGTCCTTTACTAGCCATGTAAACTTGGTCAAGTATTTTGCTTTCTCTGTACCTTGTTTTCTTCATCTGTAAAAAAAAAGGGGGGGGGGGGTGGGGGAGGGGAATTTTACAGTCACACAATCTGTGCAGAGCCAAGACTAGATCCTGGAACTCCTGACTTCCATCCCAGGAATCATTTCATGCCCATTATGACAGGGCTGTACTCTACTTCAGTCCTCCTTCTGAGGAAAAGGGGTGGCCAGAATTGTTTGCTCTGTTTTACATCTTTCAGAGAAGAAAAGACACTCACAGCCCTCCTGGGACATGGCTGAGATGGCAGACTCAGATACTTACTAGTTGTGTGACCCTGGGCAAGTCACTTAACCCTGTTTGCCATAGTTTCCTCATCTGTAAAAACTTGAAGAAAGAAATGGCAAACCCCTCCAGTATTTTTGCCAAGAAAACCCTAAATGGGATTGTTGAGGGTTAGGTGTGCTGGGAGACAGAAATAGCAAGACATGGGTCCTGTCCAAATAAATTGGATGTAAGCCTTCTTTCAGCCAAAGGAAAACAAAGTTTATTAAAGATCTGCTATATTGGGTAGACTATTAAGGAATCTGAGCATTTGTGATGCTTGTTTTGGCAAGGGGTCCAGAATGAATCTGAGTAGCTTCATGGAAACAAGATGGATCTTATATAGAAAGACTGTGGGAGGACCTAGGGTTGGCCAAGTGGCCAGAGGTGATGGAAGGGGTGGGGTGGGGTCTAGGGAGGATCTTGATGGGAGTGGCTAGTAGGCTGGGGGGACTACAGGTTGGAGAAGGGGATCTAAGAGAATGGGGTTTTGATGGGGTCAAGGGTGGGAAGTAGCTGAAGGCTATCTGGAGATAACATGCAATGGAGGGCCAGGCTAAGTTATGGGTAACCAAAAATTGGGCATAGCTATAAAGAAAGGCTTATAGCCTCAGGAGGTGGGAAGATTGAAGGGTGTTCCTAAAGCCTGTACCCCATCAGGGTCATGGAGAGTTGGCTTTGAAATTAGGTATCTAGAATCCTGGATTTGGAGTCAGAAAGGTCAGAGGTGAAATCTTTCCTCAGACACTTACTGGCTGTGTGACTTAGACAAAATCATTGAACCCTTCGCAACCTCAATTTTTTCATCTGTTAAATGGGGATAATAACAGCACCCATCACACAGAGTTGCTTTGAGGATAACATTAAGACTGCTGACTTTCAAACTGTTTCCCAGTTTGGACTGCCTTTCCCCCATGTTTATTAAAGAGCTTTACCAACCATAAAGCACTCTGAATGCTAGCTGCTATCATCACTACGGTCACTGCTGCTGTTTTGTTGTTAGTTACGACCCCCTCCAAGCCTCAGTTTCTCTTCCATACAACAAAAGGGTTTGGGCCAAAGTTCTGGGGTTCTAGATCAAGCTTTGACTGTCCAAAGCCACCATCTTTCAAAGTGGAGAGGAACCAACTCCTTGACCATCCAAGGCCATTTTGTAATTCAATTCCAGTCAAGTTTCTAGGCCCTGTGGTCCAGGCTGGGGATAGGAAAGACCAAAACAAAAAAGCCCTTTCCTCAGTGGGTTACATTCTACATACAGTAGAAAAACGATAAACACAAAGTCTAGGCAGAAATAAATAAAAGATAATTTCCGGGGGATGTGCAGATTGCACTAATGATGAGGGGCAGGGGGAAGGAAGGAATCAGGAAAGGCTTCTTGAAGGAAGTAAACTAAGGAGTTCCAAGAGGTGGATATGAGGCAAGATGACGGTCCTGGTAGGTAGAAGGCATAGACTATGCAAAGGCTTAAAGGAAGGATATAGATGGTTGTCTACAAGGAAAAATAAGTAGACAAGTTTGGCCAATAATAGAGGATGTGAATCAGTCAATTAACAAACATTTGTTAATTAGCTACTCTTTCGCAGGAGCAACTGGGTAGATAGTGCCATAGTGCATGGAGCCCCAGGCCTGGAGTTAGAAAGACTCATCTTCCTCAGGTCAAATCTGGCCTCAGACACTTCCTAGCTATGTGAC
The DNA here is from genome assembly GCF_028372415.1 of Notamacropus eugenii. Classification (NCBI taxonomy): domain Eukaryota; kingdom Metazoa; phylum Chordata; class Mammalia; order Diprotodontia; family Macropodidae; genus Notamacropus; species Notamacropus eugenii. Next base: position 242,315,875 of record NC_092872.1, read on the forward strand.
CCTAGGCATGTCATTTAATCTTGTTTGCCTCAGTTGCCTCATCTGTAAAATGAACTGGAGAAGGAAATGGCAAACCATTCCAGTATCTTTGCCAAGAAAACCCCAAATGGGGTCATGGAGGGGGAGATATGACTGAAACAACTGAACAACACTGTTCATTAGATTCTCTACTGGATGCTGGAGATAGAAGAACAAAAATGAAATATTCTCTGTCCTCGAGGAGTTTCTAGAAAGAGGAATATTATGTAATTAACCTAGAAAAGGGATTTGAATGTTCAATGGATGAATTTCTATGTTTTCCTGGAGGCAACTGGGATATACTGATGCTTCTTGGTTAGGGAGGTAGCATGGTCAGACTTATGCTTTAGCTTCATTAATTAGGCATCTTTGTGGAAGATGGGTTAGAGAGACTGGATACAATGCAGACCCATTGGGAGTTTATTGCATTAGCCTAGGTCTGCATTGATGAAGGTCTGAACCAGGTGTTAGCTGGGAGCAGAGAGGAAGGGATGGACACAAGAGATGTCTTGGAGGTAGAATAGACAAGGATCTGATGCTGCTGGGATGTAGGGGAGGGGGAGTAACTGAGCCCAGAGAGTGAAGGATGATTCTAAGGTGGTGCTGGAGGTGAGTGGAGGATGATTCTAAGGTGGTGCTGGAGGTGAGTGGAGGATGGTGGGACCAGGTGTCCTGGAGTTAACCCTTCTTTGGGGCTTTCTTCTGGGAGTTTTTTCCTGCTCTGGAGAAAATATAAGGACTCCTTGTCTCTTCTTTTCTTCATTTACTTCCAGATACAGAAGAGAAAGAAAATCCTCACTTATATAAACCCCTTAGTGCAAGAGGATTAGACCTCAAAGTCCCTGATTCAAGCCCATATTAGGGGACCTGATCCTGCTCTATAGGAATGAGGGGGCCAGGGCAATAGGGGAGGTAGGGGTACATTTAGAGTTATGGCAATGACTATGTAATCTCATGTGTTTGTTTCCTGATTTGGGGGCAAAGAGGCCAGGCCAGACAGAGGAGGGGTCCCACCCTGTGGGCCCCAGGCCCTTCCCAACAGCAAAAGTTCTGAATAGGATTTTGCCAAATCCTCTTAGTGTGGTGTTCTTGCCTGGTCCCAGTGGAGATGTTCCAGGCCAAGAGCATGAGGCCTGGAATGACCCCATTGCCTAACTCTTTGCTCTAGCTACTGAGTCCTGCAGCTAGATGTGACCTCCCGTAGGAGGCTGACTGACCTGCATCTGAGCAGCCTTGGTCTTCATGCTCATGGCAGGAAGGGAGTGAGTAAATAGCAGAAGCAGGTGGGACTTTCTATAGATAGAGGCCAAGAAAAAATCTGGCAGCCGGGGCTGTTGATTGTGTAGCTGTTGACCCTCTGTCCTGAGGTAGATTCCCTTACACAAGAGACTCAAAAAAAAGAGGATTCCCCCAGTTTGAGAAGAACCTTAGCATAAAGGCACAGGGAAGGAGCAGATAACGTTTAAAGGTCAACATTTGTTAGCCAAGAAAGCACCTTGTCTGCTGTGAACTCAAATCATTTTTTGTACTTGAATAAAAGACTAAGACTGGTGGATTTCCTAATTTGGACTATCTTTCCCCCACCAGCTTGCTGAATGAATGAAATTTGACCAAATCAATCATTCAATCAAGTATAATCAATTAAGCACCTACTATGTGCTATAGGACATAGAAGTTCTATGTACTTCTGAGGATACTGAAGCATAGACACCTCTCTCCAAGGAATTCGTGCAGTGATGGGGGAGATAACATGCAAACAGCTATCTATCAACAAGATATATACAGGAAAAATTGGGAAAACCTCTAGGGGAAAGATAAAAAGATTAAGGAGGACTAAGAAAGACTTCTTAGAGAAGATGGGATTTTAGTTGGAACTTGGAGGAAGTCAGGGTAGCCAAGAGGTAGAGATGAGAAGGGGAGAAAGCTCCAGGCTTTGGGGTCAGTTTGTGAGAATACTCCAAATCAGGAGATGGGGTGTCTAGTTCAAGAAACAGCTAAGAGTCCAGTGTCACTGGTGAAGGGGAATAAAGTGTAAAAAGACTGGAGAGATACAAAGGGACCAGTGATGAAGGGCTTTAAAAACCAAACAAATATTTGATCCTGGGGGTGTTGAATGGAGTGGGGTGGGGAGGAGTGATATAGTCAAATGTGTCCTTTACCATAATAATCAATAAATTTCTTTGGAATACTTATGATAATGATGAAAGTAACCTTTGGGGTATTTGGACACAGATCTATTATATCACCATTGTATGGAATTCCCAGAATAGAAAAATCCCTCTACTATAAAGATAGGCATCCCCCCTGTAATTTGTAGTTTTAAAGACTTACCTAGTGGATCAAGGGGTTAAGGGACCCCTTAAGATGCTCATTTCCCCACATCTATTCTTTGGCCAAAGCAGGCTTTGAACTTGTCTTCCTGAGTCCAAGGTTGGTCCTCTATCCACTAAACTTTCCCATCATAACAATTGACACTGAGATATAGCCCTTTGAGATCTGCAAAGGTTCACAGACATTATCTACAGTGATTTTCCCAGAAATCCTGAGAAGGAGGTGTTTTGATCCCTGTTTTCAGATGAAGAAACTGGGGATTACAGAAATCTAGTTATTTGCTCCTGGTCATAGATAGGTATGGGTAGCAGAATTTGAATCCAGGTCTTCCTAACTCCCAGCACTGCCCACTAAGCTAAGCTGCCTCTGGGTCCTTCCCCAATACATGCTATGTTCCCTGACCTCATCAGCACAGTCTTTCTTTCCCCAGATGCAGGTCACCTGTTCCCCCTCTTAGTAATAGCTAAGTTGGGGCTGGCTAAAGTCAGCTGTTTTTCCAAACTTCTGGGGATAGTTTGTCCTCACATTACTAAAGCTGGTCCTCACATGGCAGGTCTGTCCCAGAAGCCTTTCCAGCTAGGGGGCCCCAGTGAGAGCCTGGCCTTTATTGATGCAGCCTTCAAGAGCCTGAGGTCGCTCCTAGATTTTGAAAGGGTGTGGAAAGCACTGACTGTGAAGTTGTAGAATCTGGATCTAAATCCTGATTCTGTCATTTTTAGCCTCTGTGACCTTGAGTGAGTCATGTCCAATAGCCACTGGTCTCAGCTGGGGTCAGAACAGGTCCAGAGTGGGATCAGGAAGTGGAGAGGGAGATAGAAGAGGGTGTAGTGAGAGGAGGCAGTGCTAGCTTGGGTGGGGGCAGAGCTTCTGCCAAGCCAAGGGTTTCCACCTAAGGCCCAACAAGAGGCAATCAATTCCATCAGACTTGGGAGTCTCAAAGAGGGAGCTGTGTTTTTCCATCACACTGGGAACTCTGTGAAGGAAGAGACTGGGGCCTCAGTTTCCACATATGTAAAAGGATGTGATAGGAGTAGATGAATATTAAAGTGGTTTCCAATTCTAAATCCTTTCCTCTCTGCAGGACAACAGTAACTATGCTACTGTAAGGGCCCCTAGTTGGCAGTGGATAGAATGCCAGGCCTGGAGTCAGAAAGACTCATCTTCCTGAACTCAAATCTGGCCTCAGATACTTGCTAGCTGTGTGACCCTATGCGAGTCACTTAAACTCTGTCTACCCAAGTGTCTCATCTATAAAATGAGCTGGAGAAAGAAGTAGCAAACCACTCCAGTGTCTATGCCAAGAGTATCTCCAATGGAGTCATGAAGAGTTGGAAATGACTGAAAAAACTGAACAATAAATATCACTCTAAGGTTTACTAATTGTTTCATCACAATGACCCTAGGAGGTAGAGTGTAATTATTATGCCCATCTCTCCTATGAGAAAACTGAGGCCAAATGATTTGACCATCGCTGGGCAGTTAATAAATGAACAGAACCTGGTCTTGAACCTGAGAAATAAAGCGCTCTTTCCACCATGCCTCACTAGAGAATGTAAAGATGTAATGACATCATGTTTTAAAATTCCAGAGCTCATCATAACAAAAACATTTAGCCTTTTTGTACCCAGTGAGTCATCACAGGTGATGGCCCTTGCTGGTTCTGTGTTCTCTCTGCAGGTGATGGAGGAAAGCTATTATGAAGACTATCTCAGGCACACCCTCAGTGGGAAGAGGTCAAAAAGCAGGTAGAGAGTCTATACCTTCCATTATTCCCCCATAATCTCAGCTGGGATCAAGAGAGGCCCCAGTGGAAGAGGTGGGAGAGGGGGCACCTCAGAGGACTGCAAGCCTGAGTGGGGACAAAGCTTAGGGTGAGTTAGGGTCTCCACCTAGGATCTAATGAGGACCTTCCTACTCCCTCAGATTTGGGGTGTGTATATGTATATGTATATGTATATGTGGGAGGATCCTAAAGAGAGGACCGTTTCTTCTCCCAGGAGCTCCCTGAGAGAAGGGACTGGGTCTTTTCTCCCTGTCTATCCCAAGGGTGTCCAATGCAGAGCTTGGCACATGATCATCCCTCTATCAATTACTACTGATCACCAGGATTGTGGCTTGCCTGTCCCCTAAAATTGTTTTTTTTTTTAAAATTTTATTCATTTTTGCCAAGCCATCTTTGTCTGTGTTTCTCAATTCCAGCTCCATGGTGACCAACCCAAGCTTTCCCTCCCGGGTCTTGTTCTGTTTCCTCTCTTACATCTACATTCCACAACGAGGTACTGCATGTTTGGGGGGTAGAGGTCAGCTGATGGTACCTGGAGGACTCTTATGATGATTTCCTTCCCACCCCCACTCTGCTTCTAGCCGCAAGAAGCCATCTGTTTTTGGCTTTCTCAGGGAAGCCATCTGGGAATGGGCTGCTGCTACGCTAGACATGGGAGTTACCCAATTTTCCTCATTGGCTCCCCCAGTCCTTCCCAACCACCCTTCTGATCTGAGTGTGGCTAATGCAGAAGGGAGGTCAGCATAGGCTATTGGAGTAGGGGGAGGGGGTGGCACTGGGACTAAATGATTATCCATATTCTTAGTTTCTTTTCTTTTTTACTCAGTCCACAAACATTTATGAAGTGTTTGCTGTATGCAGAGCCCCATGGGAAGTGATTGAAAGAGACAGTTTAGATGAGACATAGACATAGACCCTGGAGGTTATGATATGATACTAATGCAGATATATCATTTACCCTATGAGTGTTTGTGCGTGGGGGAGGAGGGGGTGGTCAAAGGAGACTTCCTGGAAGAGCTGATTTCAGGGGGCAGGTTTGAGAAGAAATGCAGACCTAAGGAAGATGTAGAAATTGGTTCTTGGCTTTGAGTCCCAGATGTCCAGTCAGAGCAGGACAATAACGCTGCCTTCACCAGAAGCATGGTGGGTTTACATGAGGACTCATGGAAGGAAAGTCTCAAGGCCTAGGAGATGCTCTAATGCTACTACCATTCTCCTTATGAGACCAGTCAGTCTTGAGATAAGTTCATCTACCTCTGAAGGTCTTTTACAGAGTCCTTTTCAGTTCGGCTTCACTGATGTGGGCTTTAAGAACCTGAGGTCACATCCATGTCACTGTGAGACATTGGAGAATGACTTGAGGTGAAAGATGGCTGGTTAAGGGTTAACATAAAGAGTCAGAAGATGTAGATATAAATCTTTTGTCTACCATTTACTACCAATATGACCTCAGCAACTTACTTCCTCTCCTTAAATTAAAGAACATGGGAAGGTTGGTACAAGGGTTAGAGCCTGGTACTAGAGAGACCAGAAGCACTTTGGTCCCTAGGTTGAGCCTGTGTGATCAGTAGAGTAGACCTCTGGGAATACCAAGTAGGTTCTGGTCACACTAACCTTCCCTTTGGGTACTGCAGGTTTCCGGCTTCCCCTGAAACTCATCATTTCAGTGACCTTGGCAGTGATCACAATTTACCAGGTAAGGTTCCAACTCATACCCGACCAAAAATTCTGTCTACACTATCCCCAAGAAATGATCATTCAGACTTTGGGTGCAGATCTCCAAAGAAGGCAGAACAACTGTATCCTGAAATAGTCTATTCAGCTTTGGATGAGTAGGTCTTTAAGCAGGAGCTTAAACCATTGTGAGACATGTTAAAGTGGGGATTCCTCTAGAGTTTGGGGGTCAGTATGCTTCCTCTCAACACTCATATCCAAGACTGTTATTCTTGTTACATTAAGCCTACATCTGTCTTTGTGTAGCATTGACCCATTGATCATAGTTCTTCCTTCTAGGGTCATGCAGGATGAGTTTCTGCCACATGAGATAATATGTGTAAAGTGCTTAACATGTTGCTCACTACAGCCCTTCTTATACTTACAGACAACTATACAATGGCTAGAATGCTGGGCTTGGAGTCATAAAGATCTGAATCCAAATCCTATCTCAGACACTCTGGGCAAGTCAGAGTCTCTCTCAGCCTCAGTTTTCTTATCTCTAAAACGGGGATAATTACATTACCTACCTCTCAGGGTTTTGGGGAAGAGCAAATGAGATTACCTTCAAGTGTTATATAATCTTTTTGAGACTTCTCTTCTCCAGCCTAAATATCCCTTACTCCATCACTGGATTCCTCCATGGTGTGGTCTCAAGACCTTTCATGCTGTGGCTTTCCTGCCAGCTCGCTAATGTTCATCCTGAAATATGGTGCCCAAAACTGAACATACTCTAGGACAAGGGCAGAGTGTAAGGGGACCATCACCTCCCTTACCAGAGACCTCTTAATTGCTCCTTAATCACTGGTGTGTGAGTTATCTCCTGTTCCTCTTTCCCTAGGGGACGAGAAGAAAAAGAATTCATAAAAACCATATCAAAATTCATAAAAATCGTATCAAAATTCATGCACATCATTACTCCCAAGAAAGAACAATTCATCCCAACACTTAGTTCACCCTCACATAGGCACTTTTCCCTAAATAGCATCCTCAAAAAGCCCTCTACAGTCAGAGCCTTCTAATCTGAATTTTTTGTGGCCCAGATGGCCAGGATAAAGAAGAGAACAGTCGGCGGGTGTTAACACTTTCAAATACATGCAGTGATCTCCTCCTAGGATAAAAAATTGCTTTCTGGTAAAGAGATATGCTGTATTCTGGGACCAACTTCCATGACCAGAGAAAGCCTTCTAATTACAATGATTGATGATCAACAGATTCTCCTTTTCTTTAAAAAAATTTCTGGTTAACATTATGGAGATCAACTTCTGGTTAGCCCTGGAGGAGATGATCACCGATCATGGGTTACTGGGGTCTGAATGAATGAATGACTGAGTTTTAACCATTCCATAAGCCTGTAGTGCTCTACAAAATCCTAGGGGCCAGACCAAGATAATGTTGTCATTGCTTCTCAGGAGGCCCTGCTGTTCCTGGTGGCTTTTGTTCCCATCCTCCAAAAGGCCAGAGCAGGAATCACAGAAGAAATCACCTACCTGCTGGCTGGTTTTGGGTTGGTCCTCTCAGAAGACAAGTTGGAAGTGATAGAGCTGGTGAAGTACTACCTATGGACTTTAGAAGGTGAGGATGCTGGGAAGTTCCAGATGTGATGCTTAGGGTTGAGAGGGGAATTAAGGATCATCTCATTCATCCTCTTGTCTCAAGATGGGGCTGCACTTGCATGCAGCTCTATCATGGGGGTCAATGGTCCTTCAGTTTTCAAAGACCACTGGAAGAAGTCTCCTATTCTCCCTCCTTCTCCCCTTCCAATGTCATTGACTCCCTCAACCAATGAAGCTTGTGTCTAAGGGATCAGGACCTGTTGATTGCCCTAGAACCAACCAAGGAAAAGTCCATTCCTTAGTGTAGGACTCTATAGAACCCCTCATCCCTCCCTCCTCCTGCTTCCCCCCCCCAAATAATATCCTGACCCTGCCTCTTTCCACTTGTCCAGCCTCCTGCCTCACCCTGAATCCCTTGGGTTTTAGGAGAGTAGTCAGAATGAAGCATGGCAGACATAGCATTAGAAATAGCACAGATGGCATCTTTTTGAGGACAGGGGAGATTCCCCTGGGATTCTCCCATAGAGTTAGAGCTACAGTAAAGAGAGGACACAAGTGGAGGCTGATGTCACCAGGACTTCTGTTAGGGTATTCAGAGGAAGAAGGAAGTCGGAAAGGAGCTAACGTGTTTTGGATGAGCAGTTGGCTATGGCGAGAGTGAGTGGCATTGGATGTGGATAAAAATGCCTGGGCCAATTATATATAGAAAGAAGAACACAGCCACGGCTGCCAGTGTTGGGGGGGGGTGGTCTGGGTCTCTTTCCCCTTATGTCTTTATTGTGGAGTATATATTCACAGCTGACTCTTTTGGTCTTGGGTTAAGGATTATGCTACTCTAGAGTAAGAGATGATGAAGCTATGTTCCAGAACTGGCCTCAAGCTACCTAGCCGAACTCTTCGGACAAGGGGGGCCTTAGGGCAAGCATCATCAATCTGACACTAGGGGAGAAAAAGAAGAAAAACCTTATGGTCCAGGTATTAGGGACCAACATTCAATAATAACTCCAAAAGAGGGGGGAGGTGCTCAAATTGAGGGTGCCACACTACAGATGGCATGTGCACTGGGATGCCAGCTTGTGCTATAACAGAGCAGATGGCATTTCATCTTAGTCATGTGACTTGTGGAGGCTTGGGCCAGGAGGAGAGACCCTATCTAGCCTAACTGGAGGCTCCCATAGCCATTGGCTATTGTCCCTGTCCTGTGCAGTTAATGGCTTCTCTTATACCTAGTGATGGTGTTTTTACTAATGTAGATAGGAATAGAGTGAATTTCCCATGTTGTCAAGAGTCTTTTCACTATTAATCTCATTCCCCTCAAAAATCCCCTTCCCCTCACAGATACTGTTCCTTCTCTTTTTCTTCTTTTCTCTCATGCTCCTCTCTAGTTTCTTGCCCTTTCTCCAGAGCTGGCACATAACAGGTATTAATGCTAACCTGTGGTTTTCTAGCAGTTGCATTAATGGATGGTGCCAGGGCTTGGGATTACACTCAGGCAGATACTTTAAAAATACTCTAGACCAAGTATTCAGGACAGAGTACAACAGTCAAATAGGTGAACTGCTTCTGGAGCCATTGTTGAGGGTAGTTAGTTGTGGTTGGTTTATCCCAGTCCCAAGTGATAGATAATCCTGTAGAAGAGAGAAAGGGAGGAATTGTCCCAGGAAGAGGGTCTAGGGAGGAGCTCAGTTTTCTAAGATTACTTCCCAGAACTATCTCAGCATAACCCTGCCAAGAGAGTCTTCTCTGCTGTAAGTAAACCTTGCTAGCCCCTCATGGCACTGAGGCTTTGGCCTTCCTAGTCTTTGAGCCAGCTTGGCTCCTTGGTGGGGACAAAGGTCTGCAGTATTCAGATTGCTGGACATCTGTCCCATTTCTTCCTGGGTGTCCTGACTCCAGCATCCATGTTCTCTTCCCTCTTTTGCAAATATACCAGACCACTAGTGGGCTTTTCCTAGGTTCATTCACAAAGGGAATGATGTATAAATTCAGACATAAGCTAGAAATCTAAGGCGATCAGAGGTACATAGAAAAGAGTGATCCTGTAGTACAAACCTGTCCTGAACAGGTAGCTCCAAGTTCCCTGAGCCCTTAGCCCTTTTTCAGTCTCCATGATTCTCTAGACTTAATTTAGATGCCTCCTTCCCATGAGACACAAAGTGAAAATGACTCTTCTCTAGAACACTTCATCCCTTTGGGATTGGTCCATCTGGATGCTCAAAATAGTTTGTTTTTGCATTTTATAATCCCGAGCCAACTTTCAGCCAATTAGGAATCCTTATGGTGACTGGGGAACTTTTTGACATCCCACCCACACATTCCTGTTTACCTTAGGTAGCTTCCTCCAAGAAGACAGTTCAAATGACATGCAACTTCCGAGTTAAAGACTTTCATAAACCCAGGGTCATCCAGAGAGCCCTCAAGGGGTCCTGAAGGCACCTGCTTCCCTTTACAATCACTTCTTTTCTGTCTCATTCATTTGACATTTAGCATGTCGAGTCTGGAATTGCTGGCTTTAATTTCTCAAGAGTGAGTCTTCTCTCCCATGCTAGAATGGCAGAAACAATGATTTATTCCCCTTAAGTTCTCTGTAGCTCCTACATCAGTGCTTTGCACAGGGCAAGGAGTGGACATATGTCTTCACTGGCAAAGGGAATGGCAGGGGGAGGATATTTCCTACAGTAATGGAATCTTCTTTACAACGTTTAGAAGTTGACGAGAGAACTGAGAGGTCATGTATCATGACCCAAGTCTTTCTGGTTTGGAGGTTTTCTTGATCCACGGTACTAACTGGCCTTGTAATATAGTAAATATTTATTATGCTTAATAAATGGATGTATACTCAGATGTGTGTGTATGCACACACGCACACAGACACATATTTGGGTATACGTTCATTTATTAAGTGCAACATATGTGTGTATATACACATAGAGTCTGTATTTATGTATGCATGCATATATATACATATACAGATAGAGATGATATAGATTAATTAATATAGATACATATAAATTTAGATTCCCCAGAGATAGATGTAGGTATAGATACAGATGAGAAGCGTATAGAGAAGATACATTTTTAGCCAACATTTCCCACCTGTAATTAAAGCATGGGGGCTTAAATGAATGGCTTTTAATAACAAACCTGGAAAATGTGCTTTCTCCCCTCTTGAAAATATTAGCTAGTGTTTCATCTTTAGCCATTTTTCCTCTGTCTCCCCCCATATCTATTCTCTGTCTTTCCTTCTCTGTTCCTCTCATTTCCCATCTTTCCGTCCTTTCCTCTCTTTCTCAGAAACATTGACTGAAATATTTCAAGACCCTGGACTTCCCTGGCAGGGGCATTCCTTCCGCTGAGATACAGATGGTGGCCCTTTTGCCTTAATTGATGCTCTTTGATGGTTGTCATGCCTCACCCTGCAAGCACACTGAGGAGGAGAAATTTTTCCAAATTTAGGTGGGTGGGTCCATTCCTACAGTCCACACTTGATGTCCCTCTGGTTTCATAGGCACTAGCTCCAGTTTATACTTGGTGCTGGCTGGGCATTTGATAAGTAAGATCACTTCAACACTGGGAGGATCCATTGTATTAAAGGAGGACAAATATATATGACACAAATAATATAGATGTGTAAGCATCATGTATATTCTAGAGGGCATAGTCTATACCAGAGTCTTGCCTGCCCATCCTCATGTAGAAAGAGCAGTGATAAATAGTTATATAAATTTAGATTTCAAAAAGTGTCCTGTAAGGTTTTGTGGAGGGGAAGGGGGTTGTTTGTTTGATTTTTACAACATCCTTCTGAGTTGTTTGGCTCAGCCTGACTCTAGAATGGATTGACCCTATTCGAACACACTCCAGTGAACAACCAATGGGGAGTGTCCTGGGATGGGGGAGCCAGACGAGGATTGGACATTTCACTGTGTATAATCCACAAACTGGATCCATATACTGGCAGTTGAGAGTTGATGGTGTTTCTGATATGATCATCCCTGAACAAGAGACATGAATCCTATGGTGGTCATTTCTGCTGGGGACTCGTGCCATGACTCAGTGGATGAGGGAAGTCTCGTGCACATCACTGTCCTTTCAGTTCTGGCTGCTGACGCTCAGGCCCATTTTTTTTCCAGTGTGCTATGTCTCTGCCCTGGTCCTGTCCTGCTTGCTCACCTTTCTTATGCTGATGAGGTCAATGGTGACACACAGGTGAGTGTGATATGGAGTGGGGGAGGGAAGGGCAGGATCTAATTGACCCATGGAACTGGCCCAAGAGAATGAGTGCTGTAAGTTCCCTGACCTCCTGAGAGCTCAGAGGGAGGTGTGGGACAATGGAGTCACAGGACTGGAGTGTGAATCTCTGTCACCTACTGCCTGTGTGACCTTAGGCAAGTCACTTAAACCATTTTGTGCCTCAGTTTCTTCATCTATAAAAATGACGAGTTTGGACTAAATGATCTCTAATTCCCTTCTAGTCCTACAATGCCAATAAGAACAGGAACTTAACAAAATCACCTGGAAATAATCACAGAGGGCAGACATCGGCATGAAAGGGGATCAAGAAGACTGCCTACAAAAAGCAGGGTGGTGAATCTTGGGAAGGATTTGAATACAGAGAGTCTTGGAGATTAGAAGTTGAAGAGCAGGGAAGAGAGGGAAATAGAATAAGGAAAATGTACAAAGGTATTAAAGGCATGACAGGTGGAGACAATGAGATAGAGCTGTAACTAGGATGAGTAACAGGAGCTTTTACCTAGGGCATGGAAATACATAGGGCACACAACTTTAATACATACGCTCCTTCAACAGCATATAGTCTGTTGGAAGAACTAATTTTCCTTCCCACTCAATTGAATTTGTTTGAATTACTTCTTGTATGAATTCCATATCATAATTTATAAAGCTTATTTAATGGTAGGTTTCATGTTGCTTGCCCCAGGTGCCACTGCTGCTAATTTTTACTCTTCAGAGAGGATATCAGTCTGGCTAGAATAGATAGTGAAAGTGTAGAGGGAGGGGATATGGTAGAGGTAGGTCAGGACCAGATTGTAGAGAGCCTTGAATGTTAGACTAAAGAACTGAGACTTGATTTGGACTTTAGAAAAGAGTGGCAGTTAGGTGTGTATTAGGAAGGTTACTGTGTCTGCATGTACAGGATGGATCAGTGGAGTAAAGACCAAGGCAGGAGATATCATTGGAGCTACAGAAAACATATCCGTTTTGGTTAGCCTCTTAGGATTTAATCAGTGTTTCCTCCCCTTTCTTGGTCTAGACCCTCTGACCTCTGTCCTGGAGCCAGAATTGTAACCAGGAAAAGGCAACTAAGATACTGAAATTTCGAGGACCCTGACATTATCTGAGTTCCTTCATTAGGTAGAAACACCTGAATTCAGTAGTACTGTACTAGAATAGTTGGTTAAAATAGAAAGATACCAGATGGAGAGTTTCTTTCCCTGGAGGAGATTACCCAGATGAGTTCCTCTCTAACCTGCATGGTGTCCTGGGGTCTCCAACCAGAACTTTGTGTCCCAAGGTCTCCCCTAAGTCTTTGAAGAGTTTATCTGAGGGTACCAAAATTACTAGAAACAACTCTGCCCAGATCTTTCCCATTCATGAAGAGGAAGTATGGTGCTGTGGGGAGAATATTAGGTTTAGTGTCGAAAGGTTTGGGTTCAAGTCTCAGCTCTGCTACTAACTAGCTGTGGAACCCCAGTATAGCTCACCTCAATGTTCATATCTATCAGTGAGAGTGTAATAACTTCTAAGGTCATCTAGTCCATAGAGCACTGAGACCAGAGTTGGGAAGCTCTGAGACTGGATTCTACCGAAGACACTAGATGTATGACTCTGGACAAGTCACTTAACTTCTGTTTGCCTCAGTTTCTCCATCTGTGAAATGGAGATCATAAAAGTACCTGACTTCCATGGTTGTTATGGGGATCAAATAAGAACAGAAGGCTCTCATTGCCTCATTCTTGTACTATTGGTCCAGGGTGGTCTCCCTGCCTCAAGTCTCTCCTCACTTCAGTCTGCCTTCCACACAGATGTCCAATAGACCTTCCTAAAGCATAAGTTTGACCAGGTCATCACCCCCTATTCAGTAACCCCCAATGGCACCCTATCACTTCCAGGAACAAATAAAATTCCATTTGTCATTCAGCACCCTTGACTACCTGGGTCCTTTCTGGTCCTTGAGTCTTTTTATACCTCCTGCCCTCTGAGTGCTCTGGAACCCAATGACATCAGCCCCCTTGCTGGGCCTCCATCCCTCTGGAGCCCAGTGACATCAGTCCCCTTCTTCCTCCCTCTCCTGACTCTTCCTTTTCTCCCTCCCCTCCCCATTCCTGGAATGCTCTCCATCCTCATCTCTGCCTCCCAGCTTCCCTCCTTTCTTCAAATCTTAGCCAAAGTCCTTCTGTCTACAAGAAGCCTTTCCTGATCCCCCTTAATGCTAACATCTTCCCTGGGATTATTTCCAATTTTTCCTGCACATATCTTGCAAACATTGCTTGCATGTTGTCTCCTCATTGGAATAGGAGCTCCTCGAGAGCAGGGACTGTTTTTGCCTTTCTTTATATCCCTAGACCTTAGCCCAATGCCTGGCAAATAGTGGGTGCTTAATGATTGCTTGTTGACTCGACATGTGTAAATCCTTTTTCAAACTTCAAAGCACCTGAACTAATTCCTGGTATTTCTGCTGCTGCTTCCTCCCTCACAATACTACTGGGATAGAAACAATTTGTATGAACAAAGCCCTCTACGAATCTAACGGATTATTATTAATAGAGGTTTCCATTGCTTCTTTGGGGAGCCTAGGCAGATGGCTTCCTGGTATAGGGTAAGAAGGTATCTGGGAGCTCAGCAGAGGCTGCAGGCAGACTCAGAATTAAACCTACAAATTTTCTCTTCTTACTATATCAGCCAAATGACAGGTGGGCTGAAGCCCTCTCCTGTTCCACTTTCCCTGCCTCATTCCCACCAGATTCCCAATCTCTTTCTCCAACAGAGTTAACCTGAGGGCTTGGCATTGTGGTGCCACTCCGGATGGATACTCCCAGTCACAGAGGCAGGGTTTGAGTGCCACGGCCATCTTCTGCTGGATGAGCTTTTCGGGTTACCAAACAGCCTTCGTCTGCCTTGGTGAGCTGCCCCCTTCCTCCCTAGCCTTCAAGCATCATTGAGTCCTTTCCCTAAAAGAGGAAGAAGGGAGAGAGGTTCATTGGAGGCTCTATCAATGAGCATTTTCACTTTCCCTCTCCCCATCCTGTGCCCAATTCAGTGCTAAACTACATGTGCACATGATGAGAAGACACTCCCTGTCCCTTGAATTTTACTTTGAATATTAGAGAACTTACCCTGTAAGCAATGTGTGCTAAGTGCCAAATGAGAAGTAAAGATAATAAGATTAATCAGGGCAGACTTCCTGAAGGAGGAGGGAGCAGAGGTTCCAGTGAGCTGAGTGCAAGGGAAGAAGGAATTTCAGGTGAGAGAGATGGTGGTCACCAAGGAGAAGATGGAGGACGCTTTTGGAAGATCGTTCATGGGTATGCATTGGCTTGGAAGGGGCCCATCTGATACTGTGACTCCATGTAACAGGTCCAAGGGAGAGAAATATTTACAAAGTCGGGCCAAACATTCTCCTCACTCCCTAAGCCCTAAGTTTGGCTTGTATGAAGCCTGAGGGCTGCCTGCTATGGAACTCAGAGTACCAAAGGTAGTAATGGAGAGTGTGCTGCTGGCATATACTGGCTGTGTGATCCTAGGAAAGTCATTTAACTTCTGGGTGTTCCAGGCAATTCTGTATTCTGCAGAAAAGGTAAAGACCTGTATTTGTGAAGAATGTTCCTCACTAGGTGCTTCATACACTAAGGAAATGACTGATTCAGTCCAAAAAAATGGACATATACACATGTGTTTATACATATAACCCTGTACAGATTACATAGGGATATATACATTCTTAAAATGAGATCCCTTTAGACTATGTGTATATTCTTATATCTGTTGCAAGTTGTTCCTTTCCCAAGGCCTAACAGGCTGCATTTCCCCCCTCAAGATTATAGTGTACCTGAGAAATTGAGGATATCTGTTTTCTCAACTAACTTTAGCTCAGGTCCTCACTGGCTTTGTTAGAGACCAGTAACTAGTGTCCCAGCTCCATGGTAGCTAGGTGATGTAGCGTATAGAACTCTGAGCCTAGTCAGAGACACCTGCATTGATATTTGGCTTCAGATACTTGTTAGCTTTGTGACCCTGGGAAAGTCACTGCCCTTCTGTCTGCTTCAGTTAACTCAGCTGTAAAATGGAGGTAACAATAGCACCTGTCTCGAAGGGTTGTTTTGAGGATCAAATAAGATAATATTTTCAAAGCACTAAGCACCATGCCTGACACATTGTGGGGCTTATTCCTTTTCTCTCCCCCCTAGCCCCCTGCATTTAACCACTTAAAATCAATTCAATTTTGCAAAAGGATATTTACTCCAAAAATATAAAAAACACAAATATAGAAGCATTTCCTCCAACATCTCCTGGTCATGTATTACTTGATATCTGGAGGATTTATTTTGTAACTTAACTCAATTCCTATATAGCATGGACCCTACCAAGTTCATGTCCAGATGTGGCATGACTTCCTGATGAATCCTCATCTCAGCTTCTACTGGCCTGGGTCTAAAACACTTGGTTCCTTAGGGACTCATTGCTGGGCTGGCTATAACTCTCTGCCCTGGGATACTAGAGTGTCCTCATGATAACCTTCCCCACTCACTAAATTCTGACACGCTACTTCCCTTCATTTAAACAAAAGAAACAAAGGAAAAGGCCAAGGACCAAAACCTCCTTCTTGGGCCCATATGGCAGCACTGGGGAAAAGACCCCAAGACTTTGTCATTACTTACTGTGGGCTAAAGAGTCACCCAGATTCCCCAGGAGCAAGTGAGGGAAATGAGATGATACCCTAGACTAGCAAGACAGTTACAAGTTCCAGCTCCACAACCAATTAGAAAAAAGCTCCTCATGACTGATGTGAAAATGTATTTAATAATAATGTATGTGTAGAACCCATATAAGATTGCATGCCACCTCAGGGAGGGAGGGGGAGAAAATTTAAGACTTATGGAAGTGATTGTTGAAAACTGAAAACAAATAAATTAATTTATAAAAAAACAAAGAAAGCTCCTCTCAACCACATATTTAACCAGCCCACACCAGTTATAGAATGTTTCTATGCATTCTCCCATCTCTCCAAGTCATTTCCCTTACAACCGATTCATCATGATTCTCCCAGAAGCAAGTGCCTGAGCATCCTCTATATGTATATATGTACATAGAAACAGAACAATTAAATTATCATTCAATGGTGTCTCATTTAAAATATGTAAAAAAATGTGTACTTTTTAAAGGATCCTAAAATATGTTAACATTTTACATCTTTTCAGGCATCTCATTTAAAATTATATTTATGATATCCTTTTTAAAGGGATCTCATTTTAAATATATTTACATATATAATATCTTACCTTCTTGGAGAGATTTCATTTTAAATATATTTGTATGTATAATATATACTCACCTTTTTAAAGGAATCTCATTTTAAATAAATTAATATATCAATAATATTAATATATAATATAAAACAATTATATGTGTGTATGTGTATATATGTACACACACACATATATGTATATAAAACACCTTTCCAAGAAGTTTAGGCAGGCAGCTACCAGAATATGTCTCTATCCTGCAAGTATCTGCAGAGTTTAAAATATCTAAAGTACTCTCACATTCTTTGCCTCTATGAAGGTAAGTGATTATTGTCCCTGGAGGTGTTTCTTTGGGGAGCCAAAAAAGGGCAGAGTGAGAACACTGGGAAGGGAGTAGAGCAGGAAGTGCTCTCCTCCTGAAACTGATGAGAAAACCAAGGCCCAGATGGAAGACCCTGCTTAATCAGGGTCACTGAACTAGGCAGTAGCAGACTGAGGGACGGGGCTGGACTCACTCCTGCCTTTTCCATCTCCGCTGCACCTGCCAGGACCCCTGAGCAGGGCTTGGCATGACAGGCCTCCAGTACCTTGGCAGGGGGGGTCCCAGCAATCTGATTCCGCCTCTTTTGCTCCCTGCAGGACTCTTCCTCCAGCAGGTCATCTTCTTCCTTGGGTTTGTGGTTTTCACCTTTCTGGTCATCATACCCATCTTATATGGCAGGAACCTCCTACTCTTCCATATATTGGAGAGCATGTGGTGAGTGAGCAGGCGAGATTGGGCTGGGCTGGGCTGGCCTGGGGAAGCCAGGTCTTTTGCAGGTCCTTGGCTTGGCCCCAAGATGGCCCCAGGTGGCACCTTTCCATTGACTTTCCTCAATCCTGGCTTGATCACTGTGGTTGCTTTCCATATAGGCCCTTCTGGCTCACCCTGGTGCTGGCTGTGATCCTGCAGAGCCTAGCTGCTCGCTGGGCCTTCCTCGAAAATCACCATGGCCAGAAAGAGCTGACTAACAGGTAAGGAGGCCACACTTCTCTCTTATTATCTCGGTCTCTCCCTTCCTCTCTGTCTTTCCTTCTCTATACCTCCCTTGATTTATCTGTCCTTTGTCTGCTCTGACTCTCTCTTCCTCCCTCCCTCTCCCTCCCTCATGCACTCCTCTATCTCTCCCTCTACCCCTCCTTCAATCCGTTCCTCCTTCTCCCTCTATCTTTGTCCTCCTCTCTGTTCCTTTATGCTCCCCTCCTTCTCCCTTTGTCTATTTCAACAATTCTTAAAGACAAGAAACATCTAAAAAGTAGACTACAGAATAAAAAGGAGAGGCTGGAACAAAATTTATCATGCATTAGATGAAAAAAAAGGCAAGACAAAAATAGTATCAGACAAAGAAGTCTATCTGTCCTTTCTCTCTCCATCCCTTTCTCTGTGTCCTTCTCCTTCCCTCAGGTTCTCCATCTTTCCCTATCCCATTCTCTCCGTCCATTTGTATCTATCTCTTCCTTTTTATCCTTCTCTCTTTTCCTCTTTATCTCTCTTTCCCTTGGTCCCTCTGCCTGTCCTTTAATCTTCCTTTCCTTAATCTCTCTCCCATTTTTTCTTTGCCTTTCTTATCTTTTTCATTTTTTGGACAATAAAAATTATAATTGTTTCTTATATTTGTATAGCACTCTAGAGTTTTACCATGTGCTTTCATATCTATTATTGAGGGTGTAGGAAAAGTAGACTTAATAGGGAATTGAAAGACCTGGATTCTTGTGCTAGTCCTGCTACAGAATTACTGAGAGATCTTATGCAAGTCATGTTGCCACATGGAAAATGGAGGGTCCAACTACTTGGTCCCTGAGGACCCTTGTAGTGCTAAGATCCTAATACTATGATGGTTTGCCCACAGAAGTAGGAAGGGTAGGTATAATTATTTTGATTTTGCAGATAGGGAAACTGAGGCCAGAAAAGTTAAATGGCTATAAGGAGTTTGGTCTTGATGTGGACCCTGTGTGAACAGGGTCACATGGGAGTGAATGGGAGACTCCTCTCTAGAACCTGGGTCTCCTGACTTCTATCCCGAGCTTTCTTCTCTCTCCTATTCCCTTTCTCTGTCTCTCAGAGAGCCTGGGGCTCAGACAGGAGGATCCTTATTTGTGTCTAGAATTGGTGCTTGCTTCCATGATAGAATGGGAAGGCAGTCCCCCTTAACCAGGAATATCTTCTCCACTTGTCACTCGTGGTGGCTGAAATGTCCCCATGAAAGCTTCTCTCTGACTTCAGCATTGTTCCCTCCAGGCTCCTTGATTACAGTGGGAGAGGGTAGCTCATTCCCTACCCCAGTGAGGGTGGAGTTGTTAAATACTTTTTTTGTGACAGCGTCAGTTGGAGCATTCTAGGGTCCCAGGGTAGAGGGGACATCATCATAGGATGTGCAGACACACTTCTCTATGGCTGCCATTTTGCTTTCCCAAGGAAAGGGAGGCTGGCCCTTCTTCAGTCTTTCTCCTTTGGTCCCTCCCATTAGGAAAGCTCTATATGCCATCACTTTCCTGCTCTTCCCCATTAATGTGCTGGTGGGCATCGTGGTGGGCATTTGTCGAATGGTGATCTCCACCCTCTACAACATCATCCACTTCTGCCAACTGGACCTCAGCTTACTCTCCCATGGTGTGGACACTTTGGACCCAGGTAAGGGCAGCCATGGGATGAATCTGAGACCACCGGCTACCAAAGTGGGGGAGGGATGCTGAATCTGGCAGAGAGGTGGGATAGGGTGGGGGCCATAACAGATGTCAGAGGAAGAAAAAGTCTTAAGTCTTCCATCAGGCTAAGTACAGCCTTAAACAAGCCCCTTCCCTCTCTGCAACTGTTTTCTCCTTTAAAGCCTGTGGGTTTGCATATCTGTGCATTCCATGTATACCTCTGGTATGTGAGATGGATTGTGTGAGTGTGCACATTTTGTGTGGCTCTAGGATCATAAATTTCTAAAGGAACCTTAGTAGCCATTATACCTAACCTCCAAAATTTACAAAAGAGGAAACTGAGTCATAGAGAGGTTGAGTGACTTGCCTAGGGTCACACAGCTAGTTACTGTCTGAGACAGGATTGGAATCCATGTCTTGTC
The DNA here is from genome assembly GCF_028372415.1 of Notamacropus eugenii. Lineage (NCBI taxonomy): Eukaryota > Metazoa > Chordata > Mammalia > Diprotodontia > Macropodidae > Notamacropus > Notamacropus eugenii. The sequence goes on from NC_092872.1 coordinate 242,335,862, forward strand.
TCCAAGTTCAGTGCTCTGTACACTCTTCCATGATGTTTGTGAAAGAATCAGCCTGTGAACCTTCTTAGTATCTAGGTGGGCTGCAGAGAAGTCATCCTGTCTGTATGTATATGTAAGGTCACTCATGCTGCATGTGAAACGAGCCTGTGTGCCTGCTTCACGTATGCACAATGAGTGTAAGCAGTGATTATATTTGTGTATGTCTGTGTGTATGTCACAGTGAGCAGAGTCCTGGAGTTGGAGTTAGGAAGACCCAAGGTCCCAGTTCAGGCATTTACTAATTGGGTGATCTTGGGTGAATTGCTTGATCTATCTGCCTCAGTTTCCTCATCTGTAAAGTGGGGATAGTAACAGCATCTACCTTGTACAGTTTTTGTGGAGATAAAATGGAGTCATATTCATTAAGTACTTTGCAAACCTGAAAGCACTGTATAAATGCTAGCTGCTGTTATTACTATTAGGCACTCTATGTATGTATATTTAATTGAATTCAATCCAATTTAACAAGCAGTAAGTGTGGTATAATGGGGTCAGATCCCACCTGTGTCTCTCACTACCTGTGGGATTCAGTTCAATTCACTTTATCTCCCTGGTCCTCAGTTTCCTAAATTTTAAATTGAGGGGATTGGACCAAATGACCTCTAAAGTCCCTTTCAGTCCCAATTCTGTCATCATCATAAGCATCTTTCATGTTCAAGGCCCTATTATAAGGGCACTAGGAGACAGGGCAGGGATCAGAGGAAAGATTGAAAAAAAATTCCTTCCCTCAAGGAAATGACCTTCTCTTGGTTGGTATAGATAAGTCAACATCAGGCGATCTGAGGAGGAAAGGAGCGTTAGTACCTGGGGGGATGGAGAAGCTCATGCATTAGGTGGCTTGGGAGGTGGACTTGGAAGGAGAAGTATTCTGAAAGAACCAGAAGTGAGGAAGGGGAGTACAAGCAAGGGTGGGTGGTGACCTAGGGGAAGGCGCCGAGAAGGGTGGTGAAATGCCGGGTTCAGATGATGCCCAGACATCCAGGCTGCCTGGATGAAAGAGAGTAATGTGAACCAAGGCTAGAAAGGTAACCTGGGGCCCTTTTCAGTTCCAGAGTTTGGGTTTTAGCCAGTGAAGGTTTGGGAGCAGGAAGTGGTGTGTTCAGATTGCACCTTGGAAGAATTGTTTCAGCAGCTCTATGGAAAATGGATTGGAGAGAGGACACATGGGAGGGAGGAAGACCATGTAGAAAGCTACTCCAGTAGACCAGGTGAAAGGCTAAGGGGGCCTGCACTAGGGATGCTGGGCATGTGGAGCCCCCTTAGTTGAGAGCACAGGGTGTTTGTGTGTGAGCCAGCCCACATGTGTACAAGCTCCCTAGCCAGGCTTTTTATCCCCTTTGCTTTCTTTCCTCCCTCAGGCTATCGCACTTATTGCTATTACTTGAAGATGGAGGTCAGCCAGTCACATCCTGCAATGAAAGCCTTTTGTCTGTTGCTTCTGCAATTACCTGGCTCCCGGCGACTGGCTGGAGCCCAAGCTGCTCCCAGACCAAGTGATGTAGAAGAAGGTAAGATGTTTCAGCCTGCTGTCTTCTCTGTTCCCAGCCTGGCAGGAGGGGGAGGGTTTCCTTTATGCTTCCTGCCTTCTTCTCTTCCAAGGCTTCTTTCCTCTGGGTTGTCCCCACTGGCAGCTGAGCAGTACTTTGGAAAGATACTATGAAAGTCTCTGTCTGCAGATGTCTCCTCTCCTTCCTCTGGCCCTGGTTGCCTAGCTAGGGTTGCCGGTGTTCAGCCCTGACAGAAAGGAGGAAGACCCTCTCCTCTTCCATATTTCAGCTTACCTAGAGAATAAAATGTTTTGTGTTAGTCCTTACTGGCACAGATCCCAATGGCACACACTGGAAAATCTGAAGTCCATCTTACAGGACTTCAGAAAGAACAAGAAGGTCTCTAAGCCATCCATGAGTCAATCCTTCCTGCTCTCAGCAAGGATGTTCTTGAATTGAGCCCTGTCTATCCCTAGTCCCAGGAAGCTCAGGGAGAAATGAGAGGTGGGTGTGTAAGGGAGGCAGAGTCCATGGAAAGGCAGGGGAGAAGGGAATCAACATTGTTCAGTGTTTTGTGGGGGTCTGTCTCCTTCAGGGATCCATTTGTTGCAGACCAAGAAATCGGCCAGGAATGCCACCAAGTCCAAACAAAGTTGGGTCCGCTGGGGATTGGCTTATACCCTTATCCGCAATCCATCTCTCCTGGCCTTCCGGAAGAAAACTCTGTCTGGCCTTCTGGCCAATGGGAACCAGTCTAGCCCTCCCAACCCTTGATGAATCTGCAAAGCCTGGAAGGGAAAGGAGAGGGAACCGCCTGTTTGTGTCTCTGTCCAGAGAAGTCCCTGGCAGGAGCCTCACTGACATTTTCCTTCTTTCCTCTCACTCCTTCCTCCTGGATTCTTCCCAGAGTCACTGCTTTGAAGTTCCTCCCTGGAGGAATGCTGGACTCCTCCTACCTAGAGAGATTGTACAGAGAACAGCTCCTGAAATGCTGATGGTGCATCATCCATCAGCTTTTGTCTGTTGTTAATTTGCTGTGACCCCTGGCAAATGTCAGCCTCCTCAGTTTCCTAGAATGAATATATGTGTATATGTATATATACATATGTGTGTATGTATGTATGCTTGTGTGTATATATGTGTGCGTGTATATATACATATATGTTTACACATACACACACATATACACATACACACACACAGGAATCCCATCCCCAAGTCCCAGATGTCTCCGGAAACTCCTAGGGTCCATCTCATTTCCTCTTCCATGGAACCATTACTACAGACAAAAATCCATAATCTTCAAAGATCATCTTGCTATATTCTTCCATTCATTCATTCAAAACTCATTTATTAGACACTTACTAGAGACTAGTGCTGGGTCCTAGGGGTCCAAAGTTAAAAAGAAGTTCCTGCCCTCAAAGAAATTCTATTTTATTGAAGACATTTACACAGATAAATACAAGGGGATCAGAATAGGGAGAGAGAGGTTAGAAAAGGTTTCCTTGGGAGACGGAATCTGAGTTGAGTTTTGAAGGAAGTTTCTAGGATACGCCCCTCTCTGAAGCCACCTCTTTTCCTTCTGAGACTCAGCCCCAAACTAATTCTTGTGGGGTTTCTTTGTTATTGAGGGTACAGGAAAAATACACCCAGCCCTAGGCCTTATTAAGTATCCAAAAGGTTAGAGAGTGATGTGCATGACCCATTAGAGTCCCCAGAACTGAGTTCACATCTAAAGATTCCATTCAGCTTCCTATTCCAGAAAGTCCCACTACTGGTCAATCGTTCTGAATGGTCCCAAGCTTCCTCATTTAAGCTCTGTTTCATTCTTAGAGGTGGCTCGGTAGATAGAGCACTAGACCTGGAGTCAGGAACACCTGATTTCAAATCTGGCCTCATACACTTACTAACTGTGTGACTCCAGGCAAGTCACTTAACCCCGTTTTTCTTAATCTGCTAGAGAAGGAAATGGCAAACCACTTCAGTATCTTTGCCAAGAAAACTTCATGGAAAGTATGGTGCATGGGATCATAAAGACACAAGTGAACAACAAACATCTGATTCTTAGAGTTTTATCCATACTTATTCCACCTCCACAAGGTACCTTCTAACCCCTGGGATCCCAGCCCAGCTGTCTGGGACTCAGACCCTGGTGGTGTTTGGTTTGGCATCCATCTTCCTTGCAGGAGATTAGGGCTCCTGCCTTCCTCTCTAGCTCAGTCTCCAGCTCCGATGCCCATCTTTGTCCCAAGAAGTCTAGAGTATTCTTGGCTTGGCCCCTTTTCCAGGGAAAAGCCAAGAGTTATCACTTCACCCTTTAATAAATCCTCCCCTCATCATGCAGTAAGAAGCAGGTGACTGAGTAGGTGCAGGGAGAAAATAAAGACCATTCCCACATTCCACAGTCTTCTCAAGCAGACAAATGCTGCATTCTCCTTGATCCCAGAATACATAAGAAGGAAATATTTCATGACTCTTGTAAAACTCGATGCACACATATGTTGTGATGGTGACATGATGAACATCATTTTGGTGCAGCCAATTAGACTGGTTCCCTCCCCATCCTCAAGGGAACAGTGGATTCCTGCTCTGATCACAGGAGAAGTTAATTGATTGAACTTAGCCTTTGACATTTTCCAGGGACCAATGAATCTATGGTAGGTCTGGGTCTAATCAAGGGTGTAGTGTGGGCCAAACTGGGGAATAGGGGGACCAACTGGAAGGTTTGGGATATTAAGGCGACACCAAGTCCTTACCCTTTCTTTTCATTGTCTCGTAGGCCCACCCCCATCCCCCCAAATGGGCTCTAAGGGGTTCTTAGAAGCTTCTCCAAAACCTTCCTAAGACCTCCAAGGTATCTCGGAATAGAGAGGAACCCTGTCCCCATAACCTCTGGCAGCTCAGAGCTCACACATGGCCAGTGACTGCTTGATGTGTAGCAAACTTTCCTAATGATCTGAACTATCCAAAGGTAGACCAGACTGCCTTGGGAGGTAATGAATTCCTTCTCACTGGAATGCTTCAAGTGAAGACTTCTTGGTCACTTAGGGAAATGGTAGAGGGGATGCTTGTTGGGCTGGCCTAGATGCCCTTGGAGGGTTCTTCCAAGTCCAAGATTCAGTGCTAAAATCCATTGTCCACTCCTTCCCTCTCCCCCTCTCACTAACTCTCTTCCTCTTGGAAACTGGTAGAACCCACCCAGGACCTCCCAAAGTGGGAAAGCATGGAGTTGGTCAGAATTTTTGGTGACTATTGGACTCCTATGACTGCTACAGAGTTCAAGTGAAATCCCCCATGAGCAATTTCCAATCTCATTTATCCTCTGGTTTGCCATTAAAGAAGCTGGCCCTGGCCTGCATAAAAACATGAACTTCAGTTATTTTGAGAATGTTTCTATCTTGGCATGTTATGAAAAAGATGGGTGTATTTCCTCTAATAAATGACTCCAAATGAAGAATCCCTGATCATTTCTCCTTGGAAGGGCCACCTTATCAATGAACCAGTGCTCATCACTCATCTGCTGTAACAGCTGACCTTTCCTTATCACTTCAGGGTTTGCAAATTCTTTACATAAATTATCTCATTTGACCTGCATAACAACCTCTTGAGGCAGGATCCTATAGGGGCAGAGATACAGCTAAGCGGTATGGTGGTTAGAACTGTGGACATGAAGACAAGGTCAGTAGTGGGAGCAGAAGAGGGAGAGTACTGGGACACTGGATTATGAGAAAGTACATTGAAGGAATTGGTAATGTTTAGACCTGAGAAAAGACATAGTAGAGATATGACAACTGTCCTCCCCAAGTATTTAAAGAGCAGTCACATAGAAGATTAGCTTTGTTCCTCTTGGTCCCAGAGGGCAGAACTCAAGAGTGATGGGCAGAAGTTACAGAGAGACAGATTTGGGCTCAATATACCTCTGGATAGTTGTTCTAAGATACAAACTATCTCAGCAGATAATGAGTTCTCATTCTGGAGATATCCAAGCAGAGGCTGCGTCCACTTCTTAAGTATGCTGTAGAAGGGTTCTCTGTTCATGTACGGTTTGGACCAAGTGACCTGGTCCATTTTATGGGATAGAGGAAGAGAGGGAGGAGAAATACTGGAGGCCCCTTGGTTTGGATGCTGGGGTTGGAATGTCACATCTGACCCAGGTTGTGTTGTGGTTTGTCCTTCATTCTGGAAAATGACCATGACATCAAGAAGTCATGATGCCATGACTTGCATGTGAATTGAATTTATGTGAGGGGGGGGCTTTGCAAAATCACAAACCTTACTCTCTCCTCCAGAGCCATCTGGGTCCAGTGACCAGATAGACATCAGGAGGACTGAAGATGGTCTCTCTGACTCAGGTGGAGACTGTGTGGATGGGGGAGCAGCCATCACCAAGCTGCACCTGGGATGATATTGGTGATAACTTTCAATAGCACTTTGAGGTTGCCAAAACACTTTCCTCAACACAGCCCTAGATTAAGTTGCCTTATCTATATTTTGATGAGATTCAGAGAAGCAAGTACAAGATGGAGGGGGGGGGGGGGCAAAGGGAGTAGTATCCATGCAACGATGGGAATACACCACAAAGTAGGGAGTCAGTATACTTAGATTCTTTTCTCCTCATTACCAGACAAAATTCTCCTTTCTCCTAGTGAGTAGAGTTTCACCAGCGGCCATTGTGTTCCCCACTCTGCTCTTAACATAGACCTAGAAACACAAAATGTTAGGATTGAAAAGAGAGCATAGATATCATTGAATCCAACTCTGTTATTTTATAGGCTGGAAAACTGAAAGTGACTTGTCTAAGGTTGCAGAGTAGGACTAGAACCCAGGTCTCCTGATTCCTAATCAGTGGTCTTTTCATCATATCGTGTTATGTAAGGAGAAAATGGACAGTGACACTAAGGTCCAGGAAATCTGGGGCTCTATAGATTCTGTGGCAACTGGGGATTAGGCTGAAAGCTAAGCACCAAGAGGAAGAGTCATAGAAGGGTCTGAGAGATCTTATAGTCTAATTCCCTCATTTTACAGACATATAATTAGAATTCTAGTGGAAAATACAGTAATTTCCCCTCCCCTACAGAGCACACACACAACACACATACACATATCCTTATAAAGCTGATGTGGGAGAGGGAAACAAGGACAACACCCATTTTATAGGCTAGGTGGATGTTATAGAAAACAAGGTTCAAGTGACAGCATAACAAAACTGTTGGTTCTCAGAAAACCCTTGTACTAGGGCCTTGTGGTACAGTTAACCAGTCTGCATCCCAGACTCACCTCTGAGGATCAAATGTCCTCCCCAGCTAAGCCTGGCTCCAGAGATATTGTGAAACCTGGTGGGATTAACTGTTCTCTACCAGATGTGAGGACCTACTTTCTCTAGGCATGGAGTGGGAAACATGGCCTTTGTCTACCTTTAACTTCCTTCTCCCCATTCCTACCCTCATCATCCTCAAATCTGTTGGTGCTCTGGACCACAATTCTCATTTCAAGAAAAGCCTCAGTTCCTGAACTAATTTTTCCTGGTGGAAGGAGGGAAGAGGGGGGGGTGGGGAATGAAAAAAGACAAGAGAAGGAAAGGGAGAGAAGAAAAGAGAAACAAGAGTGAACAAGGAAAGAGAAAAGGTGACAGGAAAGTGGAAAGACAGGATTGCTTAAAGGAGGGAGGAAGCTAGATGGAGGAAAAGAAGGTTAAAAGGAAATTGGAGAGAAGGAAAAGAGGAAAGAGACAGGAAGAGTGAGAGGAAAGGAGTTAAAGATAAGGAGGAAGAGAGGGAGAAGAAAGGAGAGGGAAAAGGACTGCTTAGGAAAAAAGAGGAGGGCATGAAGGAAGAAGTAAGGGGCAGAGGGAGAGAGGCAGAAGGGAAGGGAAAGAGAGAGAAACAGAGAGAGAGGGCAAGAAAGAGAGAGAGTACCCTCGGTGACTTAGTGACAGCTGTGCCCCTCCCCACCTCCCACCAACTGCATTAGCCTCAGCCAGGCCTACCAACCTCTGCCTTCCATCTGTGGTTTCTCCTTGAGTTTTGTAACATGGGCAATTAAAACCTGGTGAAACTTTTTAAGTTAAAAGCAGGAGCAAGGACTCAATGAAAGGCAGTTTGCTGTTCTCTGGCTTCCCTCCCCTTTTGAAGTTGGTAATGAGGCCCTAAGAAAACCGCAATTAAGGGCAATGGAGAGAAGGAGGGTGAATGAGGAGGGAGGATGACAAAAGACAGGACTGAGGCTGAGGAGGGGGAGGAGGAGACCCCAAACAAGGCTGCTCTTCTCCTGGGAGGTGCAGATCTAATAGGATCTGTTGAGAGGTCACAGCCTGGTCCAAGAAAGCTTAAACCCCTCCACCTACAGCCCAGTGGTCTCCAGCCTGTCTGGGGTGAAATGAGGAGGGGACATTCTGGGCTGACATTCCCTGGAAGAAGTGAAGGAGGGAGAATAGACCAGAGGTTTAGGTTCCTTCCTGATGCCCCTCAATTCAGAGCAGGCTACCCTTGCTGTCTGGTTTATACAGTGGCCACGTTCCTAAAATATGGGTATCAATACAAGTGTTGGAAAATTCTTTTTGTCATTTGACTTCCTAGAAATCTCAAATAAGCCCCATCAAAGTTAAGTGGCCTGACCAAGGTCACAAAGCCTGTGAGTGGGGGACTCAGTCTAACTGTCTTGTCTCCTAGTTGTTGGACAACAGTGCCTGACATTGTCCTGTGCTTGGCCCTGGGCTGCTTCATGTTTTTATCAATGATTTGACTGAAGGCAGAGATCATCAGACTCGCAGGGAACAGACACCAAGCTGGGAGGGAGAGCTGACACAGTGGATAACAGAACCAGCATCCAAAATGATGTTGAAAAGATAAAGCCTGGGACTGAATCTAATTAGATGAAATTTAAAAGAGTGTCAAATCTCAGATTTGGGTTAAAAATAAAAGCTTCACAAATACAAGACAGGGAAGGCAATATTAATGTGTCATGTCTGAAGAAGATTTAGAGTTTTTTAGTGGATTTTATATTCAGTATAAGTCAACGATGTGGCAAGTGGCTGTCTAAAAACATGCTAAGGATACCTAGAAATGCTTGACATCATGGAATCCTAGATAGAAGGGACTTTGGATGTCATCTAGTCCAACATCTTTAGTTTACAGTTGAGGAAACTGAGGCACAGAGAGGTTAAGTGACTTATCCAATGTCACATACCTAGTTAGTGTCTGAGGCAGGATTTGAACTCAGGTCTTACTAACTCCAAGTCCAATACCCCAGCGTCTGTTCAGGTCTGGTGGTACGTTGTAAGGAAACTGATAAGCTAGACCCACATATCCCTAGCACCCTGCCTAGATTGCTCCTGCTTTCTGTCCCCTTCCTCCATAACCTTCAACCTTCTACACTCCCCCCACTCCTATCCTTACCCCCAGAGCCTATAATCTCGGGTCTCATCACTCTAACACTTTCATCCTCTCATTCCTACTCCCTGGTCATAAACAAATATACTTGGAGCATCACTCCTTAAAAAGGGTCCTGCCCGTGAATCCTTCTGTAAAGTGAGGAAGCTATGTTGTAGTTCAGTGGTTCTCAAAGTGTGGCCCCCCAGAAATCCCTAAGGGTCCTTGAGGTCCCTGCAGGGGAGCTGCAAAATCAAAAGTATTTTCATAATAATATTAAGATATTTTAATTTCCAGTTTGGTAAATATCAATAGATAAGCCACATAAAGAAAAGTTCTTTGGAGAGGCCCTTGATAATCTTTAAAAGTATAAAGGCATCCTGAGATCCAACAATCTGAGAACCATTGGTGTAATGGATAGAGTTCTGCATTTAATCGGGGAGTCCTGGATTCAGCTCCCACCTTTACTAATTACTAGTTGTATGGCCATGGACATTTTACAAAAAAGGAAACAGAGTCTCAGAAATGGTTGCATTCTTGGACCATATTAAGTTCTCACTCCTCTGGGATCAAAGAGGCACAAGCTGGCCCTTGTCATTCCTTAGTACTAGACCCAGACAGGAGTCACATCCTCATGTTCTCAGGGGAATCACTGGATGGAGGACACAAGCCAAAGAGAGTGACTTTTGTGCGACTCTTAAGATTGGATGTGTGCGGTTAAACCCAAACCTGGGATTCTGGGCCCACAGGTTACAATTATTTTGGCAATAATGCTACATTTGAAGAAGACATCAAACTTTCTAAGATACTTTCCCATTCATTACCCCCAGGGATTGACAATGCTCTCTCCCTTCTCAAATTATCTTGTTTTCACTTATCCACACATCTTGTATCTCCCAATACAACACAAGCTTCTTGAGAGCAGGGGCTGTTTTATTATTTTATTCATATTTCCTGTATCCAATACAGACAGTTGCACACAGCGGGTACTTAATAAATGCTTCCTGAATTGAACTTGACATTTCATATGTATGTATGCCCCATTTTACATATCCACCTGGTCCCTATCAGGTTGATTATAAAATTGAATTCTCTCTTCCATCCTCCATGGGCACCTGAACCCCCCTGGCTTCCTGGACCATATTAGAGAGGTTCTTTCTCCCTCTGCAGGGTTAATCATTTTTGCCTTCTAGTTCTTTCCCTTGATCTCACTGCCTTAAGTTGAGGAAGGGCTAATCTGTTGATTTTAGCTCTTCTTCAAGCAGCGGTCACCTGTATAAACAGGTGATCAAAAGCTTTGTGTCCCCTTCCTCTTCCTTTCCCTGGATGTGGTGAGTTCAAGGGGACTTCTTGGGATTTTCCCATCTCACAAGTAATATGTACGTGCTAATGTGGCCATATTGCTATCTATGAATTCCCCCTTTGGATCGATGAGTTCCTGAAGAAATGGCATGAGGTCCCAGAATACTTGGCCATGCCTCATACTAGCTGTGTGAATGTGACTAGGATACTTGACTTCACTTTATGTTTTATTCCTTTGAGTAAAGACATCTGGGACCGCTGGGAAGCAAATCAATCTTCTCAATTTCCCAGTCTGTGAAATGGGAAAACAATATTCACAGGGTTACTATGAGGGCAATTTTCTGTTACTAAAGATCCAAGAGATACTGGAATGACGATCCTTCTTATGTTGAACATCCCCTCCCTCATCCTCCACCCCACCCCCACCCCCAAGCAAATGCCACTTGACAAAAGACAGCATAGGCTTTGTGGGAAATACTATTTATTACAGTGGGCAATATCTTTGCCCCCTTCTGTCCCAACACTGCTCAAGGGTACAAGATGGGACAGGGTCTCTAGGAGAATACATCTAGATGAGGGAGGAGGCAGAGGGTAGAGGGCTGAGGGAGGCCATAGATAAGTGAGGGAGTAGGAAAGGGGAATTGAAGATGCACCCACACTCCTTTTCTTGGTAGGCAGAGACAGGATCAGATTGGCACTAGCTTGTTTCCTCTGAACTGCGAGGGGAGATGCTTCTCAAGTCCCCACTCTCGTGGATGGGAGTGTCGAAAAGAACTCGGGATGGGGGAGAGGGAGAGGAGGAGGTAAAGGCCAGGTGCCACCCAGGCATACCACCATGGCCTGAAGCTTTTCCTTCTCTGTCTCCCTCACCTATGCCCAGAGTGGTCTCTGCAACCATCACCCAATGACCCCCTCATGGCCATTCCTGTCCACAGAAATGAGGTGAGAAGAGCTAGGAAGGACCCCTTTCTCCTAAGTATCTCCCCCATTGCTTCAGACAATACCTAGAACTCTACTGTTAAAGCTTGTCATTCCTTCTACCTCAGATATTGCCCAGGTTGCAACATGAATCCACTTGAGGAGGAGAAATGCACTGAAGCAGTTATTAATAGCACCTTGTAATGAATTGGGTCTCAAAGCTGGCCCCAGCTGGTTGAGAGGAGGTCTGAGGGGCTAATTTAAGGCAGGGAGAGGAGGATGTGACTAAAAGAGAGAGCTGAGAGCGTGCAAAGGCACACAATTCAGATTTCTTTTTTTTTAGTTGAATGGAAGGCACATAAAATGGCTTGCCCCTACTCTGCCTCTGGTTGGCCCAGTGGCCTCTCAGGATTTCTAAGCCATGAGTAAATAAATGGATGCCACTGTTGAACCTCTGGGGCAAAAAGAAGACTCCAAAACATGGGCAGAGAGCTTCTTTCACCTCCTGGAAGCAGTGTCAGCTGCTTCCCTCCACCCCAGGCAAGACCAGAATGGTCTGAGGGTATCTTTGGGAGGCCAGTGGGTAGGGGCAGGGTTGGAGCAGAGAGCTCCATGACCCTCCAAACCAGATGGAGATACTGAGGGGCACAAAGGGGAAGAAAGGGAAGGGGAGAGGTCAGAAGGCCAGGTGAGAAAGATACAGCAAAGGAATCCAGGGGCCCAGGCATGCGAGGCGATTGGCTCTGTTCTTCTTTGGGGTTGTGCTGGACAAATAGATGATGACAACGTTGTCTTCAGGCCCAGATGGCTGCACCTCATTGTCAACTGTGTAGCAACCCTTGCCCTCCACAGCCTTGCCATGGAACTTCCGACCCAGGGCATCTTCGCTGGCTTCCCCTGGAGAAGCCAGGGCCACATTCACAGAGCCCTCCGCACTCCCCAACTCATTGGTGGCCCGGCAGCTGTAGGTCCCTTCCTCTTGTTTCCCAAAGCCTGGGATGAGTAGACTGCCATTGGCAAAGGCCTGGAAGCGGGGCTGGGGGGACCCAATCACTCCTGGAACCCGCCCATCAGGTCCGACATTGGGGCTGGTGATCTCAACCTTGCCGCCAGGTGTCTGGATCCGCCACTGGACCTCTGGTGGGGGCTGCCCATCTGTGTCGCAGTGCAGGGCCAGGACAAAACCATCCCGGAGCTCAGCCCCATCCTGATTGGGTTGGTAGGTGAGCTGTACTGTGGGAGGGGCACAGTGCAGAGGGGGGAGCCGGCCCAGGGGGATGCCCTTAAGGAAAGGGGGTGAAGAGCAGGCAATGTTGTCCTGCTCTGGGATAGAGACTGCAGTGGCCACAGCCCATACCTTGAGCCACAGCAAGCCACAGGTACAATTAAAAGGGTTGTCATTGATTTGCAAGTGAGACAAAGAGGTGAGCCCCTCAAAAGTGCCATCAACCAGAGTCAGGAAACGATTGTGGTTGAGCTGCAGGGATCTCAGATCCCCAAGGTTTTTGAAAGCATCCTTAGGTATCACGGCCAGCTCATTGCTATCCATCTTGAGCAGCTGCAGGGCACTGAGATTGTGTAGGTCATTCCAAGAGAAGTTGGAGATAAGGTTGTGACTCAGGTCAAGGCTCTTGAGGTAGACCAAGGGGGCTAAGCTGCCAGGGGCCACAACCCGGATCTCATTGTGGGCCAGCCATAGCGATTGCAGCAGAGGTACCTCGTCGAAGGCACCTGCCTCTAGGTCTCCTAAGCGGTTGGCAGAGAGGCTGAGGGTGGTGACGTTGGCCGGGAAGCCAGAGGGCACTGATTGGAGATCACGGTAGGCACAATCCGAGATCTGGAAACCATACTTCTCACCACAGTCACAGACATCAGGGCAGCCTGACACAGAGCCCAGGAAGCCGGCCAACCATAGCAGGTGTAGCCTCTTCATCTCTTCTCCTGGAGATATGGAGAAGAAGGCAGTTAAGGAGAAGCCTTAAGGAAGCAGTTAAGGAAGTCAGGGCTGCAGTCATATCTCCTGTCTAAACTCCCACTAGCTATTAGCAGAGGATCCTCAGCCCTGCTCAAGACCAACATTCTATATAACAGCTAACTCTGCTAAACCATTTACAGAGAAAAAAAATGTTATATTTGTAAGACAGGAAGTCTGGTGAATTGGAACACTGATCTTGAGGTCAGGACACATGTCTAGGATAAAATCTTAGCTCTACCACTAATTAGCTGTGTTATCATGGGCAAGTCACTATATCTGTCGAAGCCTTCGATTTCTCATCTATAAAGTGGGAATGATAGTAACTGCAGTACCTACCCATCAGGACTATCCTAGTAGAAGTGTAAGGGTTAGGCTCCAATGATTATCCCACCCATGCTATATTAATTATCTCTGATTGGTAAGAATACTTCTTGATTGAACCAATAAGAACAGAATGTGAACAGGGCCTGTACACCTCCTTAAATCAAAGTCATTGTGTGAGAGACTTGGACATGCCATAAGGAATTTGTATAAAAGGTTGGAGTTACCTCAGAAACAGAGTCACTGAAAGCTAGCAGTGGGAAGAAAGAAGCAGGTTCCTTCCTCCAAAGGAGTAGATGAACCCAGAACTGGTCAACCATGAAAAGAAGGAAAAAAAGTAGGACTGAGCTGGGGCAGAAAAGAGAGATTTTGAGCAGGGCTATTGTCTTTACAAGTATCTTAGGGTAGTAGAGGTTGATGCCAACCATATCTACCTACCTATCTACTCAAGGCCTGAGGGAAATTCTAAGAAAGCATCAGCTTTTCCCCCAACTTTCCCTCCCAGTGCCTTTCTATCCTCAAACACCATAAAATATGCTACTGTTTCATTATCCAAACATTTCTAGTAACTGGAATTTTACCTCAACCAGAAACACGTCGGAGTTTAACTATGTATAGTTATGTGCAATCTATGATTTGATGGTTTAATTCAAACAACACATTTTACAGATTAGGAAATTAAGAAGTAATGAAATGATTTGTCAAATGTCACTCAAGGAGCCATTGGCAGGCATGGGCATGGGTCTTTATGACCCGTTTTGCATCACACCAAAGAAAATCAACTAAAAATCAGCAGTTCAACCTGGGGATGGTTGAATCCTCCTAAAGCTCAGATCTGCCCAGGTAAATGTTAAAGGACAATGGTAAGGGAGTGAGTATTGGAGCAGGGGGAATATAGCCCCTTGGTGGTGTCTCTTTATGGTGAATATTGCCAAGTGTCCTTTACAGGCATGGGAGCAGGAGGAAGGAGGGTTATAATTAGCAAGGGGTCAGAGCAAGCATGGTCAGTGACAGGATATTTCTGCTGGGCTGATGGCCTTAGGTGAAGGAGGGACAAACCAGAGCTAGGCTGGAATTTAAGATACTTGAGCCCTCTTTCGGGAGACAGCTAGGCTCTGTCTCAGGCTGGGATCTTGGGGTCTTGATGCTTTCCCCACACAGCCATCAGAGAAGGGCCCCCAGGGCCCACACCCCAGCCCATTTACAAAACATCCTCCAAGGCCACAGGTTTGATGATGTCACTCTCCTGCCCTCAAGCCAGCATTGATTCCCTCTTGTGTGCCGAATAATTCCTCAGTGGTAATTATAACCTTCCACCTACCTTCCCAGCTTTATTTAATACTGCTGCCCTTCATGGACTTTGACCAAATTATCTGAGTTTGACATTCCATCTTCTACTTCCATGTATTTGAATAAACTCCCTAATGACTGGTATTCACTACCCCATCACCTCTGCCCTCTCCGGAAATCTTTGATTTTCCCCTTTCCTTCCTCCAGTTAAAATAACAGAATCATGGATTCAGAAGTAGAAGAAACTATAGAGGTCATTGGCTTCTACAAACGAGGCCAACCTCATTTTACAGATGAGGAAACTGAGGCCCCAAAAGGGAAGAGAGCAGAACAAGTTGCTAGCATTCTTGAACTTACTTTGTGTTATTCTTATCTGCAGAGGTACAGGTGTTAATCCAACACACACACACACACACACACACACACACACCCCTAAGAATGAGAACCCCCTGAGGGTAATGCATTTCTTTGAACAATTACAGTTGGCCAAGCAAGATGTGTCCTTGAAACAGGAAGGACTGAGGTAAGACATTGGAAGGAATTCCTTGGCTTCTTCGTGGGGCTATAGAACACATGGTTTGGGGAATTTTTAAGAACAAAACTAACCACTCTTGGCTTGGTTTGCAGTTTTCAGTTCTACCCCATGGCAGGAGAGTGAACTAAAGGACCTATGGATAATCTCTCATCTCCAGTCCTAAGACTCTGATCCTAAATGATCGCTATCTTAGCCGTGTATTGACCTTTCCACGACAGTTGAATCCTTTTAGTAAGAAGACACTGGCATCCTCACATAGATGCCCATGGAAGACCAGAGCAGGTTCCCTCTGTGTCTTAAACATTTCCTGGGAATGCATGGGGATGGTTCCAAGTATTACATTCCCTCTTTGGGATCCCACTCATTCTACTTATTCAATAGGGCACTACCAGAACGCCTCTGTCCTACCTAGATGAGCCTACAGAGATGTTATTTTTTTATTCTATAGGAAGCCAAGGTGCCATCAAGGTAGTTACTCCAAATTTGACCCTGATAGAGGGTGATGCTACACATAGCTCTAAGTCAGTCGATGAATATTAAACACCTACTATATGTTAGGCACTGAACTAAGTATTGGGAATACCAAAAAAAGAAAAAGAAAAAGAAAAAAGCAAAATACATTCTCCACTCTCTCATTTTAGGAAAGCAGTCTCCCTCTCACCCCCTCCTCAATAATCCGTGCTTTGTAAGGAGATGTAGAATGATATGACTGAAAGAAAACCAGACTGAAAGCCAGAAGGTCTGGGTCCAAGTCCCTCCTTCCACACTTATTAGCTTTGTGAACTTGAGAAAGATAGCTCCCCCAAAGGAACTGAGCTGGTCTGAGAAGCAGGAGACCTGAATTCTGGTCCGGGTCCTGTCACCAACTCACTGTGTGGCCCTAGGAAAGTCATTTCCTCTTTCCAAGACTCAGTGTTCTCAGCTCCAACACACAGTTTCATTGGATGTCCCTTTTAAAGTCTCTTCCAGTGCTCACATTCTATGATCTGGTGATGTCAGATCAGAATAAGAACATGAGTTTGCCATGGGGCTTTGGATGTGGTAAATCATGTGTCACCACTCTGCTGCTTGTTTCTGAGTTCCAAACTGCTGCTTTTGTACTCATGCCTGGACACTGCCCCTACCCCTCACCCCACCCAGTGCCATTGCTGGAGATCCCCAGTGGGACAAAGACCACAAAAACTCCAGTCTTGAGGTAAGACTGCCTGCTGGCACCCCTAGGGGCTCTAATATTGCCTAATAGGGAAATAAGGTCCTTCCTATCCCCTCCCCTCCTCCCCCCCGCCCCTCAAAAAAATGTGATTTCATCTTCCATTTGGACAAACAGGGTGCATTGGTCGATGGAAAGGGCAGTGTCCCCGGCAGTCAGGGCACCTGGGATTAGTCCTGGTTAGCCAGCTCTGTGAACTTACACAACTTACCTCCCCTCTTCATGCCTCAGTTTCCTCCTTTGCAAAATGAGGGGGATGGGTTAGCTTAGATGGTCTCTGAAGTCTCTTCTAGTTTTGAGTCTGCTGCTCTAAATGTTTTTTCCCCCTGCAATCCTCCCTTCCCATCCCCACTCCAAATGCTTTCCCCTGCTTCCTCTCCTGCTGACATCCCAGACTCAGCTGTCTCCCTCAGAGGGCCCCATTGCTAGGTATGTATTTATATTCGCTTATTGAAGGCCCCTGTTATGCTATGGAGTCCCCCACCCCCACTCCTGAAACACACCCAGTTGCCTGTTCTCTTCAAACTTCTCCAGTTAGCCGTGGGCACCCAGGGACCTAGTCTAAATAAATTCATCCAGGACGCCCCCCTTTTCTCCCTCTTCCTCCCTTCCTTGCCACCTTCCCCCTTTTCTCCTCTGTCTCCCTGGACAAGCCTCCTTGTCCTTCTAGTTCAGAGGGGATGCAGCCAGCTGTACCCTCTCTTCTCCATCTACTCGGCACCCTGTCCTCCCCTCCCTACGCCTGGGTGTGGAAGGTGAAAATTGGGGATTTCCCCAAGTTCCCTAGAGTGGGTGTCAGCAGCATCCATGGAGCTGGGTTCCCGCTTCCAGCCTCTGGACCCAAACAGATCCCCGTGGCAAGCCACAGTTTCCTGGGAAGTTAATTGGGAGTTGGGAAAAGTTACTTGAAATGATCCAGCGGGCATCTGCCCCTGCCTGGGGGAAGGGAGGAGAGAGGAGGGGAGTCAGCGCAAGCGGGCCCCCCTCTGGCCTCTGTCAAGTTCTTAAAGTCCTTTCCAGCCCAGCCCAGTCCACAACTTCTTTAAAAAAGAAAAATAAATAAAAGCCCTTACCTCTTTTTCCCCCTTCTTCTTTGTCTTTTGGAACGGGGCAATTAGGAGAGGCTGGCTAAAGTGGGTTGGAGGTCCTGACAGTCTGGGGTTTCCCGACCCTCTGAAGGAGTCAAAAACAACAGAGACAGACACGCACAGTGAGACAGGGAAACTGCGCTGGAGCCTGGAGCGCTCGGGCTCCCCGGGGCCAGCTGTGGCCGGTAGAGGGAGGCCCCGACCTAGGGGGCGGTTTCGCCTCCAGGAGGAAGGAGCTAGGCGCTGGGCGGGCTCCCTGCTCCCTCCCCTCCTCATGTCCCCCCTCTCTCCCCGCCCGCCCCCCAGCTTGGAGGTGCCTACCGCTGCTACTGCCTCCGAACCCAGCCTGGAAGGCACTGGGTGCGGGTTCAGGATGCCTTGGCGCTGCTGTCCCTCTGCAGCCCAAACATCGCCTGTGCAGCAGCAGCGACCAGTGTTTCATAAGTGACACCAGAAACTGGAGGAGGAAAAGATGCCAAATGTTTTTTGGGTTGTGCTCTCTCTCACTCACTTTTTTTTTGGGGGGGGGGCGCGGATTTCCATAGAGCTAGGAGTTTCTTAAAGACACAGTGCTGGCCGGAAGGACCTCAAGAAGAGAGGGGGATGGAAGGAGGGGGACTTTGAGTCCAAGGATTACTGGTCCCAAGGCAAAGTTTGGGGGTTTGTCAAACCCACTCTGGAGGCTTAAAAGGGGGGGGGGTGGTGTTATTATTTTCCGTGGTCTGCAGAGGAAGGAATGTAAAGGTTGGTTATTTTTTTTCTTTTTATTTTTTTAAATTTTTTTTCTTCTTCAGTGAATGGCTGATGAGGCAGAACTTTTATGAAACACCCACCAGGCCCTGCTGGGGCTGAGGAGCCAAACTGCTTGGCCTATTTAAAAAAAAAAAATCCTCGTTCCTTGGTTAAAGCCCCTGCCAGGCTGCCTGTGAGGCCTGGCTGTTATGAATACATGTCTTTCTCCAGGATGAGAGACTGGGATCTGGCCACAGGGCCCTCCTGTTGCCAGCAAGGACTCTCACCCTGAGGCCAGGTTCTGGGTGGAGTTCAGCATCTGATAGCCCTGATCACCCCAGATTTCCTGCCTGGAGCCCAGCTAGATTCCTTCTGATCCTGAAAAGCAACAGTGGGAAACATTGCCTTCCCTTATCCAAGGCTGGTGGGCACCCACCCATCATGGTGCAAGAGGCCCTGGGAAGTTCTACTCAGAAACTCTTCTCTCTACCTCTGTTCTTTCCCCCAAATCTCTCCTCACTCAAATTTCTCTCCAGCTTTGGTGTTTATTATTGCCCTCTTCAAGTTCCCCTGAAATGAAAAGTCAGGACACACTCAGCACCCTCACTCCCACCCTAGAGCCTAAGGTTCTAAGCCACTTTCCCCTTTGAAAGGAATCATGGAGGAGTGACAAATACCAGGGATGGAAAGCAGGAAACCTTCATTATCATCTCATCTCTACCACCCACTCATTGTGTGACCTTGAGTCAGTTTCTTTCCTTCTCTGTACTTCAGACTGTTCATCTGGACATTCATCCTCTGAACTTATGACTAGGAGCTCCACAGGTCAGAGGGCAGTAGACCTGTGGGACACCTGCAAAGAGCTTAAGACAAGGGCTAGAAACAAATTTCCCAATTTTGCTTATTTTCCCACCTTTCTCACATTCCTTTCCTGCCCTCAATCTTTCCTTATTTCTCTTTATACTTCTCTAGCCTGACTGCTTTTCTTCCATCAACAAAATTTTTCAGATTCTGACACCATCCACCCACTTCAAGATCATCTCTGGTGTCGCAGAGGTGATATTTTCAACTCAATAACAGAGGCCTTCCAGAGCTTAGATCATCCATCTGCCCCTCTAGACATCCATCAGCTTCCTCCACAGGATAGACAACTGAAAGGGCTGCCTGAGTCTCAAAGACAGTAAATGAGTTTCCCAACATCATGGGGCCAAAAAGCATTAGAGGTGGCATTTGAACTCAGATCTGGTCCAACTCCATATGCACCAAGTCTATCCACTATACTAAATTGCCTCCAGGTGAGATTGAAAAGGTGCCAAGAATCACAGTGGCTGTAGTTTCCTTGGAAGTTTTTAGTCCTGAGTAGTTATAGCCTTGAATAATCAACCAATAAGCATTTTTAAGTACCTACTATGTGCTAGGAACTGAGCTAAGTGTTAAAAATATGAAGATGAAAGCAAAATAGTCCTTGCTCCCAAGAATTTATGTTGACTTGGGAAGATACAACATGTCTATAAATAAGAATTCAGAAATATAAACAAAAGAGATGTGCAGAAATTAACAACTGAGTCAGGAAAGGCTCCTGGATGCTGGCAGTGGGACTGAGCCATAAAAAGAGGAAGAAATGATGAAGAATATCCTAAGTAGGTGAGATGGCATCTTCAGAGACTCAGAGGTGAGAAATGAGATGTTATATACAGAGAACAGCAAATAGATCAGATTAGCTGAACACAAAGCACATAATATGTAAAGAGGCTGGGGCTAGACTATGAAAGGCTTTAAATACCAAACAGAGTATGTGTGTATTTGGGAAAAAAAGTTTCAATGGTCCTCATTTTGGGGGCATAATTTTTACTAAATCCCCTCTCATCCTTAATGTCACTCTTCCCTTACCCCTTCCCCCCATTAAAAACTAAAGGGAAAAAATCCTTATAACAAGTAAAGAGTCAAACAAAATGAGTCCTTACAGATGAGAAAAGCATTCCTGTTTGTGCACTTTGGGTCCCTCACCTCTTTTTCAGGAGGTTAGTAACTCCTGGAGACAAGGTTGATCATTTCATTGACCAGAGTTTTTAAGTCTTTCAAAGTCGTTTTCTTTTCAATGTTGTTTTCCTTGTATAAATTGTTCTCCTGGTTCTGTTCACTTCACTCTGCATCAGTTCATACTGCCCAGAGTTTTCAGAAATGGTTTCTTTCATTGTTTCTTACAGTGCAATGATATTCCATTATATTAACATTCCATAAGTTATTCAGCCATTTCCCAATGAATGAGCATGACTTTAGATCCTCTCCTCCCCTCCCCTCCCTTCTCCTCTCCTCCCTTCTTCTTCCCTGTCCTCCCTTCTTTTCTCATCTTCCCTTCCCTCTTCTCTCCTCTTTACTTTTGTCTTCTCCTCTTCTCCCCCTCCCTTTTTCTTTCCCACTTCAGTATCAGGATATCAGCTATTTCCTGTCTTAACCCCTCACTTCATATTCCCACTTGTTTACCCATTGAATTTGATGTATTCCAAACTTTCTCTGTGTTTTCAGATAAGAAGGAAAGTCACTCTCTCTGTCCCCATCCCTTCCTCCATGTTTGCATACTCTCTCATGTACCCCAATTTTGATAAATAATAAGATGCAACACTTTCTTCATTCTTTCTACACTAGTATATTCCTTTTACTCTTTTTAAAAAATCTTCTTCAAGTTCTCAGAGTCAATCCACCCTCAGGACCTTTATTTTTCTCATTTAATTTCCTCCATACTCTTTGAAGATAGTTGGTCCTGAAGGGACACATGTTTCTTCTTCCCTTATTAGAATCTTCACACTGTATCATCATAGATTTCCTCCCAGGTGCTCACATAACTTTACTTTTATAGATTTCTCTGGACTCGTGTTTGTATTTCAAAGCTCCTACAAAGCTTTGGTCTTTTAATCAGAAATGCTTGGAAGTACTATATTCTATTAAAACTCCATTTTTTTTCTGCCATAAGATTATACTCAGGTTTGCAGAGTAGATGATGCTTGTTTGTTTATCCATTTCTTTTGCTTTTTGGAATTTTGTATTCCAAGATTTTCTCTTATTTATTGTAGAAGCTATCAGGTCTTGTGTGATCTGGACTGTAGTTCCTTGGTACTTAAACTGACTCTTCCTGAATGATTGCAATATTTTGTCTTTTATGAACGAGCTTTAGATTTTGGCTATGACATTTGTATGACTTGTTTGAGTTCCTTTCAGGAAGTGGTTGAATCATTCCATCTCTATTTTGCTCTCTGGTTCTAGTAGATCTAATATGTTTTTATTTATAATTTATTGAAATATATATTTTGAAATATTTTTGACATTGTTTTCAAGGAGTTCAGGGAGACTTAAATTATCTCTCTTTGACCTGTTTTCAAGTCATTTTTTTTTAAAATCAGCTATCTTACTTTTCTTTTTCAATTTTTTAAACTTTGTTCTAATATATTTTTTTTGTCTCAAGGCATCATTGATTTCTATTTGAATTATTTCAGTTTTCATGGAGTTTGTTATTTGGGTAATGTTTACCAATTTATCTTCAAAATTGTTTATTCCTTTTGCAATTCTTTCCTCTAGAACTTTTTAAAAACATCTTTTGCTTTATTTCTCCTAGGTAATCATTTCCAAACTACTTCTTAAAGAGGCCTATTCACTCAATGGGCATTACCTCCCTCTAAGTAATTATGGGAGAAGGCCTAGCCTATAAAGGCCAAGGTCTTCCATTGCATCCTGGACCTTCTCCAGTCATCCTGATGAATATCTGGTCACTGGATCCAGATGGCTCAGGAGGAGAAAGTGAGCTGGTGACCTTGCACAGCCCTCCCTTGCTCAAAACAAAGTCAAGTGCAAGTCATATCATCATTTCTCTGATGTCATGGTCTTTTTCAAAAATGAAGGACAAACACAACAACCTAGGTAATCAATCTTACAGTCCTTGTGGAAAATCCACTCTCTCTTTATAGTCTCACCTATAATTGTTAGTGATTGCCTTTCTCTTTCTAGACTGGATTTTTGAGCATCTCTAGATCTACAATAATTCTTTATGCTAGTCAATGCTAGTCTAGTTGTCTTTTTTGTTTTATTCCTTTCTCTAGTTTTAGTTTCTGATTTGGGGATTTTGTGCCAGGGTTAAACTCTATGACCTGCTGGGCTTTTGGATAGGATCATCAGTCCTGTTTGGTCTCACTGTGGGTCACCTGGGTTTCTACACTCACCTCCACTTCCTAAGTGTAAGTCACTATGAATTTTTCAGGTTCAGAACCCTGGGTCTTCAGGGTGCTCAATGGTGACTCAAGACTGAGTGCTAAGGACCCCTGGGCTCCTAGGCAGTCTTCATCAGAATACTGTGGCACCTTAGTGTTTGCCACCACTCCCTGGTGCTTCCAAGGTTTCCTCTGTGGAATTCCTACCACCATAGGGCTTTTTTGGACAAAGAACTCTACTCTCTTGCTGCTGCCAGATGCAGAGATTTATGAATCACACCTGTCTCTGGCCCATCTTGGACCAAGCTGGGAAGCTGTGGGCTCGTCTGCCTGAGTTGCTGCTTATTTTGCTGATAATGGTCCTCTGTCTTACTTCCTATGATTTTCTGTCTTACTTTCTGTTCAGTTCCTGGGTGGAAATAGTCACTTACTGTCATTTCTCATTGGATCATTATTCAGTCTGGTGAGAATTTCAGGATTTTACTGGAGTAGGCAAGTGGAAGCTGGGCTGTTTGCCTTCATTCATGCTCTGCCATTTTGGCTGGAAGTCTACAAAAATATTTATAGTAGCATTTTTTCTACTATCAAAGAACTGGAAACAAAGAGGGTACCCAGTAGTTGGGGAATGGTTGAAAAAAACCTGTGGGATAGGAATGTAGGACTAGGACTGGGAATTAGTGATTTCATTACAATAGGGAACTTCCATGTAAGGAAATACTCTCTATTAATGCAGGTTAGTATCTTCTCTATACTTTATGGTCTTAAGAAATTGCCTGGAGTCTTGAGAAGTTAAGTGACTTGTCCGGGATCATATAGTCAGAATTTGTCATTGGAGGGACTTGAACTTAAGTCTCCCTGACAAGGTTCTTTATCCACTATGCCACACCACTTCTCACATGAATGGAATGAAATATTACTGTGACATAAAAAAGACAAATATTAATAATTACCAAATTCCTAATAATAAATTCTTTTGGTTCTATCTAGGAGGACTTCAATGAACAAAAGCTGAGCCAAGAGAAGGATTTACCCAGTATTCAGAACAAAAGGAAATGAAAGCAATACTAAAAGATTCCAGAACTTTGATGAATGCAGTGACCAGTCACAACTTTAGAATTCTGATGATGAGATATGATTCCTACCTCTCAGTAGACAGGGGATGGACCGAAGGTAAGGAATGAAGCACGTATTAATGTGTGGATTTATTTTACTTAACTAGACTTTTTTCTTCTGGAAAAGCACCATGGTTTAATGGATAAGAAACTGGTCTTTGCATCAGGAAGACTTGGGTCTGAGTTTTTTGTCTGATATGTAGTCACCACACAATCCCTTAATCTCTCAGTGCCCCAGTTAAGTCCTGAAGAATATAAACTGCAGCCGAGGTGGTCAACCACATTTGAAGAGAATTTCTTTACTAGAGGTTCCCATACCAGAATACCAGAAAAGTCATGAGTCTTATTAAAAAAACTTTTAAAAAAAAATTTGCTGTACCTGGGAGTAGGGGTAAGTAATTAAGGAAAAATATGACAATGATGTAAATGAAAAAGAAAAAAGAAAGAAAATACCAGCAGTATAATATTTCTTATTTTTTATTAATTTTATTTATTTTCAGTGTTCTACAATCACTACCATACAACTTAGATTTTTTTTCCCTCCCTCCCTCCTGCCTTCTCCCTCCCTCCCCGAGACAGCATACAATTTTATATAGGTTCTACACATACATTCCTATTAAATACATTTTCACCATAGTTGCGTTGTATAGAAGAATTAAAATGAATAGAAGAAATCATATAACAAACCAAAACGCAATGCAAAAGAAAATAATCTGCTGCATTCTGTGATTGAATTCCATAGTTCTGTCTCTGGATGTGGAAGGCATTTTGGCTTAAAAGACCATAGGGAATTTTTTTTTTAAGTCTTTGCATTACAATGAAGTTCCAAGTCTACCAGAAAAAGCTCTTGCACACTGTGGTTGTTGCTGTGCACAAAGTTCTCCTGGTTCTGCTCCTTTCACTCAGCATCAGATCATATAAGTCTTTCCAGGCCTCTCTGAAGTCTTCCTGTCAATATAATATTTTTAAAAGAAAAAGAAAAGCTGGTAGACTAGCCAGTGTAGATGATTTAAGGCCATGATGCCAAAGGGGATCATGGAGAAGTTGCTACTTTTCTTTCTGTCAATCAGGGAACACTTCCTGGTGGAGATGGGATTTTAAATTCTTTTCTCACTGTATATTCTACATTCATCCTTCACTGTCTTGCTTTCTAATGCTTTATTGCATATGTTTTTACCATCCAGAAACAATGACAGTCTATTGAAGGTAGACACGAACACACAGACAAACCAAAGGGATGGGATGGGGTGGGGAAGGAGGAACAGAAGAACACCCAAAGAAGAAGCATTTTAAATAAGCCTCAGTATGGTGTATCTATAAGCTAGGACTATGACTTGGAATGAAAGAATGACGAAATCTTTATGGCACTAAACCAGGAAGCCTTCCCAAGGAGGTGCTCATTTTCTCGCAGTTTGTCATGGACCAACAATTCATGATCTACCCTTTCATCCAATCACATCTTCGTGAACTGTTATGACCAAAGACACTCCCCTCTTGTTTCTAGACTTTTATCTGAGGACCTTTTGCACTCAGCAGAAGTTGGGACAAATAGGTGGAGGAGGACAAAGAAGAACAGCACACCTTCACCAGCTGCTTTCAAAAATTCACAGTTGGACTGCTATTCCAGAGGTGGCTAATTGGGTGGCCCACCTGACTGGGAAAACCAGTCCCAAGCAGATGTTACTTACCATTCTGTTCTTGGTCCAAAGACTAAACCTCACACCTGGCAGTTAATTTAGCACATTGTCTCCTATGGTTCTATCAGGGAGCAAAGCAAGCCCAGTTCTCATCCAAATCTATTCCCTCTCGTTCAAAGCTCAACTCAAGACTCAAGTCTTCCAGAGTGTTTTCCCTGACCATCCCATCTACATTCTTGTCTCCCTTCTTTGCCCATTATTTCCTCAATAAATGATTCAATTGGCAGCTAACAATACAGATGATTTATTATAGTTCCCTCGATCCCAAACTCGACCAGACAGTGAACTCTGGGGCATAAGGATAAAATCTCCTCACGCATGGAAAACAAAGCTGGTTGCACACGAATAGTTTAGATAATTTGTTCATTGCTTGAGTTCCCCAACATCACCCAAGTCTCCCTATTGTTCCTCAAATGAAGTTTAAAATCCATTGTCTGGCATTTAAGGCACCCCTTCTTTTCAGTTTCATCTTGAACCCCCTCTAGTCATCCTGTTCTCCAGATAAATTGGACTTCTCTCCACTCTTTGAACATATCCTGTGCTCTCAGGGTATATTCTCTTACAGCTTTGCTAACTCCAGAATGCTTTCATCCTCTTCTTTCCTCCCAATCCCTCAAGCCGAACCCAGATGCCCAAATCTCGTTGAAGTTTTCTCTGGTCTCCCTCCAGCCCTCCCTTCCCCTCCGCTGAGCAATGATGCCTTTCCAGAGCCTACTGTCTAATAAACTTTTAAAGGATTATAGTTACATGTGCTTGTGTCATCTCCTACAAGATTGGGCGTTAGGTGAAGTCAGGAATCCTGTCTAACCTAAATTTGGTAGCTTCTGAATTACTTGTACAGTGCTCTGCATAAAGTAGGCACTTAATACATGTGTGCTAAGTGAATGGATGGATGAATGAGTGAATGATGACACTGGGCTGGAGAAAGCAGTATAAATGCATCAGACCCTGTTCCCCTCCACCAGTGTCCCCTCCTCTCTATGCCTGCTCCCCACCTGAAATGCAGCTTTGGTACAGCGGAAAAGTGGTCAGAAAGACTCGCATGAGAATTCCATCTTTTACTAGTTGTATGGCCATGGGCAAATCAGTTGTCAGCTCTGAGCCTCAGTATCCCCATCTGCAAAATATTGACTGCAGCACAGAGTTGTTTTGGGATCGAATCCAAAATATCTGCACAGATAATGTTCTCCTAAAAGGTCACTTATTGTCCTTATTACCATTATTTCTAATTACCTTGGTGACTTAGCACAAGTTACTTAATCTCCCTGGGGCTCAGTTTTATCATTTGTAAAATGAGGAGGTTAGACCAGGAGGCCTTCAAGGTCCCTTCGCTCTGGATCTACAATTCCTGATTCTATCATGGCATTGTAGGCAAAGTTATGGGCCCTGAAGGCCTTTCTCCCTGCAATCTGTTTGACTTGACCTCCATCAAGAACCTTGGACTCCTCGACCTCCCACTTCTGCCTTTATCTTCCCTCTCCCTCTGCCATCTTATTTATTTTAGTCTCTGAACCTTGTCCCCTCTCCTTGTGGTTCCCTGACCTATTCCCCTTACCCTTTTGGGGGAATGTTTCCAGTATGTGACTGGTTTCTTTCCTTCCCATCACCACCATTTCCTAGACCCCTTTTCTCTCTTCCTCTATAGGGTCTCTTCTTCTGTGGCACCACTTGGAAAATCATGGCAGCCAATCACATTTGAATGTCCCCTTCACATCCCCACCCCTTCCTCTGACTGGGCAGTCTCCTGATTCTTGTTCTTTGAATTCTCTGCCTCTTAAGGGCAGAGATACTGTCATCCTCTGACATGTAAATGTCATCATAGGCTTTGACTGAACAGAAAGAAAGACAGAGATACAGACAGAGGACAGAGAGAGACAGAAAGAGATAGAGAGACAGAGAGAGAGAGAGAGAGAGAGAGAGAGAGAGAGAGAGAGAGAGAGAGGAGCAAGAAATTGCCTGTGCTTGAATGTGTATTGTGCTTAGGGTATATGCCTATGTATGTACATATGTAGGCATGTGGGGGAAAAGGTGTGCCTTAGGTTAGGTCTTTGTAAGCATATTTGATCCTGGTGTAGAGAATGCTACTTGACCTGAGGATCAAGATACAATTTTGAGGGTGCCTCTTACAAAGTCTCTCTGGGAACATCAGTATCTGGCTCACATCTCCCAAAATGCTCATCTGGTTTATGTTCCTGCCCAGGGAAACGTTGGGGACATAAGTATATGGCTCATTTTTTCCTCACAAAAGGACTCTGAAAATGCTCATGCCAACAAGTGCTTGAGCATAGACTAAGTAGGTTTTATTTAACTTGACCAAAAAAAAAAAAAAAACAAACCTAAGAGCCAAAGGGCTCATGCCCATAAAAACAAAAGGCATCACCCCTGTCATTGAGCACTTCATCTTCTCTGGAATGGCAGAGTGGGACGACAGGACATGGCCCTGGAAAAGGACAAGCCAGGGTAGAATGGGAGGGGAAGAAAAGAGGAATCCAGACTGAGTGATCTAGAAGTACTCGAGGAGGAAAGAGAATACTTTTAGTTGGGAAAGTTTAGGGAAGAATTCCCAGGGGAGTTAACTTTGGAGCAGAGCCTGGAAGGAAGATAACAGATTCAGAAAAATAGACATGAGAAGGGAATGCTTGGAAGGAGAAATAACAACAGAAGGAATGTGGACAGGCAGATGGGAACACCCAACCATACCAGGAGACACAGAGAAGGAAGGAAAGAAAGACCCTTGAGGGTTTAAGCAGGGGTGGGGAACCTGTAGCCACATGTGGCCTTCTAGGTCCTTGGGTGAGGCCTTCTGACTGAATCCAAGAACAAATTCTTTTATTAAAGGGATTTGTTCTGTGAAGTTTGGATTCAGTGAAAGGGCCATGCTTGAGGACCTAGAGAGCCACATATGGCCTCGAGGTTGCAGATTCTCCACCCCTGGTAACCTCTCTCTCATTGGCTCAAGTTCCCACATGGTCTTCCTCCCTTTTAAGGATTCCCTGTGCCTCAATTCCATTTAATCACTTAACAGTCAGATGAGTTTTTACAAAGGAATATTTACTTCAAAGGTGTATCAAGAAAAAACATGCCATCATCACCCCCCCCCCCAAACATACACCCCAGTCTCCTCCTAACCCCAGCACATGGAAACACAATCTTTTCCTCCTCCCTCTCTCCTCTCCCCCCACATATTTCATGATGGATGTTTTCATGACTGCAGGCAGTCTCTGAGTTCAAGAGGCTTGAACATTCTGGGTCCCATTAGAAGAGAGGCTGGTTTCCTGCTGGTGGCAAGAAAGCTTCATCCATTAAGAGGGTTGCCAGGCCTGGCTTTTTACCAGTAGACAGTGCTGAGCTGAAGTGAAATGTAAAATCCCACAAAAGTCTTTGTGCTCTAATGATGTTAAAGTATCACCTTCTCAACAGATTGTAACAATAGCTATAAATTGTTACGGAATCCTTTTTTAATTTTGTTTTGGTGAAGGGAGACTTTGTAAATGTACCAACCTTAACACTTATTTTGTTTGTAGGGATAAATTCCTTGTGCCATGCCTGATTCATATTGTATGTTGAGTACCTTTTTTAACCCCTCCCCTCTTCTTTTTGAGGGGATAGTCTAGATGAGATTCATAAGTAAAATTTTCCTAAGTATGCTTTGGGGAGGGGGGGACTTAATATGCCTGTGAGTATGAGAACATGGAAACTTAGTACCTGTCATTAAAGGCCAGGTTCCACAGGACTGAACCTGGTTAAGACCACATGCCTGGGTACAGAACGGGGAATTAATTGATTCCTTTTAGGCCCAGGAATGGGCTCCTTAAGGTTAGCTATAGATCTGGACATCTCTCCACAGAGTAAATAAACTAATAGGAGGTAAATGTAGAGAGAAAAAAGAAAAGGTCCCAAGTAGAGCCGTTTACATTTAGGAGAGGGCTACGAGTGATGATCCAACACAGGAGGCTAGGAAGGGGGTGGTTAGCCTGAGAGGAGGACACCCAGGAGAGAACAATGTCTTGAAAAGATGGAGAGGAGAGAGCCTCCAGGAGGAGAACAGGGCTAGCACACTGAAGAAAAGCAAAGAAAAATAGGGGTTAAGAAAAGATCTGTAGATGTGACAATTAATAATGCTAACTTTGAAAAGGAGCTGTTTCAGTTGCGTGGTGGGTTCAGAGACAAGGGTTTGGGAAGTGAGTGATGGGAGAGGAAGTAGAGACAATGAAAGTTGGAAACTGGCCTGAAAGGGAGGAGAGATACAGGATAGTCACTTGAGATGATGGCAGAGTCAAGTGAGTGTATTTTAAGGATACAGGAGACAGAGGAGTATTTGTAGACATCAGACAAGCCAGAAGATAGAGTTAGATTGAAAATGAGGCAGAGGAAAGGATGTGCCAGAGGAGACAGGAAGGGATGGGACCAAAGTAAATGAAAGTAATTAGGGTAAACTACCACCAAACTGTTCAGGACTTGCCCCAAGCCTTTTGTGTTCTTTGAACTTCACTACATTCCTGCTCAATATTGTCCTTTCAAGGAAAAATTGCTCTAATAATTGTGTTTATAAGTGGGTAAGTTGTATTTATAAGTGGGTAAGTTGAGGGGAGGAGCAGACACATCCTCTGCCCTTGGGATGCTCACTGTCTGCTTGAGAAGACAGGACTTCCAGGTGAAATGAAACCAATTTCAATACAGAATATAACTAGGAGCTGAAATATTCTTGTAGTAGGTAATTGGGTCAGGGGCTCACAGGATCATAGATAGAGCTGGAAGGAAACTTTGTTATGATAATGTTGTTCAGTTATTTCAGTCATGTCTGACTCTCTGTGACCCCATTTGGGGTTTTCTTGGCCAAGATACTGCAGTGATTTGCTATTTCTTTCTCCAGCTCATTTTACAAATGAAGAAGCTGAGGCAAACAGTGCTTAAGTGATTTACCCAGGGTCGCCCAGCTATGTAACTGTCTGTGGCTGGATTTGAACTCAGGAAGAAGAGTCTTCCTGACTTCAGGCCTAGCACTTTATTTACTGTGCACCTTGCTGCCCCATGAGGGACCTATCATTTTAGAAAGGTCAAGGGATCTGCCCAAAGTCACACAGAGGCATTAAATGTCAAAGGCGGCATTTGAACCCAGCTCCTCTGACCCCAAGTCCCATGTTATTCTCCATGGCGTCACACTTCCTCTCATATATGGGGAAGCAGAATAAACATCTCAGTAGTGTCTGCTAGATACCAGACACTGTGCTAATTGCTTTACAAATATTATCTCAATTATTCTCTTTTGATCTTCACAACTCTGTGAGGTGTAAATGTATGAATATTTATAAAGGAAGTTAGAGGTTGGTGTGGGTTGCGTTGGTCAAGAAGTCTTCTTGGAGAGGGAGAGACTCAAGCTGGGCCTGAAAGGACAAGGAGTTTGTCAGCAGAAGGACATTCCCAGCAGGAGAACAGGAACAGAGCCCCTGAAGACAGAGTGTATTGGATGCCCATGGGCACATGGGAGAAAATGCGTCTGGTCAGAGGAGGGGGGCTGCTGGCCTTGGTTCTCCCAAGGTGGTCTAGGGTTCCCAAATGTCCTTTGGTTAATCTTAGTTCTGATACCTTCTCATTTTCTTCTCTTCATCTCTCCACTTTGAAGCTTCCCCCTTGGGTGAGGTCAGGGGCACCCTTGCCTCTCCAAACAAGCAAGCACCCAGGCAAGTGGCCTTCAAGCTTAGTTCCCAGAAGACTCAGTGAGTTCCTGCTCTTCAAGAGGAGAAATTGGCTTAGAAGGAGGAAATGAATTAATGCATGATCAGACTGAGTTGGCCGCCAAGCCAAGTCTAGAACTCAGTTCTTAGGGCACAGTGGACAGAACTCTGGAATCAAAGACCTTAGTTCACATCCTGTCTCTGATGATTACTCCCTATGTGACCTTGAGCAAGTAACTTAGCCTCTCTGAGCCTCATTTTCCTCCCCTAAAAAATGAAAAAGTTAGACTAGATTGCTTCTGCCACAGTGCTATGATTCTATCACCTTCCATCCAATCAGCTTTCAACAGCACCACACTGCCTCCTACCATAAATTAGGAAACCTTTCTGACCTTCAAGCTTGAAAATCATAGCTTGGGTTAGAGGGGGTGAGGAACCTGCACCTTTTGGCCACATATGGCTTCCTAGATCCTCCAGTTTGGCCTTTTGACTGAATCCAAGTAGTTTGGATTCAGTCAAAGGATTGCACTTGAGGACTTAGAGGGCCACATGTGGCCTTGAGGTGGCAGGTTCTCCACCCCTGGGTTAGAAGCCTTTGCTAAACAAGATGAAAGAACTCAAGCTAATTTCAGAACAATATTCCATTCTGTGGTCCCCTCAGTGAGACTCTCCCAGACCTTTGCTCTCACCTTCCCCATTTTTTCCTACTCCTCTTTCTTTCTTTCTTTTCTCCTTCTCCTTTGTCTTCCTCCTTTTCCCTTCTCTCTTTCTTTTCTCTAAAAACATGATTCTCTTTCTCCCTTTCTTTCTCTCTTCCCTTTCTCCCTCTCTCCTCTCTCCCCCTTTTCCCCCTTCTCTCCTCACTTCCCTTTCTCCTTTCTTTCTCTCCTCTTTCCTCCTCCCCCGCTCATGTTCTCCAGAACAAATTAGTTAGGACACACTGTATGAATGGGATTTGATACCCTGACAGTCTTGGTATGCCACCAACAAGGTTCTGGGACTCATTCTTGTTGAATTTTCCAATCCTTCCTGTTTTAAACATCTGGATCTGCCCATTCTTGGCATTCCTTCAGTTCCTCTAACCATGCAAAGGTGTGTTTGGCCCAGAATGACAGCTCCAGTAGCTGCCCACAGATTTTCCAAGTTCCTGACCACATTGGTAACTGATCCAGTTGCTTTACTGCATAGTTACCAGGAATTATATAATTTATAGAGTGTTTTGTCTACATTTTCCTCAATTATGCAGGGCATGGTGATCCAATTAAATTCCTTTGGTTGTTCCCAAGTGAGTGCTTAATTGTATCTCTTTACCCAATTTCATAATTTCCAGGAATCACAGATTATTTTATATTCTTTATTTTCCAGAATTTCAAATTGCAGTTTCTTGCTACTTTGTATTCCAATATTCCAGTTACGTTGGAGAATGTAGGTGGCCGTCCCTAAGTAGAGAAGAGCTAGCCCTGCATGTGCATATTTTTCAGCCACATCTATGGGCTCTGACTTCTAGGCTCAGATCCTAGATACCACCCTCTAGCTTCATCGGGCACTCTCTCTAGATCTCTGTGTCCTCCCATGGAAAATGAGGTTTTGGACTGCATGATGGCTCTAAGAAACTTTCTAGAAGTAATTCTGTTTTCATGCTACACTTGCTAGGGCTTCCCCGGGAGCCAAGGGAAAGGCATCACCAAGCCCTGGTTCAGCATTCTTCTGGGATTCAGGAGAGAAGCTGTTGACCATGGTACATGGGTGGGTTTCATGAAGAAGATGAGATGAAGGATGATGGATGGAGGGTGCTGGGTGTCTCAGGAAGGAGATCTGATTGATCAAGTTCTATGTACTGAGGAACCTAGGAAGGGTGGAATCTGTCACATTATGAGGATTTGAAAGGAAGAGGGGACCTTGTATCATACCCTGGACCACAGCATTGTTGTGAGGATTCAAAGATAGTATATACACGTGTATTACATATATATGCATGCATATATACACATATAAACATACATGTATGTTTATGTATATAATATATACATTTATGTATCTAATGCATATTTTACACTGTATATAATAAATACAAATGTATATATACAAATATATACATTTGTATATATAATATATAATATGACATACATATATATTACATGCAATAATATATAATAAATATATGTATATAATATAAAGCATTTTGCAAACCTTAAAATGATACATAAATGTGAGCTAATATTCAATATTACTGTTACATTATTATCATTATCATAAATGTAGGTTTGGAAGGGACCAACAGATAATTTGGCCCTCACCTTCATTTACATCTGAGGAAACTGAGGCACAGAGAGAATGAGTGACTTGTCTAAGGTGATACAAGTAGTAAGTAGCATAGGGTGCTGTTTGAGATTCCAGAAAGTCACATGAGCCACTGACTTATCATCAGTTCATGATGTCCAGGGAAGTCACCCCGCCTTGGGTTTGGAGTCCTCTACATACAGAACTCAGGTCTGGTCAGCACCTACTAAAGGCTTTTGGCTGGTGACATGCCCAGCACCCACTTAACCTAGAGTAGCTCATATGTGTGATCTCCAGGAAGGATCTCCCCATGCTATTCCCCCAAACCCTCCCTGCCACTGAGATCTTAACAAATTGAGGTCCAAATGCTCCTCCTCTATGACAGTATAGGAGAAACAATCCCAAACAAGGAGTCAACAGGTCTGGATTCAGATCTTTGTATGGACAAGAACATTTCATTAAGAATATGATTTGGCCACTTAGCTAGTTGTGGGACTTTGAGCTAGTTATTAAACTTCTCTACAATGTCAGCTTCCTTATTTATAAAATGAGGTTGATGGGCTATGTGATGTTTGAAGTCCTGAATGACTCAAAGATCTCATGTTTTTAAATTCTCTTTATTTCTCTTCATTCTCCTTCATTTATCTTTTGAGAGCTCAGGTTGAAAATGTGCTTGCGTCTGGTAAAGGAAGCCCAGGTTCAGAGTCACACTGAGGAGTCATGATCCGATGGTGAAGGAGGAACTGCAGGGCCCAGGAGGTTTCCTAAAGGGAGAACTGGGTCCAGGACCCAGAGGCAGCCCTCAATATACTCTGCCACAACACCCACTCCATCAATGGCAAAGCTGCTATGCCAGAAATAAGAATACATGTTCTCTGAGGCAGAAGGACACAGAAACACTGTTTTATGTGAATGTGGTCCAAGTAGTTCCTGTCTTCAGGAAGTGCTTCCAACATATGGTTGCCATCTTCCCCTACTCTGGGCAAGGTGGTGACAATGGAAAATGGGTCATTTACAAGTATGGGAAAGGGAAAAAGTGGATTCTTGGTGCTGACGCCAAAGACAGAACATCCTTAAGGAGGAAAAGAGGTATGGGATGACGCCAAAGACAGAACATCCTTAAGGAGGAAAAGAGGTATGGGAATGTGGCTTCTGGAAGACCTAGGAATAAGTAGCTGATAGATATCATTAAAATGTTTCCATTGGAGTGGTGTTATGGCATAGTGAATAAAATGCTGGACATGGTGTCCAAAGACCTGGGTCCAAATCATACCTTGGGTACTTTGCTGGTTGAGTGATTAAGGACAATTATCTTTTGCAGTCTTAGTTTTCTCATCAGTAAAACCAATGTAATTATATTTGTACTATAGAATTCACATGGTTTCCAGTTTAAAGGTAATTATCTAATCTAACTCATACGTGAGCAAGAATTACTGATGTAATCAACGTATATAATTAATGGTCATCCAACCTCTATTTGAAGGCTTCCAGCGAGAGGGAGGACAGTTTGGAAGAAGATAGAGACCATGTGAGTTCACTGCTGGAAGTACTTCCTGATGAACAGAGCTTTTAGGGCCAGATGCCCATAAAGCTGTTTCCGAGTCATTAGTCTTCCTGCCTCTAGAGGCAATCTATTTCACTTTTCAAGCACTCCCACTGTTCAGAAGTTTGTCCTTAACAGAAGGCTTGTATTTGCCTTTTTGCCACTTCATTCTCCACTCCCGCCTTCTGGGGCTGAACAGAATAAACCTAATCCCTCTTATATTTGAACTCACTTCTTGATCTTTTTTTCTCCAGCCAAATCATTTATAATTCTATCAATTTATTCCCACAGAGCATAAGCTCAATACCCTTGACCATCCTGGTCACCTCTTCTGGACACCATGGGTTTATCAATGTCCTTCCCAAAATGGGGAATTCAGAATTGTACACAAGGCTACAGATGTGGTCTGAATATGGCTATCGTTTCCTCACTCTTAGAAGTAATGCCTTAGTGGAGTCCAAGGACATGTTAGCTTTTGGAGTTACCACATGACATGGACCTCACAGGGCTGTGAAGAAAACATTTTGTACCCTCTCAAGGTCAGTACAGCTGGCTGTAACAATTCAGGGCACTAGCTGTTTACACTAGTTTTTTTACATCCTGGACATCCTTGGCAGCCTCGTAAAGTCTGTGGACATCTTCCCAGAGAGAGGGTGAACAGTCAAGGCTGCCACCTAGATTTTGAGCCTGGTTCATTGAGAGGGTGGTTACTCTTAATCATAACAGGGAAGTTAGGAAGAGGAGAAAGTTTTTGGGGAAAGATAACAAGTTCAGTTTTGACCATGTTTCAAATGTCTAGGAGACATGCAGTTAGAGATGTCCAACAGGCAGTTAGAGATAAGAAAATGAAGAGAGTTTAGAGGTGGACAGATGGATCTGAGGATAATTTGTGTAGAGGTTCATAGATGAATTCATGGGAGCTGATGAGAGGGAGGAGATAAGAGGGCCTGGGGGGACATACTGGGTTAGGGGACATGACCTGGATGAAGAACCAGTAAAGGAGGAGTGATCAAACAAATAGGAGAACCAATCAAAGAGAAGAGGGTGATTGACAGTATGAAAGAGATGTCAGTAAGGTTAATGACTGAGAAAAGGTCATTAGATTTTACAACTACAAAATCTAACCACTGGAGAGAGCAGTTTTGGCTGAGTAATAGGGTTGAAAGCCAGACTATAGAGAGTTAAAAAAAAGTGCAAGAGGGGAAGTGGAGGCATCTATATATAAGATGGCAGCTCCTTTCAAGGAGTTGACCCAAAAGTGTGGGGAGAGATACAGGATGACTGCTAGAGGGGATGGATATGATGAATCAAGGGAGGGTTTTTTGAGGATGGGTAGAGAGATCTGGTAGGCATTAGGGAAATAGCTAGTGGACAGAGAGAGATTTGAGATTAGAGAGAGAGTAAGAATAATAGAAGGGGCAATTTGTTAGAAAAGACAGGATGGAGTGGGATCATTTGTGCATGTAGAGAAGTTTGCTTTTGCAAAGAGGAGGGCTACCTCTTCATTCGAGACGGGGGACAGAGGAGATAGTGAAAGCATTTGGGTGATATGAGATATCAAAGAGGAGGTGATAAGAGGGAGATCTCTGCCAACAGCTTTTTTTTTCTCCAGTGAAATATGAGGCAAGATTCTCAGTTGAGAGGATAAAGGAAGGACTTGGAGAGGGATGAAAAAAGGTTGAAAAAAACCCTATGGTGAGTGGGATAGTGAGACAATTAGAATGTTAAATAAAAGGATTGCTTTGCCTCATTGAGAGCCCAGTTGAGATTACGTAACATATATTTATAGGGGATCCTGACTGCAGAACTTCATGATTTAGTCCAACTTCATTCAGCAGTACATGAGCAAGAGTGAAGGCAGTGGATGATGGGAGTGATCGAAGACTGAG
The DNA here is from genome assembly GCF_028372415.1 of Notamacropus eugenii. Classification (NCBI taxonomy): domain Eukaryota; kingdom Metazoa; phylum Chordata; class Mammalia; order Diprotodontia; family Macropodidae; genus Notamacropus; species Notamacropus eugenii. The sequence continues at coordinate 242,372,521 of NC_092872.1, forward strand.
ACTTGGCAAGGTAAGATCTTCAGTAAGGTAAGGGGACAAAGGTTTGAAAGAAAATGACTGTGGAGTTGAATTGATTTACCAAGGGGCCAAGATGGGGAAAGGAGAGTTTAGCCAGTGCAGAAGTGATGGCCCAGAAAAGAACTGAGGAATGGAGGGATTGGAGATCATGATGAGCATAAAGAACAGGAATGTTGAGGAGAGGAATGGGATGACAACAGCTTGTGATCAGATAAAAGAAAGAGAGTAATCAGACCAGGATTTGAATCTAAATCCTCAGCTTCAAATCCAACATTCTTTTGACTGCATCATTCAGCCTCAACCACTGGTTACTTATAGATGCTTCCTATCCTAGAAAATCCCTCTGCTCCTATGGGCTCATCCTTTGGTGAGTTTTTCCTAAGACCTTGAGTACCATGTTCATTTCCTTCACTACTGACTCTCTGGACTTCTCTGTGACCTTTTCCACCCTCCACCCACTCCTTTGAGGGCAAAGATTTTATTTATTTTTGCTTGTCTCATATCCCTAGTACTTAGCACAGTGCCTGACCCTTGGTAAAGGCTTAATAAATGCTTGTTCACTTGACTTGCCTTAACTTACAAGGAATCACCTGGTAGACTTCAAGGGGAGTTCCCTGTAGCTTGAAGATTAGAGGGTATCATAGAACCTGGACAGTAAGGAAGAGACACATGAAAAAGTGCTATAAGGAAGAAAGGAAAAAAATAGTTTTTAAGTACCTACTATGTGCAAGGCACAGTATTCAACTCAGGAAAATTCTCTTTGGGTCTCAATTCCCTCATCTAACAGGCAGATGTTGTCCTATGTAGATAATCTGAGCTAGAGTGGAAATCACTACGCATATGAGTACATAGTATACATATATATTCATGCATGTAGAAGGGCTCATTAGTCAGGAACGCTAACATGTATGTCAGCCACACAATGGATCCCATCACAGGTGCAATTTGTACGTGTCAAACCACTTTGGTTTTGAAAGGGTTCATTAGAGACAGAGAGGTTGCACATTCTTCCTGCTCTGCGGAATGTCCTTCCTCCAGCTGTTGACATCTGCTTCTCATTAACAGGTCATGCAGCAGGGCTCTGAGTTTCCATGCAGCTAACCCCACCCCCGTCCTCAGCCTCTGGCATCTCCCCATCCGGGAAAGGAGCCCAGAGGCACCCAGGCTCCCTCTCACTGTGAGGGAGGTAACGCCAATAGCAGAAGTGTTTGAAGCTCTTGGACAGCTTGGGGAGGTGGGCAGGAGCCTGACAGCCCCCCAGTGGGGGCCATTGGCCCGCAGATGATTCACTCGCCTCTGGGTGGGCTAACCACAGAGGGACCCTGGTGTCTTTGAGAGGAGTGAGCTTCAGGAAAGGAGGAGGAATGAGGGTAATGGATCAATTAAAGCCAATTCATCAAACTATTACTGAGATTCCTCCATATGCACAACTCTATGAGAGGAACTTTAGGGAATCAAAGAATGGTAAAACTGGATCTGGTCCTGACTTAGTTTAACCTCTTCATTATATCATAAGCTCCTTGAGGGCAGGGACTGATTTTTGCCTCTTTTTGTATCCCTAGCACTTAACAAAGTGCCTAACACCTAATAAACATTTATTGACTATTGGTCTCTCATTTTGTAGATGTGGAAACTGAGGCCCAGAGGGAGTAAATGACATGGCCAACATTACACAAGGTAGTAAATGTCAGAAGAGGAATTTGAACCCAGGCCTTTTGATTAAAAATCCAGTGTTCTTTTCCGTCATGTAGGTAAGAAGGTGAGAATAAGCGTGGTATGAGTCTGAGGGGACAGGGGGACAAGGAAGGGCAGTCGTGGAGGAGGAATGCAAATAACTCATATAGATATAACACTATAAGTTTTTACAAAGGACTGTCTGCATAACAATCCTATGAGACTAGTAATGTGAATATTATTCCCATTTTAAGGAAGAGGAAACAGCCTCAGAAAAGTTAAATGACTTGTCCACGGTGAAACAGGCAGTAAGAGCTGCAGTAAGTATTAAGACCTGGACTATGGGGGTACGGGACACCATAGCGGACAGAAAACAGGGTCTGGAGTCAGGAAGACTTATCCTCTTGAGTTCAAATCGAGCCTCAGAGGGTAACGAGCTGTTTGAACCTGAGTGAGTCACTTAACCCCGTTGGCCTCAGTTTCCTCATTTGTCAAGAGAGCTGCAGAAGGAAATGGCAAACCACTCCTGTATCTCTGCTAAGAAAACCCCCAACGGGGTCACAGAGAGTCAAATATGACTAAAAAACATCTGAACAACAACAACAATGACCTAATTCAAGTCCAGGGTCGATCCCCCACTACAAGTGTAGGATATCAGACCTTATGGAGCAGAGGATACGTATTAGGAGGTACAGGGGAAAAAAAGTAGGAAATGGGTTAGGGCTAAATTATGAAAAGGCTTGAATCTGATGCTGAGGAATTTGTACATGATCCTACTGCAAGTGGGAAGCTATGGTAAATAAATTCCCTTCCTAATCCCATATGGCTTCCAAGGGAAACCCTTTCTTCCCTACACAAAGATGATTTTATGATTGTGACATGTCTATTAGGATTGAGAGGGGACATTGTTGGACTGAAGGACAAGGGTCGCCATCTTGACCCTGACATTCCAGTCTGGTTAGCACCAACTCCCTGATCGCAGTGGACAGGAGAGAAACTAAAAGCAACATTGTCATTGTTGTGGTCACTTGTTTCAGTTGTGTTCAACTTTTCCTGATCCCATTTGAACTTTTTTTGACCAAGATACTGTAGTAGTTTGCCGTTTCTTTCTCCGGCTCCTTTTACAGATGAGAAAACTGAGGCAAACAGGGCGAAGTGACTTGTCCAGGGACACACAGCTAGTAAGTGTCTGAGGGTAGATTTGAACTCAGGAAAATGAATCTTCCTGACCCCAGGCCATGACAATCTATTCACTGCACCACTTAGCTACCCTAATCTTATTATCCTCACCAAAAAAACCAGACTGATCTATAGACTTGGAGTAGTCTTAGAGGTTTAAAAAAAAAACCACTTAGAAGAGAGATTTGAGCAAAAAACTTTCCTTAGCTGGCTATGTGTGTGTCAGTGAGTCTAACTCACAGAAGAACCAAAACAGCCCTGAATGCTGAGCTAACTCATGAAAGACTTCGAATAGCCTCCTCCTAGAGAAGATGTCCCATAGCAGATGTGATTCAGCTAAGAACCTTGGCACACCTTAAGTACTTAATAAATGCTTATTAATTTGACTCTGAGGCAGTACAGCTAAGAAAGCCCAGAAGATGACACCAGGAGTTTGCAGTTGGGTGGAAGATGCAGAGTAGTAGGTGACATAATCAAGCCAGCAGATGACATCGGCAGCTCAGTTGGGAAACAGAAAAGGAAGCTTCAGAGGCAGAGAAGTGTTCCATATGAGATACCATGTATACTAGTAAATATTCAGCATCCAGCTCTGGATGGGGCTTGGCGGGGTGGGGAGAGGGACATGCCCACAGTAGACTTTTAAATTTAATTTGTATTATTAACAGTTTCTCCCTCACTTTCACTCTATCAGGGGTGGGGAAACTGCAGCCCTGAGGCCATATGTGTCCCTCTAAGTCCTCAAGTGCAGCCCTTTCACTCATTCTCTAGGTCCTCAAGTGTGGCCCTTTGAGTAATTGAGGACCTAGAGGGCCATACATGACATCGAGGCCACAAGTTCCCCACCTCTGCACAATACATAGCAAAATAATAACTCATGCCCTGATTTGCAGCCTATTTGAGGATATAAATACACTGAAAATTTAACAGCCACTCTCAGGAGCCTGACTGAGCTGCCTCCAGCGCTCCCTGGTTGTAGCCTTGAGAGGGGTGAATTGCCCAGGCTAGGTGTGTTTCCCATTCACCATCCCTCCTCCTCCAGTGGTGACTATCTGTGAAACAGCATGTTTCTGTATATAGGGTTGGAAGGGGTGGTGAGGGGGTGGTGGGGGAGAGAAGTATTCCTTGCTCTTAACTTTGCTATTCTGTCTTAATTAAATGCCCTTTTAAAATAACACGTCCTCTAGTGTGATTTGGTAACAGACAAAGATCACTGGAGTCTCATGAGATTTGGTTCTGAATAAATGGCACTCCAAAGTGCCTCCCCAATATGACTTTTGCTTTCAAAGCCCTGAATTTGTGAGTGTTCTTGGCCAGAGATGTCAAATATTAAGCCAACTGCACTGAAGCCTGCAGCCCTTCTCCCAAGTGAGGTCTGAACTAGATTAAAATGTAATTGGGAAATATATAATGAAATTTTAAAATATGATTGATCATAGATAATGTTAATATGTGGTTTTTTGAGTCAATATGCAGCCCCTAGGATCCTTCTATAGGTTTAGTATTCCTGTTTCTTTTAGCATTTGATACAACTGAATCTGGAGCACAAAGATACCAAAATAATTAGTGGGAAGATAATTGGAGTCAGATAATTTGAATTTGAGTATTGCCTCTGTGGAAACCTAAGAGCCTCTATTTTCTCACCTGTAAAATGAGCACAATAATTCTTGTAGGCATCTCCTTCTGGGATTGTTATGAAGTGAGAAAATGGCTTTGGAAACCTTAATGAAAGATGCAGCAGTCTAATAAGTCTCTCCCCACCCCCACCCTGACCTCCTCATCTCTTTGCTTTCACTCAGGATCATGGCATACTGCTCATGCATCCCTTCTGCCTATCCAGGAAATAAGCTCCAGCCCATAAATCTGTCACAGACTTTTTGCTTACTCTTTTAGTGGCAGACTCTGCTTGGCCTAACAACTCATAAATCTGACCCTTTCACTTCCAATTTGTTTTACCCCCAAGCCAGCTGGCTTTCTAGTACTCCTGGACTTGATAAAGTCAGGCCCTTTTTGGCTGGCCTTGAGGCACATTCTGCCTAATTAACAAATGAATTCAACATCAACCCATCCTACTACAGCCCAGCTCTGTATTAGGTTACCCAGTGGGAGAAAGACATGAAGAGCTAGGGAAACTAAGAGGGAAGCAAGGGGCATGGAAAGAGAATGTTAAAGACCTTGAGAAGGGAGATTAGAGAAGAATGAGTTTCTGATTGGTCACTAGAGTATGAGGCTAGGGAAGGGAAAAACAGATAGAATGAGGCTTTTTCATGCAAAGAGAAATAATAAATGATCTTGGTTAGGAGGAGGTGATATTGTTGAGGATATATATGGTGGGGGTAAGAACGTGCATTAAACTTCTTTTCTCCATTAATGATAGGTATAGACATAGGTAGCATATTTGTCTAATTTGCAGATGACATAAAGCAAGGCAGGATAGCTAATATAGTAGATGATAGGATCAGGACAGCGATAAATGTAAAATATAACACTTAATTTCAGAAGACCTTCTTCATAAATCCAGGATGGTGAAGATATGACTGGCCTTGAGTTCCTCTGCAAGGGATAGATGGCTTTTAGCGAACTACATGTTAGAAGAGTGAAGGTTGTGGTATGCTCACCAGTCTAGATCCACTCTGTGGTTCCAAAACTTGAAAAACTTTGGAATTGATCACACATACATACATATGGAAGGGGAAATTTGAAGCAAATGATTGAGAAGAGGAGTGATGCAATCATGATTGCAATTAAGGTAAACTGAGGCATGAAGTTATGAATGCATTCAAAATAGTGATTTTTTTCAATACCTTCAGGCTCTCCCTAGGGTTTTTTTTCCCCTTCTTTCTTTCTTCCTACAATTTATTTGCATGAGAGATAAAAAAAGAAAATGGGATGGGGTGAGGGGTTGAGACTCAAACACATAGCTATATTACACCTTCTATAAATGGTGCTGAATGGGTGCAGTTTGATGATTATAAAGCAAGGAGTTACACTGATTTTAACTAGAGTTAGTGCAAGAACAGAGATGCTTTCATTCATCCAGGTCTCCATATATCAATAGATTGACCTTGGAATTCTGGTCCAACCCTGCCCCTCTCGCTAGCAATGGGTAGGACAATTATGTGGAGAACCCGCAGACTTTCTTAGCTGCAAATTTTCTAATAATGGCAGCACTTCTGGGAAGTCCAGCAGGATGCCTGTGGTCAGAGATCTTTCAAAGTGATTGGCAGATAAGCGAAATTTGTATCCAGGGAGGACTAAGACATTGGTGAGCTTTGGACTCGGGCAGATTAGAATATTAGTGTACTAATAGCTGGACTGCTGCATTTGGGTAATGCAGACTTTTCATTTGGTGTACCAAATATTTCAAGAAAGTGGCAGCTGCCCTCACTCACAAGGATGAAGGACTCTCTTGGCATGAACAAGGCCAACTACGCCCTATCATATCACACTGCATCTTTGTATGCCTTTACTTTGAATTAATTGTGCCTTCTACCTCACCTGTTGGGGGGCAGGGCATTCAAGGTATTGTCTTGAGCAGTTAGGAATTCACGGAGTACCTTAACCTGAGGAGCTTGTTGACTGGACCCACTCTGTGAGCTGGGCCTTGCCCCCAGGTGCTACTTTGCATTAAAAAGGACATAGCATCAGATAATGAGGAGATAACTGTCCCACTGTAACACTATTTTGCTCATACCACATTTGGAATAAGACACACACTCCTGAAATCACATTTAGGGAGGACACTGATAAGCTAAAGAGCACCCAGATAGCCTAACTCTGGAGCCAGAACCTGGACTCCAGAGAAGTTGCAAGGTGCAAGAGGGAGAAAACTATTATTTTAAATATAGCACAATTTTGAAAATTTGTTCTATTTCTATTTTGATGGGATAGCAAAAGAGCTGATCAGCGTGGGCTTCTATGGTCAGGAAAAGTTTCCTGGAGGAGGTTAGCATCACCCTGGGCCTTGAGGATGGACTGGGGAGAAGGAGAAGGGCATTTGAGGAGGAGGAAACAATGTGAGTGGCAGAACCAAAGAAAAATGTGGTGGAGAGATCAGAGAAGGCTAGATCCGGGAGGGCATCCAGTTTGCTTAGATTTAGTAGTTAGATCTAAAGGGCATTCAGTGAGCCAACCCCCTTATTTTGTGTGTGTGTTCATCCTTCATTGCCGAAGAAGACCATGCCATCAGAGAAATGATGACATGACTTGCACTTGACTTTGTTTTGAGTGAGGGAGGGCTGTGCAGGTCACCAGCCTCACTTCTCCTCCAGAGCCATCTGAATCCAGTGACCAGATATTCATCAGGATGACTGGAGATGACCCAGGATGAGGCAATTGGGGTTAAGTGATTTGCCCAAGGTCACACAGCTAGAGAGTGTCAAGTGCCTGAGGTGAGATTTGAACTCAGGTCCTCCTGACTCCTGCACTGGTGCTCTATCCATTGTACCACCTAGCTGCCCCGACCCCCCTCCCCTTAATTTTACAGACAGGAAGAAAGAGGCCCAAAGAGGGTGAAATGCTGGTCTTAGATCCCACAGCAAACCAGAACTGGGGCTGAAACTCAGATCTGATTTCCAACAGGGTGATTGTCTTTTCTCTCCAGCAGGCCTTGAACTGCAATATCTTTCATATACATGCAATTGTTTTATGTATCTATACACTTGTACATATGCACATATACATATATACATATGTACATATATTGACACACATATCTGTACACACTAGTGTTTATAAGCTCTATATTGAGCATTATAAATACCATATATTATATACTCTATTATACTCTACATTATACTACTTTACTGTATGATTAGTATACTACCACACTCTTTATATATATGATAAATGATTATCAGAACATCACGTATGATATATGGTATTATATATTATAGTTATATCTTATATAATCATATATAATACAGGTTATTATAGAAGTCTTCATGTGGTTTTAAGCTATTAAAGTTATTAAAAATTTAAGCTATATTTTAATACTGCATGAAGACTTTTGGTCCACTCTGTATGTAGATACATGTATTGTCATAAATAATACAAATATCAATAATATAGCTCTCTCTATAACGTACTATCTACATGACATAATATTATATGTCATATGTAATATAGCATGCTCTATAATTTTATATATTACATATTATATTATATATAATATATAATAATATGTATGCATGTATTGATACATATAGGGCAGCTAGGTAGTAGAATAGATAGAACACCACCCCTGGAGTCAGAAGATCTGAGTTCAAATGTGACCTCAGATGCTTACTAGCTGTGTGACCTTGGGCAAGTCACTTAACCCTGTTTGCTTCATTTTTCTCATCTGTCAGATAAGCTGAAAAAAAGAAATGCCAAACAAATCCAGGACTTTTGCTAAGAAAACCCCAAATAGGGTCACAGAGAGTCAGATACAACTTAACTAAAAAGCAACAAAACCAATACATATATTATCATATATGTAACATATATGTAACATACTATATAATGTAACATTATAAAATTTACATGTTATACGTAATATAATGTTATATATTATATAATATGTGTTTCTATACATTGTTTCATTGTTTACATTGTATCTATACATATTGTTTCAAAAATCTTTGTGCAGTTCTAAGGTATAGCTTAAAGTTTTAATAGTTTTAATAGCTTTCTAAAGCTTTAATAGCTTAAAGTTACATGAAGAATTTTGAAATTCCCTATATCTAATCTATAACCTTTCTTATATGGATAAATGTGTAGTGTGTATGTATAAGTATGTATGTATATGTAGATGTACATATGTTACATACCTATACTGTATATTTAACACCCCCCTCCTCCATACAACCATATTGCTGCTGCTGCTGCTGGCCTTTCATTCTCAAAGATGACCAATGACATCCAGAGGGTGATGTCGTGACTTGCCAGTGAACAGGATTTATGTGAGATAGAGCTGGGCAATGGAAGTGTGATGAGTAGGCCAATGGACTTAGGCTCATAGGTTCAGAGCTAGGACAACTAGACCACTCCTTCCTTTTGTACATGGGGAAAGGGAGTGTGGCCCAGGGCAGTGAAGGGGTCCCCCCTCCTGGAATCACTAACCATTTGGTAAAGCAGTATCATATGCTACAATAGTATAGCATAACATAACATGACATATATCACATTTGATGAATGCAGTGAAGATGAGCAGCTCGGTCAGATTAACTTGTTCCCAGCCTTGCATAGGCCCCTCTTTCCTTCCATTCTCCTGTGGAAACTGCTCCTGATTCTACCTTGTGCTTGAAGGTTCAGAATAATAAGTAGAGGTTTAATTAGCCACAGTTGGAGTCACAACTGACATTTTCATGGTGTAGAAAAGTTTTCAAATTCTTTATATCACTTGATCCTATGAGGAATGCCGAGTAAGTATTCTTATTCCCTTTTTAAAGTAGAAATGGAGGCTCAGAGGGATCCATGATCACTTAGCTGACAAACTAGTCAGACTTCAGCACAGGCTTCCTGCTCCCAAACCAGAACTTTAATCTGGTCCCATGATTTTCTCACCCATAACCTTCACTGGAGCCTGATTCTCTGCCATGAATAATAACAATTGTCACAAAAATTCCCAGGGGCCTGTTTTCACATCCATCCCCATCTGTCTGCTTGCTACATGATCTGCAAGTAAGAATTTCCTCTGATGTGTTTCAAGTTTGTCTTCGGGCGCCTGGGATTGCAGATGGGAATGAGGCTCCCGACCAGACTGACTGCTGAGAAGACATCTGTGGGAAATAGGTCTCAGCTCTTCAGTCATGGGGGCCTGAAGCTTTGGAAAGGGGAACAGATGTTAGTGGAGTACCAGTGTGGCCTCCCACTCTGGAAGATCCAAGTAGGAGAAGCACAGGGTGACGGTTGGCAGGTCATCTGACCCAACTGTAGAAATCAATCAGCCAACAACGATTTATTAATTACTTACAATATGCCAGACCCTGTGCTGAGCACTGGGAATACAAACAATAAAAAGGCAAAAATACATCCCTTGCCCTCAAGGAGCTCACTTTCTATTGGGGCAGACAATCTACAAACACAAATAACCATGTACAAGATACATTAAAAAGGATCTAAGGAATACCAGAATCATCCATCAAGTCAGGGCTGGTAATTGAGGGAGGTCGTTTATTAACTACTATGTGCTAAATGCTGGGATTATAAGGACATAAATGGGATAGTACCTGTCCTCAAAGGGCTTCTAGTTTATGAAAGAACATATGTGTGTATGTGTGTGTGCGTGTGTATAAATACACACACACACAGAGCTAGGTACAAATAACGAATCCCCAATGGCTGCTTTATTCTAATTCACACTACATATTTCCTTGGGTCTGGAACTGATGAGATTCAAGGGGAGTTCAAGGGGGTTCCCAGAGTCTGAACCCCATCAGAGCCAATGCCCATATTTTATATAATTCTAACTTTCAATAGCGAGAATTTGGAATGCATGTACTAATTGAGGCCTGACTGTGTACAAAGTTAACACAAGCTAATTTCAAGGGGTAGGCTTCAGCATTTAGGGGAACAAGGGGAAGGGAATTAGCATTTATACAGAGTTTGTTAGGTGCTAGGCACTGTGTTACAAATATTATCTCATTTGATTCTCATGAAAGCCCTTCCAGCTATCTTGATTATTTCCATTACAGTTGAGGAAACTGAGTCAAACAGGATTAAATGACTTACTCAGGATCACATAGCTAGTGAGTGTTTAAAGGTGGATTTGAACTCAGGTCTTCCTGACTCCAGGCTGAGTGTTCTGTCCACTACACCACTGAGCTGCCTGATGGAATAAGAAAGACTTCATGTGGGAGTTTGGAAGGAAACAGCGGATCCCAAGAAATAGAGATGAGGAGGGAATGCATTACAGGCATAAAAAGGCCAAGACAGGAAATGGCATGTCATGAGTGAGGAGTAGCAGGAAGGCCAGTCTGGCTGGACCCTGTGATTAGCCTGGGATGGCAGGACACAGAAGAGATTGAACTCGGTGTGATCCTGGAACAATAAAGCCCACAATCCAGGGTGAAAGCACAGAGGAAAGCCCCCAAGTACCAAATATCCATTGAATCAGCCAGTTTAGAGTGCAGACAAATCCTGGATAACCTGCTCAGTTATTTTTGTACCATGGAGGGGGAGGAGAGAGGGAAGATGGACCAAGGACATTAGCTGAATGTTCTTCCCAACCAGCTTCTAACCCTTCCACATCTTCATGCAGTTGGCTGCAACATGTTTGTGATCATGAACCTCTATTAGTAAAAAAGACAAAACAAAACTATTTGTGCCCGTGTCCTCAATTTTTGTGTATTTACTTATTTACAAATTATGTGCATGTACTAATGTTCTAATATTTAGGTATACTACTCAGGGAGGACTTGAACCTCTGGTGTGAAGACTTGATTAGCCCTTTCTCAGGACTGCTCATCCACCTTTAGGTGTCTACCTGTCACTCAACTCTCACCTGTGGCTCCAAGAAGCTGTAGCTACAGTAGCTATACTCCACTAAAACCTCAGCAGATAGGATAACCAGTTAAGAGTAACCAACAAGCCTGAAACTCATCAGTGAATTAGAGGGATGTCTATCCCAAGCATGTGAAGAATGGGGTGATGAGGACAATTTGTTCCAAAGGCCACGAAGATGGCTGAAGCATGCACTATGGTACTTGTAGAGCTTGGACAGGCATCAAAGACACCACGGTCATCTGCTCCATCCTGGGCCATTGACAGTGGTCCTGACTGGTCTTGCCACTAGATTTTGATGACTCAGGAAGAGAGAGTGAGGCAGATGACTTAATGTAACTCTGCCTCACTTACATCTAATTCACTCAGGAGTTAAGAAATCACACCATGATATCATTGGTCCTCTTCAAAAATGCAGAATGAACAATAACAAATCTCACACACAAAAATACAAATTTTTAAAAGGATGAAATAAAGAGAAAATCACGTTTGATCCTAGAGTTAGTAGAGAGCTACTCAAATTTTTAGGGAGAGAGAGGCCTAAGGTAGGGAAACCAAATAAGCCGTGGTATGCTGGAACCAGCTTGTACTGGCTCTGGAGTGCTGATTATCACATTTTCAATGTGAGCATTTACATAGTCCTGATTTATTGTTTTGTTGATCATTTAGACTTAAGAAAGTAATACAGAATATGTTTAGTGAAGATTAAATTTACAACTGGGTCATGCTTATAGTTTCTTCTTCCTCCCCCCAAGGAAAGGGCTGATGGGTAGCGCTTAAATATTTACTGGGACACCCTGAGGCTATGTCATTTGTCAGGACTAGAAGAGGATCAGCAAGGCTGCTAGCTATGTGAATGGAGAGAAATATAGACAGGATATGGTGGAGGTGAAAATGACAAAATCTGTCAAATGATTAGATATGGGAGGAGTCAAGGATAATGGCAAGGCTGAGAATCTGGATGAATAGAATGAGCTTGTTACTCTCTATGAAAAGAGAAAAGTTCAGAAGGAGACAATAACTATATGGGAGGAGAGGGTGGTATCCAATGACACAAGACAGGCCAAGAGGATAATAATTGAGAAAAGGGGGTCAAACCTTGCAGTTAAGAGATAACTGGTCACTTTGAAGGTGGTCCTTTCAGAATGAGTGAAGAGTCAAGGATAAGCAGGAGGTTGAGAACTTGGGAGACAAGAAGGATGATGGTACCCTACACAGGAGAGAGAGAGAGAGAGAGAGAGAGAGAGAGAGAGATTTTGAGGGAGGAAGGTAGAAATTTTTCTGTTTAGCTGCTACTACTACCTGGGTAAGTCTGGTCTATACTTTTCCTATCCTGAGAGTTGTATGCCCTTTGTAGCTCCAGAAAATCAACTCAGGGAGAGTATTGAAAGGGATGGTAGAATTATATTATGTTAAATTATGTAGAATTATGTTAAAGCCATTTGGGAGAGAGTGAGATGTGACTCAACTTCCCATATTTTGATTGGTTAATCACCCATCAACTGGAGTCAGGCCACAGCCCCGTAGGGTTTTCATGATCCAGGCTGGATTATAGTCTTTCAAAACTTTGAACATTAGTCCCTTGGTGGTGATCCTCATAATAATAAACCTGACTAGACTTAGGCTGGTCCTCAGACAACATGACATTCCATGCCTGAGGACTTTCTACCTTGGTAGAAATTGGGTACTTCAAACTTACAAAAGCGCTTTCCTCAAAACAATCCTCTGGTCAGTTGTGCCCTGCTTCTTATTTCTTTTCCCTGTTATACAAATGAAGAAGGCGAGGCTCTGAGAGAGGGACCAGCTTGCCAGCAGCCACATAACAAATGCTAGAACCAGGATTCAAACCTAAGCTTCATGAGTTCAGAACTCTTTCCATTATCCCACATTGCCTTTGATCTATAAAGGTAAGACTTACTTGACATCTCTCTGCCCGACTGGATTGAGGTCTATGTATTTTCAGAGAGATGTTGACTTGAAAATGGATTCTTGGCTGTTATTGAGCCCACAGGCTTCAGAGAGATCTCTGGGAGGAGATGTGATCTAATTGGTCAGAGCTTTGGATTTGGAGACTTGGGTTCAAATCTTGGCTCTGCTTCTTTTTCCCTCACTAACCTCAGACAAATCCCTTCTCAGGGACTCAGTGTCTTTATCAATCAAATGGACAGGTTGGGCTAGATGATCTCTAAGCTTCTCCCTAACAAAATCTTGTGATCTTATTATCAGCTCATTCCAGTTATTTAGGGTCTTAGAAGGGGTTTCAAAAAAAAGTAAAAGGAGCCAGTAATGCCTGATAATTTTGTTGTTGTTTTTTCATGTTCTACTCTTCATGACCCCATTTGGGATTTTCTTGGCAGATATACTAGAGTGGTTTGTCATTTCCTTTTCCAGATCATATTACCAATGAGGAAACTGAGGCAAACAGGATTAAGTGACTTGCTCAGGGACACACAGCTAGTTAAGTGTCTGAGGTCAGATTTGAACTCACTAAGATGAGTTTTCTTGATTCCAAGCCCAGTGCTCTATGCACTATGGCACCACCTGGCTGCCCTATTATTAGGAAACAGACTGAAAATGAAGAAATTTACCCAGTATCACACAGTTAATAAAAAACTGATTTGAGTTAAGAACTGACTGGCTTTAAACCTAGTGTTGATGTATCCTTCACAATCCTTGGCTGCCTCAAGCTGAAGAACTTTATTGTGGTATATTTTAAGTCATTCAAGGCAAGGCCTAAGATGAGATCAGAGCATGGAGGGGAGTAATATCATGGGAAGAAGACAATTCAGGAGACTGTTGGACCTTTGGGTGGGATGTTCTCTAGGTCACAGTAGGAGGAAAGAGAAGTCAAGGAATGGGGGGAAGCAGATCAGCAATGTTCCACTGGTAAGTTTGCCCTTGGAATTGACATGGCTAGCTTTCCCAGCACTCTTAATTCCTCCTAATTAATGAGTGTGATGACTGGGTGTTCCCACCTCCACAAGATAGGAACTCAACAAAGAGGGGGCAGGCTCTCATTCCCATGGGTTTGATTGGTTTCCTATATCTGATGTCTGCAGGCAGTGAGTTACTAGGATTTGTCTGGTGAATTACAAAAAAAAATAAGGCATGGGAGTTTCTAGTAAAGGGCAAAAGGGGTGTGGAAGGTGGGGACATTGCCAGAGCAGAGCCAGACTGCTGCAGACCAAAAAATCAAAGGAATTTGTTGTACCATCACATAAATCAAGAAACAGTGGGGCTTATTGAAACCCACAAGGTGGTTTGAAATGATTGCTACTTCTCAGTGCCTGAGGCTTTTCATAACCATCCTTTTAGCCAAAAGTGTGAATCGACTCATTTTTTTTAGTAAACTAGGATCTCTTCAATGCTTGCTTCAATTGTGCAAACACATCTGAGTTTATTGAATGACATGCTAGCTCCTTAATCATACAAGTCCCCTCAGAGGGGGCTGGGTTTGTTACTGGGTAAACAGAATTGCTTTGGGTTGTATTAGGAAAAAACAGTGTATAGGGACTTGGTAAGGAGGGTAGGTCAGGGATTCTCTGGGACGTTTTATCTGGAGTCTACCCCTAAAGTCTTTCTGACTTCCTTTATTCCATTCTTTTTGAGGCTTGGAGACCAGGGTGGATCTTTAGAAGGGGCAAACAAAAGGTAATGCAGCTTCAGTGCAAACTCTGGGTTTAAGTACAGGTCTCAAGAAAGACTTTCTAAACTTTTTTCAAAAAGCAAAAGATAGAATTGGAGGAAAGAAAATCATGTCCTGCCTGGATTTGGAATCAGAGGACCTAGGATCCTGTCTCAGTTCTGTCTGTTATTGCTAATGTGGCTTTGGACAATTCACTTCAGCCCCCATTTCCTCATCTCTAAAATGGGGGAGGGGGTTGGCTTTGATGATCCCTAATGCACCTTCCAGCTCTAAATCTCTGACCCTGGCATCCTTTAATATTCTCTCCTCCCTGCTTGTTGAAGTTGGATTATATGACAGTTCAGTTTCATAACTCCAGCTGAAGCCTTGATTCTATCTGCCCTTGCCCGGACCCTAGGCAGACCTTCCAGGGTAGCAATATTCCTGTGGCTTCTGAATCCCAGAAACAGAAGGTTCCTGAGGTGGTGGGCAAGCTGTTATTCCAACATTTCTGTCTTCTGTAGACTGGCCTTGGAATGTGGAGCCAGAATCTTGTTCCACTTATAACCTTTAGTCTTTTAAAGGGTGGGATTGAGAAGAGATGAAGTAGTCTGCTTGAGGCCATGAGTCACTGGGACAATCTTCTAATTGCATACATACTTATATTTGTTTATATATATTTCAATATCACAACAATCCCTCTTTTTGCTGTGATATAAAGTCTATTTGGTTTTTAATGACTGTATCTAAATGGTGGGTATGGACTAGTGGGTGAAGATGGATCCTCCAAGAGTATCTTATTGAATCAGATCCTCAACAGGAGGTGGGAGTGGCAGGAAGGCAGTAGGAGGCTGCCCACGCAAACACCACCTGTTACACTTGCACTACTCATTCTGAAGTTAGTTTTCATGAGTCTGTACTTGTGCTCCACTTCAGACCAAGATTCTCCCAAATTAGGGACAGCCAGCAGACCAGGGATATATCTCCTCCTCAGAATGATGGCTTCTTGAGGGCAGGATCTGAGTCTGCATCTCTGACTCCATTCTCCCTAAAGGCAGGCACTGTTGTCATCCTTGTAGGTGGGAACTATGTTTCCTCCCACCCCACACTGGATCCTACCCTGAGGGTGAGTCCTTGGCTTTCTATCTCCACAATTTGTCTTTGGAGCAAGTGGACAAATTCAGTCCTTTTGAGCTGTGCACTTGTTGGGGCTACACAAGTCCTAAACAGAAAACCTGAGATTCAAATTCATGTCTCCTTACTCCAGAACCTTGCTATTCCATTGCACCAAGTACCCTCAGTACCAAAGACAGCACTACTTGCTAAAATGTTTTTTGAATTGAAATGAAACAAGTGCCTGTTTGAAACTGATGAATGCAGGCACTCAGCCTGACCCCTCTTGTCCTGCTAAATAAAAACGTTTTCCTTTTCTTCAGTCTCATTGGGCTACAATCTCCTCAGTCTTTCCACCCTGATCTCTCACCGCTCCCCAAATATACCCTCTATTCCAGCCAGGCTGGTCAGCTTACTGTTTCCTGAACACACCAATCTCATTCCTTCCTTTGAGCCTTTGTGGTTCCCCACCATCTTCACTTGAATTGCCATCCCATCTCTTCTCCTCCTATTTAAATCCTACCCCATCAGTTAGGGTCCTACTCAAGATTCACCTCTTCCAGAGAACCTACCTTGATTAAGCTCATCAGGGGAGATAGGGTTGAACACTCCTTTCTCTGACCTTTTGAAGCCAACAGAATAGGAAACTTACACCTTAATGCTTAATCACATCTTTCCTTGTGCTATTCTCTCATTGTCTCATGGTATTGAGTCTTCTCTCAATCCAGAGAGGGAGCTTCCAGGGCAGGATCTTCTCCTCCCATCTCCTCCATAGGACCAAACATAGGGATGGTTGACTTGACTTTCTCTTTTTTTGCTACTGGTCTCCACATGGACTTCTCTATCAGCTTCAAATTGCCCCCTACCCCTTCCTGTATAGCCAGAGAAATATCATTCCCTTTTGTTCATATAACCACCTAGGAGAAATTAATTTACTTTCAAATGGACCCTCCCAGCTTCACAAAAAAACTCAACTTTTTTATCATCTCTGAGTGACTCCCTACCACCCCATTTACCCACCCCACCCCCACTCCTGCTAATGGCTATATCTAATCTTTATTCTCAATTCCCAGTGTCATCTCCCTCTCTCCACCCAGTAAATGGATTCTCCCTCTTTCCCCACTTTCCTGTCAAAATAAAAAGCTCCTAGAAAGCCCCTTCTGAGTCACTTTAAGCCTCTTTCTGCTTTCACTTATCTTTTTCTCATTCCCTCTCTATTGTCTCGTGAATTTTTCTTTCCCAAGGCTAACTGGCCCCACCTGAGCTCACTCCCAGTAGCCTCCCTAAGGACTTGATGCTATCGATCAATTGCCTCTACTCTTTCTGGAATCTCCACTCTCTCCTCTGTGAGCTCCTTCCTCTATGCCTACAAACATATTCAGGTTGCCTTTATCATTTGCGAAAATAAATCTTACTTGACTTCAGAAGACAGAAATGGGAAAAAATTAATAAAAATTGGAAAGTCTGATTTATACTCAATATGATAAAAGGAGAAAAGATCTTAACAATTAGAGGTCCTCTGAAGCAGGATGGACTGCCTCCAAAGGCAGTGAATTCCCCTTCTTTGGGAACTTCAGGTAAAGGGGGCCTGATCCTTGTTGAGGCTGTTGTAAAAGAAAATCTTGGTCAAGTGTGGGTTTTGCCAGATGTAATTTGAAGTCCTTTCCTGGCCCTTAAATCCTGCGTTCTCTAACTTCTTCCTTTTCCTCACCATCCCCCACCCCACCACTCACCAAATTGTCACATCTGATTGATTCTTCCTCTACATCTTGCATCCATTCCTTTCACTACCACCCTAATTCAGTCTACTATCATCTCTCACTTGAACTATTTTAAATTTCCTACCTGGTATTTCTATTTCTAATCTCACCCAGGCTCAAACTGTCCCTCACTCAATTTTCAAATTAATCTTCCTAATGTACACATCTGATTATGTTGTGAGGATGGTGATGCTTTAAAAATTTCAGTGGATTGCTTTTGTCAGTAATATGAAAGGCAAATTCTTTATTCCCAGCATTCAAGATACACTGGCTCCAACCAATCTTTCCAACCATCTTTCACTTTATTTCCCTACCCCTTCATACTATATTCACACAAAGTGGTCTACCTTGAATTTCCTATACACAATATTCCATCTCTCACCTCCATGTTTTTGAATGGGCTGTTCACGCATGCCTGGAATGCTTTCCATCTTTACTTTTGCCTTTTGGAAGGAATCCCTAGCCCCCTTCCATTCTCTGCCCAAGGGTCAGGTTCTGCAGGAAACCTCTCCTGATTCTTCCAGGTTTTTTGTGCCCTCCCTGTCTTATGACTTCATATTTATTCTGGCATGTAGTTTACATTGGCTTATCTGTGTACACGTGGGTCACCTCCCTACCCCCAAGTAGAATGTAAGTTCTGTCCCTCCTGAGACCTGTGTGATCCTGAACAAGTCACTTTCTTTGTCTCAGTTTTCCCATCTGCAAAATGGAGGTAATAACAGTACCAAACAGGATTATTGTGCAGATAAAATGAATTAACATATGTAGAGTACTTTGCAAACATGACTGTATAAATGCTAGCTCTCAGCATTATCATTACCATCATCACCCTCACCATTGCATAGCACAGTACCTGGCACAAACTTTTATTGTTGTTCAGTTGTTTCAGTTGTGTCTGACTCTTTGTGACCTCATTCAGGTTTGTTTTTCTTTTTTTTTTTGCAAAGATACTGTAGTGGTTTGCCATTTCCTTCTCCAGCTTGTTTTACAAATGAGAAAACTGAGAAAAATAGGGTTAAATGACTTGCCCAGGTTCACACAGCTAGTAACTAGGTACTTAATAAAGGCTTGTTGAATGTATACCTTCCTCCTCCTTCCTTCCTCCTGAAGTGCTCCAATCTCATCTTGCCCTTTCCTGTCTCCATACATTTCTAAGTGCTGCCCTTCCCCATCCCTGCCCCATGGAATGCACTTTAAAGATGTAGAGACATCTCTGCCCATTGAAATTCTTGACTGACTTTGAAGTCCTAGCTCAGGCCTCATCTCTTCATGAAGCCCTGCCTGATTCCCCTGCCTAGAAGTGATTCCTTCCCTCTAAATCTATTATTCTTAATAAGATCATAGATCCAGGATTGGAAGGGACTTCTGTTCCAAAGTCAATTCTTACATTTTACATACAAAGAAACTGAAACCCAGATAGATGAAGTGACTTGTCCTCAGTCACATGAGTAGTAAGTTGTAGAGATGGCATCAACTCTGTGCTCATCATTCAGCACTCTCTCCATTGTGCCTCTGTTTGATGGCCACATCTCACATGCTTCTGCCATATGCTACTTTGTGCCTTACAGTTATTGGTGTGTTGTACGTATGTCTTGTAAGCTCCTTGAAGGCAGGGAATATGTTGTTTTCCACCTTTAGTCTGGTGTGTTTAGAATAGCATCTATAATAGTAGGCACTGAGTGTGAGGTGCTGAGAGAGAGAGAGAGAGAGAGAGAGAGAGAGAGAGAGAGAGAGAGAGAGAGAGAGAGAGAGAGAGAGAGAGAGAGCTGCTCCCTGGAGCCCTGGGTGGGCAATTTTCAGGCCACTTCATTAGGTTAACACCCAACTATTTATTCATGGGGATGGCAGGTCATTTCTGGGCTTTCTATTGATTTAAGATTACATACCCTACAATGGACTGTCTCTCACCAACTGGTCATTTTGATTGTGCATCCCCCATCTGGCCAGAAGCCTTTGTCCACATTCCTTGCTCCCCTCCCCAACAGGTCTCCAGCCCCTCCCCTCATTGGCTTCAAAGAGAATTCTGCCTCCATCAGGGTTTTCTCCAAAGGGACTAGCTCAGCACATTTCAGCATCAATAACTCTCCATATTCATGGAACTCTGACCTGTGTGTGCTCAGACTCACAGCAGCTCCCCAGATGCTTTCTTCCTCCTCCTCCTCTGTTCTCACAGGCTGTGTCTCTCAGAACAGTAAGACTGGATGGACCCTGAGAGAATATGTAGTTCCAACCCTTCTTCTTACAGGTGGAGAAACTGAGATCATACAAAGACAAGGGACTGGTCAAGGCCAGAAACTCAGTAAATAAAAGAACCAGAAGGAGGTCTCCCAACCCTCTCCTTCTGGTGTCATTTGGACTTATTGTGAAATAGACAAGCTTTAAGAAGATTACCAGCAGAATAACAACGGACCTCTTCCTTTCTGAATGTGTTTCACAACAGCCTTCCTGGCCTCCAGGTAGAGAAAAAGTCTAGAAGGTCTGTTCTTCCAGTTGTAGCAGCCCATGTTAGGATATGTAAACTCTTATTTTTGACTATAAGCATTGGGGTTAGGTCCAGGTAAGGTAGGAAACTGCTTAGGGGAGCCAAAACAAAAGATACTTTTTAATATTCCCTTTTAAAATCCATACATTTAAAAACCAGAACATTAGACTCTTTTGAACATGAAGGCATTTTGCTTCCTCACGTGTAAAATAAAGGAGTGGGACTAAGAGGTTCTTAAACTGGGATCTGTGAACCTGTGTTTTTTTTCTTTGAAAAACTGTTTTGATAACTGCATTTCAATATAATTGGTTTTCTGTCATCCAATGTATTTTATTTGATACATTTATAAACATTATTCTGAGAAGGGGTCCATAGGCTTCACCAGACCCAAGGGGTCCAGGACACAAAAATTATGAAGAACTCCTTGACTAGCCCATCTCTGTCCTTTGCACTATAACACCTGTATCTGAAGATCCTTCCCAGCTATAACATTCTATATTCTAGAGTCCTTGCTACCTTTGATATTTTATGTTCTATGTTCTAATGCCTTTCCATGTGCTAACATTCTAACTCTATGATCTACTTTTCTGATGTTAATTGGTATATGTTACAGAAAAGACAGACTCTTTTTTGGACAGTAACACACAATGTGTGCAATCATCAGATCTCTCCTGGGTGAACAAATGCCTTGTGTTAACTCCTTTGACCTCTCTGCCTTCAGTCCATCCTGGCTTTCCTCCCTCTTTCATTTTCTCCTTTTTCCCTCCCATTCTTTCCCCTCCCTCCTTCTAATAACCATCCTAGAGGAAAACCTGTGTCTTTTATCAAACCTCAAACCTATGAATAAGAAGGTCTCTGTCTATGCCAAGGATGAGCATAACCAGGGTGGCTTTTTGAGGAGAGGAGGAAGGATAATGGGCCTGGTATTTTCTCTCTTTAAGAAAAAAACAATCCTAAGAGCCCGTAATCCAAATCTTTTTCTGCCATGGAATATGTCCTAACATGTATAGAGAATGGTTTGTGAACTTGGGTCTGGGAATATGTGTGGGACTTTCAGCTCCCCAAAAGCTATGAGTGAGCCAGCCTCTTGAACAGAACATCCTGTACTGTTTTCATGGGAAATAAAATACCTCAATCAGGTCTTAGGGGTGGAGAGGGAGTCACAGTGATCAAGACTTAGAGAAAGAAAACTGCTTTTTGGCATAAATCCAAGTAAAAAAAAGGTAGACTGGTGAGAGGAATGTGGAAAGTGAGCCACAACAACCTAGAAAACCAATAACTATAGAGGATAAGAAGACATAGAATAGGGTTTTTTTTAATGTCTGATGAAGCCTCTGGACTCCCTTTTATATATATTTTTAAAGCCTTAGAATAAAACACATAAAGTTACAAAGGAGACTAATCTTATTGAAATACAGTTATCACATGGCTTAAGTCAAAATTTGTTTCACGTCTATACATATTTGTAATGAGTTTTATTTTTCTTCCCTTCTCAGTGAGTGGGAGAGGGTAAAAAAATTTGGAACTGAAAATAAAACAAAATTGAATTTAAAAAAATAAATACAAACCAGATAAGTTCCCATATCCCAGGTTTAGAGCTCCTGATTATTCTTGAGCTAAAAGAGAGAGGAGATCACCTAGACCATATCTCTCATTTTACACATGAAGAACCTTAAGCCTTGAGAGGGCGCTCTCCCTATACCATGCAGGTGGCAAATCATAGAGCCAGGATTGAAATCCAGGTCATCCAGTTTCAAATACAATGCTCATTCCACCATAACCATACTAACTGCCTGGATACATAACAGATAAAGACAAAAAGGGAAGAGGAAGAAAGGGAGAAGCTGAGAGAGGGACAATTTGGGGCCAATGCCAAACATCTGGATGAAAACTGAAAAGGTCCTATGGGAATTTAGTTATGTCTGGGTCACCAGCTGCTGTTTCCCACTTCTCATTCAAATGTTTGGCCTTAGATGGGAATAGTTTCTGATTCAGAAGGCTAAAGCATCTTGACCTCTTGAACATGTATTTCATGTATGTATGCAGGAATTAGGCCAGCAGATGGGCTAGCCATGGCCCTCTTCCCCTTGGTCATATATCTTGTATATGCAGATAGAATTTTTAAAAATCATCTTATTTATAAAGGATGCTGCCCCAGTGTTTGATCTGGGCTAAGAGGTATTCTCAAACACTCTCACAATTTCCCCCTTATGACTTTGTCAATGAGACAACTGGCCAGGGTTAGGACTCCCTCTATGGCTACAATTAGGGGTCAGTCTGTAGTGAGACAGGTCAGACTGTGACTGGGGTTAGAGGTCAATTTGTAGTGGGATTTAGGGGTCAAACTATGGCCAGAGGTATACGTCCACCTGTGGCTGATGTTACATAACAGTCTTTGGCTATATTTAGGGAATTGACTTGGGTCAGAGGTCAATATCTTACCACAGTTAGGGGGTCATTTTCTGGTCAAGATTTGGGAATAGATCTCAGTTGTAGATAGAAGTCAGTCTATTTTGGAGCAAACGTTAGGGCCCATGGAACAACATTTTTCTTCTGGGTTAAACTCTGGTCCAGGTGATGATGACCTTGTCCTCCTTGGCATACTGGGCAAAGCAAGTGGTCCTTTTTTAAGTTTCACAACTATGTGACAAGATGCACCACCCAGGGCAGCACCCAGTGGGAGAATGCTTCTCTAGTTAGCTCCTCCCCTGCTGGACTGGTCTTGGCCTGTCTATTTGAGTTTAGATTTACAGTTTGGCCAAAAGAGGAGAAATGGAGGAAGTCACTCCATAGGCATGAAGATGGGAGAGGAGTCTGTGGTACAGAAAGAGCTAGGCTTTCTTTCTTTGCACCCCTCCCCCATACCACTGAGCTTAAATTCACAGACCAGTCACAGGCTAAACAAGCACAGAGACTGCTTTTGTCTTGGCCAGCTTTTTATGCCTCCTGCTTTGTTTTTCTGTCTCTCGCGTCCCATTTGAAACCAGATCATTTGTAAAGCTGTTAAATTGCTATGTTTTTAATTGAGACAATGACACTGTATATGGGTACCCATAAATAAATCTGAGAAGAGCCAAAATGATTCTCTCTCTCCCTCTCTCTCTCTCTCTTTCTCTCTCGTTTTCTTCATTCCTCTCCCTCTTCTCCCTCCTTCCCTCTCTTTCTCTCTTCTTCTCCCTCTTTTCCTCCCTCACAATCCCTCTCCTTCCCACCCCTCTTGCTTTCCATCTTTCTAATCCTCTCTTCCTCCCCTTCTCTTTACCTTTTTTTATCCTCCTTTCCCCCCTCACCTCTTCTCTGTCCATCTAAAAATCTGTGGGGAATTGATTTAGGTCTCCAAGATGAAGAGTTATTCTCCAATAGACATAAAGGATATGAACAAAGAGTTCTCAAAAGAAGAAATACAAACTATTTCTACTCCATCTGAGCTGATCTCTCTCTCTCTCTCTCTCTCTCTCTCTCTCTCTCTCTCTCTCTCTGTCTCTCTCTCCTGTTTTTGTCTCTCTCCAGCACAAACACACAACTGAGAAACAGCATAGCTGTGTATTTAGTAAGTGTCTTAGTTAAAGAGGTTGCTTATTTCTCAGAATTCTTACAAAGATATAATCCATGGTGACTAGGAGTTTGTTTTAATCAACAAAAGGATCTGTTTTGCTCTATAGAATGTTTGGTCTCAATAACCAAATCCTCATGTGGAAAACAACATCTATAGGATCATTATTTTGCTTCAGATTGTTTTTACAACTCTGATCTGTTGATCAGACTCCTACTATCTTAGACCTTTGGAGCAGGAAGGAAGGGAGCTCATGGTGAAAACAGAACTGAGACACACAAGCCTTTGATTTGGGGGTGGATTGATGTGGTTGCTCAGAAGTTTTAGTTTCATGCTTCCCAATATCTGTGACTCTCTGGAACTACTCCCCTTACACTGTTCAAGGCAACCCAGCTTTTCCTTAGGACTTGAGATCTTTGGGGGCTACTGGTCACAGTGATTCCTTGGTGAGCTAGTCTCTGTTTCCCAAAACTGCCCCCATTGGTTCTACCCTGGTGCAATCTTACAAGCCAGAGAAGCACTGGTCTGGTACTGTCTTCTTTTAATCTCAAGAAGCCTTTTTAGTCTAAGTGGTAGTTAAGAAGGAGATAGGGTGGAATGACTCCCACCTAGAAACAAATACCCGAGCACATTAGTGGAAGGAAAAAAACACTTGAAAATTGTCCCAAAAGGAGAAAGGTTAGGTAAGTCCCCCTCCTTTTCCTTTTCTTTCCCTTAACCCCCTCCCTCTAAACAGAGTTTGAAAAGTCCGTTTTCAATCTATTTCTTTTATTGACTCTACACACAGAAGCGCTTTAGGAAAGGTCACTGATTTGATGGTTCCATGGAGAGGGAAGGAGGGTGAATTGTACTCTACGGTCCTGGTCCTTCCGGGAACTACTCCCAGAGGAAGAGCTTGTGCTAAACTGGGAGATTGCGGTGGTAGTTGAAATTTGTCTCAAGGCCAGAGAAAAATAGCCACTCTCCAAAACAAACAAACAGAACAATATAGCCCCCTCCTTTACCACCACCAGACAAACATTAATATATGCAATTCTTTCTTTTAAGAAAGAAAGGAAAGCAAGACTCGGGAGCGCTTTCCGGGCTGAGGACTGGCAGGACTGAACTAGATCTGCAGAGACTGAACCTTCTTCATCTTCTCCAAACCTCCTTGCTCCCCCCTCCCCCCTCCCCCATCCCCTTGCTAAGACTACAAGTTTACAACGAACAGGACCACATACTTTTTTTCTAGAAATCACACTAGCCTAGGAATACACATTTCTCTAATACGGTTCTCAATAGGGAACATCATATCCGTTTGAAGGGATCGGGGGACAAGGGCGGGGCAGGACGCCGAGATTCACAAAAGAACAGAGGTTCTTTTCTCCGTCCTCGATCCATTTCTATATACAAATATTTTGTGCCGAACAAATTTAAAGCACTCACGGTTGAAGATTAGTCCAAGCCCCAAGTACAAAGACATACACCTTTAACTTCTACAGTTTGCCTTCCGATTCGTAGACTCAGTATGGGAGACTCACTCGAGCGGGGATGGGAGTGTTCTGAGGGCTGCTTCTAAACTAGTTCTTTTCTCCGTTCCCAATAGCCCGTGCTCAGGGGGACCTTTGAGTTGTCTCCTGAGATGGGGCTGGTCACTACAGCAGGTACTGGAACTGTCCAGCGCGGAGACCTCCTGAAACCCAAAGACAACGAAATACACAGTGGGAAGTAACTCACACCTTCTTAGAGAATGGGACGTGATGGGATAGAGTCCCAGTTTTAAGGTAAAGAAGAAAGGAGAGAGAGAAAGAGAGGGCAAGGATGAAAAAAAGTGATACAGGAACACAAGTGAATGAATGAAATGAATGAATGAAAGACCCTTATTTCCCATCAGGCTGGGAAGCGGGGTATTAGCACCAGATTCAATAGTCATGATTTTCCTTTTGAAAAAATAATACAAATCTTAAAGCAAAAGGAGTGGCGAGTTGTAACTTGTCCAGTCTCCAAGCCCCTTCCGTTTCTTTGTGTTGCAAATGGTTGAGGTGGAGATGGAAGGAGGAGAACAGGGAATTTAGATTTTATTTCCTTCAAAGTCATGGAAGGAAGGAAAGGGATTTTTTTTCCTTTTTGTTTTAAAATTTCAAAAGGGGTAGGGACCCAATCTTTAGGGAGTAAGTCCGCCTGATCCACAAGGAAAGCAGCTAGAAATGAGATGGGGAAAGATGGTTCAATCAGAAGGGCTCCTGGGTGTGGGGGGCTCAGCCTCCCCGGACTGCGCGGAGGGAACATCCGAGTTGAAAGGAAGGACGAACTCTATTCCCCGCTATTCGACAGCATGCCGAGAATTTTAGATTAGTATCCCCGGGCAACCTTATTTATACTGTTAAGATGAAATGCTTTAGATCGTGTCTTATCCCTCCCACCACCCCGTTTTCTTTTGGTTCCCAATGTCCGAGGTTGGGGGTCAGGAAGGAATTGAGGAGGTGGAAAGGATGGGGAGGAGGGGAGAGGAAGGTCAGCGTTCTGTCTGCCTATAGTTACCATTAATTTCCTGGGCAATATCAACAGCCTCAGCCCCCAATGGCAACCGGTCGCTGTACTCCGAACTTGCCTCAAACTCCTCTTGGTTAGCCTTGGACTGGGACTCCGGAAGGGAGCCGGCCACTAGGCTCTCGTCCCTCTCCAATCCTCCGCCCACCTCTTCCTCCTCCTGATCATCCTCTTCCTCCTCCCCTATCCTTGTCCTAGCCCTGCTCCCAGGTCCAGTCCCCTCTCCCACCCCGGGACCAGAGTCTGTGGGGCTGTAATTCTTCTCAGACTCTAAGTAGGAGGCGCGGGGGTCGAAGTCGGCAGCGATGTGCTTCTCCATCTGGTCAGGGTTCTGGGTCTTCATGATGAGTCTGTAGGTCTTGCCTTGGTACTTGGAGAGAAGATGGCAACACGTGGCCCCCAGCAGAGGCACCGTGGCCAGCGCCAGAAGGAAGACGCTCACCACCACTATGATGACTAGGGAGGGCACTTCTTTCTTGGTGGTGAACACGACTTGCACCTGGCAGGCCTCGCCCACGTAAGTGAGGCACACTGAGTAGTTGGTGCCCGGGCTCAGACCTTGAAACCAGTAGGAATTGACGCCCTCCTCGATCCGGGACCATTGCACTACTGCGTGGCTGCCTTCCGCGCACAGGTAGAGCATTCGCAAGTGCCGTTTCTCTGGCCTGACTGCGAAAGGGGTCAGCTGTACCTTGGCTTCTCGCTCGGACACATCTAGCGCAATCACGCCAAGGTCAAAGGCATGGGGCTTAAGGTCCGCGCTCTGGTTAAAGGCGTGGTTGGACACGTACATTGTAGGGTCCCCCTGGCCGCAGCGCCGCTCAAATGGCGGTGGCCGAAAGGGGTCTCCTTCTGCTTCCGCCTCCGCCTCCACCTCCACATCATCCAGGACCTCTGGGGTCCGTGCAGCTGACGCCCTGCCCTGCCCTCCCCAGGGACCCCGGCCTTTGGTCCTCTCCTCGCCCTTGGTGGTCAGGACGCTATTGCCATATCCCTTGCCAGACCCTTTGCGATCTCCTGAGCCTTTGCTGCCTAGGCCCGGGAGCTCACCTCTGGGAGAGACTGGGGGGTATTTCTGCGGCCCGGCCACCGCCACGCTCACCGATGTCTCATTGCTGCCCAGCTCATTGTCTGCCCGGCACGTGTAGGTGCCCTCTTCTTTTTTGCTTAGGTGTGGGATAAGCAAGGTGCCGTTGGAGAAGGCGAGGAAGCGCTGTGGGGAGAGCGGGGGCGTCTCTTCTCCAGCCTCGCTGGCGTTGGGTCTCTCGATGAGTAGCGCACCGCCGGCTGTCTCGATCCTCCACTGAATCTGGGGCAGGGGGTGGCCGGTGGCGATGCAATGCAGGGCCAGGGCCAGACCATCCTGGAGCTCGGCTCCATCCACGTTGGGCTGGTAACTGAGGCGCACTGTGGGCGGTGCGCACTGCAGCGCTGGGAGACTACCCAGGGGGGTGCCCTTGAGAGCTGGAGGCGAGGCGCAGGTGATGGACTCCCGCTCCGGGATGGAGATGAGAGTGTTCTCCGCCCAAGCCTTGAGCCACAGAAGGCGGCAGGTACAGTCGAAGGGGTTGTTATAGATCTGCAGGTGGGACAGCGAGGTGAGCGCGTCGAAGGTGCCCTCGGCTATGAAGCTAAAGTGGTTGTTGTTGATACGCAGAGAGCGCAGGTCGCGCAGGTTGCGGAAGGCGTCGGCCGGCAGCGCCGCCATGCGGTTATTGTTCATCTTGAGCAACTGCAGAGCGCTCAGGTTGCGCAGGTCGGCCCAGGGGAAGTCAACGATCTGGTTGTGGCTGATGTCTAGGTTCTTGAGCTGGACCAGAACTGCTAGGGCACCTGGTTCGATGGAGCTGATCTCGTTGTGGGACAGCCACAGAGACGTGACCTGCGTGACTTCGGCGAAGGCTCCCTGACGCAAGGAGGTGATCTTGTTGGCAGACAAGCTAAGCGTGGTCACGTTGGCAGGGAGCCCTGAGGGCACCTCCTGCAGGTCTTTGTACGCGCAGTCGGCGAACTGGTGCGCGTACTTGTCCACGCAGGCGCAGGGTTCAGTGCAGCCCTGGGCGGCCCCCAGCAGCGCCCACACCAGCCACAGGCGCCGCGCAGACACCGCCATCGTGTCTCCTGCAAAGAGGGGAGGAAAGGGGAAGTCACAGGATTATAAAATGTATAGTTGGAACGGACCGCAAAGGTTAGATGGTCCGACACTATCGTTTGTAAGGTGAGAAAACTGAAGCCCAGAGGGGCTGCAGTGACTTTGAACAGGCAGGAGAGCCAGGTCTTTCATTCTAAATTCAGTCCTTTCCACTACATCTAGCAAAGGGTAAAGCACTGCACCAGTCCTGCTTCAGCTGGAAGCAAATTTCCTATTCTATCCTTGTCTTGATCACTTCCCCCTATGTTTCCCACCCCAACTGCCAAGGCTGGTCTAGAGCTGTCGCTGGTATAGGTCCCATGTGCGAGAGCCCGGAATCTGAGAGACACTTGAAGGGGAGCTGAAAATGGCCGGAAATCCAAGAAGGTTTTTGCTCAACTCATCCTATTCCCCTCCCCTTTTCCAGCCCCTCGTCCCAGCTCCTGCTTCATGCCACCCACAGTCTCCAGTTGGATTTAGCCCGAGTTTCCAAGCTAGCGTCAGAGTCAAGTCTCACGGAGCCTCTACGCTGAAGTGGTGTTAAGGGAGAGTGTGCTACCTGGCGCCGAAAGCTTTCCCCAAGGGTTAGCCTCGAGCTATCTGAGCATCTCTCTTCCCTAGCTAATGGTAAGGGGTGTGGGGGTGGTGGTGAGGGGGAAGCTAGAGGAAGAATTTCTCTCTGCTGGAATTTATGAGACTCACAGAAGCTCCATAAAGAGGCAAGGCGGCTCTCCTTTAAATACACAAATACAGTGTCGTTGTCCGGACTTCCTTACTTGTTCGCTTTGTGGCGTGCACAGACAAACATATAAATATAGTATGATGCTTGTTCACACTGATACAACCACATGTACATGCACATGCACAGAGATGCAGACATACACAAACGCAGGTCTAGATATCGTAATGCATGTATACACCCTTTTACATAACGAATGTTAGTATAAACGCAATATTTGCGGTGACTATATTTTTTGTCCTTTTAACGCAACCTACCCGAAAACACAAAAACTTAGGACAGAAAAGCCTCATTCCCATCTCCCATGAAAACCCAGTGGGTGGGGACGTTCAACCAATGTCCTGGAATACACCCCCTTAGTTCTCCCTTGGTGCTTAAAGACCCCCTGTTGCAGCCTTCTGGCATCTCAGGTGCCCAGGTTGGGACAACCAGTGTCCATCTGTCAAGTCGGCTGATTCTTTCCCTTAAGGGGACTGTTGGGCTTGGGGAAATGAGGAATACGGTACTTATTCCTCAGACCCGAAAACCTGTGTGTCCCCTCGCCTCAATTTTTTTCCAATGGAGCAACGTCTTTACTCACCCACCAGAGCTGGAATAGGATGTGCAGAGCCTCCCCCCAGCCCCCACACTTAACGGCGTCTGTGTCCAGCTCTGTACTGCTCCAGGGCTAGCTTATTTGAAGCGGTTCCAGGACATTTGCTGGTCCGCGTTGGAAAATCCGTTACCCCTTTTCCCTAATCCAAATGTCTCCTATCGTCTTTCTACCCACATCAGATCATACCTCCTTCGTTCAGCCCCAGCAGTGTCCCTCTGTCCTTCTCCATACACCTCGGGGGCCCTCCAGTCAATTATGCCCCTGATACAGGTCCCGGTTTGTAGGGAGACGCCCGGGCCAAGTTCACACAAAGATGCCCCCTCAAGCACCCGCCGTGTGCGCTGTCCAGGGTCCTTCCCACGTCCCAGAACTGCGCCTGGCTCAGCTTTGCACAGGGGGCCTGCTCACCTGTTCCCCTTCAGGTCCCCAAGCTCTCACTGCTATTGGGGAGCGATGAGGAGCAGCTTCCCCAGGGACTCGGACCCCCAACTAGATGCTGAGTTGCGAAGTACGGACGCGGGCGGAGAGGGTCTGCCTGCATCTGTTGCTGCTGTGTCGGCGGCCGCCTCGTCTCTCGGTCTGTGAGAACACCAGGTCCAAGGTTTTGGGGTGGGAAGGAAAAAAGAAGAGTGAGTCGAGGGAGTCTCTGGGTTCCTCCAGCCGCCTGCACCCCAACTCCAGTCAGTCACTTTTGCCCCCCTCCCCCTAAATCCCACCTCTTGGCTGGCTGCAGGCTGCAGTCAGAGCGCACTCCCGAGGCCAGCGGGAGCGCGCCTAGCCTCTCCCACCTCCTGCATATTCTGCGTGTGTTAAAGCTGTAGGGACCCTCACCAAAGCCAATGCAATATTTATCGCATCAGTATGTTTTCGTGCTCACTGCCATCTTACAGAACCCAGGCGCCAGCTACACCGCCCCCCCAACACACTCACATTCTGAGAGTACGTTGAATCTACTCACAGATTGAATGCAAACGGCTTTTAATCGCTTTAGCACGTGAGGTAAACCATCTTTGAGGAATTTGGGAGAAGAAGGGGTTCAGGAAAGGGTGGGATGTTTGTATCTTTAAACTCTTTACTAAAACAAAAACAAAACAAACAAGGCAAAAAAATCCTCAATGGACTCCAGATCAGAAAAATAATGGATGGAGATCTACATTTCAGCTCCCCAACCCCAGTTCCTGAAGTCTTTTATTTCTCCCCTTCCCTGCTCCCTCCTCCTCCCACCCATTCGCCCTTTCTCCCTCTCCCCCTCCCTTCAGCCACCACTCCATTCTTTTCGAAGCCACATTCAACATGATGCATAATTGATTGTGTTATGAGAGAGTTCATCTTCCCTCCCTTCTATTTTTGTCTAGAACCTGGAAATTTTGCCCTTCCAACCTCCTCCTCTCCTCCCCTCCCCACCATCGACACAGAGGCAACCCCGAAAGCCTCTCAAGCTGGGGACAGTCTGATGGAGGAAAGACCAGGAAAAAGTGAGTTTTCTCTCTGAGTCCCTGATTCTCCCTTTTTTCTACTCATTTTCTTTCAAGTCAGACTCCTGTGAACACATCTTTTGTTTTCAAAGCTCAATTGAAACCAGGAGGTGATGTCTTATAAACACACTCTGGGAGCTGTAGGGGGAATGCTGTGTGGTGGAGACAAGTGGGAGGGTGAGCAGAGGACTCAGAGACCTTGCCCAGGGTAGAGGCCGAGAGGAGGGCTAGTCCCACACTCACTGAGAAAAAGAACCTTGGTCACACACCCAATGTCCACCCTAGGTCCAAGGTCCATTGCCAGTAGATAGCATACTAACTAGTAGCTTGCTCTTTGTGGTGTAGATTCTGGTTTGGTAAGCCTGCTTCTCTTACGCACTCCCTCCTCTCCCTCAGGCTGTGTATCCAAAGTAAGTAAATGTGGATATAGGGGAATGCCTAGTTACCAGGCAGTAGTCTCTTAATTGAATGTCCCTGGGAAGACACTGAAGGCTGGCTCTTGCTTCCCCAGACACATGCAAAAATACATATTGACACAATCACACAAATCTACACAACACAATCACAAGAGCACACTCATTCAGGTCCACACAATCCCACATAAGCACACCCACAATCACTCCTACAGTTGCAGTTGTTCATACAAACATACACTACTTCCAAACCACTCAAACCAACACACACACACACACACACACACACACACACACACACACACACCCTCATCTTGCAGGTACATACATTTTCTCCCTCAATTACACATACACACAATACACACGCATACACACTCACATAATAACAATAACTCACATTTACAGGGCACCTGGCAAAGTGCTGTGCATTGTTGTAGGCATAAAAGTGGAGTCAGAAGAGCACAGCATCTGAACTGGATTTGAAGTAGGATCTGGATTTGAATCCTAGGTTGTTTTTTTTTTTTTTTTACAATGTTATGACCTTGAGTGAGTCATCCACTTCTCTGGACTTTCAGTCTCCTTATCTGTAAAGTGGAGGAGGGGATTTGACTAGATGGCCTTTAAAGCCCCTTCCATTTCTAGAACTATGATCCAATGAGGTAGGCAGGGCAAACGTTAGCCTCATTTTATTGTTGAGGAAGCAGGGATTGAGAGAATTTAAATGCTTAGCCAAAAGTTAAAGAGCAAATCTTACAGAAGACCTTTGACTCAAGCCTAAAGCTCTTTTCACAAAATCAAACCACCTCTAAACATGACTAAAAAAACTTCTCTCTGGTAAGCCTGACAAGAAGAGACGACCCTCAGTGCTTGGTTACAATGTCAAGGTGAAAGAAGCTTCTCCAGGGAGGTTTTAACAGATGAACAGAATGGAAACAGGTGTCAATCAGTAGCCCCACTGCAGTGTGGTCACTACAGGTCCCAAATTGTTAGCCTACTCAGCACGACAATTACTTCGCTGATGAACTGATAGTCTCAGAAGTCAGCTGGCTCGCTGAGGGATCCAACTTCCAGATTACTGGATTGCACCTATCTATGCACCTATCTATCTATAGCTGGACCTATCTATGAACCCCGAATGACCAGGAATGGGGAAGGAGTCGGCACTGCTGCTCCTGCAATGAATGAGCTCTGGGGCATACTGGGTATTATGCCACTCAGGAGCTACGTGAAAAGGTACTGACCCAGTTGGGTTGGTTTTCTAACCAACCTAACTATACTGTCCCTCCTCTGGTGCGGAAGCTGATTCCGGAGAAACAAAAACTTAAAAATGAGAGAGGTAATTGTCTCATCTTTTCGGAGGGGATAGAGGAGGTGGGTTAGAAGGAGGAAGGTGAAGGAGTTCAGGACAATTTAGGTTTGTGTCTTCTGTACAAATCACTATGCTGTCCTGCACGCACAGACTTTGCTGAAACATTTCTACTAAGGGATCGGGAGGTGATCAACTGAGTGTTAATACATCGCTTTTCACCCTCCAGCCCCGAAGATACTGCCTTCTAAACCTCCTCGCTTTTCCCCACCCCCCTTGCCCCAACTAGCTCACTCTCATAGAAGACAGGCCACCACTTCCATAGGGAGAGACATGAGCCAACGTGTACAGGCTTTTATAGACCCCATCACCCGTCTATTACTTCTGTGTGTGTCAGTGTCCATGCCTACCTAAGGGGTACACAGCACTCCCATACACATACACCCATAGATACAGTGAATACCCCTCCTCCCTCAGAATGAAGTCATTGTGATCACAGCGCATGGCCCTCGGGTGGGACGGATCTTAATCAATGGAGCCTCAGTCAATTTTGTTTGGTGTCTAATAAGATCAATATTCCAGGCTATGCAGCAGTGTATTTGAATGCTTAGCATTTTAATGAGCGCGATAGGGGAGGGGGAAGGAAGTAGGAAAAAAACTAAGAGGAGAGGTTTTTTTTTTTCTTTTTAAATCTAGGGAGATTACCTGAAACCTGGGTTTCTGGAGATTTTTTGTACAATAAATAAGAACACACTCTCGCCCACAAACATACACACACACACACACACACACACACACACACACACACGTGCGCGCGCGCACACACTCGCACCCCCCTCTCCCCCCTCCCCCCCCCCAAGTCGCCGAGTGAGGCAGGTCATAGCGAATCAGTTTCTTCCCTGAGCCGCTTCGTGGTCCCCTCTAGGTTCCAAGGCTCCGGAAAGTGGGATTTAGCTTTGCACAAGGATAAAAAGAAAAAAAAATTGCCCAGAGTCGGGCCTCCTGGGAGTCCTGGGTCAGCCAGGTCTCTGTCCTCGTCCCTCTCCAATTCTCAACAGGGAACCGTCGACCTTTCCTCTTCCCTTCTCTTCTTCAGCCAGTCAGCCAGGCCAGGAGAGAGGGATCGCGGGTGTGCTAAAGGTTTTCTTTTCTTTCCTGGGGCTCTAGGGTCTGTTCCTGCCCTCCACCCCTCTTCCAACCAGGGAAGCTCGAAGATTCCGGGAGGAACTGGGATCGAAAGTTGGCCCTTTCTCAGTTTGGAGTAGACTCGGGCCGGAGTTGGGTATTTTTGTTTCTTTGCTCAGCTCTGCACTGACTTTAACCCGCTCAATCAGGGAGAAAAAGGATCAAACGTCGACTAGTCGTGTATTTGCAGGAAGGGGGCGAGGGGAGCAAGGATGGATAACTGGGGAACCAGGAAAGTCTGGATTGCTGGGTGTCCAACCGTGGCTCCAGACATTGGAAAGGGACTGGAGTCGTGGTACACACTCAGGGTGGATGCAGCCAGGTTAGTCAAGATTATGTTTCTATACAGGCTCGCAGGAGAATTAAGGCTGCCTAGCCCTTTTTGGCTCTTCGCGGGCTCTCTGAAGCGTTAAAGGTTTTGCAAAACTTTCACCTCTAAACTGTAGCCACTTTTTGCGAAGGGACAGTGATGGCGAAGGTGCCAGATACCCAGCAATAAGGGATCCTGGTTCCCAAACCCGGGTTCAGCTTCCCAGGTGCGCGGGAGAGAAGAGATGTTCTTGTTATGGAGACATCTTTCAAATCGGATAGGCGAACATATGAGAACCGCCTTCAGCACTGCTAGCCTTTCTTCTGCGTGCTGACCCCCGAGCCCCGGGCCCCCTCAGGAGTCACCGAGAGGAGTGAAAGGACCAGATTGAAAGAAAGAAGCGCAATTGGGGGGAAAGGGATAGAAATGAAAGTGGGGAGGTGAAATTCAGGTCTCAGCGGTTTCCTTTAAAAAGCTTTTCCTGGTCCTCTGCACTTATCGGTTTTGCTGCCGTAGCCCTGGTCAGTTTCTTGGTCAGTTACACTGTGGCCTAGAGAGCTCTTCAGCTAGATAAATTGATCCTAAGAAGAAACTAGACTGTTTCCCAGGCGCCTGCGGAGAGGAATGGTCCACATTGACCCTCAGAGTTCTCTTAAAAGAATTGTTTTCGAGGTTGCAAAAGAGGTTTTAAGACATTCTAGGTCAGGCTGAAACTTCAGTAAAAGTGGGTTGGCAATCCGGCAAAAGCTCCTTCTGGCTAAGACGAGCGATGAAGATGAATGTGAAAAGAGAGAGATGGGGGTTCTAGCTGTGTGGACAAAGCAAAAGGGTCGGAGGGAGCATTCCAGGGGTTGTTCAGGCCTTCCTTACCTAATCCAGCTCAGGCTCTCTCTTCTTACTTCTATCCTGATCTCTCTATTCCCTGTATCTGCAGTCAGAAAGCCGCCCTTTTCCACCTCCCACCTTCAATTCTGAGATCACTGGGAACTATGTGTTTGTCAAAGCTGTTGCTTAAATAGCCTGAAGACTGGGGAAAGGAATGCCTAGGTTCTTTTCTCTAGTTCCATTGCTGGCTGAGTCGGGACCTAGAAGCGGCGCCTGGAAAAATGCCTGTGTCTGCCAGCAGAACGAGCAAGAGCTATTATTATGTTAATATCCTTCCTTATTATTAAAGCAGAGAAAAGAAATAACGGAATAGCACATCCTTCTCCCACCCCCACCCCAGCCTTTGGTTTCCTTATAAAGATGTAACAGCGGAAAATACAAAGGAGGTGAAGTCCCAGTCCTTGTCACTTAGCCTCACCTGTCTTCAGTTTCTTTATCTGTAAAATAAAAGGGGCAGGGGGGAGGGGAGGAAGGTTGTACTAGGTGGCTTCTGAGGTCTCTTCCAACGCTAAATCTGTGGTGCTCTGAAAAAACGAATAACATATCCTTTCTCCTCCCTTATAACAGCCTTTGAATTTCCTCATGCAAGAGGAAAACAGTGTTACCAGGGACATCTTGCCCTTCTGAAGTCTGAGAACCTGGGTTCAAACCGAGATTTTGCAACTTAAAACGTGTATGAAGAGCCTCAGTTTCCTTGAGTTTTCTTCCTCCCCAACCCCTTTCAGTTCTAAATTTGGGAACCTAAGCTTTCCACTTTATGTTTGTTGGTTTTTATTATTGTTTCTTTTTTTAACCAGGGCCTAAATTCATGAAAACTCTAACCCTCCGGACTCAAGGAGTTAGGAATAAGAGGGTCACCAGAAAATTCAAACAAAGAGAAACAGCCAGAGGGAGAATCGTTCAGTGGTGGTGGAGAGCCGTCCCCTCAATTTGGTCCCCCGCGTCCACCTCCCCAGTAACCTGAAAGAGCAGAGAAGAAAAGGGAGGGAGAGAGGAAAATGAGTGTTAAATATAAAACGGAATCCAGATAATGTCTCCTGGATAAGGGTCTGGGAGGAGGCTAGAGCCTGGCTATTTGTCTGCATGTAGGCTGGCTGTCTGTTTCTGGTTCGCCCGAACCCCGCAGCTTCCCTGGACCGTAGCCGGTGCTCCCTCTGGCGGAGGCGTCCCGCCAGCAAATCTGTGGCGGAAGAATCATCCCGGGAGATGCTTAGCTAGCACCTTGGGCGCTGGTGGTGGTAAGTGTCCTCGGCTGGATTGAGGGGAGCGAAGAGGGAAGACTTTTTTGTTCCTAGAGCCTGGAGGAGAAAATGATGAAAGTGGCATCCCTCCTGGGCATCCAGAGCTGAATGGTTCTGGGCCTGGGGGAGGGAACTGGAAGAGGGGTCCTGAGACAGTCTCATCTGGCTGCTGGCCATGCACAGCCCTCCAGTCTCCCTGCGGACAGGCTCAGCTTGTGGCTTTAAAGAGGGATTTGAAATGCATAGACACGGGGAAGCCAAATCCCCTTTTCAAGGAGGGATTGCTGCCCAGTTCCTTTCCAGCCTCAGCCCTCCCCTGTACTCCTTTTGCGGTAGGGCCAATGCTGGGGTCAAATCTTAGTAGAAGGTGCCTGGGAGAAGATGCTGGTGACTTCAGTTCCATGGACCCGAAGTATGAGTCATTCAGACAATTGAATGAATCATAGGCTAAAAAGAGTCGCAGACAGAATGGAGCCCAGAGGTCAAAGAATCATAGATTTAGATCTGGAAAGGACCTAGGTGATCATTTCATCCACTTCTTTAATTTTACACAGGAAAAATGCTGAGATTCAAAGAGGTGAAGCAATTTTCTCAAGGTCACACTAACTAGGAAGTGGCAGGGCTGGATCTGGAATCTAGATCTTCAGATTTCCAACTCCTTATTCTCTTCATTTCATGCTGAATATGGAAGGAGGAGGTAAAGCACACGTCCATCCTTTATTAATGAAAGTTGTTAGTTCCAGCCTTGGAATCTGGACTTTTGCAAGCCAAGGAATTTGAAACTTATATCCGTCATTCAATTTAGAATCTTGATGAAAACAAATACATATCCTGTTTCTTTAATCATGGCATTGGAAATACATGAAAAAAATTTTTCCCAGTAAACTAGAATTTCAGATGGTCACTTCCCGTGCTTTTACAAATTTGCAAATTTGGGGCATGGAAGAGTGGGGAAGGGCACATCTGCTAAAGAATAAAATAATTGATATGATTTAGTCCACAGGTAGGGAACCTGTGGCCTCAAGGTCCTCAAGTATGGCCTTTTGATTGAGTTCAAGTTTTACAAAACAAATTCTTTTATTAAAGGAATTTGTTCTATGAAGTTTGGATTCAGTCAAAGGGCTGCACTTGAGGACCTAGAGGGCCACATGTGACCCTGAGGCTGTAGGTTCCCCAACCCTGGTTTGGCTCATATCCCAGAGAAATTCTTTAAATACATCAATTACACATTAGTCCTTGTTAGCTCTTGACAATAGAAATTTCAAAAATTGTTGCATCAGTTGGGCAACAAATTTTGAGTAACTGTAATTCATTTACAAAGGACCACTCCTATAGGCTATTAGATACCTCATAAATTATTTACCCCTTTTTTCCCAGCCAGGTTAATTTATCCAGGACTCCTTCCCTGTTCAGCAACATCCAATGGATTCCTATTGCCTGTAGGTTAAAATACAACCTCTTTAGCTTGGCATTTAAAGCCCTCCACAATCTGATTTCTATTTATTCTTTTTTTAAAGTCTTATAGATGTATTTTGTTTTAACATTTCAAATACAAGTTATTAGTCCCATTTTGTGAGAAGACTCTTGCAACATAGCAAAAAAGTTAAGTAAAACTAAGCATACAATGATCTCATCTGGAAGGTCATGTAGCATTTCACATTTCTAGCACACACTTGCCTCTGTCTATTTTTTTGTTTTATTTTATTTTATTAATTTTATTTATTTTCAGTGTTCTGCAATCACTACCATATAATTTAGATTTTTTCCCCCTCCCTCCCCAAGACGGCATACAATTTTATATAGGTTCTGCACATACATTCCTGTTAAATACCTTTTCACTATAGTCATGCTGTGTAGAAGAATTAAAATGAATGGGAGAAATCATATAACAAACCAAAACGTAATACATGAATTCCATAGTTCTTTCTCTGGATGTGTAAGGCATTTTGCCTTAAAAGACCACTGGGAATTTTTTTTAAGTCCTTGCATTGCAATGAAGTTCCAAATCTACCAGAAAAAACTCTCGCACACTGTGGTTGTTGCTGTTCACAAAGTTCTCCTGGTTCTGCTTCTTTAGCTCAACATCAGATCATATAAGTTTTTCCAGGCCTCTCTGAAGTCTTCCTGTTCATCATTTCTTATAGCACAGTAGTATTCCATTGCATTCACATACCATAATTTATTCAGCTATTCCCCAATTGATGGACATCCCCTTGATTTCCAGTTTTTGGCCACCACAAAGAGCATTGCTATAAATATTTTTGTACATGTGGGACCCTTTCCCATTTTTGTGATCTCTTGGGGATACAGTCTCTGTCTATTTTTTTAAATGAATGGAAATCTATTTTTGCTCCTTCCTACCCCCAGTGGAAAGAAAAGAAAAACAAATTTCTTGTAATAAATATTCAAATCAAAACAAATTCTCTCAGTGGCTGTGTGTGTGTGTGTATGTGCATGCATGTGTGTGTGTGTGTGTGTGTGTGTGTGTGTGTGTGTGTATACTTGGCTGTATATATACCTGTGTGTATGGAGATTCTCTCTCTCCTGAGGAAGATAATTCATTGAAGACCCTCTTCTCCATTCCAATTAGTGTCAATCAATTTGATATGATTATAAGTTCTGGTCCCAGAGCTGTGAGCTACAGAAGGTAAGATCATTTGTGTAATCATGGGAAGTTAGATAGAGGTCCACCCTCTTGATTTTCCTGGTCATGGTTACCAAACCCAGTGTCTTGGAGGTGACTCAATTACATAAAAAGTCCCCTCAATTTATTTTTGTACACTTGGATCTTTCTCTCTTGTCCAGCATGAGCTGGTACCCATCCTTGTGACCATCTTCTGACCACCTAGTCAATGGAGATATTCCTTGCTTTGTCCAACACAACTCTGGTGATATATTGTTTTGCTAATTTAGCCTATGGATCATATGTCAACCAATGAAATTATTCTGTTCTTGACTGTTTACATATTAAACCCTATAAAAATAGGGTCTCAGAAGGAGGGGCATGTCAAATTGCGAGGAAGATCTGAGGTCCACTTCATTAAAGGGGACCATGGACCCTTTAATAAAGTGCCATTGGCTCAGAGCTCTGCCTCAGTTTCTCTTATTATAGGCTGGATAATTTTTATCCCCATATAAATGACAACTCTGATAGAACAGTGAAGCATGGACCCCAACCTTTTTCAGCTAGCTTCTGCAAAGAACCCAAACAAGACATGCACACCAGGTCAAATTTTCGATGATGGCTCTGCCACAGACATTGGCCCTGGGAGCTTCGACTTCTCTCGCTGTCTATACCCAAATTCTCTGAGCCTGAGGTAAGTGTCTTCAAGATTGGTGAGTCTGCTTTGATTTACCCTAAATTAATTAAGAAAGGTCCTTGATTGGGTTAAGAGGGACAGTTTGAATTTGTGACTAATCTGTCTAAATGTATAAGCTTCTGAGCACTCAAATTCATTTTTTAAAATGAAATTATATGGTCATTAACTATTTAAACAGAAGCTGCTGTTGTTTTTTTTCCTGTTTTTCTTACTTTCATTTTTTAAGACCAGGGAGATTCAACAGTGGAATTGTTAGTTACTCATTTTCAGCAAGTTAGCCACTTAGCTAATTTTAAAACTTTCTGTTGGCAGGGTTAAAACAGTGTTTTTTTTATCTTTAAATTCTTTTAACAAGGATTAATTAAGTAATTCTTGTAATGGACAGAGAAACCTCTCTTTTGGGGCCTTTTGGGGCTTTAAGGGAGAGATTCCTGACCCTGTCAAGACTGTGACCATCCTGGGAGCAATATCACTCTCTTTTGATCTGAGAAGAAGGCTTATTTAATTTTACAGATATGAGGAAAGGAAAAAGTTATTTTCACTTATACTTGCTTAGTATTAAGTCAGTTAGAACTAAATTTTCAGGAAGTTTTAAAGGAAAGTAGGAATAAATTTTGCTGAATGTTGTGTTATTAAGCACCTTTAGGCCTTAGTTGACTGGTTTTAGGACCCTAGAGTTAAACCCAGAAATTAAGAATTAGAAGTATTAAAGAAATTGCTAAAAACAAATCCCTGAATATTACAGTGTTAGTTTTAGGAAAGATGCCCATATAGGTGGAACTCAGGCAGGTTGGAAATTAT
Organism: Notamacropus eugenii; assembly: GCF_028372415.1. Taxonomy (NCBI): domain Eukaryota; kingdom Metazoa; phylum Chordata; class Mammalia; order Diprotodontia; family Macropodidae; genus Notamacropus; species Notamacropus eugenii. The sequence continues at coordinate 242,413,336 of NC_092872.1, forward strand.
CTCCCTCACTTTATTTTGAGGCCTGAAAAAGGGGTGAAATCCCTGTCCAGGGGGCATATCCAAGGGAGGTAATCTTTAAGCACCTTCAGTTGGGGAACTTCTCAGCAAAAATAGCCAAAAAGTTGTGTACGTTGGGAATCTAGTCCAATTCTGTCAGGGGAAATTGGTCCTAAAAGTGCCATTCCTGGTTGGGATGCCCGCATGAGAGATGGAGTTGGACATAGAAGGAGAAATGAATCCTATAAGATCCCCATTATGGCCTGCGAAAAGGATGGACTCCCTGTCCAGGGGGCAGAGATGACTAAAGAGAGTTATTAAGCTATGTAAAGTTTGGTTTGAGAATACAAAGCGTTTAGGGGATTGTTTTGACCAAAGCATAGAACTTTTGATTACTTAGAAAGTTATAGAATTTTATTGAATAACCTCCCAAACCAGTTTAGAATAAGTGAACTATTGATATTGCTAAATCCCTCATCAGTCTCAGTTTTTCCTCCTGTGTTTATACTTTGGCAAAAGTCTAGAGGAATGGAGCTGGCACCAGCTTTTCTATCTGTTAGGGACTTGTTATTGATACAAAATGCACTTAAATGGGTGAACCCAATTGGCAAAGGCAGACTGTATTATTATTAAATTTCAAGTTTTATTGATAAAATTCTAAAAGCATTAATATAATCAGGAAAGAGAAGATTATTTTAGGCTGACAGCAGGACAGGCCCAAGATGGTCATGAGCTCTATACTTAATAAAGGAGACAGGGAACATTTTGCCTTTTAAAATCCCCTAGAGAACTTAGGGGAAGTTCAGGCCTGATTTAATGTTGTATCTTGTTAGATGTTCTGTGTTTGTCTGTTTGAAACAAAGTTTAGGAATAGTGGGTTCTTTATTTCAGATAGAAAGGGACTTTATACAATCAGGAGAATCTTTCAGAGAATGGGAAATATGTGTCTGGTTTGTCTGTGCTATTTAACTCATAACTCATAGCTAACAGGTATTTTACCTATGCCTTTTCTTTTGGCACGATTGACCAAGGGCTTTACTAAATAAATGAATGAATGTATAAAATAAATAAATATAAAAACTTAAAAAGAAAGGCTTAAAAGAAGACAAATCTTTTTTTCTCTATTTCCAGTACCAGCCATGTTAGAGATTGATGAGATGAAAGACAGATGCAAAAAATTAATTGAAGACTAAGATACAACCAAAAAAGAAACAAAGAAAAATGACTGGAAACCAAATTTGTGGAAAAGGGATAATCAAATTTCTTTCATTTCTTTATAGAGTATTTTGATGAACTTATAAGATACTATCAAACTCCATAGAGTTTAGTGAAAACAATAACAAACACAATTCACAGATCAGTTATTCCTTAAAAGGAGCCTTTAAGATGATTAGGGATTGATTTAAAACTGAAGTTTGCATTTTAAGAACTGTCTTAATAGTCAAGAGATATGCTCAGGAGAGATTTAGTGAAATAGGAATTCAGTAAAGTGTTAAAAAAAAAACCTTAGGAAATAGTATAGGAGAAGTTGAATTAAAAACCTCATGAGTTTAAATAATTCCACAATTCAAAATTTAAAAAGGAAACACATTTGCTAAGCCTGAAGAAGCTTCAGCTAGCCAATCTCAAAGTCTGAAGTTTTGGGGTATCAATCTGTGGAATGGGTTTTAATTTTAGTGTAGAATAAAGGCATACTTTAAAAACTGTACTCAAAGTTCAGATAAGTTTATCATGGGAGGGAATTTTTATTATTAGAAGGCAGAATAAGGAAACTTAAGACCATCTTCAGAAAAGAATCAAAATGGCAGAATTGGGGCTCGTTTACCCTTCTGTTGTTTATGGCTTTTAAACACAATCTGAGGGCACTAAGCAAGTCTTGATTAGGGATCCCAGATTGAAAGGCATTGCCAAAGTGCCCCCAGAAAAAGAAAACTTATTTTGAAATCAGGAAGCAATTGAGAAGCCTAATGATACTACTGCAGTTTAAATCAATTATTTAAATAAATCAAAGCAGTAAAACTTAGGTTGAAATCAATTGGTTAGTGAAAATAAGTTCAAATTCTTTAGATAAGGCTATGGTAAATTAAAGAAAGAATCATTGAAGATAGAATTAAGCAAGAATATGTATATAAAGATTAAAATTAGGTATAGGAATAAAATAAGTGCATGCACACCTAATAGAGGTGAAAGCAGGTAGGGCCTTCTTAAGAATGTCAGTCTTTTGAGCCTGGACACCAAGTCTGTGACTAGATCTCCAGAAGCCTCTCATAAAGAGGCTTGAATCACATGACTCTTCAGGATAGGGATCCCCTATTTCCCAAGCCCTAAAAACATAAGGAATAATTTAGTTTACATAAAAAGAGGACAGGGCAATGCTGCTGGCACCACTGCCTGGGACTGGAGGAGCAGGACACTGTGATTTCAGTTACAGAAAGTGGGGGCTTGTGGTGGAGCCTTGGAACCTTTTAGTAGGAGAGAAGGATCCTTAGTAGCTTTCATGGTATTAGGGCTGTACAGTCACATTAAGGCTCTTTTGAGCAGCTCACAGCGATAGTGGCTTTGAAAGTAAGGGTGGCCAGTCTGAAAACCAGCAAAAGACATAACGATCATAATCATAAATGATCAAGGGTGATCAGATTAGAGAAGATCAAATTAAAATCAGCACACAGCTCAGAAAAGTATAAAATATGGAACTTTAGAGAGGGAAAAGCAGAATTGCAAATTATTTCAGGAGAAAGAAACAAACAATGGGGAAACTTATAATGGAAGTGCTTATCAATGGGAAGTTTGCAAAGTTATAAAACAGTGATTTGGAATCTCTAATAAATGATATCTTACAATAGGTTGGGCAAAAAAATAAATAAATGGGCTTAATTTCGAGTGATTTGAAAGAAAATAGGCAAAAAATTATACCCCGAACCCTTCAGAAAAGTAAAATCTCCATCAGACGGTTTTAAGTAGTGCAATTCCTGTTAACTCTACATGAAGTCAAAAACTGTTTTAATAAAAATAGAAATTTTAAATCAAGAAATTGTTATACTTCAAAGAAAAGGATATTTCTAATTCATATCATTGTCAAACATATATATGTATGTATATGTGTATATATACATACATATACATTTCACACATATATAAAAACAGGAACATATTGATGATATTGGGCCCTGAAATTTCAGAATCTTGGCCTTTGTGGAAGTTGAGACTTAAAAAAAAAATTATTTAGCTGTATTTTATTTAGGTGAATTCAAAGTTAAATTAGTGTAATAAGAATTTCTGTTCATTTATAACTATTAGAAAATTACCTCCTCTTTTGATGAGAAGTAAACATAAAGTTCCTAACAGGGAAACTACAGTTTTGAAAATATCAAAACTTTGTAAAAAAGAAAGAAGCAATTGGGAATCTGGATCATTCCTAGTTAACGAGCGTCAAAATGGAAGTTGCTTTTGAAAAAACATTCAGTGTTTCATTAAAAGTGAATAATACAGAAGAGAGTAATGATTTTAACTTACTATTCTGAGAATAGCAGAGAACCTTTTAGGGCATCAGTATCTGTGACATTTCCCATATTTGGGTTTTGGCGGATCCCACTTGGATAATGACAAAATAGCTGGATGAATGCCTTTCCAGCATTAATAAGGTTAACTCTGAGGAGGAAACAGATGCTCTTTCTTCTTTAAAGTCATCCTGCTTCCTAAAATCTGTGACACCCTAAAATGAGGAATTTGTGCTGAGTGAGTTATTTTTGAAGCTCTTTGCCCGTCATTTATTAAAACTATGTGATTGTAACTAATTCTAATTGCCTAAAAGCCTTTAAGGAAATTGGTATTAAGTGTAGTCACTAAAGAACCAAAAGGGGTTCTAGAGAAATTAAGCAAATAGAAGAAAGAGTACTGTTGCATAAGGAAAGGAGAAAACTTAAGGATGAGTAGATGAGTACAGAATGTTGGAGTTTGTTTACCCTGACGGTGTAAATTCAGGGTTTGAAAGTAAAAGTTTTGGTGTTTTGAAAGGGACATTTCAGAGAAGAGTTTTAATCCCACTGAAATAGAAAAGATAAAGGAATTTCTTTTTAAAGCAGCGCCCTTTTGATAATTGCTGAATGTCTTCCTTCCTCTATCAATGTAAGTCTATTAAATATTTCATAAAATATATTAATTAATTGATTGAGAAAAGATTATCTCTTCTTTGGCTTAAGTAGTCATGCTAAAGGATTCGTCATTAGGAAATTTAAAGGAATTGGTTTAGCTCTTTGGGTAACTCAAAGAAACAAAGAAGCAGTAAGGGGAAGTTGGTAGTATCGCTATGGATAAGCCAACCAAAAATAATGGAACCTTTTCCAAAATGAAGTTTAGTTATTACCATTAAGCCATTAGAAATCAAAATGGATTAGGCTGAAAATATTGTAATGGTAGTTAATTGGAGAATCTGATCAGTTCTTAAATATACAAAAGGATTACTAAATATTTACGCCCATTTCTCAGGGTTTTGGGGAGAAACACATAGCTGTGAAGTACTTACCACACTGTCTAGCTTGTGTAAAGGAAGAGCAATATAGTGTTCAGACCTTGAAGGAATACAATTGAATAAAACACTATCCCATCTATAGGTACTTCTTCTAATTGGCATGGCATATTAACAACACTGGGAAGTTATAGATTAAACATTTTAAATATTATTAAAAAACAGGCTTTATGACATAGAAGAAGACTGGCATAGGGTAGGCACCATATAAACCACCATGGTTAGCGTGAAAATGCCAGGGGTAATAAGATAAATTACTTTCTATTCATTGATAAGTTTGAAAGTTATTAAACTCTATTATTATGACATAACTGGTGATGTTTTAAGCTGAGAGAATCTATTAAAGCAAGTTTCTTCCACTTTTCAATCTGAATACTGTTACATTATAAATACATCTATTATATGAGTATTGGAATATATATATTAAAACCTTGAAAATGATAATAATAATAAAAGTGACTTACTGTTGAGAAAAGTACTGCAAATTCCTCTTAGGAAAGCTTTGTCTTTGAGGTTCCTTGGGGTGAGCTCTACTGACAGGGTGGTTTGAAACTCAGCTGAACGGCCGTTTGAGGAACTAAGGCCTCTCCCACCCAAAGCAGAAAAATGAAACTTTTTGAATAATAAGTGGGGGTCATTTAGGACCATTTGGAGACTCTTTTAATACTTTATTTTAAACCAACTGTTCACTGTGAATGAACTTGTGGTGAAGAAATGGCAATAGCAGTACAAGGCTGAACAGGTCTCTTGGGTCTGGGTGACTGGGATAGGTAAGCCAGTCACTCTTCCCTAGGTATACTTTTTTTTAGTTCCCAAGGGGGGGTCATTGTGACACACAAGGGATAATAGATTTAATTAGGTAAGAGTAGGTTACTCCAGATACCACCCCAGTGGCAATTTGCATGACAATCATTTATCCAACATGTGTAACTTTAATCAGCTTGCCTTTCAAGTCATATCCTCTGGTGGTCATCTGCAAGCTTGCACCCCTCTTTTGAGCACTTACTGAAAAAGATTATTATTCTGTACCAGTCAGTGCTTGCCCGAGATTGAACTATTCTTTAATTCTAAAGCCACAGTCCCTTATGATATCATAGCTTTCACCAATTGTGCCTAAATATGACCCACTTGTCTACATGGACTTTGGTGGGCATCTCATGTCCTTGTATTCTAGAAATGGTCTGATCTCCCTTTGGCTATATCTGTAGACCAAGGTAGGGAATGATAAGAGAAAACATGAAATTTGTCAATAGTTAAAAAATATTTCTAGGTGAAATTTTGAGGGTAATATATGAGATTTAAAATAACAATTATCTAGTTGTGAGCTGTAATTAGCGAAATTTTGCTGTTTGAGGAAGAATCTCTTGGGACTTCAATTTGCTGCTATTCTGTCTTGAATCCAGGTATAAATGTCTTGACTGCATAAGGTTGCTGGTTCATCATTCAAAGGAAATGCCATGTGCCCCTGCAGTCTGAGGACTGCCATAGGTGGATGTTTGTCCTTGGGAAAGTAGAGAGAATGACCTTGCAAAAGGGAAGGTAGGATTCTCTTGACTTATCTTCATCTTGGTAAATAAAAAATTTTCCCAACTGGTTGATTCTGAGGCTGGCTATGACATCCTGTCATACAACTGGCTGTCTATGACTCGTACCTGAAATCAAACAGATCTACTGCTGCTATGTCCCTGCCTTTCTCCTCACATTGGTAGTTTCATTGATAAGGGCAAATGCAGTCATTTGAATCACAAATAATAGAGACCATAAAGCCTTACCACTAGTAGGCTATTTAGTTTATAAGAAATTACCTTTTAACATTCTTTCATCATAAAATATGATATTAGGAGATGTGACACAATTTTCAAAATGAGTTAAGAATTTTATATGTAAAATTGTTTGAAACATCTATCTAATAATATTAAGAAAGACAAAGATTCATTTTCCAATTCAGGCCCTCATGATGCAGCAATTAAAATTCTCTAAAGTTTCATAGATTGATACTGGAGACAGATTTGAGTTATTTAGCCTAAAATTTTAGTCCTTCCTAAAATTAATGTGAGGATAATTGGGTATTTACGAAATGGCTTATGGGATCAAATTGTTGTTCTTTAAATTAAGCTTAAGGCAGAAAGATCTTCAGTTTTGGTTTGAAGAAAAGAATGTTAAAATATCTTGAGTTATTTAAATGTGAAAAGCCAGTTTTATTTGGGTTTGTGTTACCATGAGGATATTGAGCATGTCTTGAAAGACAAATGTTTTTTTTTTTTAATAAATAACTTATTTGATCTGCGCTGTCTTGAAATTGACTACTCAATGCATTTATACATCCCATCCCAGAATTTTTTCTTACAATCACAATTATTTTGGTAAATTTTTAAGATGAATTTGGTTGTATCAGAGGTCATCATCTTACAAAAAGAAGCTGTTGTGTTAATAGATCCTTACCAAAATCTCATCCTTCTAGGGGAGGAGTAAGCCGCTAAAAGAAAATAGTTAGAAAGGAAGACAGTTAAATATAAGATAGAGTTAAATTTTTTCAGTTGGTTTTAATAAATAGTTGTAATAAGATTAGGTAATTATATGTGCCAAATATAAAATTTAGCTTCAGAATTTTTCAATTTTTCAATTTTTATTGATTTTGCCAACCTAAAAATGTAAATTCTCGGTTCTAGTAATGTTCATGTTAGTGCTATTAAGATCTGAGCTGGCTTTTACTACCTGACCTGGTTATTGTCATAGCAAATTAGAATTGCATTAAGATCTGTTTGTCAGAGGAAAGTGAGCTGAAATGGAGAAGAAAATCTATTAGAAACCACTCTGAAGCCCCACTCATTCTAGTATTCCTAGGAGGCAAGATCTCCAGAGGTCCACAGGACTGCATCAGAGGGTGGTATGAGGTAGGATTCATCATCATCATCCTCTCCACAAATGGTTCCTAATTCACCTGGTCCAGTCATTTCAGAGTGACTAGAACTTTGAACCTCCCTTTTCAGTCAGTCTCCTGCTCTGGCTTTTGCTCCACCACTGACAGCAATGACTGATAATACTGATAATTCCTTCATTCATGGAACTCAACCTGTCCCTTATTTTCCTCCACTCCCTGTGCTCCAAACGTTTAGATCTGCGTGTGTTGTCTGCAGGGATGGTGCCTCTCATCACCAAAATGGGGTGGCCATTTGTCAAAATTGTTTGAATAGTTTACATAAAGATTTTCAGAACCTGTGTGTAGGGTAAACAATGCTTGCATTATTGGACCTCAACATATGCCCTACTATCCCCCAATTTTTATATCTATCTTATAGGGCATGTTTTGCTGTGGGGTACCTGTTCCTTATAGTTCATGATCAGTGAGAGTTTCACCTCAGACGTTTATTGTTACATTTAGTATATTATAACTTATTGTTTAATCAAATGGAACATAATCAATATGTTATAAATTGTGGCCATTTCCCTTTTTACTAATGTCACCTTGTGCCTCAGTGAGGAGACTATCCCCTCTTGGTTTTGCATCGCCCATGGAGGACTGCCCTCCATGCATTTAGATTGTAGTGATCCAAAGAAATACTGGGATCTTTCTATGTATTGAAGGGAGGAATTAGGAAGTTGATTCATTGAAGACCCCCTACTCTGTTCCAGTCCATATCAATCAATTTGATATGATTATAAGTTCTGGTCCCAGAACTGTAAGCTGTGAATGGCAAGATCATTTATGTCATTAGGCAAAGCTGGATGGAGGTTCACCCCTTGTTTTTCCTGGTCATGGTGACCAAGCCCAGTGTGGGGGAGGTGACTCAACTACATGAAAAGTCCCCCAAAATTATTTTTGTACCTCCAGACTATTCTCTCTTGTCCAACATGAGCAGGTGTCCATCTTGTGACCATCTTATGACCACCCAGTCAGTGGAGATATTCCTTGCTTTGCCCCACTTGTGACTCTGATAAATTATTTTGCTTATTTTAGCCATGCATCACATGCCATATAATTAAATTATTCTGTTCTTGACCGTTTACATATCAAACCTTATAAAAATAGGGCCCTGGAGGGAGGGGGCATGTTAGATCATGAGGAAGATCTGAGGTCCACTTCATTGGAGGGGACCATGGACCCTTTAATAAAGTGCCATTGGCTCAGAGCCCTGCCTCAGTTTCTCTTATTGTAGGTTGGATAATTTTTATTCCTACACTCCAAAAACACATACACATATAGATATATACATGTATATATACATAAACTTATATACACTTATGTATATATACATATACATATAGATTCCTTCAGTGGTTCTCTCTCCCCTCCTTTCTCCCTCCTTTCTTCCCTCCGTCTCTCTGTCTCTCTACACACACACACACACACACACACACACACACACACATATACACACGTATAAAAATACATGTATACACACATATATATCCATGTATATATACATATATTCATGGATTCCCTCAATGGTTCTCTCTCTCTCCCTCCCTCCCTTCCTCTGTCTCTGTCTCTCTATACACAACATACATATACACATATGTGTATCTCTATCTCTATATATACACATACATACACACATAAGGGCAGCTAGGTGGTGCAGTGGATAGAGCACCAGTGCAGGAGTCAGGAAGACCTGAGTTCAAATCTCACTTCAGACACTTGATTCTCACTAGCTGTATGACCTTGGGCAAGTCACCTTAACCCCAACTGCCTCATCCTGGATCATCTCCAGTCATCCTGATGAATATCTGGTCACTGGATTCTGATGGCTCTGGAGGAGAAGTGGGGCTGGTGACCTTGCACAGCCCTCCTCACTCAAAACAAAGTCAAGTGCAAAGTCATGTCATTATTTCTCTGATGGCATGGTCTTCTTCAGCAACGAAGGATGAACACACATACACGCATATGTATAAATATACATTAACAAACATGTACATCCATGTACATATACATATAGATTCCCTCCATTGTTCTCTCTCCATACATACAAAGACATACATACACATATATATACATATATAAATACATCCATATATATGTATATATGCTCTTAAATACACCCATGTATATATACATACACACTCACACACACATATATATGTCTCATTCTGCCTCCTAAGTCTGTAAAGGCAGCATGCTTCATGGTTTCCAATCTATTTTTCCAGACTTCTCGCAGAGATTACTCATCTGTGAAATGGGGGTAATAATACTTGCACCATTTTCCTCAAATGAGTTGTTGTTTACTCCTCTTTATGGATTTGCTATTACAGCCAAATTGAATGGACTACAAACAACCAGTGGTGCCTGTAATGCTTGTCATCTTTCTTTCTACCTTTCAGCATCCTTCTCATCCTTGCAAGGGTCACATCTTCTGTGGAGACTTCTGGTCTCTTCCCAGCTAATTCTCTTCCATCAAGGTTTCTTTGATACAGCGGAAATCTTTCTGGGCTTAAGGTACCAAGTTCAGTGTCCTGCTTTGACATTTATCAGCTGGTTACAATCCTCGCCCCCCCCCCCCCCCCACCTCCCCAGGTTAATTCACTTACGCAGTTTCCTCATCTGTGAAATGGAAAAATAGTAACACTTGCATCACTTACCCTTTTGATGGAAGTGCTTTGAAAATCCAAAAAGCAGTCTTATTACTTCTCTGGGCATATGCCACATATCTTTAATAGAACATAAACTCCCAGAGAGCAGGGAGTATATTTGTATCCCTATAGTCTAGCTCTGTGTCTTGCAAAAAATAGACACACAGTAAGTGCTTGTCAAGTTAAGTTGAATTAAATTCACTTCAGACTTGAAATCTTTATGAATATCCTCCTTCTCCTTCTAAAAAGTCCTTTCACGGTCTTCCCAGCAAAGCACCATCCTTTCCTTCTTTATGTCTACCCCAGGAAGTCTTCCTAGATTAATTTTCTCTTTCTAACCTCACCCTTCTCTGTACCGATGGTTTCAGATGCCTCAGTCATCTCTGCATCCCAGGAAGCCACCTATAAATGTAACCCTTGTGGTAATAGTATATGTTCTTTTAAATCTGTTGTGTGTGCCCTGTTTCCCCATGAGAACACAGACTTTGGAGGGCAGGGACATGTTTCCCCATGAGAGCACAGACTTTGGAGGGCAGGGACAGACAGAGTAATACTTCAAAGGCCTATGATTCCACCCCCATGGAGTCTACCTTCACTAATCCAGAATAAAACCTGCCCTTTCCTTGATAGAAGGTTTACTAAAAGTTGGCAGAGATGAGAAAAATCACCTGCAGTCAAGCTTTTGGTGCTGGGTTCCTCTGATCTTTGGTAGGCTGGCTGCTCAATTGTTCCTTCACTGGGATCAAACCAGAAACCCTTAGAATTTGGTACAAAAATAAATACAAAACATAGACACAAACCAAAACAAAACACCAGGGCTCATGGTCTATTGATGCAGCTTTTGAGAACCTAGGGTCCACTCACTCAAGTCCACATGGTTTACTAAACACTTTCTTTATCGGAACCATGTAGAAGTAGGTAGGAAAGATAATACTAGCCCATTTTATGAATGAGATAAGTTGGAGCTTTAGAGAAATTTGTCCTCTCTAGTCACAGAGGTAGATAATGGCAGAGTCTGAATTAGAACCCAGGCCTTTTGCTCTTTTCACTACACCACCCATTCTTTTGAATCCCTTTGTCTCTCTCCCTAGGGCAGCTAGATGGTCTAGTGAATAGAGTGTTAGAGGGGGGAGTCAGGGGAAGATCTGAGTTCTAATTCTGCTTCAGATACTTATTGAGCCGTGTGATCCTGAGTAAGTCACTTAACTTGGTCACCCTCAGTTTCCTCACTTATAAAATGAGGATAAAATAGTACTAATTCTAACGGGGGGATAATACATACAAACATGAACATGCTATGTACATAATACATATATATGTATATGTATTATTAATATTTTTATTACTAGAGCAGAACTCTATACACAGTAAAAAGTCATTCAAAACTCAACCTGGGGATATCCCTGATTGATTCTGATGTTAGTCAATGGTTTCTAGAGGAACAAAGAATATAGGGACTAGGAGGAAGGGCTTTGAATAAAAGAACAGATGAATGAATGAATTTTTCAAAGCATTTATTAAGCACCTACTATGTGCAAAGAATTGTACTGGTGCCCAAGAACACAACCAAAAAAGCAAGACAGTCCCTGACTTCATAATCTAACAGAGTACTTAACATAAATAGAAGAAGAATTTCAGTTACAAGTCAGATGGAAAGGTACCATGATTTTTTAGGGCACAGTGGCAAAGCGGCCCTTGATTCTTTAGCCCACAGATTCCTGCTGGCACAAACATTTCATCACATCTCCTGCATGAGGTGAATGGCAGCTAAGCTGACTCTATGGAAGGACTTTAATTAAAACTATGATTTAGTTAAGTATTTATTGGGTCCTATGACTTTAATTATTTGCCAGGGAAGGAGAAGAAAAAAACCACCAGCCCTCTTTCATAAAAAGTAGGGTGATATAGCCCAAAGGAAGCAACTGGTAGTAGGGGACAATTCAGGAGATATTTCCTGAGTAGTTCAAATAAGGCTAGACATTATTAATAATACCCAATCAGGCTCACAGCATGCAGAGCCCCAGGGGCTGTGAGGAGATTAGTTTAACACACTAGCAAAGCCATTTATTTTCATAAAAATTAGCAATGGCACCTTCTATTGCTCTTCATGTGATTATAACAACTTGCAGAATTTTCACCGAAGAAACATTGCTCATTCTATTAGCCATAATATGTTCTAGATAATAGTACGTGCAGAGATCTTACCTTTGGAGAACAGAGAGCCAAGCTAGAATCCTTCTTCAGACCCTCCCTAACCATTTGATGAAAGGCTAATCATTGCATCTCTAGGACTTCAGTTTTCTCATCTGGAAGATGGGGTTGATGATAGCTGCATTAGCTCTCTCATAGGGATGTATCAAGGAAAGTACTATGCAAACCTTAATATCTTATAGAAATATGAATTATTATTATCCCCCAACAAGAAGTTCTTATGTGGATGATTGCTTATCACAACAAAGGGATTTCTTTTACTAGGTACAGTTTATCTGTAGTAATGAAGAGAGAACCAGAACTAAAGGAAGGAGATTTGGTCTCTTGAACTGGATATGTTATAAACGAGACTCTAACCATAGGCAAATTGCTGTTTTCCTGGATTTCTTCTTCTCATCTATAAAAAGAGATTGTTGGATTAGGTGATTTCCAAAGCCCTATCTCATTCTAACATCCCGTGATTCTTTGCTTTGGAGAGAATGGCAGGATAGAGTAAATTTTAGTTTATCCTAAATGTTTGGGAATGTGGTTTTTCTGGTTGATGTAATGTTCTGGTTAACTGAGAGTGTTTGTATGCACCAACTCTCCTACTTAGGAGGAGGCTTTGTTTCCAGCAATCCCAGACATTCTGATCACAGTAAAAACCCCCAAATTATTTGCCTCTGAGAAGTAAACATCTGATACAGATACACTTTTCTCCATAGAAGGAAGAGAAGTCATACTCAGATCCTCATGCAGATAATTGTGTATAAAATATGACAGTTAATTAGAAAAGGCAGGGCGTTCTGATGGCTGTGAGTTGAGCCAGCAAACAGAAGCTCTTTTACGGTAGGATGAATCAGGATGAATTTCAAAGATCCTGAGCTTGGAGGATCCTGTCACAGACACTAGGCAATGGCTTCCTAAGGCAATTTGGAGGACAGTAGATGTAGCTAGATGGCTCAGTGGATAGAGCACTATGGAGTCAGAAAGACATGAGTTCAAATCCAACCTCAGATACTTTTTTCTTTCCAGCTCATTTATTATTATTATTATTATTATTATTATTATGTTATTATTATTTTACTTGTTTTCAGTGTTCTGCAATCACTTCCATATAACTTAGATTTTTCCCTCTTCCTCCTTCCTCCCTCCTCCCTCCTTCCCTCCTCCCTCCCCATGTCGCCATGCAATTTTATATCGGTTCTACACATACATTCCTATTAAATATATTTTCACCTTAGTCATGTTACATAGAAGAATTAAAATGAATGGGAGGAATCATAAAACAAATCAAAGCATAATACAAAAGAAAATGATCTGCTGCATTCTGTGATTAAATTCCATAGTTCTTTCTCTGGATGTGGAAGGCATTTTACCTTAAGAGACCACTGGGAATTTTTTAAGGCCTTGCATTGCAATGAAGTTCTAAGTCTACCAGAAAAAACTCTTGCACGCTGTGGTTGTTGCTGTGTATAAAGTTCTCTTAGTTCTGCTCTTTTAGCTCAGCATCAGTTCATATAAGTCTTTCCAGGCCTCTCTGAAGTCTTCCTGTTCATTATTTCTTACAGCACCATAGTATTCCATTACATTCATATACCACAATTCATTCAGCCATTCCCCAATTGATGGGCATCCCCTTGATTTCCAGGTTTTGGCCAACACAAAGAGTGCTGCTATAAATATTTTGGTACATGTGGGACCCTTTCCCTTTTTTATGATCTCTTTGGGATACAGTCCTAGAAGTGATATTGCTGAGTCAAAGGGTATGCACATTTTTGTAGCCCTTTGGGCATAGTTCCAAATTGCTCTCCGGAATGGCTGGATTAGCTCACAGCTCCAACAATGAATTAGTGTTCCAACTCTCCCACATCTTCTCCAACATTTATTATCATCCTGTTTTGTCATGTTAGCTAATGTGACAGGTGTGATGTGGTATCTCAGAGTTGTTTTGATTTGCATTTCTCTTATCAAAAGTGATTTAGAGCATCTTTTCATTTGACTATAGATAGCTTTGATTTCATCCTCTGAAAACTGCCTGTTCATATCCTTTGACCATTTATCAATTGGGAATGACTTGTATTCTTGTACATTTGGTCCTGACTCTGTTAGGTAGGACTGAGAAGAACCTGAGATCTCAAAAGCATGGAATCATTTTCTGAAAGGGAAAACATCTCAATCATGTCAATAACAGGTCTCTTTTAGGCACCCATTTGTGCAAAAGCCTGTGGTGGGGGAGGACGTGGAGACTCAAAACTTAGACAAGACAAAGGCCCTGTATAGAATCTAGATAAAGGGAGAAGGGCAGAATGGAGAGCTCTAATCTAATTCACATCAAAAGCTAAGTGCTTCTCAAGGTGTAAAGCAGTGTCCTATGTCAGATCTGAGCAGGGAGCTCAGGACCAGTCCAGAGGGAATCCAGGCAGACTTCATGGAGGAGGTGGAATTTAAACAATTTAACACACAAAGACAGAGGTCATCACAAGAACAGGGGATGAGTCAAGCAGATGCATCATAGCATAGGGCCTGCTTGGGAGACAGAGAGTTGAGCAGTTTAAATCAGAGCAAAGAATACGTACATAAAGGAGAGTCAGTCAATCAACAAACATTCAGATGCCTACTATGCGCCAGGCACTGTGCTAACCACTGAGAATATAAAGACAAAAGATAGTCCCTGACCTTGAGCTCACAGTATAATAGAGGATAAGGCAGGAATAAACTAGGTGACGCCAGATTGCAGAGGATTTTCGATGTCAGATAAAGGAGTTTGAATTTTACTTGCTAAGAAATGTAGAGTTACTGAATATATATGTGTGTGTGTGTAGACATATGTGTATATACACATACACATGCACACACATATGCATGTAAGTGTATATAGGATAGTTTCAGACATACACATATGCTCACACGTGCATATATACAATACATATACATATACACATATACATACATACATTCATACATACAGGTAGGTAGCCCAGTGAATAGAGTTCTGGACCTCAAGTCAGGAAGACTCATCTTTCTGAGTTCAAATCTGGCCTCAGACACTTACTAGCTGTGTGACCCTGGGTAAGTCACTTAACCCTGTTTTCCTCAGTTTCCTCATCTCTAAAATGATCCGGAGAAGGAAACGGCAAACTACTCCACTATCTCTGCCAAGAAAACCCCAGATGGGGGTCATGAGAGTCATACATGACTGAACAATACATATCTATAAAACTTTATAATATTAAATTAGCACAAACATGATCTGACCAGATCTCTACATGAGGGCTATGAATAGTAATAATAGCTAGCATTTATGTGAGAATTTAAAGTTTAAAAATCTCTTTTCATATGTTCAATCATTTATGGAGGATGGATTGTTTGGGGGCGCAGGACAATGAGTTCTGCTCACAATGTGAGCCTAAATCATTAAAGAAAGGTCCAAGTCTATTTTATAGATGCATCTAAGAAAGCCTGAAATGTGAATAACAAGGTGGAAGATTAGTTTATTTCTCCAAACCCTTTTAACTCTCTAATCTACCAATAAAAAGGTGGGTACCTAAGTTCACAGGACAGGGACAGGATCTCATCAAGGTACAATCATTATGCATTAACACTGGAGAACTTACCTCCTTAAGTGCTTCTTCAGCATTTCACTGCAGGAGCAAAGGCTAACTCACAGATTTATCCAGGGTCCATCTTGGGATCCCCTGCTGCTGTAGAGACTCTTCCAAAACACCCCTTCCCTTCTTCCTGTCCTTTAGTAAAGTAACAGCAAGCACCTTAAGCACACCCAGGATGGCTGCTAGCACAGGTTCTTTGATATGTTTTTCTAAAAGGAAGGCAACTATTAAATGCATCAACAATCTACTTTAATTACATTCACTAGTTCAGAGGAAAGGTCAGCACACTGAACACAGAGAAAATACGAGCAGAGAAAATTAGCACAAAGATCAACAGACAGGGCTCCAGCTGTCTGACAGTCATATTGCCTCACCCTTTACATACATCACTAGATTGAGGGAGCACAGATATCTACGCAGTGAGGGGGGAGATTCTGAAAATACAGCTACTCAGAATCTCAACCAGGAAACAAAAAGTTCTTTCTCATGAGCAAACCCCCAAAGCAAAATACCAACTGAGAATATATAGACACTTCTCAGAGCCAAAAGGCATCACAACTTAACTCAATGCCTAATCAACTTAGTTCTAAAAGGTGTGGAAGTCTTCCTACAAACAAGCCTCCTCCTAAGCAAGCTCCTCTTTAGGCAAGTCCCTCCCCAATGGGCTCCATGTGAGGCTTGTTAAAGTGTGGGGAAGACCTTATTATCCTATTAACTTTACATTAAATGGCAGACACTGGCTCTGCCCAATTTTGGGGAGGAGGCTGCAGGTTAAGGTCCCCTCAGGCTACAAAGACTGCTCAGAACCCTTTTATATTATAAAAAACGCAGTAAATTCTGGTTCATCCCAACTATCAGAAAGAAAGAATGAGAGCCAAGGCAGGAATGGGATAAAGGTATCAGCTTTTTGGTTGTCTAGGGGCCCTAAAGGAAAAAGAACTTGACAAACTGGACCATATCCAGAAGAAGACCACCAGGATAATATGGGAACTTGAAACCACGAGCTAAGGAGGAATAAGTAAGCAACCAAGATACAGTTCTTGGAGAAGAGGAGACGTAAGGGCAGTCCAGTGGCCTTGTCCAACCATAAGAAGGGCTGTCCTCTAAAAACAAATCAGATGAGTTCTGTTTGGCCCCACAGGGCAGAAGGAGGAATGAGAGGGTGGGAGTTAGAGGAAAAGACCTTTGAGGGTCAGCTCTAGGAGGAACATTCCAATCATCAGATGTACCCATCAATGGAATGAACTCTCTTTCAAGATAATGAGCTCCCTGTGGCTTCAGGTGTTTTTACAGAGTACCTATGGAGAATACTGTAAAAGTAGAACGTTAGATCAGATGGATTCAAGGTTGCTTTTCCATTCAGCATCTGTAGATCTGCCAGGAACTCATAGTGAGATAGTGACAGGGACAGGTCTAGAGTCAGTTGTGAGCTGGAACTAGCCTTAATGCCTCAAGAGAGTCAATAGTTAAATTTTTCAGTTTTACACTTTGGAAGTCAACAAATGATAAAAATAAATTGATTTATTGTTTAGTTGTTTGTCCAAACTTAAGAAAATGATGGAGAACATGTTGATGATGCACATTAATATTAAAAGTATATCCTGAGCACTTTTCCCCCCCTGGGAAAGCTGGTTATTAAACATTTATCAGCACATCCCTGATTAGTCCTCAACTTTCCTGATTCTTAGTCCAGTATTCTTTCTTTTTGCATTAATGTTGAACGGGTTTTTCCCCTCCTGTAGCTCTCCTGAATTGTTTATCTCCACGAATGACCAGCATCAGGGAATCAGTGACTTTCAAGAAAAAAAGCAAGAGAAAAATTTCCAGGAAAACAGTTTCAAGGGAACATCTACTCCAGTTTCCAGGGTTATTTTGGGAGTGATGGAAGCTCATTAGTTGGTTTTTTTGGCTCCTGAAAGTGTCTGCAAGCATCGAAGCAAAGTCTCTGCATTTCCCACTTTCTCTCTGGCAGACAGGCCAGGCAGCTTGTATAAATAACTCAGCCCTTGAACAAGGCCTGCCTTGATGGGGGAAGTGTCTCCCTAACTATTTGCATGCCTGATTCAACATGGCATAGTGGAAAGAGTGTTGGATTTATAGTGGAGAAACAGGTCCCACCTTTGCCCCTTAACTCCCCATGTGACCAGCTTCACCTTTCTGGGCCTCAGTTTCTCCATCTAAAAATGAGAAGGCAGAATGAAATGACCTCCAAGACTGATTACAGCTCTAAATTTATGATCTCTATCTTTTTTTCCTGGGGCTTCTAGAAGAATAAAATCAAAAGAAGGCACCCCTTTTAATTTCCTAATGGAGAGTAAGGCCAAATAATGAGAAACCAAATAAGTTCTCAGATATTGAAAGAATTGGAACAACAGCTTTCTATGGAAAAACCAATTTCACAAATGATCAATCCTTTTTATATTGTTCAGGATTTAAAAAAACCTAAATCCCTGATTTTTTTGGTGGGGGACCAGTTATCATTTACAAAGTACCTTTGGGTTTTTAATGGATATTCACAACTATGTGCAGGAATGTAGTAATATAAGTTTTGTCTATAGATTATCCTGTTCTTTTCAGGAAAAGCACTTTAGAAATCCACAGAATTTTCTGAATTCTAGAACACAGAGGAAATTATGTACATGGAACAGATGACATAAAATTTTTTTTCAACACATAGAAATGCATGTTGAACCAAAATGGTTCAGTAGAACCATTTCAGTAGAAAGAGCACTGGACTTAAGAGTGAAAAGATCAGACTTTGAATCCCAGCCCTGCCATATGGTAACTGTTGCACTTGGTTCAAATCATATCGGTTCTCTGGACCTTTATTTCTCCATTCATAAAGTGATGTGGTTGAACTACAGGATTTCCCATGTTCCTTTTTAGCTCCAAAGTTCTGTGTTATGCTGTGACTTTCTATTTAGGTAACTGTCTGGGATTATCATGGCCAATAATAACTATAATAAAATAATAATAATTAATAATCGGACTTAAAAATCCTTGCTTTGAACTACTACGGCTGAATGAGGCTGCATTGATCTAGTGGAAAGTATACTGACCCTGGAGCCAGAAAACCTTAGTTCAGATCCCACATCTGATACTCATTAGTCAACCTGGTTTCCTGTTTCCTCATCTGTGAAGTGAGGGAATTGGATTAGATGGCTTCTGGGGTCCCTTCTACTCTGACTCTATCCTACAAAACCATGGGAAGTGCATTGTACTTCCAATAAAAGGGGAATGGCTAAGGAAATTGTGGTGCATAAATAGAATGCAATACTCTAATGGAATTAAGAATGACATATGAGGAATTGAAAGAAACACAGACAAATGTATAGATGATGCAAAGCAGAAAAAAAAAAACATAAAAAAGAGCCAGAAGAACAAAGCCTACAGGAAGTCTGATGACAAAAATGGAAAATTAGAGAAAGAATGGACATATAATCCCAATGGAAACTTAAAGGCAGTGACTGAAAGATTAGTATTTCAGTTCACATGTTGAAATTGTTTTAAGTGCAAATAGTAATAAACCAAGCTTAATTAACCATACTGATATTTAATATTGTTTGTCATTAATTACTTTTTTGAAAAGTTAAAAAAAAGGATGTGTACTGAAATGAAAACCAGGAGAACCAAGCCTCAAGGAGGCAACATGGCACCCTGGGAAAGGCCCTGAATCTAGAGGTAGAGGATATAGGTTCAAATCCCAGCTCCTGCCAGTTGCTGGATGTGTTCCTTCATGCCATAAAGTCTCAGCTTGAGTTGCTTTCAACACTTTCTTTTGTAGAGGCAGGATCCAAACTCCATACTTTCTCACCAGCTTGGCAAGATAAGCATGGTGGAAGAGTCACCAGCACAGTTCATAGTCTTACTTTCCTTCTCTTTCTTCAGGTAGCTTCTTTGCATCCTTGGCCATTTGACATCTTTGTAGGACAAGGTTCTGTTCAAGGCCAAAGCTACGGAAACTTGGGGGACATGAGGTAATGCCTGGTCCCAAATTTCCCCGGTAATGTGTCTTGGAAGGGTTATGAACAAAATATATGTAAGAGAGGTGTGAATGCCATGAAAGATGTTCATGCTCACATGCGGTGTCTATATAGTATAAATATGGCTCAAGAGCAGCACAGATGGATGTTACCTGAAGACTAACTCTCCTCTGTAAAGAGGAGGAGAGACCAGGATAATTCCTGCATCTACTGCACGCTATTTAGGTGGGGGCAGGGAAGAGAATGAAAGGAAGGGGCAGGCCAAGTTTAGGAGTACCTCAAGAAGTTACCAGACAAGAATTATATCTACCTGCCTCCTCAAATATTTCTGGTCTAAGGATACAAGTCTGCTTCAAAATAAAAGACTGGTAATTAACAAAAATAATTGTGTATTTTTCACATTCATTAAAATTTTTTTGAGTTCTAAATTCTCTTTCTCCCTTCAGTCCCTCCCCTGCCCATTGAGAAGGCAAGGATTATGATGTCAATAATACATGTAATATAATATGAAACATTCCATATTAGCCATGTTGAAAAAAACCAAGAAAAATAGACGAAGTGAAAAAAATTATACTTCATTATGCTTTCAGAGTTAATCAGTTCTCTCTCTAGGGAGTGGATAGAATATTTCTTCATGAGTCCTTTGAAAATTGTCTTGGATCATTGTATTGATGTTATTGTGGTTGTGTACAATGATCTCCAAGTTCTTTTCACTTCATTCTACATCAGTTCATATAAGTCTTCCCAGGCTTTTCTGAAACCATCCTGATCATCATTTCTTATAGCAGTAAGAAATATACCACAACCTGTTCAGTCATTTCCCAGTTGATGGACATACCCTCAATTTCCAATTCGTTGCCATCACAAAAACAGTGGCTACAAATATTTTTGTACCTGGTGGTCCTTTCCCTTTTTCTTTCATCTCTTTGGGACACAGACCTAGTAGAAGTATTGCTGGGTCGAAGTACATGTGAAGATTTTTATAGAATGTTTTTGTTTGATTTTTCCCCAATTTTTAACATTCATTTTTTATAATTTTTGGGTTCCAAATTCCCTGCATACTTGAGAAGGTTAAGATTTTGATATAGATTGTACTTGTGAAATCATGCAAACATATTTCAATATTACCGATGTTTATGTACAGTTTTATAGCCTGTACATTATAGGCATATCTCTGAAATGTTCTCCAAAATGTTTGGAACAGTTCACAACTCCACCAACAATGCACCAACACAATTATACCAATTTTTCTATATCTGCTCTAGCATTGCCATTTTGGTTTTCCATCATGTTAGTCCATCTGATGCATGTGAGATGGTACCTCAAAGTTGTTTGAATTTGCATTTCTTTAATAAATAGTGACTTAGAGCATTTTACATGACTGTTGATAGCTTTGACTTCTTCTGAAAACTGCCTGTTAATATTCTTTGACCATTTATCGATTGAGAATGACTCTTATTTTTATAAATTTTACTCAGTTCCCTATATATTTGAGAAAGGAGGCCTTTATCAGAGAAATTTGCTGTAAATATTTCCCCCCCAATTTCCCACTTTCCTTCTAATTTTGACTGCATTTGGCTTTGTTTATACTTTTAAGAATTTGGATACTCTGTCATTTGATACATATATGTTTAATATTGCCTATGGTATCTTTCATTGTCTATAACACCTTTTAGAAAAATGTAGTTTACCTGATTATCTTTTAAATTAGAACTATTTTTATTTTTGCTTTGTCTGAGACCATGATTGCTACTCCAGCTCTTTTTTTCACTTCAGCTGGAGAACAATAGATTCTGTTCCAGTCCCTTATTTTAACTTCAATGTGCGTGTCTTCAGTTTCAGGTTTGTTTCTTATAAACAACATATTGTTGAATTCTGATTTCTAATTTATTCTGCTATCTCCTTCCTTTTTATGGATGAGTTCATCCCATTCACATTCACCGTTATGACTACTAACTGTTTATTTCCATCCATCCTATTTTCTTTTGTTTATCCTTCTCCTCCTCAAGTCTAGTAACACTGAAGAGGACAGGCTGACCTAAGTTTACATCTTACAACTTGGATGTAATGCTGATTACAGAAAAGACCACAACAAATAGGAAATAGTGAATAAGCCCATTTATCTAAGCAAACAGCAAATAGTTATCAGAGAAATTCTATAGATTAGAATATAGCAGAAAATATATGAATGATTGAGCCCTCTACATTGGGGGTGAGACAAGGACTCAACTACAACTAAGAGAAAGGTCTTAATCTCATCAAAGAACAAGGTTCCTAAAATCTCTAGGGAGGCAAGCTGGAAACCAAAGATAAGTTAAAGGAGTTGAGGTGTTGATTTCTTCTACATATCTGCAGCTTCCAAACTCTTTCTTTATCTCCCAAAGAGTGTCTGGAACTATATACGTCTCTCCTCGGGAAACTCTAGAACTAATTACCCCCTAAATTCAGGTATTCAGTTCATACTGTGTTCAACATTTTCTCCACCAATCCAGTCAGTCTTCATCCCCATATGCAGCATTCAAAACACACAAGGCATGGGCAAAAGTTACATAGAAATAAAGTAAACTCAGAGTAATTTGGACCTGGGTAGATAGCATTAACACATGAGAGGACTGGGCAAGCCCTTATTCCTTAGGAAATTGTACTTGAGCTGTTCCTTGTAGGGAGTTAGGGATTCCAAGAGGTGGAAGTGATGTATCACAGGCCAGGTGGGCAGTCTTCACCAAAGCATAGAGATAGGAGACTGGATGTCTTGGAAAGTAAGAATAAAGTAGACTATTTTGGTAAGAACATAGAGTAAATAAGGGAGTAATGGGAAATCAATCAGGAAAATTGCATTGGAGAATAATTGTGAAGTATTTTCAATGCCAAACTGAAAAGCCTAATTTTTTTCCTAGAGGTCTTTTGTGACTTCCTCTTTGAGAAAACACCTATTGGTGTAAGATGAGCTAAGTGAATGCAGACCAGCCTCAGTTTAAACAAAAGACATGTGGTATAAAACTCCTCATGTACAGAGCACATCAAATGAGAATCAAGGGGAGGTGATTACTCCCATAACAAAATGATTTTGTTTTCCAAATTCCCCCCAAAAAGAACTAACTGTGATGTTCCTTAAACTAACAGGCTCCACAGGGGGCTTCTCAAAATGAACTTAATTTATACAAGACCAATTTATTTACAATTTTTTAGGAACCCAGAGTTTATGTACATGGAATGATATCTCCCCCCACGCACACTCATTCCCCACTCACACACATTCTAGATGTACTTTCTTTGACCTGTACTGAGAATTGTAGCCCAGCTCAACTGATAGCAAAATCATGAAATAAACAAAATTTGTCCTCAGTGCCTCTTACCTGTTTTTAAAAAAATTAACTGTTTTATTTTTTCCAGTTACATGTAAAGATGGATTTCAACATTCATTTCTGCAAAATCTTGAGTTCCAAATTTCTCTCCTTCCTTCCTTTCCCTTCCCCTCCCCAAGATAGCAAGCAATCTGATGTAGGTTATACATGTACAATCATGTTAAACATATTTTCACATTATTCATGTTGTGGAATAAGAATTAGAAGAGAAAAACCGTGAGAAATAAAAGACAACCCCCCCCAAAAGTGAAAATAGTGTGCTTCAATCTACATTCAGACTATATAGTTCTTTCTTTTTTTCTTTTCTTTAGTATTTTATTTTCCCCAGTTACAAGTTAAAAACAATTTTTAACATTCTTTTTAAAAACATTCAGTTCCAAATTCTCTCCTTTCCTCACTCCCCACCATCCCTCATTGAGAAGGCAAGAAATTCGATATCGCTTATACATATGTAGTCATTCCATAGTTCCTTCTCTGGATGTGGTTAGCACTTTCCATAAGGAGTCTTTTGGAGTTGTCTTAGATCATTGTAATGCTGAGAAGAGCTAAATCTATCATAGTTTATCATCATGCAATGTTGCTGTTACTGTGTACAATGTTCTCCTTGTTCTGCTCACTTCACTCAGTATCAGCTCATGTAAGTCTTTCAAAGTTTTTCTGAAATCTGCCTGCTCATCATTTCTTATGGAACAATAGTATTCCTTCACATTCATATATCACAACTTGTTCAGCCATTCCCCAATTGATGGGCATCCCCTCAATTTCCAATTCTTAGCCACCACAAAAAGAGCTGATATAAATATTTTTGTACATATGGACCCTTTCCCCCTTTTTATGATCTCTTTGGGATACAGACTTAGTAGTTTATCTCTTTTTAAATGCCCTTTTCCTTTCCACCTCCCTCAGACATTCCTCAGTCCTCATGCTGCCCCTAGTAGATCAGGGTTTCCATCTAAGTCTTTTCAGATGAGTCCTGTTTATCACAATGATCCCTTCCACAAAGAAAACATTCATTTTCTCAGGGCTCTGCTTCTACTAGTACTTCAGAGAGGAACCTGAGATGTTCGGACTGGTTCTCACTAAAGTGTTGATGACCAACAATAATGGAATAGGTTTCCCATTCAAGAAACATTAGCATTTTTATAAGGGTGTTTGTGGCAGCAACAGATTGAACTTTTATAAAGGAATAATTCTAAGTTGTGGGATTCTGTACAATCTCACCATTTTGTTAGAGAACCTCGAGTACACCCCATCCTCTAAATGAATTCTTGATGTAATATACTCAACATATGGTTTATCATTGAGTCCTTGCTTGAAGACCTTCAATGAGGGAAGAACTTACAACCTCATAAAGCCTCATAAGGCATTCCATTTTACTTTTGGACAGTTATCATTGTTAGGAAATGTTTCCTAACATAAAACATCAATTAACCTCTTTGTAACTTTCACCTTTGCTCTTTGTTCCACCTTGGTTCCTTATTCATCTCTCTGGGACTAAATTGAATAAGTCATATCCTTCTCCCAGCTTACCATTCTTCAAATAGATAAAATAGCCATCCTCTTTCTTCTAGGACATGGATTCACAGAACTGAGCATTGTTTCCTTTTTTTCATTAT
This sequence comes from Notamacropus eugenii, assembly GCF_028372415.1. Classification (NCBI taxonomy): domain Eukaryota; kingdom Metazoa; phylum Chordata; class Mammalia; order Diprotodontia; family Macropodidae; genus Notamacropus; species Notamacropus eugenii. The sequence continues at coordinate 242,438,191 of NC_092872.1, forward strand.
ACCCGAAAAGGTCAGCCTAAAAAGGCTAAGGTCTTCCATTGCATCCTGGGCCTTCTCCAGTCATCCTGATGAATATCTGGTCACTGGACCCAGATGGCTCAGGAGGAGAAAGTGAAGTTGGTGACCTTGCACAACCCTCTCCTACTCAAAACAAAGTCAAGTGTAAGTCATGTCATCATTTCTCTGATGTCATGGTCTGCTTTGAAAATGAAAGATGAACACAACAACAATTCTAAACATCAATGATCTTAAGCCTCTGCTTGAGATGCTGAGCTCCATGCATCTCCTTGGGTTCAGAGACCTTTGTCATTTTGTATATACAACTCTCCATCTCTCATCTTCTTCCTAATCAGTGAGTGCCTTAGTTTCCCACTATTTCTTGACCTGAGCTCCAGGCAAGCTTCGATTTTGTCAGTAAAGAAAACAAGCTCTGGAGGACTTAACGCTTTCATGCCCAGGATTTCTACTAACATCAGGTTCCCTCCCACCTTCCCAGTTTTAATTGGTACCTGCCTCAGTCATTTCCTACTTTTTGGATTAGGTTCCAGTCTTCACTCTCCTGACTTTTCACCAGTCACTATACCCCAGTCTCATACCCTTTATTACCCTCTGCCCTGTTTTGTTCTGGAACCAAAATAAAAACAGCTTTTTCATTCCTTCTGGAAAAAGTAAGGCAGTCACCTCCCTTATGGTTCCCCTCACTATCCTGGCAAGCTTCCAGATGAAAACTATCCCTCCCCAGTCACCACTGCTCTACAGGTATTGTCACTTCCAATGGAATATAAGCTTCTTGAAGAGAGGTACTCTCTTTCCTTCTATCTTTGTACCCCATTATTTTGTACAGTGCTTGACACACACCACACACTTAATCATTGTTCTCCCTTTCTTCCTTTCCTCCTCCCTTCTTTCCTTCCTCCCCTCCTCCCTCTCTTCCTTTCCACCCTTCCTTTGTATCCTCCTTCCCTCCCTCTCTTCCTCCCTCTCTTCCTTCCTTCCTTCCTTTCTTCCTTCCTTCCTTCCTTCCTTCCTTCCTTCCTTCCTTCCTTCCTTCCTTCCTTCCTTCCTTCCTTCCTTCCTTCCTTCCTTCCTTCGTCTTTCCTTTCTATGCTTTTGCACAGGTTGCATTTCATATCTTGAATGCACTCTCTTCTCACTTCGACCTCACAGAATCACTAATTTCCCAGATAATGGGAAACAAAGTAGATGCTCCTCATTTAAGAATGTCCAAACAAATTGTGGTACATGAATGCGATAGGATATTATTCTACCCTAAGACGTGATAAATAGGATGAATTCAGAGAAGCATGAAGAGACTTATACAAATTGCTACAAAGTAACATTAAGTGGAGTCAGGAAAGCACGAGCATAATGAGTGCAAGAATGTCAATGGAAAACGACAACAGCAGGAAGCAGCAGCAACGTTGTATCCTTATCCAAACCAGGCTTAGCTCCAGAAAGGGGATGAGAAGTTGCACCTCCTTTCTTTTTTTGCAGAGCTGGGGAAGGATGGGTGTGGAATTCTGTATGTGTTGGCAGATGATTTTTCCGTTAGTTTTGCTGAGGGACTTGTTTCTTTTTTCATTTCAGCTTTAAGAGATGGCTTGCCAAATTCAGGGGAGGAGTAACTTTGGGAATGAAGGTGATACAAAAACAGGTAATGGAGAGATCAGATCAGGCTGGATCTTTTTTTCTGGTGGGTTGTATCGAGAAGTCACATATATTTTTTGCTTGGTTTCTGTCCAAGGAATAATATGGAAACTTGGTGGAACAGGAGCGGGGGTGGAAGCAAGTTTCTGGCCATGTGTGACTCAGGGGCA